>NC_133533.1:37536507-38161507 GCF_048544455.1 Silene latifolia
AAAGACAAGAATACGATAATCTATACCAAAGCACGCATTTCATGGAAATACAACATAGATGTGAGATTAGAATCCGAATCATGTGAAGCAGTTAAGTAAGGAATCAAATAAAAACTGTAGCCATTACTTGGAAAACCACTTAGCAAACAATTCACGGGGACGTGGCCACTAATGTCACATTCATACTTATGGCTTGCATCTCACCATAAGAACGGATGGGAACATCAATCCCGGCGATCATATCGCAACTAGAGGGCTTATAGCTCACCCCTAATATCCGATAGGACCAAGACAAACAACAGACAAATACCAATATCTATAACCAAGCAAGACCTTTACTACTCATATATCAATATATAATTCCCCTGGTAGGACGACAATGGTACTCCCAAGACTCAGTCCTAGTCTAAATCTGGCCAGACTCGGGACAGTACAGTTCCCGATTCGACATGCGGCAGAACGGTCCGCATCCAAGACTCGAAGACAGATCGGAAATCGAGAACCCACAATCGGCAAGACAGTCCGAAAGAGGCGGAAGATATGAGCTAAACCCACAATCGGCAGGACAGTCCGAAAGAGGCGTAAAGATAAGTCATGCAATACGGTATAGCATAAAGGCATTATCACCAGAATACGATATGAGCTAACCAATACTTGGCAGAACGGCACAAGTAGGCATAAGGGCATTATAAAACGGGTACGACTCCACCAAGCGATACGAATCAACTTGGAATAAGACTAATATATGTAATGAACCGATGATAATCCAAGTGAGTCATTTCAGGCCAAATCATAATCATGAACATGAATAAGTAACCCATTTCTCTTCTATTTGCCACTCGAATAAAAATGTAAATAAATAAAAACGGACCATTTATAATAAGCAAAACAAGAATTTGATTATAAATTACTCAAATATAAGATGAACAATTTACTACTCACAAGGCCTAAATAATTAAATTGGACTCATATTAAAATGGAAACAAATCATTTATAAAGGGCAAAACAAGAATTTAATTATAAATGACTCAAATGTAAGATAGACCATTTATTACTTACAAAGCGTAAATGACCTATTAAACACGTATTAAGATAGATGGTGTTTATGGCATTAGTTCATTCGACAGAAATAGGAGAACTCGGATATGTGTGCATTCTCTCATATCTCACTACTATAGAAAATTGCCCGATGACTAGTTTCAACAAAGCCATTTTACTCAGCAAAGTTCTTATGCCACTCATTAGTACACATCTGCCATTTACCAAATTATTCACCTGAGACACTCCCCCTGTGCTTAACTCACTTAAAATATTAAAGATTTCATGTTAAGACTGGCATGCGGCCAAGATAAAGACTGGCAATTATTATCAGTGGGGGACTCCTATGCGAGAGCTTCCTTGTATGCTTAATCGGTGGGAAATAGTTACATAAAACCGATGCTTGACTGTCCCAAAACATCCCACTCAATTACGTTAAAACAGTCCCAAAACATCCCACTCAATACTTATAAGACCATCCCACAAATAACCCATATTCATCATGGAAATTGTCCCACTCCAGACTAACTACAGCCGTGAATGGCACCTACAAACGCTATCTTTTTCTCGTCTGAGAGCAATCCTAAACAACACAGTTTTGTGCCCAAAAACAGTACCCACACACAGCCTTATTCTCGTCCCAAAACAGTCCTAGAAACGCATACAACCCGTCCCCAAAACTGTTCGAAGTACCTGCAAAGACTGACTCAAAAACAGTCCCAAAATATAGAGATAGCTATCAGTCCGATACCGAAACAAATTGACCTCACCACGTGAGAACATTCTAATCCACACTCAAAGTTCAAAGTTACCTGAACCATTACTAAACCATCCAAAACCAAATTCATTACCAAAATTGTTTTAACCCAGAAACTTTAATTCTAAATAGCACTATGCAAATGCCTTCACTAATCTAGACTTTCTATCCCACAAGAAGGTAAAAGATTAATAATGACCGTAACCATAGTATTCCAATATCAATTAACAGATCCGGTAACTTAAAATCGCACAAAATAAATGGAGAAGGGATTATATTAAGTTGTCCCTGTCACAATAATAGAAGAAATCACGAAGAAAGTTCACAGGTATAAAGAGAGTTCAAGCAACCGAGTTCAAGACAGGATTCGGGCTCAAAACAGCCCAACTCCAACACCAATATGACACGAAACTTACCATATAAATGAGGAAAATGTAAAGAACGAAACTTTATCAAATAAGGACATGTAAACGACCCATAAGACGAAAATTTCGACAATTTTGTCGAGTAATCTATCACCGTTACCTTTTTTTTTTGCTCTCCTAAACGCCACAGGAACTGCCCAGGGATGACTCCGAACCCAAAATGGAATAAATTAACCCGAAATCCGCATCCTTCGAAAGACGGCCGAATGAAACAAGATGAAAGCTGGACTCTTTCTTACATACAAAGAAGGAGGACGAGGAGAGGAAGCCATTGACGCAAAAATTATCGAATTTGGTTAAGAAACGGAAGAGAAATCGGAGTTTGAAGCTCGGGAGGAAAAAATGGTGATTTGCTGTTGATTGTTGTTGTTGCTGTGGATTGAAAAAGAATTGGGAAAATACTGGAAGGGGGAAAGTGACGGGGGTGGGGATAAGGAATAATAATAATAATAATAATTATAATAATAATAATTAAGTTAGAATGTAAGAGTGAGTGTTGTCGGAATCGGGTTGGTCCGAATTGAAAAAGCTTTATAAGAGAAATGCGACGATCTTGCTAGACGGAAATATGTCTATAACTTAAGACGGAAACTATTATTATCGTCACAATTATTATTATCCGACTGAAATATTTATTTTATATAAACAAGCTTGTAAGAATGTAAATTTTATAAAATTTATGTTCAAAAGGAGGTTAATTAAATTAAATAATTTAAAAATATGAAATAAAGTAATCGAACGGTTAAATAAATTTTAAATGTCAGAATGAGAAATTTGCGGGTGTTACAACATTTCTTATAGAGGCTGCTGGTTTTGGTTTATATTATACTGCATATGCATTCATTTATATTTTCGCGCTTCATAGACGTATATTTTCAATTAACTGTAATTAATTTATGTTAATGTGTACTGATATTTTTGTTATTGTTTTAGGATAAGAAAGGCCACTTGATTAATGATGAGTTATCGAAGCAAAAGAACACGGGCTCAAATGACGATGAAGGAGGTTGAAGCGCAAAAACTGAAAAAATTAAATACTCAAGCGGCTGCATTGTCCTCCGAAATTGCATCTGATGGAGGTGATGAAAGATGGGGACCATTTCGTCCTCCAAATGATGGAGCATCATACCTTGGTACTGACAAACATTTGAAAACTTCTGCCCCTGATCAAAAAAATGCCCAACATCCTGTTACCGAGCTATCACCTCATCAAAAAACTCACCTGATCTCACCAATTCAAGCCACTACATCTAGAAGGGTAGCTGTACAACAACCACAAAATTTCCAATCTAAAACCACCACTTGTTCCCCTTCTAATGCTACGGAACAAGCAGGTATTGCTGCTACAAAATCACATCCTATTTGGAAAGAATCTTCAATTAGACCATCAGTGGGACACACTACTATTCCTACTCAAACCAATCATTTGAAGTTCAAATCTTCATCTATATCGCCCTTTGCTTCTAATCGCCTGCACACCTCTGCTACATCAAGCTCATCGGCACAAGTTTTAGCTTCTACACAAGCCCTTACTACACAGCCTCTTATTTCACCTCATACCAATCATTTGAAGTCCAAATCTTCATTGCCCTTTCCTACTAATCGTCCGCACACTATCAACTTCTCATCTGCTACACCATCAGCTCCATCAACTCAAGTTTGTGGTGTAACCACTACACAGGCTGCTAGTACACAGGCTACTATTTCACTTCAAACCAATCCTTTGAAGTCCAAATCTTCATTGCCCTTTCCTACTAATCGTCCGCACACTATCAAGTTGAAGTCTAAAGTAGTTAACGGTACGCCAGACACACTTGTGACACCTGTGAATGAAGATTTAGTCAACAACGCGAAACCTTTCAAACCAAGACGACACAGGGTCGTAATACCTGATTGGCCTGATGAAGTAGCATTTTATGAGAAAGATGAGGTTATGACTGTAGGTAAATTTCTTTACATTACACAATCTATTAAAGGGTTATTTAATGATCCCCATTTATTTTCTGGGTATCCCACGTTTACCCACCCTCTAAGTCAGTCAATCACCCCCATTGAATCTGCATTCATGTGTAATTTTGATTCTTTTGTTGATAGCTTGGTCATAATGCAATTTAGAAGGTGCTTGTCCCCTGAATCAGTGACTTAGGGTAGAATGCCGGTGCTTTTCCCCTCCTACAATATAATGTGACTGAAACTGGGCAGTTGGATTGGGTTTTCAGTTGCAGCAGTTGCATTGGGTTCTTGACTTCTAGTAGTATACTAGCATAACAATACATCCCACTATTCCGGTGTTCGAACCTGAAGGTTTGTGTCGGTCTGCATACGGCTGACAGTAGCTGCACAATGCTACTGATCTACTTGCCTTTCAGTTAGTATCTCACTTTCATTTCATCAAAAAATTTCAAATATTTTATGTAATCATGGGAAACAAGTGAAAGACTTTTTATAAGTCAAAAAGACTTGTTTTTGTTCCTTATTCCCAACAGTTTACGCAAAAGAATTGTTCAAGCAGTCGAATTATATAATCCTCAAGTTGGGATAGAATCATCAGACATACAACCTCCCCACTAAGTTTTATGTTCTTCTAGGAATGAGACTGCCTTGAGAAAGTCTTATAACAGACCTCTCTACCGTCAAGTTTTAACTAAAATATATTCGGAAATTTTATAAAAATCAACTAGTGTATATTTTTTTAACTCGCCATCTATTATCTGACTAGAATGTTTTATAATGCATAGTGATGATACAAAGTAGAAAATTCCCAACACCTAGGAAAAAATTACTTTGTAATAGTCTTCCGATGTTATCAGAATGGAAAGTTTCATGATGTTAATTTTCACTATGCACATTTAGCCTTTTAGTGTAAATGTCGCTTAGTATGTGGAATTCACCCTCCTCGCTAATCATTCCTGGCCCAAATAAATGCTGTGAGTAGGTCATATTTCTTCTCCATTGAGTTTTGCGGTTTGCTTGTGCCTCGTGGGTGCTGTTTGTGTTGTAATTGGCTGGAGTTTGTGCTGCCACTCTAACTTATTTCTATTATTAGGAGTTCTAACTATATTTAGTTAATTGTCCTGTAATCAAGTTTTTCTTGCGCTATAATTTTCCGAGATTGTGATTGTTTTTGTGCTTTATTGAGCTGAATCTGAATATTGTTTAGTAGTCTCATCCTCTCGCTAATTTTCTCTCTTCTTACCTTTCGATGGGTAATTCTATTCAGCACAATTTTGAACCATTTTTTTGAAGTGTATATGTACTAATCAAATATATTCATATAAGAAACCAGACAAGCTTTGGGTGGAATGGGTGCATCATGTTTATTGTAAGGATCAAGCTTGGCATCAACATCAACCTTCTTCTAGTGCTAGCTGGCATTGGAGGAAGATTTGCCAGGTTCGTGATTTAATTCAGGATGGGTTTATTAATCAAAGTTGGAGTATCAGTCAGGGTAATTATAAGGTTAGTTCTTGTTACAACTGGTTGAGAATTAAAAGGAATCAAGTTTCTTGGAGCAATGCTTTATGGAATTCAATGGCCATACCAAAACATTCCTTTATAGCATGGATAATTGCCAATGAAGCTTTGATGCTGAAACAGAAATTATTCAAGCTTCATATCAGTTCTGATGACTTATGCTGTATCTGTTTGAATCATCCTGAAACTCATGTGCATCTCTTCACTGAGTGTGTTTACAGTAAACAGATCTTACAGCTGCTTGGCAGCTGGTTGAGTGCTGATTTCAGCAGTCCTTCTATACTTAACAGTATAGCCAGCAAGAGGTGGAGTAAATTGAGAAAGAAAGTCTGCACCATTACTATCCTGGCAGCTTGGTATCACATTTGGTTTCAGAGGAATGAAGCCCGGATTAATGGCAAAGTTCAGAGAGCTGTTTATGTTTTTAATTTCATTAAGGCTAGCATCTCTCAACGTTTTCATAGTTGTAAACCTCAAGTTATCTCTGATAAAGATACTTGTTGGTTGTCTAGAGTGCAATTAGTATAAGTATATGCACTGAAATTGTATGGTACTAAAAACTGTATTGTACTTGCTGTTCTTCATTGATTAATATAAGTTCTTACCTTTTAGCAAAAAAACAAATATATTCATATAAATTATATTTTCTTTTCCCGTTATAGGTTTCAGATTCATCAGATGGTGATGATGCCCCTTCAAATGTTGATTGAAGATGTGCCTTCATATGTTGATTGAAGTCTCTTTGACATTGCGCCTACATGATTGAAGCCCCTACCACATTCAAACTATACTCAGTGTCCTTGTCTAGCTAGTTACGTAGCATTTTTTACGATTTTTTGGACTTTTACTATCTTCTGGATCTCTTTTGATATTTTTGATTTTGTCGTACTATAAATTATGTACTAGTTCATATTAGTTAAATTGTCAATGCTAGCTAGCTATAGTATTTGCGACGGAGACGGTATATGTATCAAACGTATGATTATTTATAAAAGTACGTGGGTACGTTAATAATTATATACGGAGTATATTGCATTGTTTTTTTATGATTTAGTAATGATAGCTAGTAGTACTATATTATTTACAGGTGTATTTAATTAATCTCTACGTACGATTTTATCAGAAATCAAAAAGCCGAAATTATACCGTGACAAGAAGAAAAGTCAATATATAAATAGTTGACGCCTAATTCCGTCTCATCGAGTGACACATAAAACCATCAATAGTCGCTGAAGACGCTTAAAAACGTCAAATTTCTCGAGAATTAAAAGCGTCAATAGTCCATGAAGACGTTTAAAAGCGTCAAAGTTGTTGACAAAGAAAAAGCCACCAAAGACGCTTAAAAGCGTCAATTTTGTGGACAATTAAAAGCGTCAGTAGTCCATGAAGACGTTTAAAAGCGTCACATTTGTTTACAATTAAAAGCGTCAATAGTCCATGAAGACGCTAAAAAGCGTCATAACTATTGACTAAAAAAATGTCAAAAAATAAAGACGGCCCAAAAATTGACGCATTTATAAAGCGTCGATAAAAAAATGACGCTTTAAAGCGTCAAAAAACGCCTGAAAAAGCGTCACCAATGCAAGGTATGTGTAGTAGTGATTCAAAATAACACAAAGAGTAAGCAGAATCTGATTTATTCATATTAAATTTTAAAAAGAGTTGAAACAAGAACCCATCTGTTCATTAGTCAGCGGCGGTAAATGGACAGTTGTTGGAGCATTTTCCGAGCTACTGTTACTACTTGATGCTATGCTAGGAGAGACAAGGGGTTGGGGATTGACGACAAAGGGAGACTTCCTAGGGACTTCTCTAGACTCCGACTCTGATTCCGACTCCGACTCCGACTCTTACTCGAATTCGTTGTCTTCAGGTTCTCCTTTGAACACCTCTCTTTCTCCAGTGGTGACTTTGAAGAGCTTTCCTTGGTTGTTCGTCCACTTGATCGACTTTCTCCATCGTTTCTGCTGATTCGAACTGGTTTCGGTGATTAACGCTGCGGAGTTGAAATGGTCATCTTGAAGTATCATGGTAATGATCTCATCCTGTGCCGCTCTTACAAATCAGTCTTCCCTAAACAGAAGGCTAACAACCTGTTAGTCTAAGCAAGGTGCTTGACGAGTTTTGACGGTATGAACCGTTTCTGAAGGAATGAAGTAGCAATCGTGGAAGACCTCGATTCCAGCTAGTAACATTCCTTTATAGTGCCAAGGTTCGGGAAACCCGTGAAAGTACTCTTGATTCCCTTCTCTAACGAAGTATCCGTTTAGGGTAGGGAGATAGGGTCGCATTTGGATTCCTTTGTTTTTAAGGTTTTGAAACTGAGTTAGCATCTCCAAAGCTTCTTCTTTAGTGGGTTTCTATCCCAATCCCAATGGTATCCTTTGAGAGTTTCCTTCTTTGTAAGGTGCGAAGGTATTTTCTTTGCAAGATTCAGTGGCATTCCCGGGGAGTATCCCTGAGACTTGAGTATGTGGTTGACCACTAAATTGGAGTATGGATCGAAGTATAGAGGTGCCAGCTCGCTCTCTACAAGGTCTATGCTATGAAAGCCCCCAAGCTCGTATACTGGATCTGTGACTACTTGTTTGCTTGTCATTTTCTCTATTACTGCCTTGATAGGTGACGAAGTGATCGCCACTACTTTTCCATCTAGAGGAATCTTGATCTTCTGGTGCAAGGTAGATGTTACTGCTTTGGAAGCGTGAATCCAAGGCCTTCCCATAAGTATATTGAATGATGCCTCGATATCCACTATTTGAAAGTTAACCTTTCGCTCAATTGGCCCTGTGGCTATAGTGAGGTTGACTAGTCCTACTACTTTACATCGTATTCCATCGTATGCTCGAACACCTTGGTTAGTAGGAGTCCAATCTGATTCTTTCATGCCCAACTTGTATGCCGTCTTTCGTGGTATGACATTGACTGCAGAGCCATCGTCTACCAAAGTCATTGGCACGTTCTTCTTTAAGCATATGACGGTAATGTACAGAGCTAGGTTGTGATTGGCGCCGAAGGGATACAAGTCTTCATCTGAAAAAGTAACTGGGTTACTTAATTTAGCTGAATCTTGGAAGACCAAGTTGACTACGTCGTCAGGCGTAGAGTTGTGTGCCACGTTCAATTTAGCCAAGGCTTGCAGTAAAGCTTGGTGATGAGGAAATAAACTCGCAACTAGTTGCCAGACTGAAAGATCGGCCTTTGTCTTCTGCAGTTGCTTTAGCAAGTGGTCATTAGATGTATCTTCGCCATCATTTGGTGTGATGACATTGGTGTTAGTAACTGGACCATTAGCTATAGGACCATTCTGAGAAACATTTTGATATGGACGCCCTGAACGAGTAAGGTGGTCTATATCTTGGTCTTTGCTAGCTTTTACTATATCCTCAGTAACCTTGACTAGATAGTGTTCGGTGAGGTATTCATCTTCATCGTCATCGGCCCATATTCCGTTGACGATAGTAAGCTCTCTCAATCTGATGATCTCGGCTTCTAAACTGATTATTTGGTAGACTAGGTTGTCAACCACGGCGATTACCTCTTGCATTGTAGACTCTTGATATAGATTTAGTGGCACGCTCTCCTTGGGTATGGTGCTTGGATTGCAGAGGGATGCTACTACATCTTCCAGTTCTGAAACTTGCCTACTCACACTCTTTGCCCATGCAATAAAATCGGCAATGGTAGGAGAAATGGTGGAATGACTCCCCTCATCTTCTAATGCATGAATCTCATCTTCGATTGGAGAAATGAGGTGTGAACAATCCAAGGTGGATTCTTTATCTGTAATAATCAGAACTCCAAGAGGATTCTGAGTATTATTAGGCTTACCTCCAGGAGGTATGGGTAGGTGACCATGTTCGATCATATCCCGAAGGACATGCTTTAGCTTGAAACACTTATCTATATCGTGTCCCTTACCTCTATGATATTCGCAGTATGCATTCTCGTCCCAGAACTTGGATTTCTTTTCTGGGTCGGGTGTAGGTCCTATGGGTTGAAGCTTACCCTGTTTTGTCAGCCTTTTCAGAGCATTGGAGTATGTATCGCCAATGTTTGTGAACTTCCTTTGTGGGTTATTCTTCTTTGATGATTCGACGAGGTTAACCTCATCAGTCTTGCTATTAGAGCCATAAGAACGACTCGTTGAGCCTTGATTTCCACGACCTACCGTTTTGGACAAGAGTCCTTTACGGATGTCATTTTCAATTCTCGTCCCTAACACAGTCAGATCTTTGAAGGTCTTTATGTTTTGGTATCTCAAGTGGTTTGCATAAATGGGTCTCAAGTTATCCACGAATTTCTCCACAAGGGTAGCTTCATCTAGACGTTCAACAAGTTGTGTGCTAGTCTTCCTCTACCTACTTAGAAAGTCGGTGAAACCTTCTTTTTCATTTTGGGTAAGAAACTCTAAAGTACGCATGTTGACTTAGATTTCAGCATTATCCGCGTATTGTTTAGTGAACTCAATTGCACCATCATCCCAAGTGGCAATCTTCTTGTGCTCCAAAGAATAGAACCATTGTTTAGGAATGTCGAGATATGAAGGAAAGATCCTTAAGAACATCTCAGGTTTGATGCCTTTGATAGACATGTAGTGTTTGAAAGCCCGAATGTGGTTCATGCCCCTTGAATTTTGGGATGTCAGTCATGTTAAAGTTGGTTGGTAATTGAGGGTTCACGGCCTCATACTTGCGATTATTCTCCCTATAGATGTCATCTCCCTTGAGGTACATTAGTTGCTCCTCCAAGTATTGGAGTCGCTTTTCAGCTTCAGTAAGACCTATTGGAGGGTTGGTTTCTGGTTATCCAATAAAGGCTGGAATATCATCATTGACGCTCGCATTAGGAACATCACTCTCTGCGGGAGGAAGCCTAGTTTCTACAGCAACAATTGGGCCTTCAATAGCGTCGAGGCGATCATAAGCTTGGTCTTGGCTTGTTTGGAGACGAGTGAGCGCAGCTAGGATTTGATCATTACCATTTTGGGGTTGACCACTAATACTTGTGGTACTAGTTCCAGGCATCTTGGAAACTGGATAAGAGATCGACAATGAATCAAAACGCGATCGACCATTCTAACACACTTACTCAAAGAAGAGACTCAACTTGTGAAGTAGGAGTGTGCCAATGTGTTAAGTGAGGTTTGAAATGACAAAGCTTCAAAATGTTTTTCCTAGGCAACTGCAGTGTAGTTGTAGGAGTGCTGACTCGAAGTGAGGTTTTAAAATGGGTTTTGAGGCCCGAATTTTGACTGGACAGAGTTTTGACTCATTTTGCGCTATTTAGGTCATTTTTGAAAATGTTTACATTTTGAAAAAGAATTTTCATTTTACAAAATTTCGTCATGGTTTTGTTTACAAAATGGTGATCACATATGATACAAGCATTCATACATGCATTATAACGGTATAGTGAGTGCATTTATAAGGGTTTTGGCTTAAAAGGGTGGGTTGTCATACCAAGCAATCAAACCCTTGTTTGTGGAGAGGTCCGTGCCAAACATGAGTAAGGTCGGTTCCTAATCCATTTCCTCGAGTAGTGAAAGCTCTTGATACAAACATGAGTAAGCATCACGGTATGGTTGACGTCAATCGCTATATATCTTTAGGCCCAGATAAAAATTTGGACTGTCCAGACGGAACGATTGGTCAAATGGGTTGGGTGGGTTGGGCTAAGGAAGGCCGAATAAAACGACCTAAGAAGGTCGAGTAATGAAAATCAAACACTGTCTCATATAAACTATTCCCTAACCTTGTTCAAGTTTCACCCTTGGCAACACGTAAGTGTATTCTCCCCAGCGGAATCGCCAAGCTGTAGACACGGGGGGGCCCACGGGGGCGCTTGGGAACAAGCGTATGCATTTGTGGAGTCGCCACCAATTTTTATGGGAAATTGGAACCGTTTGAATACCTCGCATCATGTCAAGACACAAAGTAGTGACATGAACACTAAGAACTCGTTACCCTTAGCATTCTATGTCTAGAATGACTCTCGTGGATGCCAATGAACACGGATGTTCACAGAGATCTAGAGTAAGAAGTGAGGATACGTATTAGGAAGTCCTTTTAATGAACACCTAATCCCGCCCGCCTCGATAGCGGCCTCTACTAATGATTATGGAAATCGTTTGTACTCGATATGTTGTCGATTATATGCATGCAATGCAAAAAATAATAGATTAATCCTAGCATGTGAGTTAAACTATGTCGGTGAACAAGTAATTAGCACTTTATTAATGTCGAATTAGGGTTTAGAATTAATTACATGTGAGAACAAGTAAATACATCATCCATGATAAAATACAATAAATAAATTGCGATAATTAAAATTACAATAATTACAATGATTTAATGATTTACGTCAAAAATATATTTAAGACGGGCGATTTGAGAAAAATAAGGGAAAATAAACTAGGTTAGAAAATATGGACATATTAGAGGTGATATTAGGGTTAACAGTCGGTTAATATGTAACTAAAGGATTAGGTCGAAGCAAGAACGGAAGTTCAGAGACATAATTCATCTCGGAACAGGCGCAGCAATGCTGCGCCCCTTGGAAGAGGTGCAGCTCCCACTGCGTCTGTTCCTGAGGCGAGTTCTGGCTGTGAAGTCAGAACTGCGTTATGTTAATGTTCGTTGGTGTTTTTAATGGTTTATTATTGATATTTGACTCGGATGAAAGTGATTTAGCGTATTATTAACATATGAAATCGTCATAAAGGCGATAAACACGAATTAAAACGGATTAAAACTAATGATAAATGAGTTACAATTTAATTAGGTTTATTTATGGAGATGGAAGCGAGTTGAAACGACTTGACAAACTGGAAATAAACGGTAAAAATATGTACAAAGCGAACCTCAGAAACTTGATATGAACAAATCGAGTCTCTAAAAATCCGGGTTTGATTTAATGGCGAAAACCAGCAAATATCGATTATAAGGGATTTGAACCGTAAATAAAACACGATAATTATTAAGAATATGTATTAAAAGATCTGTTATATGTGAAAAAAAGAAAGAAAACAAGAAAACAAAAGAAAAGGAACGAATCAAACAGAGAACCGACGAAGAAGAAAAGCAGGAACTGCGGCAGCCTCTGGAAGAGGCGCAGCAGATGCTGCGACTCTTCGAAGAGGCGCAACAGCTGCTGTTTTTCTTCTCGACGTCTGGTTACTGCTGATCCGTAAGCAGTTTAATGAAAGGGTTTTAGAAATCAGTTTTAAGCATACTTTTGACATAAATCTTACATTAGTGCAAAAATAAAATACAATAAAAAAGATGGGATTTACACCCTCAGACTTACATGTTTGACGAAACGAGATTAACTAAGTTAACGCTTTAGTGATTGCTCGACTCGAATGTATGATGAAAGTGCCCTCGTAAGAGGATTTAGATTAAATTGATTGAAGTGTAGTGGTCAAATTGGTCGGTCATGCAACGTGACTGGTACTCAGAATGATCTGAGTTTATGTGGTCCATTGATCAAGCATGTAGACGTCAAAAGCTTAGAGCACGGTCTTAGAATGCAAAGGGAGAAGAGAAGGGCGGACACTCCCGTGAGAAATATGTGGAACGGAGGTCTCTATTTATACTAAAAATACGAAGAGTTATGGAATGACTCAAACTTTGGAAACAAATAACGGAAAAAATCTGAAAACACGCAGAAAGGAGCTGGGGAAGAGGCGCAACAGCTGCTGCGACCCTTGGAAGTGGCGCAGCAGCTGCTGCATCCTTTCCCTAGTGGTTTCCTCCTGCGGAAGAAAGATTTTCGCGTTTCTTTTATGGAATTGTGGTGGATCTCAACTTCCTTATTCTTTAAAATAAGATTTTCGGGATATATTTTACCAAAAGGATATAAAATTAATTGATGGAATAAAAATATCCGGAATATTCTAGGACATTCCGACTCGGCATTTTAAACGGTTTATTAGAAAATGATGCGGTTTTTGAATTACCGGACTCCAAATGAACTCTAATTACTGTCAAAACGACCGTATCGGCGCGTAAATGACGACCAAGTAGTAGACACAGGTATTTGAGCTATCACTTGATGATAAACTTACGAACTGTCATAAATCGTTCCGCGCACCAAACATATGGCCCAATCATCACTGGGTGGTTTGCGGGAGCTGCAAAAGTGAGGTATATACAACAATAAAATACCCTAAATCATCAAAATGACCTAAATACATTTTAGGACCAGAATATATAACATGCATCATGATTTCGTGGCTTTATCTAATAAATCACAAATTTTTAGTTTTAATTAAGTGGGTCATATAATTATATTTCACAACTAATTAACATTTTAATATGAGTTCTTAAGATCTAGTGCATGCATAACTAAAGTAGAGATAAAATAAGAAAACAATGGTTCTTACATTGTAGTTGGTTCGAAATAAGGGCACAAATAAGGACACCTTCCTTATTTGTTCTTGAGCTAAATATATTTGGATGATCCTCCAATCTCAAATATAAAGATACCCCTTACAAATTGCACCCAAGACTTTCCCTTAAAACTAATATATAAATTAACTAGATTGATATATTAGTAACCCTTAAATGATTCTAATAATATGTATTACTACACTAGTAATAATGTTTATATTAATATTAGAATATATGATGAATAATTTTTGGAGATTCTAAAACTATTTTAGAGAGAGTGATGAGAAGAAAACCACACAACACAATGTATTGTAAGAATGTAAAATGAAAGGCAAAACCCCCTATTGTAAATAGAGGGTGCCGGTTTTGGAGGGTCAAAAGAAGACCAATGCATGCCCTCTTCTTTTTTCTTTTGTTCTTCACAAGAAACTAGTTGTAAAGCTACTTACAAATAGGTTATGATAGTGTTTTAATTTAACAATTAAATAAAACATCCACTATCCTATAACCCTCCATTTTTTCGGTCATTTTAGATAAAATGGACTTTCATTTTATTTTGTCAATTTGTCATTTGTCACGCAATATGTCACATGTAGCATGTAACATGTTATTAATTAATGTAATACATATTTAACAATTAAAGTACATTATATAAATTAATTAAATTACATATAACAAATTGCCTAGTAATTCTTGATCACATAAATTAAATGGGTCATATAATTATATTTCACAACATTTTGCAATTATAATTAATCAATCATTCTTAATTTAATTGCTTCACAAACAATAACGAATTTTAGTAATAAAATCTTTTAATTAGTAAAATAAATCTTATTTAATCAAATTACAATAAGATATAAATATTCTCACTCACAAATGAATTGTTCAAATTTAAGGAATTAAACTTGTATCGATATACAATTAATCAACTTATCTATTAAGGGAATTGTCCTATAGGTACGACCTTAAGAGATCAACTGATCACCACCGTCAAACGACAGTAATGTCAAACTCTAATTAGCCAATCATTACTGATTAATGTTGATCAGTTGACTATATAAATGAATCATCCCTTACGTATTCTTAATTTGAGATTTAAACGTGTGATCGCAATATTGTTGAGGACACATACTCCAACAGTAATATACATAATAGTTAATCATATAGATAGACTTGCATTTGTGAAATATTTCATATTGCAGTTACATTAGTTAGTTTATATAGTATAACTTGCATTGTAATATACCTCACATGATTCATATAGTTAGTTGCATATAGACTTGAATTCATACATAGCCATTAATGACCAAACCTATTCCTTTCTACACTAGAAATAGTGCTAAATTGGTTTGGGGAGGTTTGATCATAAGTGACCATAGCTTAATAGAGAACATGCATCATCTAGTGTAGTTTAGATTGCATTCATTTGTTATATATGTCATATAGAACTGCATTTAGTTAAAGCATGTTGGAAACGTCTTTAGTTCTTTGATTCATTCCGTGGCTAGAAATCCATCATTCATATCATATCTCAATTTCCACAAAACTTTAAAACTCCAAAAACATGTATTTCCTTTTCATTCCTACTCCTACATGTACATTGAGGACAATGTCCAAAATAAAGTGGGGGATGGGAATTTATATTCCAAAATGCATAAAAATTGAAAAATTTGAAATCATAAAAATTTGAAAATTTGAAAAACCAAAAATATGTTCTTTCCTTTGTAGTGTAGAATTGTATATATTTGTGTTTGTTTGTCACTCTTATCACATTGGATCGACTATGCCATATTTGAGACATGAAGGAAATAGAAGACCGCATGGTATGATCTTTCCAAATCTCCTTCCTCCTTTTTATATGTTAATGACAATGTGGCTATATTTTGATTGATGCAGTATGAACCAATGCGTTGCTAAGAGTTTGCATCTAGATTATATGGCATAATAGTTGATAGAAGCATATGCATTAGAGTTGTATATATGTTAGTTGCATCATGGCATGTAGTTGCATGGTTAGAAAATTTTGGGGAAATGCCTATTTGGGAAGCTTGAAAAGTGTATATAAGGCCCTTGTAGATAATTTTTCTCCTGGAGACTTTGTTTGTTAGAATACCCTCAAGACACCCTAGGATGTGTCATACTAGTATCTTTTGACCGATGGAGTAAGGCCTAGTCAAGAGTACCTTGTGGTGTGATAACTCCTTGGCTACCGTTTATTCCAATGTGACCCTTGATGCCATGCAACCGTCCTTACACTTCTATTATCATATTTTGTCAACAAAAAGGGAATGAGCACAAAAAAACATCAAAATGAGTTCAAGTACCAAAATCAAAATAAAAAAGTTTGCAAAATGCATCAATGAAAAGGGGAGCAAAAATAGACTCATATGCTTTAATAAAAGTATCATTGCTACAAAAAGGGGTTACTTTGAAAATGTTTTAAATGCAAAGAAATTGCCAAGTATCAAAATTGCCAAACATCAAAAGTGGCAAAAGAAATGTTCTCAAAAGTCAAATGCCACAATAAATTGGGGGAAATAACAAAATCAAAAGCAAACTCCTACTATGAAACTCAAAATCAATTGATCCCTTTATCCATTGATTCCATTTTTGTGCATGGTGGAGAGGGGACGACCCTTATTCTTGTCTAGGCAAGAGGGAGAATTCGCGATCCTACAGTGTTTCTAACACCATAAGAAGACTACTCTTGACAAAAGCATTTAGCAATTGAGGATAAAAGTACCCTAGTTTGACACAACTTGGAGGTGATTTGTTGGTATCCTTTTAGACTTAGTAGCTTGGAAAAACAATATCTATGATGGAGTGTGTACCCTTAAATTGCTTCCCTTGTAGATGATTTCCGCCACTTAGATGAGGAAAGTGGCTATTCTTTTGTAGATGCATCCATTACTTGTTTTGTGTGCTTAATGATTGGATGTATCGCCATTTTGGCAAGCCCCACCTTGTCTTGCAAGAAGGCATCTTACCTCATAGATGTCTTGTTGTGAGTTGAAGAGGCGGAGTGACAGCTGCTAATTGTCTCACATCGGTTATATTATTAGGATAGTTTAAATAAAGGTCTAGTTCTAGTCACCTCTTTACTCGGGACTAGTAAAGGTTCGGTTTGGGGATGTTTAATATGATTCCTAATTGCCACATTTAGTCCCCTAATTGTACCTATTTTGCATACTAATATAGCATTTCTTGGCCATTTTATCCGTCAATTCCTTCCTACTTTTCTTTCCTATTGCATTGTATATGTCTTGTAGAAAAGAAGATAACGAGGCGGAATTCCCGTCTCTCGTACATATTTGGAAGCTTGTTGACGATCTTGGATGGACTAGTATGAAGAGGAGGTAAGAATGATGATCAAGGATGTAGGAATAAAGAGTGTATAGAAGGGCCATAAGCTTAAAAGCAAGGAATTGGAACCCTGTCCCAGGATCCGTGCGTCCCAAGCTCTGGACGAGCATTTCAGCCTAAGATCCGAGCGTCCTTACCCAGAATCCACGCGTCTAAGCAAAGGATCCGAGCGTCCTGCAGCTAATCGGAGTGGATTCCCTTACAGGATCAGCCGTGCTTCAAGCCAAGACTGGCGGATTCCCTTGGGAGTTGATACATGATCCGCGCATTTCCCTAGGGACTTGCAAAGCTCTATTCAACACTTAAGCATTGCTATTTACTAATCTACTCTTGCTTAACCTAATGATGCACCACTATATATACTCCATTTGTAATAATCAAGAAGAGATATGCTTCCTTAATTTAGAAAAGTTCTCTTAGATTAGATTAATCATTCTTTAGATTAGATTAAGCCTTCATTGGGAGTAGATTAGAATAGATTAATCTTAATCATTCCACAAAATTACACATTAATCTTTCCTTAATTATTGTTCAAAGTTTATTATTGGGTAATTAAAGATTATTTGATTACTAGTTTTAAACCCGTGAAATTCACGGGATTACAATTTAATTTGTTTATAAATAACATGTTTGTATAAATTTCAAAAATTAGTAGTTATGATTTATACAGACAATCATTGGAACCAAGTGCTTGCAGTCTAGTGGTAGACTTGGGTAACCTCAAAGCTTGCAAAGGCAAGAATTGCGAGGTCCCGTGTTCGAACCCACGGATGAGCAATTGCATGCGGTTATCTCGGCGGCCCCAATTGGGGTGGTTTACATGGTCCAGATGGTGACGCCGAAATGCCTGGGTCCGGGGGGATTAAACCCCTCATCACCTAAAAAAAAAAAAACAATCATTGGAAAAGTAAGAACAACGAATTAGGGTTGGGTATGTATTATATAATGTTTGTTGTTTAAATTTAATAATATAGTTATAACTTATGAGTTTAACAAAATACCCCTATTAAATATTATATTATAATCCGTACAATTTATTTAAAATATAATACTTGTTATGAATAGTATGTGGGAATGGTTATTGCATTATTAGTCCATTTAAACCTGTCAAAGCTTGACCCGACTCATAAATCTGATTGGACCTGTAACTTGACCCAACCCATGCAGATCGATCCGGTTTTCAGGGTCTAGGACTCGTAGATCTTGACCGTAAACTAATTTTAAAATCAATTTTATATAACTTTAATATCATTTAATAACAAAATAACTTTATTTTTATAATATTTTGATATAATTACGATATGTAATTAAATATAATTATATTATTAAAATTAAATATGATTTACTTTTAAAAGGTATGTTTTTTTGCTGAAAATGGTGAAATAAACGACATTATAAACTTTTATTTGACCCGTATTCTGATCCCGACCTAACCCAAGACCCGGTATATATCCCGGTATACTCGGCCGGTATCCGACTCAACCCATATTCTGACCCGCCCGTTTGATAGGTCTATAAGTCCATTTCTTGTTCATTTTGTCTATTTAATCTTTTTAATAACATATTTTTTTCGAAAGTTATTACGTGTTTGATTATTATACCTTGATCTATGTTACTTGGACTCGTTTGCACGTATCGGACATGGCACGTAGTCGGAGTATCGAATACGACTATTTTATGCCAAGTTTTAAGTTTTTGGGTCTAAAATGAATAGTCTATCCTAAGTGTCGTGTCGTATCCGAAAAAATCCGTATCGGATGCGCTACACGACAACTAAGTGAAGCGTCAGAGTAACATAGACCTTGATACATCAAACTATTCCAGAAATATAAAATTTCTTATGAAAAAAAATAGAAGTACAAACGGTCTATTATTTTTTTTTTAATTTCATATGTAACTATATTATTTTTTAAGTTAAAAATTTTTTAGTAACTCTATTATTTTATAAGTATAACGTAGTTATTTTATGATTCCATTTGAAAAGACGATTCTACAGTTGAATTACGCATGAAATACTATTAGTTTTACGTAAAAATATTCTCATTAACAAATCAAATGATAATATTAGTTTTGCTAATTATTATCCCAATTTGAACTTTTTTAACCCGTGAAATTCACAGATCTGTTTTGACATATGATATATACAAATGTTTTGAAAAAAAAAGAATTAGTTGAACTTTAATTAGTTGATTAAGGGAAAAAAGAAAATTAATTAAATAAGGGAATTAAAAATTATAAAAGAAAGAGATCAATATCTTTAAACCTCCGTCTTTTGTCTGTCATTTCGTTGAGTCCATCATCTCATCACACATTCACATATCTTCCTTATTCCCTTCATCCATTCTTAGTCACCCTTCAGTCCTTCACCATTTCACCATGACTATAATACCGAATGAACTCGTCATCTTTCCAGCCAAATTGGGGCGTTAGGTTGGGCCGGATAGTAGGCAATCATCAGACGATGGTGGGTGATTGTAGGTTATACTATACATGTCAATAAGTTATTGTAGAAGGGTTGTGGGTCATCTGCGGGTCGTTATGGTTGACGGTGGTCACATGAAGCTGTTGGTTAATAATTGGCGGTGGTGGTAGCCGTCGCTAATGGATTAGACATGATCGCCTCAACGTAGTGCTAGTGGTGGTGGTGGTTGTCATCGATGGGGTGGTTGTATATGGTCTGTGTTGGTCGTCGATTGTTGGTTTGTAGTTGTGACGATGGTGTTCGTTCCATATTGGTAGTCGGTTGGCATAATTAATGGAGAATATATTATATTGCCATATATAATATTGCCATATATAATCACGTTTATTTTCCATTTTGATATTTAGGAGCTAGAAATTTGCCACGTCATTGAAGCTTGAAATATAGACTGCCATGTGTCAATGGACTTGGAAGATTAATATATAGATTGATTATTGGAGAATTGACAACTCTTCATCAATCAATCAAGTTTTCTTCCATTATTCTTTTCTTTCCAATTGTTCATCTTAAGTTTGATATAATCTCTTTACTCTTTACTCTTTATTGTTTATTTCATCACTCTTTAATCATGTTTATACTTGTTGTAATGATTGACACCGTTGATAACATGTCTTCCATGATAATAAGTGAGTAGTTACTTAACTAGGACTAGTGGGGAATTAGGGGAAACAAACATGGGGATTGATCTATGCTTAATCTAATATGTTTTCATAATTAATTTGCTTTCTTGTTGTGATTTCAACATATGCACATGTTATGTTTGATGAAATGCGAGCCTATGAATCCTTGCATTTTTTTACCCATCTCTTATCTTTTCAATGAGGCTTGTAGGACATAAACCAACTCGAGCCTCATTAGACCATGCATTGAGTTGAATAGGAGGAGACTAAGTCGACTTATAGGTGTTGTACAATCTAGATGATTCGGCTCCGAAACCTAAATCTTCCTAGGGATTGTAAGATATACACTAACTCGATCCCATCACAACAATAAGTGATTGCTTCTAATTGAGAACATGTTTGTATGATCATCACCATGAATCCCCTATGATACCATGACATCCTAGTACTTTAATCAATTGTTTACATCTTTTAATTTATTGCTTGCTTTACTTTATTGTTTTCATTAGTTTAGAACACAACTAGAAACCCAAATCAATTGTGACACTAGCATAAATTGAGATAGACAGACTTAGAACCCAAAGCACACCGTCCCGTGGATCGACCTCGACTTAACCGCTAACTAGTTGTTTATTGAGACTATAAACGTGTTTGATTGACAGCCCCAACGACACTCTCATCATCTATCCTCTGGTCGGACACCTATCCTTTTAACAAATCTAGTGATCTCTGGCCATTTTGGGTTGCAAGTGAATGTTATAAATAAATCAGAAAACCCAAACTCCTTGCAAGTAGCCATGACATCTTGGTAGTTTTGGGTCATGTATCTAGCTGACCCAATGAATGATGAAGGTAAAACTATACGTCTTCCTATCGCTGAAATATTTGTAATTCCTCGAGCAAGAGATTCTTTCAAGGATATATATTTATGTGCTAGTAGAAGTTTTTGATTGCGGCGTATGAAATTTAGCCTCTCTATTTCGATCATCGTGTAAGCATCAACTAAAAATTGTTGGAACAATCTTCGCGCTATCAACAAAACGGATCACGTTTTCTTTCCATAATTCTGAAGGCAAACAACTCGCGCATGGTGAGTCTGACACGTTTTTTTGGATTTCCTTCTGAATCATCAAGTTTTTCATGTGAGTCTTCTGGTGGGACTTCTATTGAGTCTACATGTTGAATATCAGTACTGTTTCCGTCCTCACCATGTGGAAAGATCAAGGGGTATTAGAGTGCAAGATAAGACGGATACAGCTCGTTTATTCTCTGCAACAAACCTGATTGTCTCTGAATAACTATATCTCTCTCATCAACTCCACTCCCAATATCTCCAACAATAAGAGCTGCCACTTCAGATGCAGTCGGAAGATTGTATGTCCTTCCATCTTTTGCCCTTCTTCCAATCAGTCGCAATTTTATGCCTTGGCTATTATTCTCGGAAAAACGGTCTCTGGCCATTCTAAATGCCTTAGTGAGTTCGTTGTGAGTGTCTAATATGTGCTTCAATAGGGCGATTATATCACTGTCAAATGCATCTGATTATTTGGGCTGAAGAAATGTCATTTTACAATAGTGTTAGTGAAAATAATTCTAAATATATAAATTTCATAAATCGTCACACATTCGATTTCTAAAAATATTTACGACCAGTTATACTAACTAAATATTTAATTCTCTATGCAACTAATATTTGAGTCGGGGAAGTTTCACCTATCCTTTCATGCAACAAAACGAAAACTTTGGATGAAGTGACTTCCTATCTTTCCGCACTCTTTCTTCGAACCACATCATTGATCCACAAAACTCACAACACCATTATATATCTCCAATGTCCCAATAATCTTTAAAAATAAAATAATAATTTTTAATACTCTAATGCAAAAATCTATAACATAACGGCTAATAAATTTAGTTCAACATAAATACCTTTGCCAAATGCAGGTAAGTCATAGTCCTCTTTAGCACATATATGAAGAAGATAAAAGTCGGTAAATGAGTACGTTTTGCATACTAGTTATTAATTTAAAACTTTAAGTGATGTAACATATTATCAATCACCTTTGTCTAAATCCCCATCGTCATCGTCATCGTCATATTCGCATTCTGGTTACAACTTTAAATATATTAATACATGTACTATGTGGTTGCTATTTATGAAATTGCTAAAGCTACAAAGCAAATATTTTAAGGTTACTACCTTCGTTATCACGGTTACAGTGCAACATATCTTTGGAAACAATTGTTGTATTAGTTCCTCGATTATGAGTACTTTCACCTGAAGCATTTTTAGTTAGACAATTCATTTTACCGACGCATTTGAAAAATTCAATAGTGTACAATCTGCATTTTTCACGTCAAATATAGGTTGTAATACCTTTTTCGTATGTTGTTCTACATCCATACTCTTGAATATTTATGAATTGAGTACTTATTCAGATTTATGTGAGGAAAGTATATATAATCTTTAACATTTACAAAATGATTTCAAAATAGTACAAAATATGACAGGAGAGGTAAGTCTTACTTGAGTTGGTAACTGTGAAATCACATGAATTAGCAAGGTTTTTTGCTAGAGTCTGAACAATGTGACTGGCTTGAACTATATACTTTCCGGATGTGAAAGGTGGGCTTCTACCGACAGCAGTTGATGCACAAGTAAATTCACATGAATTAGCAATGTTTTTTGCTAAACTTTGAATAACTTTATTGTTTTGAATGGTATACTTCCCTGGTGTAAAAGGTGGACTTCTTTCCACTAAAGCTGATGGAATGAAATTCAATTGTGTTCTAGTATGAGTTGTTAATTCTCCTAGAATTCTTTCCCCGATAGTTAAGTGTCTGCTGCATTGCCCCAATTTTTTCAAAATGGGGTGGAATAATACATTTAGAATTATGTATTTTCTATCTCATAAAATTTACTATGGCAATAAAGTGCAAGAATATGTGACTAACCATTGGAAATGTGTGTCAATGGACTTTGAGGTGTTTGCAGTCTTCTTATAGTTGGTGAAGCGCAACCGTTAGCAACAGAGTTGATGTTAATTGTACTCAATGTAGAATTTCAAATAATGTGATTATCGGCTTAATAACAGTAAAAATAAGATCAACGTAGTTTTAATTTGTACTAACTGCTGGAAATATGACCTAATGGAGTTGGATATGTGTCGAGACTACTCATTCTTGATGGTGTTGGAGGATGAACACCCCTTGTTCTTAATGTGTTCTCTGTTGATTTGCAAAAAGGTCAATATAAATAGTAAGAATGTTATATATATCATAGATCTTATCTCTCAAACCATTGGAAATGTCACGTAATGGAGTTCTAAGTGCTGTTGGACTTCGCAAAGTTGGTAAAGAAGCATTGTTAGTGCGGCTTATTGCGTTCTCTGTATATTGAAAAAAGTGTGTTCAATATCATTGCGTAATTATCTATTATCTATATAATATGAATTAGCAAAGGTGTAGTTGAAAGTACCTTGATTATCAAGTGTAATTCGCTGGCGCTTTGTATTCAGTATTAATCATCTGGTTTGTCTTGAAACTTTAGAATGTGGTGGTTCCATTTTTCTAGTAGTGTCAATTAGATGTAAATTACACATTATAGTTGAGGTAGGTGAGGATAGTGGATTTATATATGCAGTAAAAAGATCAATTATATTATGTGAGGAGATATTAAAAGATTATGGGTGTAATAATATCTATAGAATATTGTAAGAAAAATTTATCTATGGTATCAAATGAAATCTGAGGATTTGAGAAATAAAATCACAGTTTTAAATATATTATGACTATATTTATTGCAGAGTAAATATAAACATAATAATTGGAGATACTTATTGCATATACCTTATGATGAGGTCTTAGATTTAGGTTTTTCGCGGTGTCGTTTGTCGGTTTGAGTTAATGTAATACTCCAATGATCCGAAAACAATATTCGGTGGGGTACCCCCTTGAAGAGGACCATTGATAGGCTTAAAATCTGGCTAGTGCTTTAAGGGATTGAAAGTACTACTCATATCAACGAAGTGCACTTTCTTTCAGGTTATCCATGCAAAAGAAATCCACAGTTAAGCGTGCTTGACTGAGAGTAGTCTTAGGATGGGTGACCTCCTGGGAAGGTTCCCATGATGCGCATGAATGAGGATAAAATGCGATGGAAGGACCCGTGTTGATCTGTGGGCCATGTACACAACCTTGCAAGCTACCGTGAGTGACCGCTCCCGACCCTAGGTTTGGGCCAACTGTAATCCCATATAAAATCTAGTGCAAAACAGGGGCGGAAACATTGTCGAATGGGATTAAATACACAAAGATAAAAGTTCTAACAGTTATAAATTGAGAATGTATAAAATTCTCAAGGATAAAATAAAAACAAACGGTAAGTCTAAACAATTGCAACTTTTATAAAAAGGGCGAAAATAAAAATTCCTCAAAGTGTTCAAACTAAAACCATAAAAGAAAGCATAAAAACAGAGTAGGATCTGCAAACTACTCGCTAGATCACACAGAAATCCCCAGCAAAGCTAACACCTGTCATGTTATAAACAAAATAGCCACAATCAGTGGGGAGTAACTCGACGTTCTCCTAGCCATATCACATGATATAAATATTGCAGAAGCAGATAATATATCAAAAATAGTTTGAAACTTTAAAGATATATGTAACAAGTATGGTAACCAAAAATCACGTTTAACAAACGTACTGCATGCTTAAAAGCAGAATTCCTCAAATGACAGAATGGAAATAATATAGTTCAGGCTAGATATTTAACTTTAGCTATACTCCTTGATACCGCAGTATCTTACACTAGTTTCGGGAACCCAATGTCACGCAAAGGTGACCAACTCCAAGTCCACTCACTAGGCAACAAACTATAACAGGACTCGTCTTACCACGCAGTGCATAGTCCCAGTCTAAGTACATGTACATGACTTTACGACAATCTGTACCTCCCACAAGGGTACCAATCATATAGCTGTATAAGAATCCGTATGCCTTAGTTCATTATTCTTTGTCCTTACTTTTATTATTCCAAACTTAAAAATATCTCAAAGATTGTATCTTATTTGAAATACATTACTTCAAAGGTTCGTAAGTGAACTACACTTTTATTTCTTCAAAATAGAAAGCTTAAACTTTACTTTCTCAAGTGTAAAATTATTTCAAGGTTAAAAAGTAGTTGAAGCTACTGTACTAAAGCTTAGAATAAGCTAAAAATCTAATGTACTTAGTAAGATATATATTATTAGGCCTTAATGAGACAAACTCTTAAAAACAGATTTTTAAAAACTGGACAGCAGTGCTATAAAATTTATAATTAAATACAAAAAAATCGAAATGATGCAAGTCCAACTCTCATGGTTTTATGTAGCTCTTGGCTAAAACTTTCATTTTAAAACCAACTCCAAAGGACGAAAGTATCAGGGATCTAAAAATCCTTTTCTAAAAACTGACAGAAAATGATATCCAGAAGGTTTCAGTTCATAAAACGACTTTAAGAAAATATTTTAAAGCAACGTAAAATTATAAACATAACTAGACATTCCAAAGTTTATGTAAGAAAAAGATTAGCCACTGGATCGTAAGGGAAATAAGTTTTACAAAATAATCTTTGAGCATAAGACAGATTTGCAGATTTCAGGCGAGCTGTTCACAAATAATTTATTCTGAACAAACTGTAAATTGGAAAATTATGAAAATGTATAGAGATATTATTGACTTAAAATAAACAGGAGTCTCCTTTTTAAGTTTTCGGATTTGAGTAATTTAAACACACAAAATGAATTTTACAAACAGACTGTCAGATTTTCGCACATTTTACGATCGGTTTCGCTAAAGCTTCAAATAACTCAAAGTTCGAAATGAAAGGTTTAATTCCATAAATCTAAATTTAAACCAACTATTGACTGTCCATAAATGCTTATTTTCCAAAAACATGACATAGGCAACTATTTAGGATTTATTTCGCAACGAAAACAATTAATAGACCCGTTTCATCGCAAATACGATAAAACCGTTAAAAAAATAATTTAAAGGCATAACTAAATTCCGAAAATTTCCAAAACAGTCCAGAACCATTTTTAACTCAAATAATGTATTTTAGAAAGTGAAATTTAGCAAAATTAATATATAAGTCGAAAAGGGTCATTTTATCGCGTAAATCGAATAATTCAATCCGTCCCCAACTTGGCCCAATAAAATTTCTGGAAAAAAAATTCATATTTTTATTTTCAACATAAACATAAATATTGGGACATAAATTTTTTAAGAATCACACCATTTTTCGAATTAGCTAAAAAAAACACAAGCACTCTTTTTTTTTCTATCAAAGACGAAAATCGCTTATTTTCTTAACACTTTTTATTCTACTTAAAACAGAATATAAAGCCAACATTTTAGACTTAAAATCATCATAAAACAGAAGGTTTAGTTTGTAAATTTATATATAGGATACACGGTTTCCCTAAAACAAATAAGATGGATTTATGCATGTTTACGTATCGTATAATTCATTCGATGAAATAGAATAAGAAAATCCAAAGACAGAATGCACAAAAACAGTACCTTCGGAAATCATTTTGCAACGTGAATAATACATGTCTCGGCCCATACTACTAGATTTCGAAATGATGAAAGACCAAAACAGCGTACAAAATTTTAACCACAAGATGGTTCATAAGAGTTCATTTTAAAACATTTAACAATCATCAAGCGATGCAGAAATTTCGCACCAAGCAGAAATTTCGAATTTTATTATGTGCACAACAAAGATTACTTATCAAATCAGGAAAATAATCATAAACATCATCAAAAATAATTTCCTAGTACAAGCAACTACGACAAATATACCGTGCAATATTGAGTAACGTCGGAGTTACCTTAATTGTCAAGATCCGAATCGACAAAATATTCGTCTGCGTCGGAGTCTTCTTGATAACCTGTTACACGACACACACATGGTATAAGTCATATGTTCCGATTTTTAAAGTAAAAAGAGACGGGAATAAGGTACGATTAATTCCCTTACGATAGCAACGATCTATAGATGAGAATAGCGAAAGAATAACGGAGCTGATGATCAAAAATTGATCGGATGGGGCTGCTGAAGTACACGGCTGTTTTGAGAGAAAAGGGGTGTGTTTTCTTTTCTTCTGTTGCAATTTGTGAATGCCGTTTAAAAAGAGTAGGTTATTAGAATATAAAACCTACTAAATAAAATCTTAGCAAGACTTATCTCCTTCCCCATTTACACGGTTAAAAGAGGATTCTTAGGGAGTAGTTTAACAAATTTTATCCATCTAAATTATTTTGTAAGCCAAATATCTAAGTTAAAAGAAAATGTTGCAATCGAAATTTACATGGACCGACTAGTAGAAATATAGTACATGGCTGAAACAAAACTCGTAACTGACCCATTTTATAAAATTACAAAGTATACGGTTATTCAAGATAAAATCGTAACTTAAATTATTTTTTTATAGTAAAATTTAACGCTAAGAAATGTATAACTTTCCACGTGAAAAAAGCGAGCTTCCACCGAAACGTTACAAAATAAAATACGTACGTAAAATGTACTTCGAGAAAATATTAAAATGCGTCGTGGGAAAAATACCATATCAAATGCTCACCTCGAATTTCATTGTAATAAATATAATAAAAGCGATCTTTGTCGAGTGATATAAAATGGGTTTTTCGGCCAAAAAGAATTAAATAGGTTCGAAGAGTTAATATCCGAGAAAAAATTTAGAACTCACCATTTGACTCGAACACATTTCAAAAATCAAGCTCGGAAGTTAGCGGGTGTTACAGTTAATGTTTGATTGAGATGAGACGCAAGCTAAACACACACAACATTATACACGTTATGCATTATTTCCAAAATGTTTGTTTGATTGTGCTTGTTTCTAGTCTGATTGTGTGACTGACTTAACTGCAGGTTTTATATATGGACTACCTGGTTTGGTAAAGATTATTTACTGGGATACAAAGGTAATAGTTATTGCAGGTTGACTATAATTATTTGAGATACTCACTGACTATAATTATTTTAGATACTCATTGCAGATACTGCGTATAATGAAGTTTGAGCTTGAAATTTTTGTGTTGTCAGTATACCTTTAAGTGCAACAAAAGGTTTGCTTATTTGTATTCTGACTGTGAGACCTTTTTTTATCAGCAACTCGCCTTTATTATATTGAGTACCTGGGTTAGCATACTCAGCCTACGGGATGGATTGAACGATGATAAAGGTAAAAAGTACTAATCTAATCTAATTAGTGGTAGCCTAGTCTTGAACATAATAGCAACCTTGTTAAATTAAGCATAAGAATAGAAACCTTATTCTCACAGCAAGTATATCAAAACCAAACCAAAATAACATCGTAAGAATTTGACAAACGTGAAAAATATGAAAGTACATCACTCAAATAAGTCATAATGTTTGTCGAAATAGGTCTAAGTTAACTTTGAGATGAACTCAGCCTGATCTGGAGCATGTTTCTTTGTGGTGCTTAACTGTGCATCATCTTCAAATTCATATGCATCTAGTTTACGCTTTGTCGGCGTGATGTGCACTGAGCTTGTGATAGACTAATCCTCAACAATACTTTGGATTGACTCCTGAGACATAAATGCTGATTAGAATAATCGAACTGATATCCTAATAATCAAAATGGTTCATGTAATTTCTATTGAAAATGAAATATCACCTTTCCTTTGGTAATCTGAACTACGCTTTCTTCTCGAGAATCCACTTCCAAGCAGTCTTTCTGTCGTATCTATAGAAATCAATATGCTGCAATTTTTCACTAATTTCAAAGTATAGTATCAAAGTCTCTAAGAGCATATACAAACATGTGATGTTGTGTAGGTTTCGAGGTATTTCAGGATTAGATCCTTGTCCTCAAAAAGTTTATTGACACCATATGATTTCCAACCTTTGTTAAGGGTATACTTTTCATCAACCTTGACTTTGAATATGAATTTTCTGTTAAGTAATACATCAAGTTTACTTGGATGTGCATTTGGATCCCCTTGCTGTCATTAGAGAATGTTTATAATAAATGTAGAAACCTTACTCATTAATTAATGTTATGATGATTTGTGCATGAGCACTATTACTTGTTTGGAGTTTGTTTGGAATACATATAATCGGATTGATTAAAACTGAAACAAAGTAATACTCTACTGTTAAAAGTATAAAAGATTAGGTATGATGCATACCTTAAGTTGGTTGTCTCGTAGTTGCTTTGCTGATTGCTTGATCAAATCAGTAGCTTGAGTATCAAATAGTATGAAGGTTGAGTTTCCGGTATGATCGGCAACTTTGACTATGACTTTATACCTACATAAGGAGTTGTTTAGGGCATTTTCGAAGAGAGTAGATTATGAAGAAAATAAATTACATTTACTTCAGCGTCTCAGATTTAATATACCTGAGAATGACATATTTTGCATATCCTTCACATTTGCCAGTACGTAACCATTTCTCTTTATCATCTAACTCGAGTGTCGATTTACATTTTTTGCAGCTCTCAATGTACCACTTCAATTCTGTGTCAATTGTTGTTATGGTGGCCAAGGTAACAAAAAATCCCTCCTACATAAAACAGAATAACATAGTAGTGTATCAATAAGTTATTATTATTAAAAATAATACAAACTTGGTTATGTTAAATAGTTGTTTGTTATACCTCTTGGATCTCTCTAATTTCATCAATTGTTCGTCTGATAGGTAAATCTAGAAGTTCATTAGCGACTGATTCACAGTAGCTTGCACTAGCAGAAAAAACCCTTATAGTGGCGGTCATAAATGACCTGTTTATGGCGGTTTTTATAGATTTTGGGTGCGCCGTATATCACGAGGTTGTTTACACTTTGTGGCGGTTGTACAACCGCCACTATAGCTTACCTACGGTGGTGGTTTTTATACAAAACCGTCATTATAGGCTTATATAAAACGACGGTTTTAAACAAGAACCGCCACTATAACTCATCTACGGTGGCGATTATTGTTTGAAAATCGCCATCAAAGGTATTTCAATAATATCATTGCAGCTCAACATGTTCTTTATAACGACGGTTGTTTTGACAGAACCGTCGTAAGAGGTTTGCATAACGACGGTTGTTGTTACAGAACCGCCACTAAAGGTAATTATAACGTCGGTTGTTTGACGAAGAACCGCCACTAAAGGCGAAATATTTTCGAAATATTTAACTTTTTCACGTCGTTTCTAAGGGAACCGTCGTTAAAAAAAATTATATTTTCTTTTAAATAAATTTCTTTATGGAAATTTTAACGGTACCTCCCCATAAATTTGATAATTACAAATACTATTTGAACAAAATGAAACCTGTCAATAGAAATGCAACCACCAAGATAATATTCTAAAAAATACAAGTCCAACAAACTTACATCGATCTCATTCAATATAACAAAAATATTAATGTCAAAGACATTGAAGGATAAAGTTAAATTTTTAGATGAACATGGAAATGATGTTGAGATAGATGTGGAATATGAGTGGAAACCAATTGTGTGCAGTGTGTAAGGGTATTGGTCACGCTGCAAATGACTGCAGGAAAGCCAAGAAGCAGCCTGCACCCACTGTGCAACTGTGGACAGCGGGCCGCCCACGGGGGCGCTTGGTGAGAAGCGAAAACAAACGTTTGCATTTTGTATGGAGTCGCCACCAATTTTTATGGGAAATCGGAACCGTTCGAATACCTCATGTCATGTCAAGACATAAAGTAGTGACATGAACACTAAGCAATCGTTACCCTTAGCATTCTATGTCTAGAATGACTCTCGTGGATGCCAATGAACACGGGTGCTCACGGAGATCTGGAGTAAGGGGTGAGGGTACGTATTAGGAAGCTCTTTTGATCGAACACCTAATCCCGCCCGCCTCGATAGCGGCCTCTACTAATGATTAGGGAAGTCATTTATACTCGATATATCGTCGGTTATATGCATGCAATGCAACACCCATTAGATTAATCCTAGCATGTGAAAATTAATACTAAGTCGGTGAACAATTAATTAGACATACAATTTGGTCGAAGTTGGACTTAAGTTCAATTACATGTGAAAACATACAAGAAATAGGATAAATACAATAAAAGAAAATTACAATAATGGAAAATTACAATGATTACATTTGGAAAGGCGATTTATGTCGAAAATACCTTTAAAACGGATAATTTGATAAAAAGGAATAAAAGAATAAAAGAATAATAACGAACAGGAATCAGCGATATTACGGATATTAGTTAGTTAATTACGTAAGCTAATTAAACTAAGTCAAGGCAAAAACGGAGTTCAGGGACAGAACTCAGCCAGGAACAGGCGCAGCAGAGCTGCGTCCTTTGGAATAGGCGCAGCAGACGCTGCGTCTGTTCCGTGGCTCAGTTCTGGCTGTGAAGCCGTAATTGCAAGCCGTTAATGTCGATTGGTAAATTTAATGATTGATTGATAATATTTACTCGGATAAAAGTGATTAATATGTTATTTAACATATGAATGGGTCGTAAAACAGTACAATATGAATGAGACGGAATTAAGACGGATTAATTACAGAAGTGAACGAATGATTAATGAATTACAAACTAACTAAACAAATTAATTAGACTAAACGTGATGATATATGACGAATTAATGAATAAACAGATGAAAATATATCAACGATGAATCCCAGAAACTCAATATGAACGAATTGAATTTCTAAAACCCGAATTGAATATTAATGACGAAAACCCGCAAATATGAATTATAAGGGATTTAAGTCGGATTTATGATGATTAAAGCATATGGATGAATGATGAATTATGTACATGTGATTATTAAACTATCATGTGAACGGAGAATTAATCAAACAAAACAAATAAAAGCAAGACGAAATTTACAGAGGACGAAGAAGAAGAAAAGAAGCGAGAATGCGCGGCCCTCACGAAGAGGCGCGGCGAATCAAGCTGCGCTCCTTCGAAGAGGCGCAGCAGTTGCTGCGTCTTTTCTCCACTGTCAGTCTTCTGAAAATCCGTAAAAAGAGGTTTTAAAGACGGTTTTAGAAATCGGTTTTAATGAGGTATTTTCGACATAAACCTTACAATTGTGATACGATAAATAAAAGTACAATAAATAAATAAGGAGATTTACACCCTCAGACTTACATGTTGACGAAACGAGAAGGACTAAGATATCGATTAGTGATGCTCGACGCGAATGCAAAGAGAGTGCCCTCGTAAGAGGAAAACGATTGATTAATTAGATTGATTATTGGTGTAGTTGGTCAAATTGGTCGCTCATGCAACGGAGAGGCTGGTACCCGGAAGGATCCGAGCTTACGTGGTCGAATGTTCAAGCACGTAGGCGCCTATTAGTAAGAACAAAGTCTAGAATGCAAAGGGAGAAGAGAAGGGCGGACACTCGCGTGAGAAATATGAGGAGCCAAGGCTCCTATTTATACTAATCACACGGCGGAATTATGGTAAGACTAGGATACGGAAGGAAAGATCCGGAAATAACCGACCTAGGTTAAAACACGGAAACTTGGACAAAAAGAAAGCCCTGGGAAAAGGCGCAGCAGGCACTGCGTCCCTTGGAAGAGGCGCAGCACCTGCTGCGTCCTTTCCCGGGTAGGTTCCTCTGCGCGTAGAAAACGCGTTTGACAGCCTGTCGTATTTTAGGCATAACTTTCTCTACAAGACTCGGATTAAGGTGATTTTGGTGGCGTTGGAAAGCTAAAAGAAAGATCTAGAACTTTCTGTTAAATAGGCCTGACCCAAAAGACTCGTTATGACCTCGTAAAACGGGCCTAAATGTCGGGTTGTCATTTTAACTAAATGAAATGCACATTTTGTAATGTAAACTTTAAGTTTAGCCTAATGAAGTGACATGGGACTCAAAATGAGATATAATCTCGACATTTTATGACATCCTAACCTTAGGTAGACAAGCACATTGCTTTGACTCGGGATTTGACGGTTTTAAGAAATGAAGACGGTTTTTGACCCGGACTCCAAATGTACTCTAATTACTGCCAAAACGACCGTAATGACACCTAGATGACGACAATGAGGTAGACATTAATGTTTGAGCGATCACTTGACGATAATCTTACGAACTGTCACAAATCGTTCCGCGTATCAAACATGCGGCCCAATCATCACCGGGTGGTTTGCGGGAGGTGCAGAAATGAGGTGTCTACAGAGCCCCCACTTTGACTGAGGCTTGGACAAGCTGAAAGTCAAAGTATAGCCATCAGGTCAATCGAAGATTACAACCTGACGACTATGGCGACGCGAGGCGGCTCAAGGGGTCTGAACCAAGGACCTATCGTCGGGAACATTTTAGAGTCTGTCGACTATCGGGGAGGGTCGTTTAAAGTCCATTAGACTACGTGAGGAGGCTCGCCAGCCATAAGAAGAGACCATACCTGAGATACCCCAGGTGAAACGGATCAAGACGCTTCGGCAAAACTCTTTGGTCTGAAGATAACTTGGTGTCTGAAGGCATTAGGGGTCACAGGGATACTGAAGAAACTTCTTAACACTTCTGAAGGCTAACTCTGAAGGCTACCTCTCTCTAAAGGGAAGGCTGAAGGATAACTCTCTCTAAAGGACTGAAAGGGGACTTAACTAAAAGGATGAAGGATCGCCAGGGAGTATCTGCCTGTCTCTGTCCTCAAGCAAACTCTCGTTGGGTGATAAAACGATGATTTTGGGGAATCTGCCTGTCTCTGTCCTCAAGCAAACTCTCACTAGGGAATAAAACGATGATTTTGGGGAATCTGCCTGTCTCTGTCCTCAAGCAAACTCTCATTGGGTGATTAAAACGATGATTTTGGGGAATCTGCCTGTCTCTGTCCTCAAGCAAACTCTCACTGGGGAATAAAGCGATGATTTTGGGGAATCTGTCTGTCTCTGTCCTCAAGCAAACTCTCGCTGGGTGATTATATTGACGACTAGGAACATCTTGATCGTCATGGGAGAAACCTTGAGTGAGCAATACTGCAAAATACTACGCGCTGGATATAAGGACTTGAGCAATACTGCAAAATACTGTTGCGCTGGATATAAGGATTTGAGCAATATTTGCAAAATATCTTGCGCGGGGATATAAGGATTTGAGCAATCTTTGCAAAATCTCGTATGCCTGGGGAAAATGAATAGGGGTGTGTCGAAACATCGTCAGATAAAATCCGCTCGTTGTTGCAAGCGAAGTCTTGATAAAAGTACTGCTTCTGATACTCACCTGCATGGTTAGTAGCCACACAAGAATGCAATCTAATATGTGTACGTAAGCAATTATCACATGGACCTCGAATGAGGAAACACACAGGCTTTACAAAACTCGTTTCTTTATAAAAGTCGTTTAAAACTTGTTCAAAGAAGTTTGTCGTTTGTAATGCGTTATGCATATTCAATGGGCTTTAGACACGTGACTGACATGACGTAGACCTTATATGGACGTGACGCGAAATGTAGACTTAGGTTTGACTGACGCGACGCTAACTTAGATTTGACGCGACACAAGGATGACTTTGACAGACTTTGCTTAAGTATGCGAAACCCCTAGCCAAGTATGGGTGACAATGCGTATCAATTCCAAAGGTAGAAGAATTGCAAGAAAGATGGGGGCATATAAAAGCAAGACATGAGCCATAGATTAGCTGTTCACTAGGACACCCTTTCACCACCGTTTGCTGTAAAAGAGACTCCTCTTGAGGCACGATAACTTGGAGAATCGATCTAAGACCTTTGTCATTATCCGAACTGAGCACTAGCTAGACTTAGATTAGAAAGGAATAAAGGAAGGGTGGCATCTCGGAAGAGAAGCCCCCAGGATGAGAGGATGACTCTGGACTTTTGGTAAAAAGGAGGCTGGGCGACAATAAGGAGCCCCCAGTATAGAGGTGTTGGTTGTGGAAGGGATGTTAATTGAAAATGAGGATGGTTGTGTCCTTGCGGACTGCCTACGTATTCACGTGAAGTGAAATCAAACCAGATCGTAGTTCTGAGGTTTGGTTAATTTTGTTTGGGTGTTGTGGTTGTATCCTTCTTGTGTAAGAAAGGACTGCCTACGTATCCACCTGAATGGGTGAAATCAAACCAGATCGTAGTTCAAGTGTGTGCCTAAGCTAAGTTGTTAGGGCCTTAAAGTGTAGGGGTCACAAGGGTAATATTCCTTTGGTGACTCGAAGAACTGATTTGAGATAACTCCCTCTGATCATAGACCAAAGAGGTATAACTAATTTTGTAAAAATTTCCTTGTTATGAGCACACTTAGCGGACCCTAAGGATGAATGAGGGTATGTCCCGTTCTAGGTAGAAAAGTATTTGAAGACTTCGTGTATGGGTCAAGGTGAAACTGGATTGGATATTTGGAATGTGGAGCTCGGTAATAAGAGGCTTTGGTGAACAAATCTCTGGAGCTTTGTTTTGTGGTGTTAAGGCTTGATGAGGTTATGGCTTGTAATGTGGCTTGGAAATGGAGTCTCTTGGCTTGATGTAGCCTGAGCACATAAAGGTGGGTTGAAATGATGTGGGTTCAAGTTTCCATGTCTTGGCCCTAAAGGATGGGTATACTTGACAAGCTTGAGAGGATTCTCAAAATTCCTAACTATCTCCCTATAACGGTCTCGAGAAGGACTTAGGGTGTGTGATGTGTGATAGGCTAAGTGAGGGTGCTAGATGACCATCTTGATTGGTGTCTTGATTCTATATAGACTTCAACAGTATTTCGTATTTGATTTCATACTCATATTCTTGGTCTAGAACTTATCTTGGCTTTTGCTCAGATTCTTGATTTGACTTTGGATATTGACTTGCTTGATTGAGCCTTCTTTTTTTTTGACTCTTTTATCTTGGATATTGATCTTGGTCATTTCTCTTGATTGAGCCTTTTGTCTTTGATCATGGCTCGTATTGTCTTGGATGGACTTGGGTCAGACTAGCACCTTTGGACGTGAAAGGGGTTGGTCTCTAGTAACACGGGTTGTTTATTGTGAGGAATGGGCTTGCCTTCCGTCATGGATTGCTAATAAGGGAGACGGTCTGGATTCATCCTAGAATCTCTAGAGATAGGCTCGTCTAAATTGGGGTTATATTGTGGTTTCTATTGCCAGACATGGAATAGGTAAGAAAAGAACACGGAGTTTCAGGTCCTCTACAACTTGGAATGGAACATCATCTAAGTGCACTCACATCGACTGACATGCGTTGTTGTTCATTTTAAAATGTCTCAAATCAATTCTTGTTGTCAGAGGAAAAGGGTAAAGGAAGAGATATGATATAAGATGTGGATAAAAAAAAAGTAATTTTATTGAAATGGATAATAAATGTATATAGACTCGAGAAGATATGTGACTCGTGGGACAGCCCCCAGATTGCCACTAGAAATGGAAATGGAGAAAGATACTAGAACAAATATGAGATAGAAAGCCTAAGACTCGGACTCGGACTCGGACTCGGACTTTGACTCGATCTTAGACCTAGACTCGTAATCATCGGCCCATGCTTGAACATTTTCTCTTCCAGCAACTGGCTTCGACATCCGGCTTTGAGCATTCACCCATTTGAGCACCTCGTCCTCATCATTGGGAACATTGGAAGGATAACAGTCAAGAAGTGTTTCTTGATAAGTGGTATATCCATGAGGATTGCCTAAGCTACCTTGTGGGTTAAAAGTAGAGAGAGACAATTTCCCGTTTTCGAACATATCCTGAATGACATGTTTTAATTTGTAACATTTCTCTGTATCATGCCCTTTGCCTCTATGGTATTTGCAGTACGAATCCTCATCCCAGAACTTGGATTTCTTTTCGGGTTCGGGAGTAGGCCCTATAGGCTTCAACATTCGTTGTTCCAAGAGTCTCTGAAGGACATCGGTGTATGTAATACCAATGTTGGTAAATTCCCTAGGAGGTGTGCCTCTATTTTCGGAAGCCTTTGTAAATGACCTTGGAGGGTTGTTAGGTTTCTTTGATGAAGGCTCCATAAGGTTGCCTTTGTAGATTCCGATTCTTGGATGAGAAGAACCAGGAACAGGTCGCTCACTTATTGCTTTCTCCTCAAGACCATGAGGTTGAGGGTTTGTCTGGACATTCTTCATCTTGAAAGATTGGGTCTCAAGCTTCCTATCCATTTCAGTAAATTGATTCCCCATGTGGGAAAGCCGAGAGTTTAGAGTATCAATGGCTCCCTCTATCTTGGAAAGCATGAGCATTCCACTTTGGACATCGTCCTCCTTCGGCGCTTTGATTTCTTTGTCATCACGAGGACCGAGGATACGAGAGAAGTCTAGGAATGATTCTTCATCGTGTTTAGTGCTGTTAGACCCAAGAGGGTCGGTTCCATCGAATTGCTCCACAAATGGTGACATTGGAAGCTTGCCCTCTTCGATCATATCTTGGATGGTGTGTTTCAAGAGAAAACACTCTTCAATATCATGGCCTCTACCTTGGTGATATAAGCAGTATTTGTTGCCCTTCCAGAGGTTTACCTGTTTCTCTAAAGGTGGATCCGGAGTCGGACCTATTGGATGTAGCTTGCCTTGGGCAGAGAGCCTCTTCAAAGCATTGGCATAAGACATGCCTAAATCGGTAAGCACCCTTTGATGCCTCCCAGGTTTCCTTTCAGCTGTTTTTGGCTTTCTAGGACGATGGTTATTGCAAGAGGTAAGCTTTGGACGACCTAGACTAGAGGTTTCTCTAGGTGGGATGTTCTTTTCCACCATTCCATTTTCAAGGGTGAGGACGCGAATGCTCAAATTTTCCACTGTAGCTTGAACTCGTAGGACCATGGCATAAACGTCCTGGAGAGACATGGTGATTGTGGCTTGAACCGCTTCGTGACCTTGCTGATTGACGGAACTTGTTGGATTCCTACTCGACAGAAATGACGCGCATTACAACTCGATTCGACATGGGATCACGCATACCAAGGCAACAAACAAGGGAGGGACAAAATGACACATCTAGACTTGACTTGTGAACTCGTGAAATGTCGTGAGCGACTTCTCGTGTTTGAATTCACGGTGTTTGACCTTGACCTTTAGACTCGAGTGTTGACTTTGACAGAGTGATGTTTATGTGATTGACCTTATTGACGGGATTGATGACACGTGTTGATTCTGGACTCGAGGTTTGCTTATAGGTGTTAAGAAGACTGTTGTAGTTTAGACTCAAATATGAGGCCCATTGAGACTCGTGTGTTAAGCCTCGGAACGTGTGACTCGAATGTTTAGATCCTAACTGAATTGGGGTAGGGGGTCCAAAATGACGGTGTGACGCCTTAGGATTTGGCTTGAATTTCGAAAAGACCCGAAATGTAAAGGAAGACGGGTTTTATGACTCGACATAGTTCCGACTAGGACATAGTTGGTTTCGATTTTGACTCTAACTTAGCCCAATTGAATTTACATATTTACATTTACATGGTTTGAAAATATATTTTGTTTTTTTTTTGGACTCTTTTTTTTCGGTTTTTATGGACCTTTTTTTCGTTTTTTTTTGTTCTTTTGTATTTGGTTTTGAAATGGGTTTTAGGCCCGAAGTTTGACTCGACATATGGACAGAGTTTCGGCTTAGGCATTTTTCGAAAAAAGGTTTACAAAAAGGTTTTTGATTTTACAAAAAAGGGTTTTGTTTAGAAAATGGTGATCACATATGATACAAACATTCATACAGGCATTATAACGGGATGCTGAGTGCGTTTAAAAAGGGTTTTGGTTTAAAGGGTGGGTTGCCATACCGAACCATCAAACCCGAAGTCTGTGGAGAGGCTCGTACCAAACAAGAGTAAGGCCGATTCCTAGTCCATTTCCTCAAGTAGTGAAAGTCCTTCATACAAACAAGAGTAAGCATCATGGTATGGATGACGTCAATCGCTGTCCATCCTTAGGCCCAAATAAGAATTAGGACCGTTTAGACGGGACGATTGGTCGAATGGGTTGGGTTGGGCCTAGGAAGGCCGAATAAAACGGTCTAGGAAGACCGAGTTATGAAAACCGACAATTGTCTTGTACAAACTATTCCCTAACCTTGTTCAAGTTTCACCCTTGGCTACACATAAGTGTATTCTCCCCAGCGGAGTCGCCAAACTGTGGACAGCGGGCCACCCACGCGGGCGCTTGGTGAGAAGCGAAAACAAGCGTTTGCATTTTGTATGGAGTCGCCACCAATTTTTATGGGAAATTGGAACCGTTCGAATACCTCATGTCATGTCAAGACATAAAGTAGTGACATGAACACTAAGCAATCGTTACCCTTAGCATTCTATGTCTAGAATGACTCTCGTGGATGCCAATGAACACGGGTGCTCACGGAGATCTGGAGTAAGGGGTGAGGGTACGTATTAGGAAGCTCTTTTGATCGAACACCTAATCCCGCCCGCCTCGATAGCGGCCTCTACTAATGATTAGGGAAGTCATTTATACTCGATATATCGTCGGTTATATGCATGCAATGCAACACCCATTAGATTAATCCTAGCATGTGAGAATTAATACTAAGTCGGTGAACAATTAATTAGACATACAATTTGGTCGAAGTTGGACTTAAGTTCAATTACATGTGAAAACATACAAGAAATAGGATAAATACAATAAAAGAAAATTACAATAATGGAAAATTACAATGATTACATTTGGAAAGGCGATTTATGTCGAAAATACCTTTAAAACGGATAATTTGATAAAAAGGAATAAAAGAATAAAAGAATAATAACGAAACAGAATCAGGCGATATTACGGATATTAGTTAGTTAATTACGTAAGCTAATTAAACTAAGTCAAGGCAAAAACGGAGTTCGGGGACGAAACTCGGCCAGAATGAACAAAGCGCAGCGAGAGCGCGTCCTTTGAATAGCGCGCGTGACCGCTGCGTCATTCCGTGGCTCGGTTACGGCCGTGAAGCGTAATTGCAAGCCGTTAATGTCGATTGGTAAATTTAATGATTGATTGATAATATTTACTCGGATGAAAGTGATTAATATGTTATTTAACATATGAATGGGTCGTAAAAACAAAGATAATATGAATGAGACGGAATTAAGACGGATTAATTACGATGAACGAATAATTAATGAATTACAAACTAACTAAACAAATTAATTAGACTAAACGTGATGATATATGACGAATTAATGAATAAACAGATGAAAATATATCAACGATGAATCCCAGAAACTCAATATGAACGAATTGAATTTCTAAAACCCGAATTGAATATTAATGACGAAAACCCGCAAATATGAATTATAAGGGATTTAAGTCGGATTTATGATGATTAAAGCATATGGATGAATGATGAATTATGTACATGTGATTATTAAACTATCATGTGAACGGAGAATTAATCAAACAAAACAAATAAAAACAAGACGAAATTTACAGAGGATTTAAGAAGAAGAAAAGAAGCGAGAATCTGCGGCGGCCCTCACGAAGAGGCGCGGCAGAATGCGCTCCTTCAAGAGAGGCGCGGCGATTCTTTGCGTCTTTTCTCCACCGTCGATCTTCGAAAATCCGTAAAAAGAGGTTTTAAAGACGGTTTTAGAAATCGGTTTTAATGAGGTATTTTCGACATAAACCTTACAATTGTGATACGATAAATAAAAGTACAATAAATAAATAAGGAGATTTACACCCTCAGACTTACATGTTGACGAAACGAGAAGGACTAAGATATCGATTAGTGATGCTCGACGCGAATGCAAAGAGAGTGCCCTCGTAAGAGGAAAACGATTGATTAATTAGATTGATTATTGGTGTAGTTGGTCAAATTGGTCGGTCATGCAACGGAGAGGCTGGTACCCGGAAGGATCCGAGCTTACGTGGTCGAATGTTCAACCACGTAGGCGCCTATTAGTAAGAACAAAGTCTAGAATGCAAAGGGAGAAGAGAAGGGCGGACACTCGCGTGAGAAATATGAGGAGCCAAGGCTCCTATTTATACTAATCACACGGCGGAATTATGGTAAGACTAGGATACGGAAGGAAAGATCCGGAAATAACCGACCTAGGTTAAAACACGGAAACTTGGACAAAAAGAAAGCCCTGGGAAAAGGCGCGGCGAGATCATCTGCGTCCCTTGGAAGAGGCGCGGACTGCGCGTCCTTTCCCGGGTAGGTTCCTCTGCGCGTAGAAAACGCGTTTGACAGCCTGTCGTATTTTAGGCATAACTTTCTCTACAAGACTCGGATTAAGGTGATTTTGGTGGCGTTGGAAAGCTAAAAGAAAGATCTAGAACTTTCTGTGAAATAGGCCTGACCCAAAAGACTCGTTATGACCTCGTAAAACGGGCCTAAAGGTCGGGTTGTCATTTTAACTAAATGAAATGCACATTTTGTAATGTAAACTTTAAGTTTAGCCTAATGAAGTGACATGGGACTCAAAATGAGATATAATCTCGACATTTTATGACATCCTAACCTTAGGTAGACAAGCACATTGCTTTGACTCGGGATTTGACGGTTTTAAGAAATGAAGACGGTTTTTGACCCGGACTCCAAATGTACTCTAATTACTGCCAAAACGACCGTAATGACACCTAGATGACGACAATGAGGTAGACATTAATGTTTGAGCGATCACTTGACGATAATCTTACGAACTGTCACAAATCGTTCCGCGTATCAAACATGCGGCCCAATCATCACCGGGTGGTTTGCGGGAGGTGCAGAAATGAGGTGTCTACAGCAACCCAAACAGCATGTCACTAAAGTGTGGAAACCTAAGGTAGTGGAGAAAAACAAAGAATCTCTTGTTGTTACTCCTGCTGAAACCAGTCAGTATACTCCTCGAGTTGAAATACAATTGCAGACTTCTGTTACCTGGCATAAGAATGGCAGTTACACATCTGGTCCTTCTCAAGCCAGACCTATTATGAGGATGAGTAGACAAGAGGTTACAGATGGAGCTTACAGTGTGCACAAATTTGGTCAACAATCTTTTATGGAAGCTTTGAATAAATCCAAGACTACACCCAAGGTAGGAATTGGGACGAGTGGTAGTGTTCCTCACCTTGTGGTGGGGAATGTATAACCTTGGCTTCTGGAATGTCAGGGGAATAAACAATCCTACTAAGCAAAGACATATAAAGTGGTTTATGCATATGAATAAAGTTGGTTTGTATTGAATAACATACGCGCCTTAGCTAATAAATTGATCTACATTACATGTTCTCTAAGACAGCAAGAGGTACGAGGCAAATATTAGTATCTTACCCAAGGATACTTCTTGGGTTGGACAGTGAGCTTTGCTAGGAAGAAGAGCCGAGGTTGCAATGGTCAAAGGCAAGAACTTTATAGAGCCATAATCAAGCAAACAAAGCTTAGCCAAGTAGTAACCCAAAATCTCCAATTGCAGATTCGGGGTTTGAAAAATTCACGCAAAACATCAAATAAACGGCTCTTAAGCCGGCTCTCGAGTCTTAATTAGTTTTAACAAAGATACTAAGATAGTAAATCATCACATAATATATCTCGGAGTTGCCTTGAGCAACCCTAGTAAACTTCCTGCAAAGATCAAATAAACAGAAAAGCGTCATTAGTAACATTTGCTTCTAATATTTCTAATACTTCTACTACATTCCAACTCTTGTATATAAGTGTTCCTACTCACATGAAGGCCTGCATAAAACAATAAGAATTTAGATCTAATACTTCTATTACATTCCATTCGAACTTGTGAGTGAGAACTATGGATGTAAAATGAGAAACCACAAACAGATTGGATTAAGTAAAAACAAAAAAAAACAAATACGGGACTCCTACACTAACTTGGTTTTGTTCACCTTTAGCTTGGCCATAAGCATTATAATAGAGTAGGCGTTCTTTTCAAAGGATAAATTCAGTGTGGAGTTTTGGATATCGTATATGCATGTGGATTGAATAAGAATGGATAAAAGAATTATAAACTACGTAGTAGGAGTAATAAATACATCTACATTGTACTTAAATGGTGAACGAATCAAATCTCAAAGCCGTCTCCCCGTCTCCCGTCTATGTTGTTTCACTATAATAGTTCTGTACAAACAAATAAATGACATGAATATGTTGTGCAGAAACTATAGTTTACTGTCTTAATGATGTAGAAGAGAATCAAGATGTAACAAAATGGAAGGAAAATGCATCACGTGGTTCAGATATGTTCCAATAATATCAGTGATTGAAAGAGGATTATAGGAGGTGTTTGTTACTAGAGAGGATTCGAACTAGCATCCACCTACTTCATTAATTTCAATATCACCATCAGGTGCCACAAAAGTAAACATGATAAAGAACTTCATTAGAAACTAAAAATTGCACTTTCAGCAACAAGTTTGGCATCGTCACAACCAAGATAAATTTGTCTATGCTGTATGTTGCTTGTGATACTTATTTAGATTAAATCAAGCCTAAATTGCTCTTCATCTACATCAAGTACTAAGTACGATAATAAATAGATAGTTAAGAATCATTCATGCTCACACAAAGTCATAACCTAACCTTCTCAAAGCACGAAACAAATGAAAACCCTGCAGAACAATAAGCATCATGACCCCTTGTGTCACAGTGTTTCAGTAGCTTTTGTCAGTTTACACCTGTAATTTGTTAACAATAAAAAGTACGTATTCCATATGTTGTGTATAACAAAGTTTGAGATGAGTTTTAAATCTGAAATCAGAGGCTTGTATGCAATCACGGAGAAAATTACAGAAATATAGCATTCAACAACGCTAATAGCATTCACTCCCAAAATTTTGTTCAAAACTTGCCACAAATGTGACACCCCCATATACCAAGGAGCCTTAGTAAGACCTTCCCTAGCATATAAGGATATCACCATCTCGGTTTCCCGAGGAAAGTAATCATCAAAGGTCAATAAAAGAACATTTATAATTATTTTTACAAGTGATATACCCAACTAATACAAAAGATACAACTCGCAAAACTATATAAACTACTTCTGTCATTACTCGTGTAGACGCAGCCCGCCAAGACTCTAGCCACCATCTAAGACAGTACCTGCTAAGACTGACTGCTCACCATAAGGGATCACGGGAGACACAACAGAAACAAACAAAAGACAAACCACACAAGGTCAGTAACTGAAGAGACGCACTAACCACTAGCATAACAATACAGAACAACAATATTCACACAAGCCACATCTCCACCAATCAATCACCGTCACCGACTGTCCACTGGACCAGCCCTGCTAGTGGGGGACCGCAGCCGTACCCACCAAATCCCCGCTCATCATACCGAGCGATAACCCTGTCCCATTAATGTGCACATCCCCTCCCGTGGCGGGTTCCACGGAGGGCGAAACTAGGGCGTGAAGCCACTCCCGCAAGTGACTCCACTCAGCCGAGGACGCACCTCGAGAACCATAGACAACCAATCACATACAGCAGCGTCATAACAACAACCAATGGAACAACACACACCAACCGATTACCATATACATTCAACCACACTGACACAATAACAATACGACAACCGTCACACTAGACAACCAACAGAAACTAAGTAGGCGAACCTACCTGTAGCCAAATGCAGCGATTCCTCGATAACCACATGACACCAACCAACCAAGCAATCCCTATACAATCAGCATAACAGCCTATTACTACCACCACAACCCTACAAGGAACAACAATGACAAAGATGATGATGACACATACCTACGCATAAAATATCGGCGTTAAGACCGCTACCCGACCCAAGAACTCATCCTCAAGGCACTAGCATCCTCAAAGGCTCCCATGGAAGGTATTATGGTGAAGGAAAAGGAGGGAGGCGACATCTAGGTCTGAAGGAAGGAGGCGGAAATGATTTGCGGTTCTAACAAAACACGATTATAAACCCTCGCTGGAAAGACGCTACTCGATCGAGTAACCAACCTACTCGATCGAGTGGCCCCTACTCGACCGAGTACCCAAGCTACTCGATCGAGTAGCCTCTACTCTATCGAGTACCTCTCATCCTCATATACTAACAAGACACTAGGCATCTCTGGAACGCATTCCCAAGTACCACCACCTACCCCCAAAGGTCGGTCAACGTCGGTCAACGGGTCCCTAAAAGGGCGGGTATTACAACAAAGGTAAGCTACTTCAATTCTACATGCAAGACACTATACAATTCTCATTTTAAGTTACATTACATCCCTTCATAATAGAAAATTGAGCAGGCATGTCATCTTATGCAACAATGCTGTCGAGAAACAAGTTACCCGCTTGTGTAAGACCGCCTGAGTCAGAGTAGCTAGCAGAGTTCTTACACAATGTTTTTGCTTTGAACATGAACCTATATACCTGAAATTAATTGAGTAGTTTGTCACGATACACATGAATGTTTGGTCGTTTGAAAAAATAAAGGTTGTATATGCAAGAGAGTGTAATTGGATTACATTATCCGCCCAAAAATGTTCTAGAAAAGCATTTTGAATACTGTTGCTGGGTCTACGCACTACTGCGGCATCCCTACCAGTTACGTGTTAAGGAAGGCATGAGTAAGTTTAACCATTTTTAGTCATTTTAACCTCCATTTATGCCATTTTTAAACTAAAAATTCATAAATCATGAAATATTAATAACATTAATATGATATTTTACATGCAATACATAAAATATTCATGTGAGGTCATACTAAAATACCACGGCCAGTAGTGAATGTTAACTTATTTTAGTGAATAAAAGTTCATTTTACTCATAAAAATGTAATAAAATCACTAAAAATCATTAAAATGAGCAATAAATTTTCATAAATCATAAAAATGACCTAAAACAATTTTAGGACCAGAATATATAATATGCATAATTATTTCGTGACCTATTATTATAAATCACAAATTTTTAGTTTTATATGTTAACATTTTAACTCGGAAAAACAATAACCGATTATGCATGCAACATCCTATGCTCTGATACAACTTGTTAGGTTTATTTACCTGTTATTATACTCCTCTAATAGTGAACTAATTAACTTCTTAATTATTTTTTCTTTAGATCTAGTGCATGCATAACAAAATAAGAGATTTATGAGGAAAAACAATGTCCCTGACATTGTATATAGGTCCGAAAATATGGGAACAAGTAAGGTCACCTTCCTTCACTTGTTCTTGAGCTTAATATGTTGGAAAATCCTCCAAAAATCCCAAAGTAGATATCCTCCTTAGATTGCACCCAAGACTTATCCCTTAACCTAGTATACTAATTAACTAGATTAATAAACTAGTATCCTTAAAATTAATTCTAATATTATCACTATTACTACATTAGTAATCTTACTTTGATATTAGAATGGATGAACAAATGCTTGTATTTCTAAAAACTTGTTTTAGAGAGATTGAGGGAATATGAGAATGTTTTGCATGTAGGAAATGTGAATGAATGGGTGAATGGCAAACTGAGAACAAAAGTTCTCATAAAGAAGAGGTGAGGCCAGGTAGGGTGTATCCAAAGAGGGCATCTTACTTTCCTCTTTTTGTCTTCACAAGAATTCGATGTGTAAGATGTGTAAGAGTAGGTGTAAGGCTAGTTGTAGGTAGGCATCATCATGTTATTTTAGCAAATAAAATAAAACAACCAAAACCCACTAACACTCCCTCCATTTCGGTCCATCCCCCATAAAATGGACTACTATTTTATTTTGTCAATTTGTCATTTGTCACACAATATGTCACATATAGTATTTTACATGTTATTAATTAATTTAATGCATATTTATCACATAAATATCATATTATAAATTAATTAAATTACATACAACAAATTGACTAGTGATACATGATCACATAAATAAAATGGGTCATATAATTATAATTCAGAACATCTTGTAATTATAATTAACCATTCACTCTTATCTCAATTGTTTCTGAAACAATAAACAATTTTAGTAATAAAGCATTTCAATTACTAAAATAAATCTTATTTAATCCCATTATAATAAGATATCAATATTCTCTCTCACAAGTGAATTTTTCAATTTTAAGGAATTGATCAACTTGTATCGTCATACAATTAATCAATTTATCTATTAAGGGAGTTGTCCTTTAGGTGTGACCTTAAGGAATCAACTGACCACCACCGTCATACGACAGTAATGTCAAACTCTAGTCAGCCAATCATTACCGATTAATGATGATCAGTTGATTATATAATAAATTATCCCTTACGTATTCTTAATATGAGATTTAATTGTGATATTAAATCATGTGATCGCACTATTGTTGAGGACACATATTCCAACAATCTCCCACTTGTCCGAGATAAGTGTGCGTCACCAATTCTCTTGTCCTATTATAATCTCCCACTCAATGCAAGGTGTCTCACAGGTCGTACTTGCACTTGATCATATCTTGAGTGGTTTCCTCGATCTGGAGTGTAACTGTCTGACCGGAATTATTTACCATAGATACCTTCCGAGCGTGGCCACGCATTTCCAGTTCACTACTCCTCGAGTGGTCTTGAGATTTCAAACAACCTTGACAATGGGTGGACAATTCTTATCGCACTATTCCCTTCATTTAGCCACAATTCATCTTAACCCAAAATATACCCATTTGACCTCATTTACGAAAGTCGTAGAGCATAACTCAAAGCTAATCAGAAATTTGTGCCAACTTGGGCGAATAGTCTCTAGTCAAAATAATTGACTCTTAAGAATACTATAGTAGCTCTTGCCACGATCAGGCTTTACGAATTACCAAAACTCTATAAGCGGTCACTGCCCGACAGAGTGTCCCATACAGTCTGCCTATGTGATCGACTAGTCATCCCATATGACTCTATGGCACTTGAACTTGCCATCAATCACATCACACTCTATTCACTTCGAGACGTCACCTCATATAAGTAACTAGGGGCGAATACCATGTCAATCCAGTTCACTTTAATGGGGTTCAATTTGTCTCTACAACCCATTTGGATACGACAAGGTAACGGGTGAGTTTAATGAAACTCAAACGGTAAATGCGATTATCATATATGAATAGTCAATACACTATTACTACTTCATATCTCATAATCTATAGTGTACCATTAACACTAGTTAAAATGCAATAAAAGCTTGGCAAGTGGATATACCCTATATCCACATATTCCAACTTTTTCAATTGTTATTTCCTTCTATTCAATGTTATTTCTAATAACTTGAATTTGTCTCTAAGTATTTGTGTAATCTTCTTACTTGACTTGGGCTCTTTAACTTGAAAGATGCTCCCACTGTTATCGCATAACTTGTGATAAAGTTATTTATAGAGGAATGTACTCTCATTCCCTACGTTGACCATTTCATCACAATTTACTTAGATTCCTTTTGTATAATTTGCAATGCGCCAAACTAAAACACTTCTCTAGTCTCTTACTCCTGAGTCAATCAGACATCCTAGGATTTCAACAAATCCTTTTCGGTTTGGAAACTAAAGCTTGTGCAACCCTTCAACACATGACTTAGTGCACTATCCAAACATATGAACAAATCTTCAATTGTTCTTTAAGGCTTTCACAAGACCATCTTATGAACGAACTTGTTATTGGCTTATTATGCTCCTAGCATATAGTTCATCACAGCTTGTGCATCTGTTGGCATACACGATCATTCCAATGGCGGAAACATTAGAAATCAATTTCATGTAATCAACAACTTAATAGGTTCAGTGAACGACTATGACTCCATCATAGTGATTCCACTTCCATCATCATGAATAACCCATTCAACCTTGTTGATGTTACAATAGATACGAAAGATCTTATCCTCATAAGACTCTCAACTCTATGCCAATATTCTCTCTCATAGATTCAAAAATCTAGAATACTTTGCACCCTTTTCCAAGTCTCCAATCACTCTTTCACAGAAGAGAGCATTGGTATTTTATTCTCAATAAGTAATATGTCATCAACATATAAGACATGGAGAAACAATTCTATCTCCCACTTAACTTCATGTATAATCATGATTCTTCAATTATGTGAATGAAACCATTCACTATTATCACATGAACGAAAAGCATAATCCTTTAATGCTTGCTTAGGACCATTCTAGGATCACTTAAGAAAGTTACGCATAATATGTTAGGATTCTTAGATCTTTATCTAAGGTTTTGTGTTCTAAACACATCCTTCTCTAAACTCCCATTTTTAGAAAAGCGAATTTTTAATCTCATTTGCCATCCTTCATTAAAATAAAATGCGGTAATTCCTAACATAATTTATCTTGATCAACATCTTCATGGCACTCTTATGCATTAGAGTACTCTAAATCTCTATTTACCTTTAAAGAGACCCTCGCTTTAAAGTAAATCTACTCTTGAGTAACAATTTTCGGATTGTAATGCTAAGGCTCGTTTGTAACAAGGTCGATTTGGAATAAGGTCATAATACCATTACTTTCACAAAGCAATATTTAACAATAAGACATGTGCGCTAAACTCCCACTGAACTATGCTCCCACTCTATCTTTATAGATTATAGTTCAACTATACTCCCACTCTATAGTTCCATTACTTTCACAAAGTAACAAACATACATATGGTGGAGTACTAGGAGTGTCTCTAGACTGACGCATTAGCACATAAAAGACCAGCTCCATCATGACAGCTTGATTCATGTTATATGCGAATCTGATCCATGTTATTTGTTAAATAGACTCTCTATTTTAGGTATCTCCTGGTTAACCATCCGCTCAGAATTACATGTCCGTTTTGGGATTGTAAATTTCCAAAATTGAGTTCAACAACTCAAACCGACTCATATTAGTTTGATCTTATGGGTAGTGACACTAGGTCACAATCCATATTTTAATAAATCAAATTCATTACTTAGATCTTTGCCACTACGATCGGATCGTAATGCTTTAGTACTTTGTTCAATTGGTTCTCTACATCATTTAGAAATTTCTCAAATGCTTCACTTTATATTTGATTAAGTAAATATACTCATATCTACTTAAATCATCGGTAAAAGTGACGAAGTAGTCATAAATTCCCCTTGCGGTGATGCTCATTAGAACACATACATCGGCATCTATTAGTTCCAACAAATCACTTGCTCATGTCCCTTTAACACTAAAGGGAGTACAAATCATTTTGCGAAGGAGACAAAATTCGCAGATTCCATATGATTGCAAATCAAATGGTCCAATAAATCTAGTCGACACTAGCTTTTTAATGCGTTTCTCATTTATGTGACCTAATCGAAAAAGCCAAATGTACAAATCATTTGGATTACTAGTTATGAGTCTTTAGAATTGTATTATGAAGATATCTTTGCTTGAGTTGGAAGTGTCTAAAACTTGTATATCATAAAGATAAGTGACATGGCTCACAACCATGTCTATTTTCAACAAAATAAATCCTTTCATGTCTAACATAGAAATGGAAATAATTTTTTAGACAAAGTGGGTACATAATAACTATCATGTAGATTACAACTCAAAGCTATTAGAAAAAACAAGTACATAAGTACCTCTCGAACTGGCGGCTACCCTAGCCCCATTTCTCTGTCGGAGATTTACATCACTCTTGTTTAGCTTTTCCACATTTCCAAGTCCCACTTGGAGTAACAAGTCCAACTTTGATATCTCCTAAATACTTGGGGCAATTTCGCTTCCAATGGCCCATGACATTACAATAATGACATTCTTCATAAGATTGGGCACCCTTCTTGGCCTTGGTTGTGGTAGTCTCACTATCCATTTCCAATTCTTTATCAGGTTTGGGTTTCTCACCCATCTTTGCCTTCCCTTTAACAATACCAATACTCCTTTCATTTGCAAGGACACTCTTGCTAGAACTCCCACTGAATTTAATATTTCTCCTTGTTTCTTTTAACAAGGATGCCCTTGGTTTACTGAGATTTTCTTCACAAGATTTTCTTACCAAAGTGGTGGGCATTAATATTGGAGTGGGTGGTGTGGAGGTGGTAAAGAAGCAAAAATTTACATCCTGATCAATGCCAACGCGTAATTCTCTAATCGTATCATTGTCATACTCGGAGCACTTTTCATCGAATGATTGGAGCCATGAATCAATGGTGATTGGTGTAGGAGTATTAGATGAATTCATTGCGTATAATTAACTACAAAAACGGAAATGAAGGAAATAATTAACATCTATCGTTTTAATAATACTTGTAAACAAGTATTGCATTTATATAGTGACCTCTACCCAACTATTATAAATGATTCCGAGATCCAAATTCATATTAACTCGGGTACGGTGAGCCGAGTCATCCCTTATTAATATAACTCGGTGGATTAACCTCTTAATCGATTCTACTTCTAGAACTCTCGGTCGATAAAAATTACTTTAATATTTATCTTTAGCCCGGAACACATGCGACTACGGTCACGAATACTTCTGTTGAGCTCAATCCAAATTTCGATGTAATAACATTTTATTACCCACTTACCCAACGTAACAAGTTTAGTACCCCAGTGAGCCGAATCTATTTCCTTATGAAATTGGGATTCATGGTTTCTACTATTTGGTAAGGCTAATTCTCAATTATTATATGTGAGAGGTCATGTCAATTTATTATCTATCACGTTTTAAGTGAACTAAAGCGGTGAACTGCGATAATTATAATTGACACAGTCGATGACTCGATATGAAATGCATGTTGTTGTTTATGGCGATTTGGCAATGCATGTAACATATTAAAAGAAATGCAAAGCAATAATAATAAATTCCTAGTATGGCCTTCCTAAAAATAGAAAATCAAATAATCTATTACATATTCGGAAACCAACTCCTTTAGTCCCTTGAATCTTCAAGTGGCACGCCTCCCAAGAACTCCGTCTTCGTCGGAACACCATTCCGAATGGCACCGTCTTGAAGCAATTCCATAATTACAAATAATAATAAAAATACAAAACTATTCCTATTATACATTTGCAAAATGGAAAAACTAATAAAAATAAAAATAAAAGTGATACGATATCACATTAAATTACAATCGAATCAATATGCCCTTTCATTACGGGTAATATTGATTAAAACTAAGGCCAAACTAAGATAAAATTACATAATTCAAAATTATATAAATAAAAGGCATTCAAAAATTGAAATATGCAGCATTATAATACGAGTCTATCATGCCAAATTATGTGCCAAATCGCTTTATTTAACTTACATCGTATATATATAACCCGGTTTTATGGAAATGCGTGATAATAACTTCTTAAAATCACAAATTAACACTTAAATCACATCTAAGCTCAAGTTAATTATCCTAACACTCTTAGGACTCAAAATTAGTCATCACTCAATTTTTGACAATAATTCAACTTGATTTAATTTTTATGCTCATAATTGACATTAAAATCATCATATATATGAAATAAATCCAAATTAACTTACAATAATTTCAAAATTTTAATTTTAAATTTTTGAACATTCTGGAATATTTCCATGACACTCATAATGTCAAAAATCATGTTTAAAATTTTTGAATTAATTTTGAGAAAATATAGTTGCATTTTATCGGTTTTATCTCATAAAACATCTAAAGTATCCAAAAATTAATCCAATCAACTTTAAAACTTTATATCTGATAAGTGCGATATTTATGCAACCTAAAAAAATTTTCTCATGCCATGCAATTCGTTTTAGCTATTTATGCTAAAATAGTCACTATTTATGCCATTTTTACTTAAAAAATTCATAAATCATGCTAAATGAGATCATTTCATCTCAAAATTTACATACACTCTGTAAATCATGCATGTGACAACATATTAAAGCTTTATGGCCTAATTCTAAATTTAACTATTTTTAACCATTTTACCTCTTTTAATCCATTTTTATCTCATAAAAATCATAAATCATGCAATATTAATCCAATTAATACGAGATTTTACACACAACTTGTAAAATATGGATGTGAGGTCATATAAAATTTTCAAGGTCAGAGAGTAAGTTTAACCATTTTTAGTCATTTTAACCTCTATTTATGCCATTTTTATACTAAAAATTCATAAATCATGAAATATTAATCACATTAATATGATATTTTACATGCGATACATAAAATATTCATGTGAGTTCATACTAAAATACCACGGCCAGTAGTGAAGGTTAACTTATTTTAGTGAATAAAAGTTCATTTTACTCATAAAAATGTAATAAAATCACTAAAAATCATTAAAATGAGCAATAAATTTCCATAAATCATAAAAATGACCTAAAAACATTGTAGGACCAGAATATATAATATGCATAATTATTTCGTGACCTATTCTTATAAATCGAAAATTTTTAGTTTTATATGTTAACATTTTAACTCGGAAAAACAATAACCGATTATGCATGCAACATCCTATGCTCTGATACCACTTGTTAGGTTTATTTACCTCTTATTAGACTCCTCTAATAGTGAACTAATTAACTTCTTAATTATTTGTTCTTTAGATCTAGTGCATGCATAACAAAATAAGAGATTTGTGAGAAAAAACAATGTCCCTGACATTGTATATAGGTCCGAAAATATGGTCACAAGTAAGGTCACCTTCCATCACTTGTTCTTGAGCTTAATATGTTGGATGATCCTCCAAAAATCCCAAAGTAGAGATCCTCATTAGATTGCACCCAAGACTTATCCCTTAAACTAGTATACTAATTAACTAGATTAATAAACTAGTATCCTTAAAATTAATTCTAATATTATCACTATTATTACACTAGTAATCTTACTTTGATATTAGAATAGATGAACAAATGCTTGTATTTCTAAAAACTTGTTTTAGAGAGATTAAGAGAATATGAGAATGTTTTGCATGCAGGAAATGTGAATGAATGAGTGAATGGCAAAATGAGAACAAAAGTTCCCATAAAGAGGAGGTGAGGCTGGGTAGGGTGTGTTCAAAGAGGTCATCTTACTTTCCTCTTTTTGTCTTCACAAGAATTGGATGTGTAAGATGTGTAAGAGTAGGTGTAAGGCTAGTTGTAGGTAGGCATCATCATGCTATTTTATCAAATAAAATAAAACAACCAAAACCCACTAACACTCCCTCCATTTCGGTCCATCCTCCATAAAATGGACTACTATTTTATTTTGTCATTTGTCACACAATATGTCACATATAGTATTTTACATGTTATTAATTAATTTAATGCATATTTATCACATAAATATCATATTATAAATTAATTAAATTACATACAACAAATTGACTAGTGATACTTGATCACATAAATAAAATGGGTCATATAATTATAATTCATAACATCTTGTAATTATAATTAACTATTCATTCTTATCTCAATTGTTTCTCAAACAATGAACAATTTTAGTAATAAAGCATTTCAATTACTAAAATAAATCTTATTTAATCCCATTATAATAAGATATCAATATTCTCTCTCACAAATGAATTGTTTAATTTTAAGGAATTGATCAACTTGTATCGTCATACAATTAATCAATTTATCTATTAAGGGAGTTGTCCTTTAGGTGTGACCTTATGGGATCAACTGACCACCACCGTCATACGACAGTAATGTCAAACTCTAGTCAGTCACTCATTACCGATTAATGATGATCAGTTGATTATATAATAAATCATCCCTTACGTATTCTTAATATGAGATTTAATTGTGATATTAAATCATGTGATCGCACTATTGTTGACGACACATATTCCAAGAGTAATTGGTACGCCCTCATGCCAAAGAACACTTATCTACCACAAGCATTGTCATTAATCTTTTATGTCTCTCTCAAATAACTGAGTTAGTAGGTAATTGGCTGAGGTAAAAGGTGAATTAATGTATCAACTAACAAACCACAATAGAATTTCAGAAGGCTGTGATAAATTGGTAAAACTCACACAATCCAAAAATCCCCAAATCAACAAGAATCCTAATTTCGTAAACTGATAAATTTGACATCGAAAATAGAAACCTAGACAATAACACAATCAAATTAGGCTTAAACAAGACAGTAGACCTAATTTGAACAGCCCATAAACCCTAGCTAAACAGTTAAAACGAAATTGATGAAGAATGAGTACCTATTATCAAGGAACTGGGCTAAGGAGGAGCAAGCAAACAAGAAGTGCGTTTGGTGGTGGTTCACAAATATAATCAAAAGAGTTAGGTTTTGCGATATTTGGGAAAAATAAAAATTCGAAAACATAATTGGGTTTGTAAACTTACCAAGAAAGAGGAAGTGGTGGCGGACGATGGTGGTGGTCGGACAGAGGATAGCGCCGGTGGTTGTGAATAACGGTGACGTCGGAATGAGGGAGAAAGGGAAGACGATGGAGGGAGAAAGAAGAGTGGTGTCCCCTCTGATGGTGGTGATGGCGTCACGAGGTGGTGTCGCCAGCTAGAGCATTAAGAGCAGATCGAGTAGAGAGATTGAAAGTTATGGAGATCAAAAGACGAAGGAGTAACGGTGTAATGTGTATTATATTAGACAAAAGGGTTTTATGCTATATTTTATTTTGCTATTAAAGTCGGTTGTTATTAAAAAACCGACACAAAAACATATTATGGCGATTTTTTAGCCAAAAAAAATGTCACTTATTATGAACTTTTAGCGACATTTTTAACGTCGGTTGTCAATATAACCACCATAATTGACTTATGGTGGCATTTTCTATTTGGAACCGCCATAAAAAGCTTATATTATTACGTCGGTTCTTACCTAAACCGCCACAATAGACCTCCTATATACATAAAAATTTCATTCCCGCCAATTTATTGGGCTTTTCGCGTCGTTTCTATTAAAACCGCCACGATAACTGCGTCGTGATAGGGGTTTTTTCTACTAGTGTTGTAGGAATTGTTGAGCTCGATGGTGAAGATTTCAGACCAACTTCTATCTTTCTGGAAATTTGGTAAGCATGATATATCTCAGTCATGATATGTTGTTATTAATATGATTTTAGTGAAAAAAATTATGTTAAGAAAAAAACTTTTTTATGAAATTGCGAGCTTCGGGTATTTCAGCATCCAATAATATCTTCGAGCAAAGTGAATTAGATACGTTTGAATCTGCATCGACAACGAGTGTTAGTAGAAAAGTATTTTTAATGCTGAAATCCATATACATACCAAGTTTGAAAGTTATTTAAAGTACCTTGAAAAGTTTTTATCTTGGCATATCAGATTATAACAATGGGACGGTGTTCAGATTTGTCACACTCGGTTGTGGAGCTTGCCATCTGGTCAGCTAATTTTTCCCAAAGTGTCAAAATCAGTTTTTGACCCCAGTAACAAATACGTTAGTAATTTTCGAATAATTATTTTATCTTCAACTCTTATAAAAGATTAAAAGTTGGAGGTACATACTCGCAGTCAATTAATTCAATCAACATAGTACGTTTATCTTTGGAAGTATTCTCTATTGGACCTTTAGCATGAAGTTCACCATAATATATGTGTCCACGTATCTATGGTTAGATTATGACTTGTGAATTTTTTTGATATATTATATAAATTTATGAAGAATAAACATACCAACTAAGTATCTTGCATCAATATTATTGAGTAATATGACATTGAATGATGCAAACTCAATAGGACGATCAGGAATAACGACATCACTTGTGGGACTAAAATTAGTTTTAGCAGTAAAAACTATTTTATATGGAATGAAACGAAGGTCACCCTCTCTGACCAAAGACTTATATATGAAGAATAGTCTTTTGGCTATCGTGGCTTGAATTTCGATACCCTGTAAATTTATACATATTAACAGTAGTTATTGAATTAATTGATTAGGTAACTATGATATGATAGATGCATATTTATAGTCGATAATTATAACTTGTATTACCTGTGAGTCCCTGATTATGAAATCGAGATCTCCCCAACCTTGCTCCAAGGAGTATATTATACGTCCCTGGATACGCCATGATTCTTTGGCTTGGGTTATGTCTTTAATCATGTCGTGAGTTGTATCAGCCATTATTATTTTTTGCTTGAGTAATTTTTTGTTCTAATGAATTGTATCGTGTAGTCCTATTTATATGTTATTTGTAATATATCTCAATAGGTGTGGTTGAAATTTTGAAAATGTAATCTTTGATGTAGTTGCAATGTTTTTCATTTAGAATTAAGGAAACGAATATTTGTTATTCTATCTCATAAGGATGTCGCAATATTGAACGATATATTCTTTCAAATCAGTCACAATATTAGGTAGGCTATAATTCTTGTAAAGGATACGCTAATATGGGAAAATAAATCAAGGATATGCAAAGAAATAACCATTGCGACTGATTTGTTGGTATTAAAGAGCATACTCATGATATAACTTTCTTATAATATACTCCTAATTTTATCTTGTATTTAATTGATTGATTTCTCAAAGATTTGATTGATTAATCAAAGATTTCTTTCTTATTTTTTTTTGCAGTGAATTGCTTGATTATAAGGATTATAGAAAGATTTAATAGTTGAATGGGTTGGAAAAGGATAAAGGATTTCCAAGAAGATAGCTTGCATTTTTTAGAGTGTGTATATTGTTTAAATAAAATGATGCCAAAGATTTATTATGAAAGAATATTCAATTATTTATTTCTAATGGTTATTTATTTCCAACGTTTTTTAGGGTGTATATTTTTTAAAATGATGTCAAAGATTTATTTCCTTAAAAGATTTTCTGATTGTTTATTGGGTTGGAAAAGCAAAACAAAGTGGTTGTTATTGGGCGTGTAAATAAATGGGTTAAAATGATTCCCATTTTTTTTTTATAGCTAGGCGGGAAAAGTAGGAGTGGGATTGATTGTGAGGCTGACATGTGTCAAGTATAATGGATGGTGGTTCCTCTATTATACTTTTATATAGAATATAGAATATATAGATAGATTGCGGGGTCGAATTGAAAAATCTTGTAGTAGAAAGCACATTCCCAATTCGGTACTTAAAAGGAACCATAAAAACATTACCCAAATATAAATAATATTTAATAAAAATATCGGTTTTTCTAACGTGTGTCCTAGGACACACATTAATAAGCCTAATAGAAGGATTTATTTATTTATTTATAAGATATTACCATAAGGAATCGAGTTATAAACTCACTTTTATCATAAATAATGAAGAAATCTTTTAAATTTTTCCATATACAAATTATTAACATGTGTGCTTAGGGTACACGTCGGATAACCGAACATTGAAATAAATTGTCGTGTAAGGCAAAGTATGAGTAAACAAATGAGGTACATACCTATATAATCCACAAAAGTTGGTGACGACAACTTCATACTCCTTACCCACCTCTACATCTGCCATTTCAACGGTTAGAGGTTTTGGATCAGAAGACGTAAAATGCGAGGAGTCAAGAGGCAAGAACTCGTAGTATTACATGTTTGGCATAATAGTGTAAGATACATCATAAGGATCACACATTGGGTTTAGATTGAAACCCTAATCACATTCAGAGGCAGAATACTTGGTACTCAATAAAGGCAGGCCTCCTGTGTAATATTTCAACAAGAGTATATATTGGGCCATGGAACCTGTCGATATAGCATCCAAGTACTTAATATTGGGCCAAATTTTTCTATAAATTCCTTCCCAATTTTCATCAGAATATGTAACTTGAATAAATTTGGCCAATTCTGGATCTGGGTTTTGCATAAAAGTCTCAATCATTGTTGGAAATAGAGGCTTTGAGAGCCTTTTTTCTTAGTTTCCATTTGTCCCACATTGGTGAGGAAGTGGGTGTTTTATGGGTTTATATAACACCCCTTCCCTTACCTTATCACTAGTGGTTATGGGGAGTCTTTTGTAGAGACTTTGCGAGGTCTTAATTAAATTTCCTTGTGCGCGAGCCCTACCCCGGATCCGTGATTCGTGATTTGGGATTTGGGATTTGGCAATCGCCTGCGGCGGGCTTGGCCTATCTTTTTGGATCCGGGTGAGTTTGTTTAGTGGGTGAGATTATTTCTCCCCACTACCAGCCTTGACTCCTGTTTTGCTGGAGTCGGTTTCTGGCTCTTTTGCTATTATAAATAGCTGCTCTCACTGCCTCATAGAAACACAACAAAAACAATACTCTCTTCCTTCTCTTTCGTCTGTCTCTCAAAACATTTCTGGGTTAAGTAAAATCGTTCCAGGTCTTACAAACTCGAGTGGGCGAGTTTGTCGAGCGGAGAGTGTAATCCTTGGGGACTACCGGTCGTAGGCCGATCGCCACCACGGTCGCACCGGAGAAATAGTTTTTAAGGCAGCGGTTCCGCACCGCGTCACTACCTTTCCTCTGTCGGTATATCTGATCTCTGGCATCTTTTCGTTCCTGCATTCTTAATCCTTTCGTAATTGCATTCTTTTTTTCGATTTACGAACAACAATTTAAAAACTATTTAATTAAGTGCGGTAGCCATATGCGTGATTTCAAAATTGTACTGATATTTCGAAAATTGAGCAATTAGATGGTCGAATTATAAGCGTTGGTCCCGAAACTCTGTTGATGTTTTTGAGCGGTTGAAAATTGATTATGTTTTGTTTAATGACCCGCCAAAACCTATTGTTCCGTCGATCTTTGAGACTACCCCTCCTCCCTCTAAAGATGTTAAGTCCAATGAAGAGGTTATTGCTAAATTTGTTAAGGACAACAAAAACCGCTAGGTGTCACATACTTAATAACATGGTTAACCCATTGTTTATTTATTTGCGATAATAAATCGGCTAAAGTCATTTGGGAGTCCTTACTGAAAAAATATGGGGTTGATGACGCTGGGAAAAAGAAATATGTTGTGGGTAAGTGGCTGCAATTTAAGTTGGTGGATGGGAAATCTATTATGGAACAGTCAATGTCTATGAAAATTTGTGTCTTGATATTGTTAGTGAGGGCATGAAATTAGACGACCTTTTTGTTGCTAATGTCTTTGTTGGAAAAATTCCCTCCCTCCCGGTCCGAGTATAGAAATCAGCTAAAACACAAAAAGAAAGACATGTCCCTTATGGAACTTATCAGTCATATGAGGACCGAAGAGGCAAATCGCCTCAAAGACAACCCTACTCATTTTACCCGGTCTGTGAATGCATCTCATTCTTCTTTGTCAAAAGCTAATTTGGTTGAGTCCGGTGGTCCGTCAAATGCTTTCTTTGAAAAGTTCAAGGGTAAGGGTAAGGCCAAGGTTGGTCGGGGTAAGGGTAAAGGAAAGAAGTCGATCCGGGAAGTACACCAAGCCTTCAGCAAAGATTCGAAGCCTAAGGGTCCTTTGGTTTGCTATGTTTGTGGGAAACCGGTCACAAAGCCTACCAAATTAATCGATAAGAAGACTCGCTGAAGCCGAAGCCAATCTTTGTGATCTGATGATGTCATTGTTCTTGTGGTTGTTGAAGCTAATCTGGTGGGTAATCTTCTTGAATGGGTCCGGATATCGGCGCTTCCGGACACCTCTGTCTTTGATAAGGGGTTATTTGCTTTGAGTTCGAGGAGATAGGCGATGGGGAATGCGTCTACATGGGTAATTCTTCACCGCAAAGATCACGAGCAAAGGCAAGATCTTTCTCAAACTCACCTCGGGGAAAACACTTGCTCTCAATAATGTTTTATTTGTACCCACATTGCGTCGAAACCTCGTGTCGGTGCCTTATTGAACAAAGCTGGTTTGAAACTTGTTTTTGAGGCTGACAAGGTTGTAATGTCGCACAATGGGGAATTTGTGGGCAAGGGTTATCTGTCTGGGGTCTTTTTGACTTTGAACACTAATTCTCGCTTTTAATAATATTGCTTCTATACGCTTATATCGCCGAGTCTATTGATGTTTGACATGGTAGATTAGGTCATGTGAATATCGACTACATTAAAAAACTTAGAACCATGAGTTTAATTCCAAGTTTGTCGAGTCAAGAATTCTCTAAATGTGGTAGTCATGTTGAGGCTAAATTCACAAAGAAACCTAGTAAACTTGTGACAACTAGGACTACGAGTCTTCTTGAGTTAATTCACACCGACCTAGCTGACTTCAAAAATGTTGCAAGTAGAGGTGGCAAGAATTATTATGTGACTTTTATAGACGACTGTTCGAGGTACACCCGAGTTTATTTGCTTAAATCTAAAGATGAAGCAGAACAATCGTTTATAAATTTTAAAAATGAGGTCGAAAATCAACTCGACAGAAGATTAAAAGGGTAAGGTCGATAGAGGTGGTGAGTATAAATCCGATTATTTAGCGGACTTTTGTGCTTTGCAAACGGTTTAATACATGAGACTAGTCCACCTTACTTACCCCAATCCAATGGTGTAGTCAACGTAAAAATAGAACTTTAAAAGAGATGATGAATGCTATGCTTTTAAGTTACGGCCTGTCTGACGATATGTGGGGGGAAGAATACTTTCTTGCTTGTCACATTCTTAACCGTGTACCTCATAAGAAAATTGACAAGACACCCTACGAGATTTGGAAGGGCTATCCTCCTAACCTAAGTTACCTTAGAGTGTGGGGGTGTTTGGCTAAAGTGGGTTTACCTGACTTTAGGAGACCTACCGTTGGACCTAAGACCTATGACTGTGTTTTTATAGGTTATGCTCAAAATAGCTCTGCTTATAGATTTATGTCTTTGAGTGACCGTTCTATATCTGAGGCTAGAGATGCCGAATTTTTTGAGCATGTTTTTCCTTTTCAGAAAAATGTTGTTTCATCTACTTCATTACCTGTTGCATCTATTGATATGTCTTCACATGCTAGTTGTAGTAGCACTCCTATTGATCATGCTGTTGAACCTAGGAGGAGTAAAAGACCTAGATGTCCAAAGGATTATAGTGATTATGTTACAACACATTTATCCGAATATGGATACTCTTTGTTTGTGCAAGTGATGAGTTTGTTTCAACTTTTTTAATAGAGGATGACCCAAAAACCTATAGTGAGGCAATGAAATCCATTGATGCTAATTTTTGGAAAGATGCTATTAAAAGTGAACTTGACTCTATTGTTTCTAATCAGACTTGGGAGTTGACTGATTTACCTAAAGGTAGTAAACCCATTACGAGTAAATGGATCTTTAAAAAGAAAATGAGACCTGACGGTACAATAGAAAGGTTCAAAGCTAGACTTGTAGTTAAAGGCTTTACACAAAAGAAGGGCATTGATTACTTTGATACCTATTCTCCTGTGACCAAAATTTCGACTATAAGAACTCTTGTCGCTTTAGCTGCTATTCATAACCTTATTATACATCAGATGGATGTTAAAACTGCTTTCTTGAATGGTGAGCTAAAGGAAGAGATCTATATGTCGCAACCTGAAGGGTTTGTGATTAAGGGTCAAGAGAATAAAGTGTGTAAACCGAACAAGTCACTTTATGGTCTCAAACAAGCACCTAAACAAATGGTATGAGAAATTCAACACTACTTTGATGAGTAATGGCTTTATGATTAACAATTCTGATTCATGTGTTTATTCCAAAGTGATAGAATCTGATTGTGTTATTATATGCCTATATGTGGATGACATGCTTATTTTTGGTAATAATTTAGATGTGATAATTAAAACCAAAGAATTTCTGTCATCACACTTTGAGATGAAGGACTTAGGAGAAGCCGATGTTATCCTAGGGGTTAAGGTTATCCGAAACTCCAATGGAATTTCTTTGAGTCAATCTCATTATGTTGAAAAGGTGTTGAAAAAGTTTAACTGCTTTGATGTTGTGCCAGCTAGAACACCCTACGATTCTAGTGTACATTTGAGTAAAAACTTGGGTAACAAAGATGTTTCCCGGAAGAGTAAGCTAAAATTCTAGGGAGTGTGATGTTTCTTATGAACTCGTACTCGACCGATATTGCATATGCGGTTAGTAGACTGAGTCGTTATACACATAACCCTGGTAATGAACATTGGAATGCTCTTCGTCGTTTGCTAAAATACCTAAGAGGAACAGTTGATCTGTGTTTGCATTATGGTAAATTTCCTGCTGTGTTAGAAGGATATTGTGATGCAAATTGGGTTGCAAGTAACGATGAGATTTGTTCTACTAGTGGTTATGTCTTCACCATGGGTGGAGGTGCGATATCGTGGAAGTCTTCTAAACAGACTTGTATTGCACGCTCTACCATGGAGTCGGAGTTCATAGCTCTTGAGTTGGCGGGACAAGAAGCCGATTGGCTGAAAAACCTATTGGGTGATGTACCAAGATGGGGAGGACGGCCGACACCGGTCTCCATGTTTGTGTGACTCGAAAGTCGCTATTGGCGTTGCAAAGAATAGTGTCTACAATTCGAAAAAGAGACACATGCGAATAAGGCACGCTGCAGTTAAACAACTCCTTGAGAATGGAGTGATTACCGTGGACTATGTGAAGTCCGAAAGTAATCTTGCTGATCCCTTTACTAAGGGTTTGACTAAGAGATTAGTCGTTAATACGTCGAGGGGAATGGGGCTTAGGTCCATGAGTCAAGGTTGAGATTGACTAGGTCCAAAGTTTTCATTCCTATGGCGTAGTATGATTCATAGCCTTTATGGTGGTGCTTTTGAGACGCACTTGATGAATTATACTCTAGGTTGGATTTATGTCCTTAATGGCTCGTGTGAGAAGTGCTGATGAGAAGCACTTGAGCCACCTACGTAGGTGTAATGATCCTAAGACTTTGAGAAGTCGTGTGGTCACACCTATCAGTACCAAGGTAACGCATAAGCTCTAAAAGAGCGCGTTGCACTCTGAAATCGCGGGACGATCTTAATTTGAAGGTATGATATGTGTAGTGGGGGGTATCGACCGAAGTTCAGCTAGGAATTCAAATCGCAAGATATTCTCTAGTTGTAAGTAAGTTGTTTCCTCATTTCACTAAAGTGTCAATTCAAATCGAAAGATATTGATACCTAAGTATCCATCCTTCCTTTACCCAGGAATTCTTCTTTCTTTGGCTCTGGCGCCTCTAGTGGGGGATTGTTGGAAATAGAGGCTTTGAGAGCCTTTTTTCTTAGTTTCCATTTGTCCCACATTGGTGAGGAAGTGGGTGTTTTATGGGTTTATATAACACCTCTTCCCTTACCTTATCACTAGTGGTCATGGGGAGTCTTTTGTAGAGACTTTGCGAGGTGCTTAATTCAGCTCGCACACGCGCGCGTGCCCGAGCCCGGCCCGGCCCGGATCCGGATTCGTGATTTGCGATTTGGGATTTGGCAATCGCCTGCGGCGGGCTTGGCCTATCTTTTTGGATCCGGGTGAGTTTGTTTTTGGTTGTGTGCAGTTTCTGTCCAGATTCGTCTGTTGAATCAGTCAGTCAATGACTGTTAGTGGGTGAGATTATTTCTCCCCACTACCAGCCTTGACTCCTGTTTTGCTGGAGTCGGTTTCTGGCTCTTTTGCTATTATAAATAGCTGCTCTCACTGCCTCATAGAAACACAACAAAAACAATAATCTCTTCCTTCTCTTTCGTCTGTCTCTCAAAACATTTCTGGGTTAAGTAAAATCGTTCCAGGTCTTACAAACTCGAGTGGGCGAGTTTGTCAGGCAGCAGTAGTGTAATCCTTGGGGACTACCGGTCGTAGCTGATCGCCACCACGGTCGCACCGGAGAAATAGTTTTTAAGGCAGCGGTTCCGCACCGCGTCACTACCTTTCCTCTGTCGGTATATCTGATCTCTGGCATCTTTTCGTTACTGCATTCTTAATCCTTTCGTAATTCGTTACTGTATCAGAATTTACGAACAACAATCATAACTCCTCTTAGAGATGGATCGGTCATTTTGGGGCTTAAGCTACCCGAGGATATATCGCTGCAAGGCTCAGAATAATGGCGCGCTTAAGAAAGTGAATAACTGATACAAGGCTGGAACCAAAGACGGATTTCACATAAATGACATCATGACGTTGGTAAAACCCGCATAGTAACTGAGTGTAAATGGACTGAAAATGATCCGAGCAAAGTATGGCCTCCTTAAGACTTGTGTTATCGACTTATTGTTCAAAGGATACGTCTTGTCTATAAAAAACTTAATGTTCTTAAAACAGCTAATATTTTTACTCCACTTGGTGTTACTCTTTCTTCTCTAGTTATTAGCAAGCTCGATCAGGGCCTTTCCTCCATTTGCATTTTCCCCTTCAATGCATCTACAACAAAGAAAATGGTTAGCATCAATTGTATTATAAGATCGTTTCATTCTGAGTTCTATTCAAATACTCGATAATAATCAGTAATCTATGCGGTAATTTATGATTTTGTTATGTTAGGAAATTGAATTGCACGAAACGAATTGACAATAGTTAACCACACCGAATCGACTCCGCTTTCCTAATAGAATAATTAGACCCTTATTAATGCCTGAGTGAAACCAAATTTCCTATTGAGATAAGACGTTGCCCTCTGATTTTTGGCACAAAAGTCAGAGACGTAATATAGAAATATTTTGTGTAGAATGTTATAATGTTCTTTTGATGCAGTAAAAGATTTTGTTTTTTTTTCGGTAACTTGTTCTTCTTATCCTTTATCCATTTATATAGAAAAAGATTTGAGAAACAGGGAAACATGGCAGTTGTATTTCTGAAGAGTTGTTACTCTTCATAAATTATCCTTCAAATTAATTAAAAACCCGCATAAATTAATAGCGAGAACCCCTATACCAGGGTGCTTCGCACCTGGCCCAGAATCGTTGACCGGGTAGCAAGACTCTCATCATAGTTATTCGAACTAAAACTATACCGTAATCCCGTAAATAATTATGCAAGTGTACACTCCGTACTTCCTGACTCGCATTATATTATTTAGAAATTACTCATCTACGAACTAACCTTAATTACACCAAATGAACCGGTAATTACTCTTAAATCACCAAAATCACCAACGGCTTTTATAGTCACAATGGCGTAGCCACGTACAAGTTAGTGGGATCTGGAGCTGAGAGTTAAGACCCCCATAGCTATCTGACAATTGTTGTTTTTTATCATAAATATTTTTCTGATTTGAATATTTTATGCCTTTACAGCCCCATAATAATATAAATGGATAACAATTATAGTAAAATTGACCCTTCACTTATATAATGGTTCTAGGTTTCTAGCTACACCATTGATTATAGAGTTTAATCTGTAATTTATCATCAATTAACACAATTAATGATTATGAAAACAAAATAATTAGATGACTCTATCTAAAGACAAAAAGTTGGTTTAAATCAAGAAGAAGAGATTTTAAGACCATTTTATATTTAAATGTAACCATTTTTTGAAAATAAGATATCATAAGTTATGCCATTAGCTAAATCATTATAGTTATATGGATTTTTTTATCATGTGCCCAATAGGAACATGATAAGGAACCAATTAAGGAAAGTATTACTCCAATAATCCTCTAAGTGTGATCATTATGAGTTCATAATTCAATATCTCATGATATATTGGTGTAATACTTTCCTTAATTGGCTCCTTTTCATGTGTCTATTGGGTTCATGATAGAAAAACCGTAGTTATATTTGATTATAAAATAATCACAAAATCTCGTTTTATTTGTTTCAACATAATTAATCGTCTAGAACAAGAATTATTTGCCAAAGACAAAGGATATGGGAAGCTAACAAACACTCTACTAACTAGTCAATGAGTCTTTTTAACTTGAGACTTTGTACGATGTTAAAGAACACCTGAATAATTTCAGGAACCTTGTTTCTATAAAGGTTCGTTCTCAAATTATAATTCTTAGCAATTGTTAGAAATATGCGTACCTTAATAGCGGAATAGGTACGATGATCGACGTGCCGATTTCTGCCCACGAATCCGAACCAAGACCAATACCGGTGGCTACTAGAGTCACCGTATGTGTTCACACCCCAAGTTCCAAAGCTCCATTAGGATGGAGAGCTTAACCGTGATTGTAGTGCTTAATCGTGTTGTGTGTCGTTGTTACTGTGTGTATGTTGATTCACATAGAATCACACTATTTATAATGCTCTAAAAGAGCAGTTACGAAGATGAGAATTAAGGGAATAATGAGCATTAAGACGGACTTAATGGCTCATTATCTCACCCTTAATTACAGCCATTATCAAATAGACAATGTAACAGTCGCAACTAATGTGGCCGTTTAATGCATGAAATTTAATACTCCCACTCGGCCACACAACCGAGTCAAAAGCTCCCACTTGGCCACACAACCAAGCTTATCTAAACACAACTCAATAAGAACTATCAACCACGTTTCATACAGGAAAATGAGGCGTGCGACCAATATGTAACAAGTAGCGTTATATTAAGCCTCCATCAAATTAACATAACACTTTCACAATAACGGTTCCCCAGATCATTCAAACAACACCGCAGCATACACTATCCCTTTATGATATGACATGTCACGTAGTTATATACACAATATAACCGCCGGCCGGGCTTAACATGGTGTAGTTGAATTAACCATTCCTTAGACACTAATGAAAATCCATCTCAACTCGACTGCTTTCCTAACATGACCCGTTGAACCAACGACTTTATGATTCTCCGAAATCACGCTAAAGTAGCAACATCAAATCTCAATTTCATCTCACAGCTCCAAGTCAAAGGGTTTCGTACCAAAATAGGACACACAAGTCAAAAAAAGGGCTCACACAGCAACAGGTTAGGGAATCATCTGTCACTCCTTACGGTCGACAAAACACACATAGTATGATATATGTGTCACAACATAGCTCCCACTATAATGGGCATATCACGCTTCTATGTCGTGCGAATCATAAGTCTAGATACTATTCAAGTATCTAACCCAAGCCACTGGATTGATATACTCAATATTCAATCTGACACTTGTGATTCGGTTCAAAACTTTAGTATGAAAATAGGGTGTCTTCTCATACTTCGACTACAAAAGTATCATCTTAGACTTACTAAGGCGACTCTATAACGAGTCAATATCTTTTCCATACAACTTATGTACAAAGATAATCTCAACACTTATTAAGTGTTAAGTGACCCAGTCTCATCTTGCCCACTACATAAGTGTCAAGGCGATTACCTGTGTGACTAGGCAATCTAAAAGTTTGGTGAGATCTTATGTGCCTTATCATGCAACAAATGCATATGAACATTTTCCAAAAGATACAAAATCTTAATCCAAAAATGTCCATTATCAAACACATCCACAACTCAACAAGATTAAAACTTAAGTTGACTATTTTACATAATTAGCTCAACGCATGAACTAACTAAGAACACATCTTATAAAATAATGCGCCAACCATCTTGTTAGTTAATCTTACTTGATGACAACACTTAGTCCTACACAAGAACTAATCTACTCTTACCACAAAGGTAAAAGTTAAAATCACTTGATTACATATCATTGTAGTGTATAGGATCGATTTCGTAACAAAATACTTATCAATCATAAAAGTTGACGTTCAACCATGTACTAAACAAGGTACACATCAAAATAACAACTGCACTAGAACAAGAAATAATACTCTAATTATTTCTTACGCTTAATCGTAGGTTTAGACATAACCAAAATATTATTTTCTTCTAAATATATACCAATATGTCACCAATTTACAAAGAGAACTTATTCTCCTTTATAATTTTGACATCACCATATTAATTCCACTACCATCCAATTAAATCATCACACAAATGATTTATGGAATTTGAAATATATATGGAAGATCATTCAACAAATGAATAAGCTTTAAGGACACAAAGATTTATTATCTTAATCATTTGAGACAAACTCAATTGATCGATCCATGTATATAAGTTTCTCGAGCACCTTGATTCGAGAAAATAGTCTTTATATCTATTTGAAAACAAAATCCAAATAGATGACCAAAACTTAGAAGAAAAAAAACGGAACAAATCCGAACCTAACCGTCATAAACACATTGTGACAATGTCTACTTGCTCTCATAATAACCATCCATTTTTATTACTTGATGAAGACTCTCACTTACTCAAAGTGATAGCTCCCACTTACTAAAAGTGGTAACAACAACTGAATAGTTAGGACAACTCTCACTATCATAATGAGCAAAACATCTTAAGGATCGACCTTATGTTAATCCTTATAACTTGACATACAAGTTAATGTTTACTCTTTAGTAGACAAACTCTCATCTTTACCTTGGATCATGGGACTACTCCCACTATCCAAAACTGAAGAGAAGTTAAACTATGCTTGGTGTCTCAGTTAGATCACAAATTCTCCCACTCACCAAAAGATATTTTTGCATTGTAACAAATACAAGACAAAAGTCTACTAATCTTCACCGAACACTTAGGAACACATCCAAGTGAATATATTGTGAGTCACTTAAACACAAAGTTTAACAAATGTTAAGACATGAATGACCAACCTCTATATTATCCAAAACTTATTTTGGAGCGAATAAAATTTCCTCAAAACACATTTAAGGAATCCTCCTATAAACCAAAAGAAGGAAAACTTGATCAATGTCATACTTCACTTAATTAACCATGTCAAGTGATGTACAATTCCTCAATTAAAACAACCTCTTGTCTTAGCGATTAGGAATTGTAAGATCAAAGCACATATTTTTCCTCATTTACACTTTGAACATATCAAAGAGTTATTCACAACCAACATATTTACTAAGAGTTCTAACTCTAAATTCAAAGTCGGTTTTTCACTATTATTATAAAATGTTTGAACATATCAAACACGTTATAAAATGATAGAATAATGAATACACGCCCATATGGCATGAATCAACTCAAATGAAGAGGTAAAAAAAACGGTCTCATGATGCTCCTTAACATTTAATTACCCACAAATAAAATAAAAATAGATTGAAATATAAAGTTAAAGACAATAAACGTATATTAACATGTAATCAAAACAGATAAACAAAGTAAAGTGGTGAACATATACATTATGACCAAACACATAGCCATAATGAACTATTAACAAAAGGTTAAATAAAAATCCGGTGATTTCCAATAAACTAATTATTGAAAAATAATCATGCACTCCAAGTGCATAGAGAATTAACATATCAAAGTAGCACAAAGCCTCTTTGAAACACAGTTTAGCATAACTAAAACCGAATAATCCATCGACAAACAATAGATTAAATTACTACGAGTTATAAATATTCCCGCTCTGTTTTTTAAATCCACAAAGGACAATAATTAGCAGTAGATGCAAGAAACAAACATATAACTCGAATTGATGGAAATGATGTCATTTAGCTCGAATCTATCATGAACCAAATTAATATTATATCCACATTATTCTCTTGTCGACACTAAGTCAAACATATTTAACAATACCGCATATTTGTCCTCAATAGTAAGAAAAAAAACATATAGACCATTAATAATCATTTTGGGAGTCATTAACGCCAAGACAAATTCTTCTCCCATTTTAATAAGTTTGAGACTTTATTAAGGATTGAGTATACTGACAACGAAACATCAAGAGTTTTCCATTTTTCTTATCCCATAATCAGATGGCAAATGAATCGCCATGAGAAAATAACTCCTTATGTCAGTCAATCCCGTGTTTAAAAGGTTCATCGTTATCTCACATAAGAAAAAAAACGACGACAATCTTTAAAACACTTTTGGGTCAAGACACACAGTCTTGTTGTACCCCACGTCAAAACGAAATTGACTTACACCTAGTCTTACGCTACATAAGTTGTAAGACACATCTCAAAACTAATTTAATTGGTCTACATACAAAATACACAATTTTGCATGGATTAAGCTTTTACTATATTTGAACAAATACTGGAAAGAAAAACAGATTTTCATAATCCTACTTATTAGTAAGATACTTAACCTCGATCATATAATAATGATCACAATTTCTCCAAATCGTGATTATTAATAAGATACAAAATCTTATCACTCAATTTTCAAAGTTCAAACCGCATCACTATGGTGAACAAATCACCAAAAACACTTGTTGTGAAACACAAGTATACGGAGTAAGGCACAAATCCAAATTAAATTATTAAAACCCCATCATTTATATTGTTGGTCGAAAATTTCGCTAAGCTCATAATCATCACAAACGCCATAAACGAGAAATTTCAATAATTTAATTAACAGCTTAAGATTAAATGAAACTAAATCACTTAATCCTTAAAAAAACAGCTAAACAAAATTAGCTATTCACCCTTATAATATCGGCTAAACATATTAGCACGAATAATAATATCACTTAGATATTGGACAAACACTGTGCAAAACAAATTTGCGTGTCGTTAAAAAAACTTGATCATAACACATATGATAGTTTTAATGACTTATTGATACACAACTAATATGTATTCAATTCTTTCTCATCTCACATGTAAAACTAAATTTACACGTTATTATATATCACGAATATATAAATCATTTATGTAAGACACATTTACATAAACTAATAATCTAATATATCACAAAGATATAAGTTATTTCGTAAAATAAATTTACAAGAACCCTATATCACAAAGATACAAGTCATTTTGTAAAACAAATTTACAATAATTATCATATCACTAAAATATGAGCCTTGTATGTAAGTTATAAAATATCACCAACAACAAAAGTCAATAAGATATTTATTTTTCTATGTAATACAAAATTACACAATTTCAAAAGATAAATAAACGAAACAGATTCGCAAGTTCTAACTTTATCTTTAAAAACACAATATAGAGATAGTAATGAGTAGCATATACTAAATTGAACACGGAGTCGAATAATAGTATTTCTCATACCCATAAATCTGCTAGCCAAAATGCTTAAAACAGGAAATGTCACTGAGACAACTAAAATTTACAAACAAGGACAAATTTACGTGACTTGTGAAATATCACTTAGATATTTACCATTTACACATAAAATAAGTTTTATGAAACATATTCATAAAAATATAATTAATATCACGAAAGATATCATTATCCACGTAAAACAAATTTACATGGTCCAAACACAAATATATATGCGGAGTATGAAACACATTCATAAAATATTGGGTATAACTAAAATCATTAAGATATTTATTTATACATATATAAAACAAATTTATATAAATCACATTCAATTTTGTATGAAACACATTCATACATTTATAAATCTAGCTAAACAAATTAGCATTACTTAATATCACTAAGATATTAATAGATTTACAATTAAGCTAAACACATTAGCAAATTATAAATTAATATCACTTAGATATGAATAGGTGTAAACAAAAATTATCAATTCCGTAGACCGTATAGCACATAGCCATACTACTACGTTTGATTCAAGAAAACATTCTAGTAAGGAATAAACTTCAATTCAATAATGGAATACAACACTTGACAATCAATGCCATGTGACTTCTGGAAAGATGTCAACTCCATCAAACAATTAGAAGAAAAAAAAAACTAGTTCCATTTTGATTTTCTTCACATATCAAACAATTGAAAAGATAGAAAACAAAAAAAAACTTTCTCCCTGCATAAAACCCATTTTTCCAGATTTGATTCATCTTCAATCCATAAGAATTGAAGAACCCATCTTCATTCCTATTTTAGATCAAAAAACAAGTTTTGTCGACTTCTTTTTTTGCTAAAAGGTAAGAACTTATATTAATCAAAGAAGAACAGCAAGTACAATACAGTTTTTAGTACCATACAATTTCAGTGCATATACTTATACTAATTGCACTCTAGACAACCAACAAGTATCTTTATCAGAGATAACTTGAGGTTTACAACTATGAAAACTGTAACACCCCCATACTCCAAGTGTCTTACCAGGACCACCCAGGTATAAGGATGTCACCATCTCGGTTACCCGAGGCATGATAATCATAAGACAATGAAGAAACATACTTTATTAAATAAGTTTAAGTGATTACATACCAAAACCAACTGTAAGCAAAATACAATTGTTCTCAAACTATAAACCAACTAAAAGGAACTATTCCAATAAACACAAATGGAAGACTAAAGACTACGATATGTGATGACTCCATCCCACTAGATCCCACGCGTATCCAAGTTATACCCGCTTAAGCAACCGCTCACCACCCCGAATGGATCACCACAGTTTTAAAACATTTAAACGGGGTCAAGACTAATCACACAATCAATAATAAGATAAACAGACAAATTGAACCGTCACACACACACACACACACACACACCAACCAACCGTCTCAATCACCGATCCCCACTGGACCCGACCACGCCATGGGGGACCGCAGCTGTTCCCACCTAAGCCCCGCTCATCGTACGAGCGATAACCCCGTCCATTAATGTGCACATCCCCTTTCGTGGCGGGTTCCACGAAGGGCGAAACTAGGGCGTGAGATCACTCCCGCAAGTGACCCCACTCACCGAGAAACGCATCTCGAGAGCCATAGAAACCAATCACAATCACAATCACAATCATCATATCAAACAACTAACTACAAGACATCACCAATATCCCATTATGGGACTAATACTGAGTAGGAAATCCTACCTGAAAGCACAACACGCAGACGGTATCTACAACAGTATCAAAACGGCTCCTCTACGAATTCTCCTCCTATCATACATAACACATAAAGACTACACATCACAAACTACACACCAAAACCCCCAATTCCTAAATTAGGGTTTCACCAAACTTAACAAAACATTATAAAAACTATGTTAAAAGCTTACCCTCGACGCAAGGAATCCAACGACACGAAAAAAAGAAGAACCGACCGTCGAACTCCGGAATTGTTAAGGATGCGATTAGGAAGACGATCGATCGCTTTCTCTCTTAAACAGTTTTAGGTTTTGGTAAAAGTGTTTTAAAACAATGACGATTATGTTTAAATACCTTAATCGCATAATTAACAAAACCCGCGAAAAACACCCCGTAAACCGGACACTCGATCGAGTACCCAAGGTACTCGATCGAGTACCTACTCGATCGAGTACCCCCTACTACTCGATCGAGTACCCAACAGATCAGAAACTATTTTATTTCGCAATTTGCCCTTACTCGACAGAGTAAGGGCTACTCGATAGAGTACCCCAAGACTTATAAATACGGAGTATTACAGTCTTCCCTCCTTAAAAACAACTTCGTCCCCGAAGTTCAACCCATACATAAAAAACAACCATACTGACTCGACCAAGACACAACAACTTAGCTAAGGACTCAAGAACTCGACCGAACATAGAACATGAACTCTTAACCCCCACTCTACCAACTATGTTTACTTCCACAACATGATCACTATATCGTATCTACCACATATATATATCTCACGACACCAACTTCATACATAACCAACCACCATCCACTAACACTGCTAGCTCCATAATATCATCCACTATCAAATCCAAAATCAAGACACTCCTAGACATCAAACGGAATGTTACATTCTACCACCCTTAAAAGGAACTTCGTCCTCGAAGTTTACTCAGACTCATAACATCATCCTCCAACTGTCAACATTATATAAAATATTCTCATACTCCGAAGCATCACAGTACTACAAGCACGGCCGTGGCCTTTTATAAGTATCATCCACAAACAAATCCCTCCTTTACGCTACGCTAGCACTTTACTTCCAATTATATTACAACATGCACCACTATGAAATTCTCTTTTATCGCATCCTACTCCTCTTAAGACAAATGTTACGTCCTCGTAACTCACTAATACTAAATCCTTAGTTATATCTTCTCGTTATTCTCATCATCATCACATGTCAAAGATAATCACTTATAATCCAAACACTCGCCATGCATATATCCAAGGCTCTTTTACTTAAACATTCCTCATACCTCAACTCATTCGTCACACCATCTAACCTATACCTCAAAATCTTTATCTTAACCCAAAACTTCAACTCTCCACATTACCGCAACATGACATACCTCTCTATATAAACTATATGAAACTCCCATCATCAAAAGCATAACTCACGATCTACACTTGTTACGTACACTCACACTAGATCCTCAAGTTCTTTCATTCATTACCGCAAGACTCATACATAACTTAACACGACACTTATTATTCAACACCCTACACTCACTGTCCCAACAAAAGATTATGAACTACCTGCCGCTTTCAGATCATTACAACACATGTTCCATGGATCATTTTTCATTACCATGTCTACTAAAGCCCTATCTAGAACAAGATCAAAATTACTGTAACAACCTCTCACAACCGTGTCCCATCAATATAACATCACTATACCATGACAACAACGAAAACATATTCAACTCTATTTCATATCATACTCTACCTCATTCTCAACTTAACCTGGTAAAGAAAACATCAATAAGCAAGACAACTATCTACATGTTCAACCAAAACTCACAAAGAACAACAGCAAACAAAACAACAATCTATGTATAACTGGTATGCACTTTCGAAAACTCGTATCATAATCATCCCGCCTACTCCACCACAACCGGTGACGGCATCACAACACCGCCACCAACAGCCACACCGTAGTGCGAAAATACCCGCATCACAACACTAAATATCGTGCCCGGATCACCACCCGAGGCACCACAACCACATCGATAGACATCACAACTACATACAATTCCATAAATACTGACTCGGAAATAACCTTTCGGACAAGAAAACTTACTCAAATCCACTTTACTCAATCACAACGCAACATATTATATGAATAAACAGATAAGCATCTCATGAACATCATCTCTACCATTTCACGGAATACACATGAGTTATTAATACACATAAAATTATAACTAGCCATGTTAAATTAATCAAATTATTACCCTTTTGGATATCATTCAATTAGTATACCGTACCCAACATAAATTACAAAACAATCATATAACAACTTTATAATTATCACACCATACCACTTCTTGTGAGGTCACAACCTCACACAAACATTTATATATATGACATAGACCCATAATCACATCCAACCAGTCAATCCTGATCACGTAAGTTACCCCTCGATAAAGGTTACATGTCGCCCGAGTTTAACTCATATGCCCCTCATAACATATTCCCCCATTCACACAACCATCACTTCCTGCCAAATATAACCATACCTTTACTATTCAACTATTAGCATCCGCCTCATCTAACCACATCTTATACCCTCTTACAATCATACACAACAATCAGGTCCCTACCAAATCAACCTCTTTAGAATTGCTACCTTTCTAATATACCATCACTCTTAACCACTAGTGACAACACCACAAACGATAACACTACCACTGTCCGAACATCAAACCTCTTACACTCATCTTTAAACATGATCACGATTTCTTTCCTATCTTTGGTTGACATCCCAAATAACAAACATCGAATCCATCAACAAAAATTACCTCAACATTCTCCCCAATACTATCCTTAATTGTATCATCATCTAACTCTCCGCCAAAAATCTCGTATCGTGCAAATATTCTACCAACTTCTTACTTTCCTTAATTCCTCGAAACTTCTTACTAATCATGTTGTCCCAAAACTCCTCTATAACCATTAACTAACATCCTCGTGACGCTATCACACATTTCAATGATTCCTTACCTTTATATCACATAACTCCGGTGAATATTTTCCTCAGCTTACTTTTATCCTTCTTTTCTCTTTACACTTAATAATACCAATTAATAGTTCAACTGCTTATTCCTTCTAGCTAACTCTTCAGAAATCCAGTTACGTTCTCACTGCTCCAAAACTCACATCTAATTATTTCATATCGATATCATCTCACTCTTTCTTACCACAAATATTCTCTTATTATGTCATCAATCACCCTTGCCACTAATTTATCCATAAAATCAACGTTCACTGTTCAAACAATTGCATCTCCTTTGTACCTCTCTAGAAATCCAAATTTATTTCATACCATTAATTGCCCAAGGAAGTCACACATTAGTTTCACCTCTTAATGAACCAAATCTCCCAATCTCACTCACTATCTGCAAATCTACGTCGCGACATGCCTCCATTAAGTTCGCTATATACCACTATTTCCAAACGACCTTTCATTACATATGTTCTTACTCAACACTATTTCTAACCATCTCCCTCCATAATTTATTATACATCTCAGGTTGCTACTATCCACATCCTTTCTTTCACTCTTTTCATTCTCACGTTCCTTAAACTTACATCATGCTTTGCTCACATTCACTTACATTTTCATTACTCAACATACAATCATGTCACTCATCTCGTCTCACACAACATGCTATATGCCTCAATTAAGTCTTACCAATCCCAACACATATAAATCATGTCCTCCCCACCGAACTCATACTCATCATAGGTGCCACTCTTTACACCACAAAATTGGGTAACTTACGCGTCAAGACCAACATACATGTAAAACAATGCATAAAGAAGCAAAATGACGCCTTTGAATTAAACATAATATGCAACGAAGTCAAAAGATATGCATATGACCCAAAACAGGGGTCACTAGATCGAGTACAGGCCACTCGATCGAGTAAGGGACTTACTCGATCGAGTAGGTCAAGATCAGAAGCACGTAAAACAAATCACCAGGGCTACTCGATCGAGTAACTAACATACTCGATCGAGTGCCCCCTTACTCGATCGAGTACCAAGGATACTCGATCGAGTACCCCAATTCTCAGCACTGTCCAGTTTTCGTAAAACAGTCATAACTCACTCATTTCTTGGTCATTTTGGGCGTGTGACCTATCGTTAGAATCGCAAAAGGACAAGCTATCACCTCCAATTGGAATCACATTAAAATCATTTATGCATCTCAAGTTATAACCGTTTAAAGACAACGTTGCTGTAATTAGACGACATAACTATTCGATTTTCTCTTTCAAACACTTAAACGATAACAATGGTAAACAAAACAACTCAATACTCACAAAACCAGTATCCCTAACCACATGTTACTATTTTCAAAACTTAAGCAACAAATAACCCGATGCACATATATCATTCAACTTACCAATCACATATTACCCACATGTTTTAATTTTATAACTTTTCGCAACACAAAATATACTCATACCTTACGAATCATATTCCCATGTTACTAATACAACAACATTACAATTACACTTCGTCACCTAAACATATTCATAATCACAAAATTCATATTCTTATGCAATTGCTACTCCATCTTTTCCAATCAATTCATCTATTTCCAACACATTACTCATCATTCTCATACACTTTTCTAACAATTCCAACCAACATTGTAAATCAACTATCATGCAACATGCTTTCAATCAACAACATACGAAATCACATTATCACCATCTTTTCTACACATTCCCTATTCTCCACATACATACATCCACTGATTCATGCCACACATCACTCCATAGGTACACAAAGCACAAGGTAAACACATAGCGATCCCGACTCATATCCCATGTGACCGGTTCAAAATTATAGGGCGAGTTCGCGACTTTAGGACGTCTCCCAAGTCTTTGCATTAGCTCCTACAACCTTTACCCCGGATTCATTTTAATTGACTCCCTATATTCATTGGATTCATTGGTGACAGGTTTCAGGATCGTCGCTCTGATACCATTTGTAACACCCCCATACTCCAAGTGCCTTACCAGGACCACCCAGGTATAAGGATGTCACCATCTCGGTTACCCGAGGCATGATAATCATAAGACAATGAAGAAACATACTTTATTAAATAAGTTTAAGTGATTACATACCAAAACCAACTGTAAGCAAAATACAATTGTTCTCAAACTATAAACCAACTAAAAGGAACTATTCCAATAAACACAAATGAAGACTAAAGACTCGATATGTGATGACTCCATCCCCAGCTAGATCCCACGCGTATCCAAGTTATACCTGCCAAGCAACTGCTCACCACCCCCGAATGGATCACCACAGTTTTTAAAACATTTAAACGGGGTCAGTACTAATCACACAATCAATAATAAGATAAACAGACAGCTGAACTGTCACACACACACACACACACACACACACACACACACAGCCAACCAACCGTCTCAATCACTGACTGTCCACTGGACCAGCCCTGCCAGTGGGGAACCGCAGCCGTTCCCACCTAAGCCCCGCTCATCATACGAGCGATAACCCTGTCCATTAATGTGCACACCCCCTTTCGTGGCGGGTTCCACGAAGGGCGAAACTAGGGCGTGAGATCACTCCCGCAAGTGACCCCACTCAGCCGAGAACGCATCTCGAGAGCCATAGAAACCAATCACAATCACAATCACAATCATCATATCAAACAACTAACTACAGCACATCACCAATATCCCATTATGGGACTAATACTGAGTAGGAAATCCTACCTGGAAAGCACAACACGCAGACGGTATCTACAGCTGTATCAAAACGGCTCCTCTACGAATTCTCCTCCTATCATACAGCACATAAAGACTACACATCACAAACTACACACCAAAACCCCCAATTCCTAAATTAGGGTTTCACCAAACTTAACAAAACATTATAAAAACTATGTTAAAAGCTTACCCTCGACGCAAGGAATCCAACGACACGAAAAACAGCAAGAACCGACCGTCGAACTCCGGAATTGTTAAGGATGCGATTAGGAAGACGATCGATCGCTTTCTCTCTTAAACAGTTTTAGGTTTTGGTAAAAGTGTTTTAAAACAATGACGATTATGTTTAAATACCTTAATCGCATAATTAACAAAACCCGCGAAAAACACCCCAGAAACCGGACACTCGATCGAGTACCCAAGGTACTCGATCGAGTACCCTCCTACTCGATCGAGTACCCCACTACTCGATCGAGTACCCAACAGATCAGAAACTATTTTATTTCGCAATTTGCCCTTACTCGACAGAGTAAGGGCTACTCGATAGAGTACCCCAAGACTTATAAATACGGAGTATTACAAAAACGTTGAGAGATGCTAGCCTTAATGAAATTAAAAACATAAACAGCTCTCTGAACTTTGCCATTAATCCGGGCTTCATTCCTCTGAAACCAAATGTGATACCAAGCTGCCAGGATAGTAATGGTGCAGACTTTCTTTCTCAATTTACTCCACCTCTTGCTGGCTATACTGTTAAGTATAAAAGGATTTCTTGAAATCAAGACTCAACCAGGTATGCCAAGCAAATAAGATCTGTTCTTGTAAACACACTCAGTGAAGAGATGCACATGAGTTTCGGGATGATTCAAACAGATCTGACATAAGTCATCGAACGATATGAAGCTTGAATAATTTACTGTTTTGACATCAAAGCTTCATTGGCAATTATCCATGCTATAAAGGAATGTTTTGGTATGGCCATTGAATTCCATACAGCATTGCTCCAAGAAACTTGATTCCTTTTAATTCTCAACCAGTTGTAACAAGAACTAACCTTATAATCACCCTGACTGATACTCCAACTTTGATTAATAAACCCATCCTGAATTAAATCACGAACCTGGCAAATCTTCCTCCAATGCCAGCTAGCACTAGAAGAAGGTTGATGTTGATGTCAAGCTTGATCCTTACAATAAACATGATGCACCCATTGCACCCAAAGCTTGTCTGGTTTCTCTGCCAACCACCAAACAAGCTTCCCAATGATAGCTTGATTCCAAACCTGACTTTGCTTGAGTCCTAATCCACCTTCCTTCTTAGGGACACACACTTTTGACCAAGCAATAAAGGAAGCCCTGTTATGCTCTGTGCTACCCTCCCATAAGAAATTTCTACAGATAGCATCAACGTTTTGTCGACTTCACATAGAAGTAAATCTGAAGCAATTAACCGGTGGCACAACAAAATCGACATATATATCAACCTTGTACCACCACGGCCAGAACGATAGACGCCATCACATAGATCGGCGCCAAGAAGACGTTTGAGGCGACTCACGCACTCAACGCGCGCCAGAGTGACATACACGCGCCACCGCACAGTCTCAATAACAAGCGCTTTTGCCATGGCCGGTCGAATCAAGATGTTTTGGAGTGACAACCTCAGCCTTGGTGGTGGTGCGTGGCTTACACGAACCGATCACCGACTCACGCACCCAACACGACAGAACTGGTGTTAACGCGTGATATTCACGTGTATGGTACGGTCGTCAAAATCAGAGATGGTGATGTCGAGGTGACTTACACGCTCAACAATGGGATCCAAGGTCAGTGGATAATAACTATGGTCACGAAGACCGAAGACTGAGTCGGGTATGCATTCAATTTACTAAATAGAGACAACGTAAAGAAGGGGTTGTAACTATTATATCTAAATTCAACATATGAATAGATTTGTAAACATTGTTTATGTATTCAACACATGAGTCATAGATATCAGTTTACAAAAAAAAAACAGGGATGGTCCGAAGAACATGACAAAAAAAAACGAATTTTAATTTAATCATGTTATCAAGAATCGGAATGAAGCGTAACACGTTAAATACGATCGATCATTAGAAATATGCGTACCTTAATAGCGGAATAGGTACGATGATCGACGTGCCGATTTCTGCCCACGAATCCGAACCAAGACCAATACCGGTGGCTACTAGAGTCACCGTATGTGTTCACACCCCAAGTTCCAAAGCTCCATTAGGATGGAGAGCTTAACCGTGATTGTAGTGCTTAATCGTGTTGTGTGTCGTTGTTACTGTGTGTATGTTGATTCACAGAGAATCACACTATTTATAATGCTCTAAAAGAGCAGTTACGAAGATGAGAATTAAGGGAATAATGAGCATTAAGACGGACTTAATGGCTCATTATCTCACCCTTAATTACAGCCATTATCACATAGACAATGTAACAGTCGCAACTAATGTGGCCGTTTAATGCATGAAATTTAATAGCAATATTTATTTCCTCCTAACATGATATTAGCGGAAAATTCACGTGTTACCTATAAACTTTACCACTTTGGGTATGGTACCGATCATTTTAAGTTTATGTACATGATATCCCGCATGTCTGATTTTCATGCACAACATGCTCTTTTTGTCGTTATAAAAGAACTCAATTGAGAATAACTCCTAGACAGAAATCTAGAATTGGCCAATTTTTCCTTCTAAAATGATTATCTCGTCATAACCTACAATTTGAGAAAAAAAATTTGTCGACTAAAATTTTATAGGGTTTATTTTAACGAAAATCTCAAATCCACCATATCTTCGATTTTAAATTTCCGAATGACCATTTTATCAATTTATTGATCTTGAAAAGTTAATCAATTTGAAAAAAAATATTAGTCAATTTCGATTTATGGTTTATGATTTATATTCAATTAAAATTTTAAGAACGATAAAAAGGACACATTGTTCTTGCAAATCAAATTTCAAGGATATCATATGCACAAACATAAAAAGTTGGGTATCACGTATAAAATGACAAAGTTTAAGGGTATCGCATGAATTTTGCATAGTATTAGTTGATGTGACCATAATTAGCGCACATTTAGTCCCCGAATTAGCCTTGTTCCCATGCTTTTTAGTGCATATTTGGGTCATTTATTGTCTTTAGTCCTTTGTTTTGCATATTCTTTGAGGTTTTGTGTCCTTGGTAGGAAAGGAGTGCAAACCTTGCATTTTCATGACAAAATGAGGCTAAATTGATTGAATTCAATGACCAAGCATCAAGGAGAGACAAGATTAGAAGGCCTTTGTACATACTATAGTAGATGGGCAATGATGAGAAAAGATCCTTGCATCCCCGAGAAAATCCTCAAGGATTCTATGAAGAAAAAGGAAGAAAAGAAGAAGGAAAGATCCTGTAAGACAATCCGAGCCGATTGCCTACAAGACGCCCGTCCAAGAGGTACAATCCGAGCGTCTTCCCCCCTGTGGACGCCCGTCCAAAATACCCAGAATCCGCCCGTCTTCCCCTTCTGGACGCCCGTCCAGAATCGCCCAAATCCGCCCGTCTCGTGCCCTGGACGCCCGGACTCCCTAACAGCCTTTTCGTCTTCTACAAGCTTCAAGGAAGGATGCGCATCTTTTTCTAAGACCGGCGAAAAAAGAGACTGGAGTCTCCCTAGAGACCGGCGATTCCTCAGGGACTTAATCGTCATTTAAGCCCTTAGTTAACCCAAATTTATGTACCTAATCCCCACTATAAATACCCCATTAGTCTAATTAGAAGAGCATGTTCTTCTTAGCAATCTTTAGTGTAGTTAATATCAATCAAATCTCTCTTTAATCTTATAATCAACATTTAATCAAGTTTTAATACAAGTTTCATTTCCTTAATATCTCTTTTGTTCATCCTTTATTTTGGGTAATTGAAGATTATTTGGGTTATTATTGGGAGATTGACAACCTTCCAATCAAGCATCAAGTACTTCTTTTATTCTTTACTTTATTATTGGAATCATTAATAGGTATAATTCTCTTAATCCCTCTTTAATTATTGTTAATTACCTTCATTTATTCATCATGTTTCACTTTGTTGGTATGATTGACAACCTTGCTAGCATGTTCAACATGATAATGAGTGAGTAGCTCCTTAGCTAGGGTTAATGGGTAATTAGGGGAAACCAACATGGGGAATGATTCATGCTTAATTTAATATGTTTTCATAGTTTATTTGCTTGCTTGTTGTGATCTCAACTTATGAACATGTTATGTTTGATGAAATGTGAGCCTATGAATCCTTGCATTTTTTACCCATCACCTATCTTTTCAATGAGACTTGTAAGACATAAACCAACTCGAGTCTCATTAGACCATGTATATTGTTGAGTAGGAAAGATTAAGTCGACTTGTAGGTGTTGTACAATCTAATCGATTCGGCTCCGGGACCCAAACTTTCCTAGGATTGTAAGATATAAACCAACTCGATCCATCACAACAATAATTGCTTGCTTATAATTTGAGAATATGTTTGTATGATCAATTCTCATGAATCCCCTATGACCCCATAACACCCTAGTGCCTTTTATCAATTGTTTACATCCCTTTTTATTCATCTTGCTTGTTTACTTTCATTGCTATTTGGTTTAGTGATCTTCTACTTCAAACCCCAAATTGTGACACCCTTAGACACCACTAGTTGCAATAGAAAATCTTATCTCAATTCCCGTCCCTTGGGATCCAACCTTTACTTGCCTCTTTACTAATTGTAGAGTTGTTTGTGAAGTTATAAATTATGTTTTGGTCTAGGTGCTCCTAACGACAAGTACCGAAAACTAAACCTCCGCGAGAGTCCGACCAAAAATGGCGCCGTTGTCGGGGACGGTGTTAACTTGATTTAAATTTTCTTATATTGTTATCAGTTGTGTCTTTCTTTGCCTTGGGGAAGTAAAACTCCTCAAGGTTTGTTCTAATTGTTTTCAAGTTGTTTGATATTTTGCATGTCTAGAAGATCACAAGGTAACTTGTTACCCTTTGATCACGAAATTGAAAGGACTTTGACAAACAATAGAAGAGTTACTAGAGGAACTTTGAGAGGTATTAGTGAGGTTATTCAACCAAACAATATTGAGTTCATCAACCCTTTTGCAAGAGAAGGTGAGGAGAACCCAACACAAAATCCAACACAAAATCAACCCACAATGCCTAAATGTTCATCACATTCCGTACCCACCGAGGAGAACCTACCCAATGGTACTCCCACACCACAACATTTAACCGGAAATTTTATTGCCAAATCCGCATTTATCCAATTAGTCGAAAGAAGCCAATTTGGGGGGATGCCTAGTGAAGACCCTCATTCTCATATTGAGGCTTTTTGTGACTATTGTGATGCGATCTCACAAACCGGTGTAACTGAAGACCAAATTCGATGGGTCTTATTTCCTTTTTCTCTAATTGGCACCGCCAAACAATGGTTGAAAAGCCTTGGTAAGGCTACTCTCGGAATTGATTCTTGGAAGAAGTTGGCTCTAGCTTTCTACAAAAAGTTCTATCCACCGGAGAAGACTAACATGCTAAGAGCTCAAATTACGGGCTTTAAGAAAAGAGATGAAAAATCCTTGTATGAAGCTTGGGAGCGATTCAAAGGAATTTGCCGCTCATGTCCTCATCATGGACTTAGCGAATGGTTCTTGGTACAACAATTTTGGAACGGTCTTTATGAAGACTCAAGAAACATTCTCAACATGGGATCAAATGGTATGTTCACCGAAGTTGACGATAATCAAACTTGGAACAAGATTGAGGAAATAGCGGTCCATAACTCACAATATAGTAGACCTCGCAAGGCTACTAGGGGAGGAAAGCATGAAGTGGACTCCATTACTCAATTGGGTAATCAACTTAGTGCTCACATTGATACCATTAACTTGAAGTTTGAGAAAGCTATGGCTAGACTTGAAGAAGCCTCAAAATCACCAAAGCATCATGTTAATGCCATGACGGCATCTTCATCAATCCCAAGTGGGATATCTGATAATTGTGGAACTTTGGGACATGACCAAAGTGAATGTAGGGGAACAAATGAACAAGTGAATGTTTTCCAAGCATACAAGAGTCACTACTACAAATACAGGCAACCACAACGGCCCTTTAACAACGCTTATTCACGAAAATCATCAAAACACGTTGTAGAATTGATTCCGCGAATTTTACCAAACTTAATTACAACGGTTCTTTGTTGTTAAGCGTCACTACTACAGATACAGGCTATAACAACGGTCAAAAACCGTTGTTATATAAAAAAGCGGACGTTGTTAAAGCGTCCGTTGTAGAAGGTTTTAACAACGGTTAGTTTTCTTACGGAAACCGTTGTTAAAACTATTAACAACGGTTTTAAATATAAAAACCCGTTGTGGAAAGTGTGACTCAATTTTGGGGGGAAAGTTATAACAACGGGTTTTAATATACAAAACCGTTGTTATAACTAAAGACAACGGGTTGTTTTAAAATAACCGTTGTTGTTTGTTCTTAAAAAATAAAAAAAAATTAAATTAAATATTACTAGCTATAAATATTAAAGCATCCTTTACCAACATATTAAAGCATCCTTTACTAACATTCATTAATTGAAACAACATGGCAATGAACCCTAATTTTATCAACAACGAAGAATGGCTTACACAAACGATTGAAGATGATGGGAAGGTTCTCGCCGGACTTCCGCCGATCAACACCCATTAATCAAAGCATCCCTTGAACATCAACGGAATTATTGGATTAAGAGGCGTGAAGCGGTCCGGCTTGTCAACAAAGCCTCATCATCATCATCATCTTCATACCCTAGTCGGCACACCATTACTATGAACTTGGCTGCGACCCGAGATATGTTGAGTTGTACTTTTCCAACCTTATCTCCACATGCAAGTCGTGTCCTTGCATATATTCAATCTGTTATTGCAAAATATGAAGCCAATGACCCGGAAGTTAGCGGTATACCAGAGTGGCGTGATTGGTGGCAGGTTGAGAAGCGCTTTTTACGCTTAACCGGGGTTGTTCCGGCTTATTATACATCTTTTGATTTCTGATAATTGCTGTAATGTATTTGGTTTAAAATTAAATGAAATGATCATTTTGAAAGTGTTGAGTTATGCTTGTTTGATTTGCTTCCATTTTTTCAACTCCATAGATCTATCAGTCATCATCAAGATCTGATTATGGCACAACTTCCTAACATATATGGCACAACTTCCTAACATATATATTAATTAAAAAACAACTCAACCCACACATTAGTATAAATACATTGCATTATCTCAACTAACATGCATTTCCATTATCTCAATATATTCTCCAAACCCTAACTGCTAAAACATGCTCGATGATGACTGATAGATCTATGGAGTTGAAACACATACATGGAAATGAAATAATTAGCAGATGATGAACGGAACCTAATGGTCGATAAAAACACATACATTGAAATGAAATAATTAGAACAATAAAATAATGACGATGAAACAAACCTGATAATTACAGAACGTACGTAAAGAGACGATGAAATCAACAGTGACGGCGAGAAGATAAAGCGACGATGAGAAAGAGATAAAGAGACGATGAGAAAGTGTGTGTTTTGTGTTTGTGTTTGGCTGCTGCTGGGTTTGTGTTTGTGTATTAAGGTTTGTGTTTTGTGGCTGCAGCAGACTTGTGTTTGTGTGGTTTATAGTATGGAAGGTATTGACAAACGGTTATTAAACAACAACCGTTGTGAAATATGTTTTGACAACGGTTATAAAAAACACCCGTTGTTAAATAAGTTTTAACAACGGGTTTCAAAAATAACCGTTGTGATTACTTTTCACTAAATTTGCGCCAATTTTGCGCCAAATTATTAACAACGGTTGTGCATGGGTGACCCGTTGTTAAAACTAATAACAACGGTTTTTATAACCATACCCGTTGTAATTTATTTTAGTAAAATTCGCGCCATACATTCTACAACGTCTATTGTGATTTTCGTGAATAATCGTTGTTAAAGGGGCGTTGTAGTTGCCTAAATTTGTAGTAGTGCGTTGTTATTGGTTTTAACAACGGGTCATACTTGAAAAACCGTTGTTAATATAAAAACTAATAACAACGGTTAAATTTTAACCGTTGTTAATAATTTGGCGCAAAATTAGTGAAAAGTAATCACAACGGTTTGTTTAGAACCCGTTGTTAATACTTTTTAACAACGGTTGTAGACTCAATAACCGTTGTTATTAATGTTATGAAAATCTTAAGAACAACAGATTGCTTTATTCTGCTATACGCTACAAAACACAAACACAAGCTAATACTGCTACTATATCATCCTCCATTCCTCCCTGATCGTCTCTCTATCTTCATCTCCGTCCTTTGTTGTCACCGTCTTCTCTCCCTCATCGTGTTTATCAATCCGGTATATATATGTTTCTTAGCAACGCTTATAGATATAGGATTTTTGGGTTATTATCTAATTTGTTGATAATTTAGCTTAATTGCTTTCCTGAATTTCGTTTATTTGTTTGCCTATTATTGTATTTTCTGAATTAGTTGCCTATTATTACGAATGTAGAATAATGACTCGAACTTGGATGATTGATGCAAATATGAGTGACCGCACCTACAAGGATGGTTTAGCGAGAATTTTATGAATTCGTTTTGAACAATTTGAAAGGTTCTTCTAGTATTGCATGTCCTTGTGAAAGATGTGGTAATATTAGCTATATGGCTTTTCCGGACGTTAAAATACACCTAGAAAAGTGGAGATTTAGTCGATCCTATACACGTTGGATTTTTCATGGGGAATCATTAGAGGAAGAGAATAACTCTGAAGAAGATGATGTTGAGGTACACGAAAGGCTAACTGATGATCCTGAGTTTGCCGAGTTTTTTGAGTTGGAAGAGTTGGAAGTAGAGAAGTTGAATGTTGGGTCTATAGATAATGAAGAGAATGATGATGAGTCGTTTGCTTTTGAAGATGTAGGTGATGACACTAGTAATTGGGATGACCTTAACAACATGTATGAGAAGTTGTGTGAGTCTGAAGCACCTCTGTATCCAGGTTGTAAGTTCACAAAAATGTCGGCTGTGGTGAAGTTGTATAATATCAAGGGGGCAAATGGGGTGAGTGACACGTGTTTCACTAGTTTTTTAGCCTTGATAAAGGAGTTGCTTCCTGATGGTAATGTTCTACCTGTTAAGACATATGAGGCGAAAAAACTAATAAGAGAAGTGGGTATGAAATATGAGAAAATACATGCATGTCCAAATGATTGCATATTGTATCGGAAATTATATCAAAACTTAACCAATTGCCCTAAATGTTTGGAGTGGCGTTATAAGGATAAGGAAGGGATCCCGGCTAAGGTGTTGTGGTATTTTCCATTGATACAAAGAGTCATAAGGATTTATGCGAATCCCGATGATGCAAAATGTTAACTTGGCATGAAACAGGAAGAATAAATGATGGAAAGCTAAGACACCCGGCAGATGGTAAGCAATGGAAATCGTTCGACGCTAAGTATCCCGAGTTCGGCAATGAACCTAGAAACTTAAATCTAGCGCTGTCCACTGATGGAATGAAACCACACGGAAACATGAGTAGCCAACATAGTACTTGGCCAGTAGTGTTGGCTATTTATAACTTACCTCCATATGTGTGCATGAAAAGAAAGTATTTGATGTTGTCGTTGTTAATTTCCGGCCCTAAACAACCTAGAAATGATATAGATGTATATTTGGAACCTCTTCTAGATGATTTGCGATTGTTGTGGGATAGTGGGATAGAAGTATTTGATGCATATAAGAACGAAACTTTCAATTTGAGAGCGATGTTATTGTGTACAATATCTGACTATCCGGCTTATGGCGACCTTTCTGGGTACACAGTTCATGGGAAAGAGGCTTGTCCATTGTGTGGGGAGGATATCGAGTCTGAATACTTGAAGTCTTCTCGTAAGTATGTGTATATGGGAAATAGGAGGTTCTTGTATCATGACCATTGTTATCGCAAGATGCAGAAAGCATTCAATGGAAGACAAGAACTTCGTCAACCTCCTAGAATTTTGAGTGGGCATGAAGTTTATCAGAAAGTAAAGCATATTGAGATAGATTATGGGAAGAAGAGCGGCTCTAAATTGTCTACTCGTGGGTATAAGAAAAGATCCATATTTTTTGTTAAACTTCCATATTGGCCTGACTGGAGGCCAGGCATTGCCTTGATTTCATGCACATTGAGAAAAATGTCTGTGATAATATTATCAATACCCTTCTGAATGTTCGTGGTAAAACAAAGGATAACGCCGCAGCTAGGGAAGATATGAAAATGATGGGTATTAGGCTAGAGTTGGCACCACAGAAGAGAGGTAATCGTACATTTTTACCGCCAGCAGCTTATACCCTTTCACGGAATGAGAAAAAAGAGTTCTGTGCATGCTTGAATGGAATTAAAGTGCGACATGGTTATTCGTCGAACATCAAAAGCCTAGTGTCGATGCAAGACCTAAAACTCACCGGGTTAAAGTCACATGATTGTCACACTTTGATGCAACAATTACTACCTGTGGCTATTCGTTCCATTTTACCTGAAAAGGTAAGATATGCTATAACTAGATTCTGTCTCTTCTTCCAGTCCATATGCGAGAAAGTCATCGATCCCGATGACGCGGATTCATTGTAGGACCTCGTTGTAACCTCTCTTTGTCAGTTGGAAATGTATTTTCCACCCTCTTTCTTCACTATCATGATTCATCTGACCATTCACTTGGTTAGGGAGATTTTGTACCTTGGGCCCGTGTACTTGAGATACCAGTATCCTTTCGAAAGATTGATGAAAGTCTACAAGGACTATACATCTAATCGGTATCGTCCGGAAGGTTGTATTGCTGAACGCGCTATTTTAGACGAAGATCTTTCATATTGTTACGCTCATCTCTCCCCTGAGGAGTTGTTTGGCGTTCCTAAGAATCGTCATAGTGACTGGATGACCGGAAAAAGTATTAGGGGCAGGGTTGAAAAAATTGTGACACGTGAAATGTTGCATTTAGCACACACGTATGTGCTAAACAACGAAGATGAGGTGCAACCTTATATTCAACAACACAAAGATGAGCTCAAATACGATCACCCAAACAAGACCGAGAAGTGGATTGCGAACGAGCATACGAAGACGTTTGCAGAGTGGTTTAGGAATATTGTCTTAGAGTGTACTGATCAAACTAGTGATGACATCTCTCCTAGTTTTGCCATTAATGGATATACTTTTTACACCCGCGAGCAAGATGAGTTGAGGACAATGCAAAATAGTGGTGTGAGTTCTGAATTTGAGGCAATGCACTTTGCTGCTTCAAAAGATAAAAAGCCTATTTGGGGAAAATGCCTTTATTATGGTGTTATTCAAGAAATATTGGTACTAGATTACATTGATTTCACAATGCCTTTGTTTCGATGTAACTGGGTTGATAACAACATCCATTGTGTCCGAAAGGATAAGATGGGATTTACGTTGGTCAATCTGGGTAAGGTTGGCAATAATAAGGATGATCCTTTCATAATGGCATCCCAAGCTAAACAAGTGTTCTATGTCACCGATCTTATAGATAAGAAGTGGTCCGTTGTACTGTCTATAAGGAGTAGAAGGAGTAGTCCATCCGATAATGGTGATGATGATCAGGATGTCGTTTTTGAGGGAATGGATCAGTCTACCACTGTATCTTATTTCCACGATGTTGACACTGATCATAAGGACACTGAAAGCATCTATATGCGTGATGACCATGGTGAAGGTATTTGGGTTAACGAAGAAACTATGACATCCAAGAAACGTCCCCGATCCTGAGATAGTTCATCGGGACACGCGATGATATGGACGACCAACATTTTGAGTCATTTTCGGACCAATAATTTGATGGTTTAATTTATTGGTAAATCAATAATGGTCATTGTTAAATAAAAATTCCCAAATTTGCATGGCATGGTAAATCCTGTAGCTTAGATATGCAGTATGCATGCATGCTGGTGTTGTCTTATTTTCTTGATCTTATTATTAGATGTGGATGCTGGTGTTGAAATTGCTGAATAATGTTGCAGTATATGGTGCTTCTGCTGTTACAGTATGTATTGTTACATATTGTTACAGGTTTGGACTGTAATGAAATTACAGTAATTTAAAAAAAAAAAAGGTTAAACAATAACAACGGTTATATTTAAATTACCCGTTCTTAATACTTTCAACCACGGTTATTGTTACATTACCCGTTGTTATTACTTTCAACAACGGTTGTAGTACCCCTACCTGTTGTCATTGATTTTTTTGACATATTTCATTTTGGCGCAAATTTGGTGAAAATATATTACAACGGGTATATTTTAACCGTTGTAATAAAGTTTTGACAACGGTTGACTTTTATTGACCCGTTGTTATTAACATATAACAACGGTTTTGCTTTGAGCACCCGTTGTCAATAGTTTGTCTTAATAAAAAACTAATTTACAAACACATACACCATACCATACACAAACACACACAACACCAGTTCAACCGTTGGTATCCTGAGTTAATTCTGCTCTCTTCCTCGCTTTCTACATTCTCGTTGCGTTGCCGCCCAATTTCCGATGCCCGATTCCGTTGCCTTCCCTTATCATCCTGCTCGTTCTCTTTATCATCATCATCATAGGTATGTTCACTTTAATTTTGTGTTTCGTCATTAGGGTTTTAAGACGATCATCTTTTTCTTTTTCATGCATCTGTTTGTTTTTCGTCTTCTTTGTTATCTTTATCATCCCGCATCATCTACTTCACTCCTCTTATTAGGGTTTAGGATTTTAGAAGCTCAATCTGTTGTTTTAAATTTTCATTCCTATTAGGGTTTAGGGTTTTAGATAATACTCTGCATGTACGTTGTTAAGTTGTTCATTTCCTATATCATTCATATTTGGGTTTTAGGATTATCATGGGTGAAAAACGTAAAAGAAGTCAAAAGAATAATAAGCCTGAGGATAATAAGCCTGGTGAGAGGGGTGCTACGAAGTGCCGAAAAGTCCTTGCGACTATAGCCGCTAAACAACCGTTGGAAATAACATGGAGCTCGAAGGGTTTCCCTCTTTGGTCCAAATGCGGGTTATTTCTCCAGTTGGATTGGATGTTGCACAAGACAGTTTGTGCCTATCCATTTAGATGATGTTAGAACTTTGAATCCAAAATTGGCGGAGTTATACTTGGCTCGTGTAAAGGAAGGCTTTATTATACCCGATGAAAGCCATGATAAGTATTTAATGCATAAGGCGGCGGATGTCCACAGCGGTGGAGGTGTGACGTTGCTAGGGATTGGTTGTATGTGGACAAGGCAACGGGGAGATGCGTAAGAGCCCACCGGAAAACAAGTGTCCCACCATCGATCGGAACAATGGGATCTTTTCAAAGAGATGAGAACTACGAGAAGTTTCCTAGGTTAAATATCCTCGCCTTTTAACGATTTACCTATCATTTTTTTAATTAATGAGTCCTTTATATAATCTTTTTATTATCTCATCTACTTGCGCTTTTATATAGTTATTTGAAGGCCGTTAGCAGAAGAAATCGTGCTAACATTTCATGCAAGAAGGGGAAATGGTATGGTTCTCGAGGCGATTCTGAGAAAGATAGAAGATAACCTCGTAAGTAGCATGCATTATTCCCCTGTGAGACTTTATTTTTTTAATCACACTTGGACTTGCATTGATACACATTTACATGTATAAATGTTACCATGTTAATGTGTAGGTGGCAAAGGGAGTGACCAACTTGGATCGGCATGTAACTTATAAAGAAGGGCACACGCCTAAAGGATCCCGGTCGTCGCGTGACAAATATGATGAGGAAGTGTTGGCCAACATAGTAAACATTATTTTATTAAGACGAGTTCATTACTAACTTTATTATTTTAGTCACAAATATAATTTGCAGTTTATTTAATATATTATAGGACAACGTATTGAAAGAGGTAGAAGAAGGGAAATTCACTCCTAGTGGTCGTAATGACGTTCTTGCTAGAGCGATCGGCCGACCCGAACATTCGTGTCGTTTGAGGGGCGTCCGTTACGGGTTGAGTAACGAAATATTATGGGACAACTGCCCCGATAAAGAAGAAAAGGAAGACTAAGTAAGAGAAGGTGACATGGTACCATTTATTCTATTATTTTCATTTAAGTTCAATTCACATGTTATTGTTGGGATAAAAATTGCTTTGAAACATTACATTCTTGGCACGCACTTGATTAATGGCATCCGTACTACTAAAGTTGAATGCTGGAGGCAAGCTTTCCGAAGAAGAAGTGAAGATGATGGAGGATGTCATTAACAAAGGGGGTAATAAGGTACAACAGATTAGTCAAGAGGCCGCTACTACCTTGGCAATACATGAGAAGGAAGTATCGGTCAACGAGATTGAAAAGATCGGTACCTAATGCTTATGAAGTCAGAACAACTAAAGCCGATCAGGTACCACCTAATACTTCCTTAATTTTCTTTTCTTTTTTTTTTTGGGTAAGATCGGGGTGTGTTCCCCCGCCCAATAATACTTCGACATCGTGCCATTGGTTAATTTTATTAGGTAAATAATGGGTCCGAAAAGGAGATGCAACTTGAGAAGATGGTCTTTGAAAACAAGATACATCCCCTTCAAGTCGCTTCCTGTTTTTCGATAAGGTATGCATACATGAAGTGTTTAATTAGTTAAATTTAAATGAATTCTATTAAATTTTGGGATATAATAATGTATGTGTATATTCTTCAGGCCGTAAACAAGAGGCTAGTAGTTATTCTTGCTGACCCTAAATTCGAAATCCAAATGTGCGTGTTGGCCGGGGTCTCGTAGAAATGCAAAGCAAATCAAGAGTCAGCAATCGTAGTAGTTCATGGCGAAAAACTTTTGCCGAATCATAGAAAAGTAGAGATAACTACAGTCTTTCCAGGCCATGAAAACTTTCAACTGCCTGTCCCAGTTCGTGACGACATTACCATTCTGGGAGATGCGGTTGGGAGTTTCATCCAATGGCCTGAATCTCACCTCTACCTGGCTCGGTTGTCTCCGCCTCAGCAGCCGAAAGCAGTTGGGGTTAGAAGAAATACCTTTATATATATGTTACATTTTTAATTGTTGAATGTTTTTATATGTTAAATTTATATGTTATTTTTTTTTGTAGGGAACAAAAAAGCCGGCTTTGGCGGATAAGCCTAATGTCCGGGGACTTGATGAGGTATTTAATTAACTTCTCCATTTTTATGAAAACCTCCCTTTAATTTTTTTTGTTTCTGTATTTCTAAAAAGCATGGAAATTTTTTGTATGTAGGGAACAGAAAAGCCGGCTAAGGCGGATAAGCCTAAGTCCCCGGACATGCCAACTACCTCGTCCAGACAACAACTTGATGAGGTATTTAATTAACTTCTCCATTTTTTTAAAAACCTTGCTCTAATTTTTTTTGTTTCTGTATTTCTAAAAAGCATGGAAATTTTTTGTATGTAGGGAACAGAAAAGCCGGCTAAGGCGGATAAGCCTAAGTCCCCGGACATGCCAACTACCTCGTCCAGACAACAACTTGATGAGGTATTTAATTAACTTCTCCATTTTTTTAAAAACCTCGCACTAATAATGTGTTTATTACTTTTTTTAAATTAGAGCTGATGTTGTCTTCCTTGCTGCTATACCATGATGTTGCTATGCGGTATTTGATGTTGTTACAATAATGTCTTGTCTTTGTTTTTTCCGCAGTATGTAATCAACCCGTCACAAGAGATTCAGCAGTACTCAAGTGTAGATATAGACGAGGTAAGGGACATGTTGGGCAAATACGTCTTAGAAAATAGAAATGCATGATACTCAGAGTTTAGATCAGCTTATTAGTAAATTTTTTGTTGAAGTTAGGGAATGCTGATTAGTTCATGTAAATTTAACTCCTTGTAAGTATATATATATATATATATATATATATATATATGATGCTGCTGTTGTTGTGGTTGAATTGAATCTATTGAGTTCTGATGAACCCAGCTGTGATTTATCTTTGTCTTTGGTATATGGTGTTCTTTGATATATGCGAGGTTTTGATAGGCATGAAACAAATTTAATTTTTCAAAACATTAGGAGTTCGTAATAAAAACGGTTACTAAAAAAAAACCGTTGTGAAGACCTTTCACAACGGTTAATAAAAAAAACACCGTTGTGAATGACTTTCACAAATACCGCGCATAATATTCAACAACCGGTTTTAAACGAAGAACCGTTGTTAAAAGTCTTCACAATTTTGGAGGTAAAGTTACAACAACGGGTTTTAAACTAAGAACCGTTGTTACAAACAATTTCAACAACGGGTATTTAGAATAAACCCGTTGTTAAAAGACTTCACAATTTTGGAGGGAAAGTTAAAACAACGGTTGTACATATGACAACCGTTGTTATATTATTCCCTCCAAATTTTTGAAACACTTTCCACAACGGAGAACACCCAACAACAACGGCTTTTAACCGTGGTGAATACTTTCGACAACGGTTTCATTAAATAACCAAACCGTTGTAAATACCTTCTACAACGGCCGCTTTAACAACGTCCGCTTTTTGTTTTTACAACGGTTTTTACCCGTTGTTATAGCCTGTATCTGTAGTAGTGAGTGGTACCCCTTACTCCAACTATTACAATGAAAACACCAAATTCCACCCAAAACTCTCATACAAAAGCCAGAATGTTCAAAACCCACAACCAACATACACCCCACCTCCCATGAGAAACCAAAATCAAAGACCCTTTTACAACCAAAACCAAGGTTACCAAAATCAAACTCCATACAATCAACAAAATGACCAAGGTTTCGATGTTCAAAAAGCGGTCCTCCAAATGCAAAAGAATCAACAAGAGTTTTTCACTCAAATGCAAAAAGATAGTCAAGCAAAGGAAATCACCATCGACAACATCCTAGCTCACACCAAAATGTTGGAAACCCAATTGACTCAACTAGCATCTTCAAGCTCACAAAGACAAAAGGGGCAATTACCACCTCAAAGTAATCCCCCAAGACATGAAACGGTTAGTGTCATTCACTTGAGGAGTGGTACAAGGTATGAAGCACCGAAGAAGCAAGTTGAGAATGAAGTTGTGGAAGCAAGTGACAAAGAAGAAGTTGTGCAAAACCTCCAAGGATGGAGAACTATCAAAAGAAGAAGTTTCAAAGAAAATTGAAGACAAGGTCAAGGAGAAGGAGCCCATTGTGATTAGACTTCCTTTTCCGAGTCGTCAAGCCAAGCCCAAATTTGATGACCAACTTGGAAAATTTATGGAGATTGTGAAGAATTTGGAAGTCTCGATTCCTTTCACGGAATTAATCAATCACGTACCGGCCTATGCAAAATACATGAAAGACATCCTTACAAAGAACAAGTCGATCCAGAAGCTTGAGACCATCGCCTTCACTAAGGTGAGTAGTGCAATACTTCAAGGGAGTTCACCTCCAAAACTTAAAGATCCGGGAAGCTTCTCAATTCCGTGTACCATTGGCGACACCACGATCAACAAAGCCTTATGTGATCTAGGGGCTAGTGTGAGTGTTATGCCGTACTCGGTGAGTAAAAGGTTAGGGATGGGAGACCTTAAATGCACCAATATCACACTCCAAATGGCCGATAGATCGACGAAGACACCATTAGGGATATGGGAAGATGTTCCCGTAAGAGTTGGGAAATTTTTCATCCCGGTGGACTTTGTCATTGTTGACATGGAAGAAGACTCCAACATTCCAATAATTCTAGGAAGACCTTTCTTGCACACCGCGGGTGCGGTGATAGATGTGAAACATGGAGAGCTCACTCTAGAAGTGGGAGATGAGATCATAACTTTTAATCTTGACAACACCATGAGAGCTCCCCGTTTACATGAACCATGTTTTATGGTTGATCATTATAGCCGGAAGGATGATAGGAAGAAATCGGAATTCCAATGGAAGAAGAAAGTTGATGATGCTCCGTTCAAAGAGAAAGTGAATTGTAACAAAGAGAGCTTGAAAAGTTCACCAAAATCAAGCAATGAAGAAGATGGCCTTGTTGGCCAAGACAAGAAATTGGGAGAGTTGTCTCTATCAACTCAAGAGATCTTTAGTGATCAAGTAGATGAAGTTTGTGGACTTTGGGACGATGAGTTTGAAGGGATTTTCAATCCCTATATTGGTAATGCTATCGATCGAGACCAACATGAAGGACAACAAGTGCAAAGATCTATTGAGGATCTTTATCATAACAATGAACAAGCTTTTGACTACTTCTTCAAGGTGTTGAGCAACATCAACAACACCTTGGACATGCCCCCATGACATCTCACTAAGGATGAGAGTTTGGTGGAGTCCTCCCTAAACCACCATTTGTAAATATTTCTAACTCCCTAACTTGCATTTTAATTCTTACATTGCATTTTTGTCATTTTTGGATTTTTTATGCTTTGATCAAGATAATTATCATTTTTGAGAGAAGTGAGGGAGGGACTAATGATTTTATTGACGTGTAGTGCTTTAGCTTAGTGTGGGGATATCAATTTACCTAGGCTATTCATGCCTTAGTAGTGCCCCTACAATGAAGAACACGGGATTTGAAGAATGAAAAATGACACGGGATATGCATGTGAACGGATGGAACTGAATCCGTGTAGACCAGGGACAATCCGAGCGTCCTTAAGGGGAATCCGCTCGTCTTTAGGGAATCCGAGCGTCTTTGGTAGAATCCGCCCGTCTTTATGAGCTGCAAAGTTGAAAGTTTGGGACTGTTGAAGAATCCGAGCGTCCCAGCAGAGAAGACGCTCGTCTGAAAGAATCCGCTCGTCTTTGCAGAAAGACGCCCGTCTTTTTGCCAGTGCAAAATAAGAAAGCTTGCTGTATCAGAATCCGCCCGTCTTCAGTAGAATCCGCCCGTCTTCAGTAGAATCCGCTTGTCTTACCGAAGAATCCAAGCGTCCCAGCTGAAAGACGCCCGTCTTTAGGCGAGAACCCTGAACCCAGATTAAGCAGAATCCGAGCGTCCCGAAGGAAAAACGCCCGTCTTCCCCTGCAGTTTCAAAATTTCCGGATGCTTTTAAATACCCCTTCCACATTCATTCTTTCATTCATACATTCAAAATACTATCATAAACCCCAACATCCTCATCCTCTCCACCACCAAAATAAGATTTCCTCAACCAAATTCAACAAAATTTAATCCAAACTTCCTTACAACAACAATTAATCACTCCTTTTCCAACAACAATCAATCCAAGCACCAAAATCTTCAACCTTTGAGTCGATTTTTGAATTACAAAGGCAAAGCCTTTCATCTTAAAATCGATTTGGGTATAATTGGAAATTGAAGATTTTCAATCTTTTCTTGTTGTAATCATCAATGGCAAGAACAAAAGGATCAACAAAGGCACTTAAGGAAAAGACACTCTCAACAAGGCAATAATGTCTTCAAGCAAAGAAAGCCTCATTGGCTATGGTGGTTGCTAGTGCAAACTTGGAAGTTCATCAACAACAAAATCCTCCCTTGGAAGCAACAACTTCAACAACTCCGGAAATTGCTCAATTATCAAACTATCCGGAGGTAATTTTCATTTCTAACTCCCATAGGGATACATTTGCCAAGTATGCTAGAAAATCCATTCTACCCACCAAATTCATATGTGAAGATGCCTTGAACAAATTGGGTGTCCTTGAACAAACAAAAGCCTTCTTTGAAGCCATGGGGTTGGGAAAATTGTTTGCTACTAGAGAATTGACATACCCCTCCCTTACCTTGGAATTCTTGAGTTCATTGAAAGTGAATAAGGTAGAGACTAGAGAATACACCGAGTTCCGCCTTGCCAATGTGAATAGGCGCATCACCTTTGATGATTTGAGTAAAGCTTTTGGTCTTAGTGATACACCTCGTTATTACAAGAAGCCCGAAAAATATGACCCCGCTCCTCTTTGGGAGGCGATTTCCGGGAGGAAATTTGAGAACTTTCATGCTTGTCGCGCTCTGTTAGTCCACCATCCGGGCATTAGAGTGTGGCACAAGGTCATCGGGAATACTATCATTGCAAGAAAAGACACTAACCACTTTACCAAGCTCGATTGTGTTCTACTTGAGTCGGCCTTAAATATCGGAAGGGAATTCACCAAGCCTTACAATGCTCTAAGGCTTTTGGTGGAAAGATGGCTAAATGTTGATTGTGGAAAGGAAGGCACCAATTTTATCGTAAATGGAGGTCTAGTTACTCTCTTGGCCAAGTACTTTGATCCAAATTTCAACAAGAATAGCAAGTATGTGGCGAAAAAAGGGGGTCATCTCATTGACATGGATGCCATGATTAACAAGTACAGGTGGGTCAAGCATAATCCTCTTGACACCAAATATGGGTGGCTCACCAATGATGCTAGATCTTTTACTTTGCCTTCCAAGATATGCCGTTTGAGTTCTCATCAGACAAACTACCTCCTTCCGCTCTCAAAAGAAGCCGAATACATTATCCGTCAACAAAGGGGTGAAATTGAAATGCCCTCCTCCTCCATTGTCACACCACCCTATCCATTCAAATACCAAGAGTTCAAGCCCGAAGGTGTTGCAGTGGGCAATGACTACATGACTCTACTTATGTAAGAGATGCACAAACAAGCTTATAAGGATCGGGAAGATGCATACTTGGCCCAATATCCACCCCTCCTTCATTTAGCTAGGAAAGGACTACTTGATCCTTCATGTCCTTTGCCTAGTTGGGCGGATAGGGAAGTCTTCTTTCCAAGTGCATCTAGGGGTGAGAGACCGGGTGACGATGAGGTTGTCGGTGATGAGGTTGTTGATGATGAGGGCATTGTTGAAGAGGTAAATGAAGAGGATGATGAAGGAAGTGAGCAAATAAGTGAAGAGGGAAGTGGTAATGAGTCCACTTCTATTGAGGAAGATGATGACAATGATGATATGGTGGAAGACTAGCAAGCTTTGGAGGCTCCTACCCTCTTGAGGTTTGTCTACTTCTTTCTTTGCTTTATTTATTTTATCTTGATCATGGTTGGAGAGTCCTAGCAACATAGAGGACTAACACCTCGGCCCCATTGAGGTGTTCTCATTTTATTGTTCCCACTTTTGAAAATCCAAAATGACAAATTAGTTTCATGCATTGCATCTTGTGTGCATGATGATACCCGTCGTTGTGAGTACCAAAAATAAGATTTATAATTTCCTATTAAGACTAACCTAGGCTAGTGGTAACAGGGTCGAACCACAGAGAGGCGGGGGAGTTTAGTTGCTTTTATTTCAGTCTATTGGTAACAGTTGTGGGGGATTTGGTTTGAGTTGATTCTAAAACTAATAACATAAACTAAATAAATAAATAAAAGTAAATAAGGATGTAAACAATGATGAAAGGAATGCTAAGATGGTCGGTTCACTATAGCTGCGATGGCACATAATCCTAGGTAAGTCCGAAATACAGTCGTGTAGGATGGGTAAAACAAGTCCTTTCGGTCCAAGTTAACTAGTAGCTCCTTTCGGCCTATGCTACCAGTCCCTAAGTCTCACTAATACTAGCTCTCGCCCTGAAAAGTGATTCTAAAAGCCTAAATTACATTATCTCTCGATCTCAGCAATTTAGTCGTCTTAATTCGTTAATTAATGCCCTTCCCTATCTCTCGATCTATGGGTCGGTCAAAACTAAGCATCTAACAAGTCTCCTCTCGGTCTCATTGCTAAATATTGCACTTAACGAATCAAACAATGCTAATCAAACACGAAGTCGGTCGATCGACCAGCTACCCCGGTCGATCGACCAACGCTCCGTCGGTCGACCGAGAAGCTTGATCGATCGACCAAGCCCTAATGCGGGGTCACCTATTCTAATGCCATCTACGCCATAGATCCCCTACATCTCAGCGGGGTTGATTTAGCTAGACATAACAACGATAATAACAACAATGAAATTGACTAATAAAGCTAACGATTGCATATTTATATTAACTAAGCAAATGAATAACATAAAACAATAATATGGCTTTGGGAAATCTAAGCTAACAATTCTAACTACGGAGGAATTAAAGCAATAAACTGAACAGAAGGAACCGAAGAATACCGTAGGGAGGATTGAATAGGAAATACCAAAACCAAGTGCGGAAAGTAAACTTTATTGACGGAGAATTAAACTAAAACAATCTTTTAATATGAACCCTAATTAATTCCTAAAACTTGATGATCATAAACTGATGCCTCTGGTTACATTATATAGAAAATATTGCGTAACTCTTATTCCTAAACCTAATTAGAATGGGCTTTGGAATTCTCGATCTCTCAATTCACGTCTGGAATAGAAATCTGGTCGATCGACTGATAATGCTGGTCGATCGACTGCTCCTCAGCAAACAGTAGCTTCTGGAACCCGAGCATTGGTCGATCGACTGAAAGTGGTAGTCGATCGACTGTCTGAGCTGCTACTTGACTTCTTAAAACTCGTAGACTTGTCCTTTGGGCCTTGGATTGCGCACCAAGCTCGTTCCTTAAGCAGTTCCTTTACGTCATTTGCAATGCAGATTACTCGGGGGCGGATTTGGCTTGATTTCCCGTTGAATTCTTCACATTTCTGCAATAAAGTACAAAAACACGAAAGTAGAGGAAAATAGAGAAATATTGGCATATATAGCACATTTGAGCTCTGAAATGCGTGTAGAATACAGTGTGAAACATCATAGTTTAGACACGCATCAAATCTCCCCAAACCAAACCTTGCTTGTCCCCAAGCAAGAACTAGACTCGATCCTAAAACCTAATGGAACGAGTTCAATCTCAGAGCGAAATGCAAACTGTCAAGCCTAAACCAATTTAATGCAATAACCAACAATCAATTAGCAAGGTGAGTCATGCAAACGAGTTATGATGTCGTTAAAAATTCGTCGAACCATCAACTGTAGAGACTTATCAAATTGGACTCTCACGGGTCGCTCAAAACACTCAAATAAGCACAAGGTGAATATATGCAAAAGATAGAAAGAAGTAAAATTTGTAAAGACTCTCACCTAACTACGACCTATGAAAACATGCCTGCAATCTAATATGAAAGTAATCTCTACAACCGTACATACGCATTCCAACCAAACAAAAAACCATTCCACATGCCGAGGTAGATATGGATATGTGAGGTAATGGGTAAGAGGGGCAAAACAATTATGGGAATGTGGAGGTATAGGCGGCCAAGCTAGTACCCAAACAAAACCATATGGCAACATCCACTTCCTTACTCAAAATCTTCAACAATAAACGGTGCTATAGCAAGCACAAATCTCACAATCTCCATGATAAAGTCAACTCCCCAAATGATAATAAATGATAAAATGGGAGTATAAATCACCAACTCGTAACAAATGAAGCATGTGATTTTTTCGAACTTTATTTTTTCTCGGGATGCAGTCGATCGACCATAGGGAGCAGTCGATCGACCGGATTTTACAGCACTCGTTTCTTTTTTTTCTTTTCTTTCTTTTTCGAATCATTTTTCTCCTCTTTTTTTTTCCTTTCTATTTTTTTCTTTCTTTCCTTCCTTTTTCTTTCATCTTCCCAACATCATCTCAAAATGAGCATATAACCAAATTTGCAATAAAACATTCCCACAAATACAAGTACTAGCTCGGATAAGGTAGGCTAATTCTGGACTGTAGTTTATGGGACAAAAGAGGCTAAATTTGGCTATGAGGGGTTCATGGGAAAAATGAGAAAAGGGAAACCTCTACCACATGTGTCAACAAACCACAAACCGAATGCATACGGGTATTAAGCAGATTAAGTTCATATTTATGCACATTTATGTAACATGTCTCATAAGGAGTAACTACTCACATTCCTAGATAAACTGGTCACAGATGACACCAGTTATAAGCTCTAAATCTCAAAATATAATGTAGTTTGCCAAAAATCTAAGTCAAGTCTCAAAGTTCAGCGAATAAATTAACGAAAACTCGTAGATTATGCATATGTGATTCTACTAATAACATGTCAATTAGCAAGGCTTAGGCATAAACAGCTGAAAACGCAATGTCATCATGGAAATACTACCGTTCCGACTCGACCTATATGCTAAAATAAACGTGCATTTTATGGGAATTTTTGAAATTTTTCAATTTTTTTTTTTTTGTATATATAAAAGAAATGAAATAAAAAACAAAATTAAACGTGAATGCAAGCAAATGATATGCGACGCAAAACCCTTCCCCAAACCAAATCGCACAATGTCCCCATTGTGCAAAATCATGTAATGAAGAAAAGAGAAAACGGGAATTTGCGGGAAATCAAAACAAACAAGACATGAAGTGAAAGTCGGGAACTCACAAGACTTTAAGCGCAGCGAAGGAAACCTCCCCAAACCAGCGTGAGCTAGGAGGTTTCAGTAGCTAGCAGTGCTACCAATAAATACCTGAAAAGACAAACAAAAACCACGCATAAAATCGAGAAAGACAATAACGAAGCTGTATTATGTGCATAGAAGAAATAAATAAAATGACGGAAGATAAGGTGGGGTAGAAAACTCCCTTAATTCTGCAAATCGACCAAACATAGCAGGAGAGAGGTCGTGAACAGGTACAGCAGTGCAGGGTGGTCGATCGACCACACCACTCAGTCGATCGACCAAGTGAACAGAAAAGCTCCTGAAACCGCACTACGGTCGATCGACCAACCGGACGATCGATCGATCGACTGGAAATCTCTTTGTAACTTCTTATTTCTTCGTATTTGCTCAATTTCTTGAGCTAATGAGGTCTAAAAACCTGCAAGTGCACAATAATACACGCCCAAAATCGCGCAAAACCCAAAATAAAGTCTAAAGTTTATAAAAATCCTAAGCAAACCAAATTAAGCGAAGTCTCGCGCACACGAAAAACGTAAAATAGTCTAAAAGCAATAAATAGTCTTCAAAAGGTCTAAGAAACGAATTAACGGAAACTGCGGAAAATTTCCGACCAAGGCTTCTGTCTACATGAAGTAGCTTCTGCAGTGCTCATCTCAGAAGCTGGACTCCACTCTACTCCGCCTGGAATACTCAACAGATCATCTCTAGCATCTTCCCAAGCGTGGCCATCATCTCCTAGCACCTCACACTCGAGATCCGACTCCGAAATTTTGACTGGCTCCTCGTCAGTTGCATAGCTCAGACATCCCAAACCGCCTCTCTGAACAATGGGCTCCTTCTCAGCTGGAGCGATCAGCGATTCTTCCTTCCCCAAACCGGTTCCTACAATATCTAAAACAAGAGAGAATTGTCCTCCATATTGCTCCCAATCTGGGGCGGAGGTGTCATAACAGGAATAGGCACAGGTAATGAAGTAGGAGTGTGAGTAATGACAACATAAGACTTACGAGTGGAAATCGCATTACAAGTCACAGGACACATAGCATCTTTCTTCCTATAAGTTTGGGCAAAACTAATGGACTGCTTCCCCACCTTAAAGGTTAGTGTCCCCAGCCAACATCAATAATCGCACCAGTGTGTGCGAAAGGGTCTACCCAAAATGATAAGGATATGGGTATCCTCGGGTATGTCCAACACAATAAAGTCAACTGGGAAGAAGAATTTTCCTATTTGCACAGGAATATCCTCTAGGACTCCTACGGGCTGGACCGCAGAACGATCAGCCATTTGCACTGTCATATTAGTGACCGCAAATCTAGTCAATCCTAATCTCCTAGCAAGACTCAAAGGCATGACACTAATACTAGCCCCTAAATCACATAATGCCTTCTCAATTGAGAAGGTACCAATATTACAAGGGACAGAAAACTACCCGGGTCAGCTAACTTGTGTGGGGCAGTGTGAGTCAAATAAGAGCTAGACTCTTCAGTCAAATTAACAGACTCGACCTTATCAAGTTTCCGCTTCTTATTTAAAAGCTGCTTCATGAATTTCATGTAAGCGGGAACTTGAATTACCAACTCAAGAAAAAGGTACTTGCACATTAAGACCATGAATGACATTTTTAAATTTTTCAAAATATACCTCATCCTTCGTTGGTACGAGCCTCTCTGGATATGGGGCTGTCAGAAGTAGCTTAGCCCTCTCCTCTAGGTCTCTCACACCGGCATCGGTGGACTTAGGCTGAAGATCCACCACTTTCTCTTTGTTGAAGCTCGAGCCTTCCTCAGACCGTCTCAGAAATGACCCATTAAACGACATCGGGTCATACTTGGGAACCGAGACTGACCCATCAGTACTCGGGCCTTGCCTCAATATGTTCGGAGTTGCCGTACCCCGAAACAGGTGATCCCTCAAATTGTCTGGCATTGGAGGTCGAAAAGACTCACCTACAGCAGCGTGGTCAGTCGATCGACCATGAATGTCAGTCGATCGACTGACTTCTACAGGAACAGTAGCTGCTGTATGTCGCGGACTGGTCGATCGACTGGGTATGTCAGTCGATCGACCGTGATTACTGCTGATCGTCTTTTTCTCGCCCTTTTTCTTCTTCCCTTTTTCAGCAGCTTTCTCGGGTTCATCGAGAGCAGACCCGCTCCTCAGCGTCATTGCATGTACGGTCTCAATACGCTGATTCAGAGAGTGAAATTGACTCGGTATCTCAGCTGCATTTTGATCCAATGTAGCAATTTGAGATATCAGCTTCGTGATTAAGGCCTGATTCGCCGCATTGCTTTTCTGTACCTCCACCATAAGCAGCTGCACTAGACTCGTCAACTCTGCAACTTCGTTTTTCAACTCTTGCTGTGACGGAGTGGATGGTGGTGGGGCTTCATTTGGAGGCTCATATGGTTGATGCGGTGAACTAGGAGCGTAATTATATGAATTGTCGAGCTGAAGTTGATGAAAGGCAAACATCTTCTCCTTAGGGTGCCTGCATGCTTCAGATGTGTGTCCAACTCCGCCGCATCTCTCACAAAACAGCACCTGCTGCTCCTGGGAATGGAACATGAGTGGACTCTCCTAAAGTACTGCAAATAAACAGCACTAAAGAAGAAGATAAGAACTGCCTCAAGGTACTCAGTCTTCCCTTGAGGCGAAAAATAGACTAAAATGAAAAACAACTAAAACTAGCGCTGCCTCCCCGGCAACGGCGCCAAAATTTGATACCCGTCGTTGTGAGTACCAAAAATAAGATTTATAATTTCCTATTAAGACTAACCTAGGCTAGTGGTAACAGGGTCGAACCACAGAGAGGCGGGGGAGTTTAGTTGCTTTTATTTCAGTCTATTGGTAACAGTTGTGGGGGATTTGGTTTGAGTTGATTCTAAAACTAATAACATAAACTAAATAAATAAATAAAAGTAAATAAGGATGTAAACAATGATGAAAGGAATGCTAAGACGGTCGGTTCACTATAGCTGCGATGGCACATAATCCTAGGTAAGTCCGAAATAAAGTCGTGTAGGATGGGTAAAACAAGTCCTTTCGGTCCAAGTTAACTAGTAGCTCCTTTCGGCCTATGCTACCAGCTCCTAAGTCTCACTAATACTAGCTCTCGCCCTGAAAAGTGATTCTAAAAGCCTAAATTACATTATCTCTCGATCTCAGCAATTTAGTCGTCTTAATTCGTTAATTAATGCCCTTCCCTATCTCTCGATCTATGGGTCGGTCAAAACTAAGCATCTAACAAGTCTCCTCTCGAACTCATTGCTAAATATTGCACTTAACGAATCAAACAATGCTAATCAAACACGAAGTCAGTCGATCGACCAGCTACCCCAGTCGATCGACCAACCGGCTCCGTCGGTCGACCAGAGAAGCCAGTCGATCGACCAAGCCCTAATGCGGGGTCACCTATTCTAATGCCATCTACGCCATAGATCCCCTACATCTCAGCGGGGTTGATTTAGCTAGACATAACAACGATAATAACAACAATGAAATTGACTAATAAAGCTAACGATTGCATATTTATATTAACTAAGCAAATGAATAACATAAAACAATAATATGGCTTTGGGAAATCTAAGCTAACAATTCTAACTACGGAGGAATTAAAGCAATAAACTGAACAGAAGGAACCGAAGAATACCGTAGGGAGGATTGAATAGGAAATACCAAAACCAAGTGCGGAAAGTAAACTTTATTGACGGAGAATTAAACTAAAACAATCTTTTAATATGAACCCTAATTAATTCCTAAAACTTGATGATCATAAACTGATGCCTCTGGTTACATTATATAGAAAATATTGCGTAACTCTTATTCCTAAACCTAATTAGAATGGGCTTTGGAATTCTCGATCTCTCAATTCACGTCTGGAATAGAAATCTGGTCGATCGACTGATAATGCTGGTCGATCGACTGCTCCTCAGCAAACAGTAGCTTCTGGAACCCGAGCATTGGTCGATCGACTGAAGGTGGTAGTCGATCGACTGTCTGAGCTGCTACTTGACTTCTTAAAACTCGTAGACTTGTCCTTTGGGCCTTGGATTGCTCACCAAGCTCGTTCCTTAAGCAGTTCCTTTACGTCATTTGCAATACAGATTACTCGGGGGCGGATTTGGCTTGATTTCCGTTGAATTCTTCACATTTCTGCAATAAAGTACAAAAACACGAAAGTAGAGGAAAATAGAGAAATATTGGCATATATAGCACATTTGAGCTCTGAAATGCGTGTAGAATACAGTGTGAAACATCATATTTTAGACACGCATCACATGAACTACCCCCAACTTTAGGACATTAGAAATAATGTCTATCTCGGTTTGGGGAAGTACATGCATACGCAACGGGAGGTAATCTAAATTACGCCCTCCGTCATAAACAAAAACCCATGCATCATGTAGTGTAGATTAGTATAACTTGCATTTAGTATAGAATTCATGCATCATACTTGCATAATTTCCCATCATTTTGGCCATTGAGGACAATGCCCATATTAGTGTGGGGATGGGGAATTCTAACTTCACTTTTATTCAAAAAAAAAAAAACCAAAAAAATTGAAAAAAATGAAAATCCAAAAACAAGTTCATTTCCTTTGTAGTGTAGTCTTGTATATATTGTTTGTATATATTGTGTTTGTTCTATCCTTGTTCACATTGATCGACTACGCCACATCCGAGACATGAGGATATTGAAGACCGCATGGTATGATCTTTTCAATCTCCTTTTTCCTCTTTATGTTAATGACTATGTGGCTTTATTTTGTTTGATGCGGTAAAAACAATGTGAATTTAGGATTGCATACTAGTTGGTAGAAGCATATGCATTAGGATGTATAAATGTTAGTTGCATCATGGCACGTAGTTTGCATGTTAGAAAAATTTTGTGAAACCGTCTACTTGAGAAGCTTGACAAGTGTATATAGGCCCTAGTAGATGCTTTTTCTTCTTAAGACTTTGCTTGTTAGAATGCTAGTAAAACACCCTAGGATGTGTCATGCTAGTATCCTTTGACCCATGGATTAAGGCCTAGTCAAGAGTACCTTGTGGTGTGATAACTTCTTGGCTACCGTTTATTCCAAGGTGACCCTTGAAACCATGGAACCATCATCCATGTTCTACCACATTTTTGTCATCAAAGGGAATGGACACAAAAATTGTTCAAATTTGAGTTCAAGAAATGAAATGAAAAGTCAAAAAGTTTGCAAAATGCATCAAAAGAAAAGAGGAGCAAAAATAGACTCCTAAAGCTTCAAATATAAGCACCCTCACTACATATGGGGTTACTTTGAAACTGTTCAAAAGAAAATGCAAAAGTTGAAAGTTGTCAAGTATTGAAATGCCAAACATCAAAAGAAATGGCAAAAAGAAAGTGTTCTCAAATGTTATATGCCACAAGAAATTGGGGGGAAAAACAACAACAAAAGCAAACTCCTAAATGAAACTCAAATACTATTGATCCCTTTATCCATCGTATCCACTTTTGTGAATGGTAGAGAGGGGACGACCCTTCTTCTTGTCTAGGCAAGAAGGGGAATTCCGCGATCCTCCAGTGTTTCTAACACCATAGGGAGTCTATTCTTGACAAAAGCATTTAACGATTGAGGACAAAGGTACCCTAGCTTGACACAATTTGGAGGTGATTTATTGGTATCCTTCTAGGCTTAGTAGTTTGAAGAAACCATATCTATGAAGGAGTGTGTACCCTTGAATTGCTTCCCCTTTAGATAATTCCCGCCGCTTAGATGAGGAAAGTGGCTATTCTTTTGTAGATGCATCCATTACTTGATTTTGTGTGCTTTAATGTTTGGATGTGTCGCCATTTTGGAAAGACCCACCTTGCCTTGGAAGAAGGCATCCTACCTCATGGTTGTCTTGTTGTGAGTTGAAGGGGCGGAGTGAGACCCGCTAATTGTCTCATATCGGCTATGTTATTAGGTTAGTTTAATTAACGGTCCTAGTCTTTGTCACCTCTTTACTCGGGACGAGCAAAGGTTCGGTTTGGGGATATTTGATGTGACCATAATTAGCGCACATTTAGTCCCCAAATTAGCCTTATTCCCATGCTTTTTAGTGCATATTTGGGTCATTTATTGTCTTTAGTCCTTTGTTTTGCATATTCTTTGAGGTTTTGTGTCCTTGGTAGGAAAGGAGTGCAAACCTTGCATTTTCATGACAAAATGAGGCTAAATTGATTGAATTCAATGACCAAGCATCAAGGAGAGACAAGATTAGAAGGCTTTTGTACATACTATAGTAGATGGGCAATGATGAGAAAAGATACTTGCATCCTCGAGGAAATCCTCAAGGATTCTATGAAGAAAAGGGAAGAAAAGAAGAAGGAAAGATCCTGTAAGACAATCCGAGCGGATTGCCTACAAGACGCCCGTCCAAGAGGTACAATCCGAGCGTCTTCCCCCTGTGGACGCCCGTCCAAAATACCCAGAATCCGCCCGTCTTCCCCTTCTGGACGCCCGTCCAGAATCACCCAAATCCGCCCGTCCTGTGCCCTGGAAGCCCGGATTCCCTAACAGCCTTTTCGTCTTCTACAAGCTTCAAGGAAGGATGCGCATCTTTTTCTAAGACCGGCGAAAAAGAGACCGGAGTCTCCCTAGACACCGGCGATTCCTCAAGGACTTAATCGTCATTTAAGCCCTTAGTTAACCCTAATTTATGTACCTAATCCCCACTATAAATACCCCATTAGTCTAATTAGAAGAGCATGTTCTTCTTAGCAATCTTTACTGTAGTTAATATCAATAAAATCTCTCTTTAATCTTGTAATCAACATTTAATCAGGTTTTAATACAAGTTTCATTTCCTTAATCTCTCTTTTGTTCATCCTTTATTTTGGGTAATTGAAGATTATTTGGGTTATTATTGGGAGATTGACAACCTTCCAATCAAGCATCAAGTACTTCTTTTATTCTTTGCTTTATTATTGGAATCATTAATAGGTATAATTCTCTTAATCCCTCTTTAATTATTGTTAATTACCTTCATTTATTCATCATGTTTCACTTTGTTGGTATGATTGACAACCTTGCTAGCATGTTCCACATGATAATGAGTGAGTAGTTCCGTAGCTAGGGTTAATGGGTAATTAGGGGAAACCAACATGGGGAATGATTCATGCTTAATTTAATATGTTTTCATAGTTTATTTGCTTGCTTGTTGTGATCTCAACTTATGCACATGTTATGTTTGATGAAATGTGAGCTTATGAATCCTTGCATTTTTTACCCATCACCTATCTTTTCAATGAGACTTGTAAGACATAAACCAACTCGAGTCTCATTAGACCATGCATATTGTTGAGTAGGAAAGATTAAGTCGACTTGTAGGTGTTGTACAATCTAATCGATTCGGCTCCGGGACCCAAACTTTCCTAGGATTGTAAGATATAAACCAACTAGATCCATCACAACAATAATTGCTTGCTTATAATTTGAGAATATGTTTGTATGATCAATTCTCATGAATCCCCTATGACCCCATAACACCCTAGTGCCTTTTATCAATTGTTTACATCCCTTTTTAATCATCTTGCTTGTTTACTTTCATTGCTATTTAGTTTAGTGATCTTCTACTTCAAACCCCAAATTGTGACACCCTTAGACACCACTAGTTGCAATAGAAAATCTCAACTCAATTCCCGTCCCTTGGGATCCGACCTTTACTTGCCTCTTTACTAATTGTAGAGTTGTTTGTGAAGTTATAAATTGTGTTTTGGTCTAGGTGCTCCTAACGACAAGTACCGAAAACTAAACCTCCGTGAGAGTCCGACCATTAGTCGTACGGAGTAATAAATTAAGAAACCCACCGTTTTATGTACGGCATAACAGAAAAGTGCAACGCATCACACCTCTCTTTCTCATCCTCAATTACCGAGAACGACCTATGTATGCCTCTGTCGTTCCTGAGCTGCAAGTAGATCACAAGAATTACTTATAAGAAATATTACTTTGAAAATGTGGACATATTTAGGGGAATTTAAAAGGAGACGAAATAGATTATTTCTTCAGTTTCAGTTAATTGTTGTTCTTTGATTTTGGCACAAAAACCAAGTAGAGTGGAGGGCGTTAATTACTAAACGACAAGTGGAACATATTGAGTGTGAATGATCAAATTGCTCATCAAGTTCATTCCTAAAATATAAAGGACAACAATTGACCGAGACACCCAAAACGGAATAGGACAAATGACCGGGACAGGGGGAGTATTTAATTTCGAGTTTTGAAGCAATTTTAGCTAAATGACTAATTTTAAGAAAACAAATCTAAAAGTAAGTAATTTCAAAAAAAAGTAAAATCTAATTTATTAGAGAATACTCCTATTAGATATTAGGGAGAATCTCGTGCTTCACACGTTAAGTTTGTAAATGATACGTATATATTTTAGAAAATTATTGATTTCTTTATTTGACAAAAGATAAAAAAAACACAAATGATTTAAAACTTATCATAGATACTAACTAGCTTAGCACCCGTGCAAAAATGCACGAATATAGATAAATAAAATATATAATTAACTTGTAAAATTTTATAGTTACAACCTTTTATTAGTTTTAATGCACAAATTTTACATAAACTATTCATATTATTATATTAGAAGTCAGTACTCAAAAATCAATATAAATGAATTGTAATGAACATTTACAAAAGCAAAACTATAATAGTGATATATGATGCATCATTCACTCATCTTGAACAAATGGTTCTCTCGAATCACCATTGTAATCTATATATCTACTAATTGTTTTATCAATTTTTTTATACATTACCCTTAATCTTGAAATACATGCTTGCATCTTTATCAGATACTCTCTCTCATTCTTATTTCTCTTCTCATTTCACTTTTTTGGGTCGACGTTAAAAAACTTTGACCAGAAATAAGTTGAAAAATAATAGATAATATTAGCAAATAAAATGAAAATATTTATATTTGTTATGAAAGTATCATTCACAAAATATAATTTTCGACAAAAATAAACAACGTATACACCACAAAATTCCCGGTCAAAGTAGCACGCTGGAGACCGAGTAAAAGCAAATGGAAAAAAAAATAGTAAATGGGAGGGAGTATCATGCATACATATATGTGTATCCTATCTAATTTAGTATTCAAATTTCACAAACCAGCATAATTAGTAATGCGTATTATGCAAGGAGTTTTGTGTTATTCAAGTAGTGTCATTGTTTTGTTATTATTATAGATTGAAGTTCTGTATAAAAAATCATTAAAAATGTTTTAATATATACACTATAGAATGAAATTATAACAATAAGTCTCATCAACCTTGATCAATATGCTGAAGTCGAAGAGTGTCTCGGCTAACTACTTTGGCAGGATCGGAAATGTTATTCTCGTGATAGCCAATTCCTTTACTTGTATTTGTTTTAGTTTTGTTCGTAGGGATGATAATAGTGTGGCTCATGGTATGCCGGTTAATTACTCGACATGATTTTGGGTAGGGGCAATTCCCGAGCATATAGTTTCTCTCGTTGACTTGGACTCTGCTTATTTACCTTCTGAATATTACTATCTTTTACATCAAAAAAAATAATTCTTCTAGGAGACTGTTTTAATATATAAACTTTAGAACAAACACAATGAAATTGTAAAAGTTGACATATCATGATTTGAGGATTCAAACATTGTTTAGTGAGAATATTTTTTTACCTTGATAATTTTATGTATAAGATCGTCTATATATATATATATATATATATATATATATATATATATAGAGTTAGGATCTATTGAGTCTAGCTACTTAGGGTGAGTCCGTCCTACCAATCTAAGCCGTCAGATCTGAATCTATCAATGGCTAAGATTTGATGCGCGTTATTAAGGGTAGATTTGTAATATTCTAATAGCATATAAAAGCTCTTTCTTTTTCCTCTTCATTCAGTCGTCTTCATTCCCATTCAATTCACATTATTTCAACTTTCTCCCTCTCTGCTTTTTCTCTCTCCTATCAAACCCTAACTTGAATCTCTCAAATCGAAACAATCGAACAATTCCGTCGGACCTGCTCGAATCAATGGCAGAGATTGAGCATAACTTATTAAGGTAATTGTTATTCAAGTGATGCACTTCTCAATCATCATCATTATCAACTTTGCTCAACATTTCAATTTTGTCCGTCTGATTTATTCTCAAGTCTCAACTAACAAATCTTCGTTTATTTGATAGTTATGGTAAGTTTTCTCATAAGTCGGTTGGAAATCTTTTATTTGTCCTTCTAGTTTTCATTTCAATTAGCAATTGTTCAAACCCTAACTTGATCTTGCTTTTGATTTCGTGAGTATTGTGTGCGAGCTTTTCCAAATAATGATTTTCGAAGGCATATTTATCGAATATTTAAATAAATGATGATGTTTACTGTTATTTTTCATTTTAAATTCGTGTATGATTAGATTCACTCTCGATCAATGTTTAAATTATATTTGTTTAGATGTCCTTGTTAAGCTCATTGTTCTGAATCTTGTAGTTGTTCTTAACATGATTTTGTCAATTGTTTGATTCAGGATATGAGATCTACATATCATTCCAAGTCCCGATACAAAATTTCTATCTTGATAGAGCAAGTGAAACAAATTTTCAGATAAGTTGAGACGTCTTAGATATATCTATTATTTTAGTAGTATAATCGTAGTTTCATTGGTATAAAATCTTTGATAATGATACAATGGTCATATATAATTGTATAGCTCTGTTACTTTAATGGTGTAAGGTATAGACGTATAGTTGTGTTATTGTAATAGTATAAATAATGTTATTGTAACAGTATAAGTGTGTTATTGTAATAGTATAGTTTGTGTTATTATAACGATGTAGCTGTGTTTCAGTGACGGTCCAACCTTGTTACATTTAAAGTGTAATCATGTTACGATTCTGGTCTAATAGTATAGTTAATTAACTATGTTTAATTCTGTTACTCTATTTGTACAAGTGTGTTATTTTAATTGTTTAATTGTGTTATTCTAATAGTATAGTTAATTAACTATGTTTCTCTTGAACAATTGTGATGAATGGAACAGTAGCATAATTGTGTTACTCTAATGGTATAAGAGTGTTATTATAATGGTTTACTAATGTTATTCCAAAGGTAGACTTAATTGATTAAATTATCTCTACAACAAATTTGTGATAATAGAACAGTGGTGTAGTTCTGTTATTGTAGTGGTATAGTTGTGTTATTGTACTGTTGTAACTGTATTATTCTAATTATATAGTGGTGTAGGTTTTTTATTTTAGTGGTATAACTGTATTATATATATTCATACGGTGTCGTGCTTCTTGAACTTAATACAGGTTGCTGTCCATCAGTAACTTTGGACCTGCTATAAATGGAAGTTTAGTAAATTGGGTTAGTACTTCAAATTCAACAATAATGCCTCAAAAATTGCATGTATTTTAGGCCTATGATATTATTATTGAGACCCTTTTCATTTGATGTTACTACATATAGGCTCATCCTCTCCTGGCATAAGCCATTGCTGATAGAAAATTTGATGCACTGGTTGATCCATGATTACAACATAATTATAACGTGGATGAAATGGTTAGCATGGTACTTTCTGCTGCTTGTGTTCGCCTCTCATCATGGCGTCAACCAAGAATGAGCCAGGCATATCGACATCTCACACTAGTAGGGTTGAAACTTGAATCATGGATAATGTTGAGAATTTTTTCAAGTAAGCATAGGATAAAATCCAGACCACACTTGCACATGAACATATGGACGTAAAAAATATAGTAGTTTGTGGATCGTTGTTTATGGTGTTGTGCTTGTCATTCTTGTGTTTCTGCATGTCATAGTAAGAAAATGTGCTTTTTTTTGTTATAGCTGCGTTGCTAGTAGATCAGATTAATGTAAGATAGCTCATGACAATCATATCTATAATGACTAGGACTCTCGGAGCAATGTCATATGAAGATTGATAGCAATAAATTGCCATGTGAATAAAGATTCTTTGTAATATGAAAATATGTGTATGATTGAAGCCTACTAGTATAGTTGATTCATATCTAATGTTATTTGGATTTTGCCACTTTGTCGTCTATTAGCTCAAATGGTAGAGCGTTGTGCTATTGCGCAAGGTGTGGGTTCGAGTCCCACATAGACGAACGAATTAATTCATTCTTCTCTGCAGCCTTCTCCGCTCTGTTTTCTCCAACTGTCAACCGCACTGATGCCTGTTGGGCATCTAATGTGACTGCACCATGTGATTCCAAATCAAATACAGTACAGTTAGTTTTGGTCCTAGGTTGCAATTTTAGAAATTATCATAATTTACATTTTCTATACAGTAACTCTAACTAACAAACTGTCGTTTGGGTCGGTGTCGGTTCATGTATGTTTCGCAGGTATTATGAAATAGTCATTTAGAGATAACTAGATAAGGTCCATTAGGATCCGGTAATACTAACGTCAAATCAAATCAGACTTTGGGTCATATTTGAATTCATCAGTATCGGACAAGGCATTAACATAATTATCATTTACTGCAATATCCATCTTTGCTGTCTAACGGCTCATAAAGGTAGGACGGTCTCACCTAAGGTAGGTCGTTAGTTCAGAACATCTCATAACAGGAGCAATGCAGCATCATTGATGATGAATTCGTCGTATTTGTACTCGGGCGTACAAAAGGACAACTAGGCCATGATCAGGCTCGAGGATGCAATTCTAACGTTCATGAGCCAATATCCTAACATTAAGCTAACAGAGGTTTAGAGGTAAGCATGTGTGTGACAACAGTTCAGGGCTTTTCAATGTAGGATTACTAGTTCTAGTCTATTGTAAGCTCAAATGCATGGCTTATCGAATTGGCTTCAACTAGACGGGACACAAAACACTAGTAGTTCCCCAGTGTAACAGTAGTTTACCTTTAGAGTAACACTAGTTATTCTTTAAAGTAACATTAGCATTTAATAACCAATGTGGGAGTCGAACCCACATCTTGTGCATTGCACAATGCTCTACCATTTGAGCTAGATGGTTTTAAAAATATTATAACATAGATACTTATAAAGTGAATCAATATACAAGCTTCATTCGAATACTTATCATATGAGTCGTATCCCCATGTCCTAAAATATATAAAGGGACAAAGATATACTTCGTATGTGTTACAATAACAATTTCGAGCATTACAATACAACAGTTATGTGATACAAACTTAGAATGACAATACTCATATGATAATAGTCGACAAAGATAATCGTGTTACAATAACCACAAATAAGTGTTACACTAATAGGTAATTTGTGTTTCAATATAAAAAAATTGTGTTACCAGCACCACTTACAATAACAATAGAAGTAAAATATATGTTATAATAAAAGCAAATTTGTGTTACAATAATAAACAACTATGTTTTACAATGACGGTATTCTTGTAGAATATGGAGCCAAAAGATAAATGTGTTATAATAACAACATACAGAGAGTCGGAGACAATAGACAAATGTGTTACAATAACAATAAACATTTGTTACAATAACTACAAACATGTGTTACAATAAGTATAAACATGTACCGGACAACTCTCTCCGAATGCCTTATTACTAATTCAAACTTATCGCAAAAACATAACAGGGTATCTTGTTCATCTCAACATTCAAGCAGTCACAAAAGGCTCCTTTCAGCATCAACAAAATCTCACCAAGTGGTAAAGCGTTATTAGCGATGCGACATATCTAGACAATAAAAGCCTAATTTTATGAGTCAAGATGTCAGATTAGAGTCATAAATTTAACTAAAATATAATCAGATAAATCTTCAAAGATATCACCAACTAAAATTCAATAAGAACAATAATTAACACTAGCATAACCTCAATTCCTTATCTTCACAAAAGAAATAAAAAAATGAAGAATTTTGCAGGTACATCGATATACAATAATTGCGAGAATTGAATCCATATGATTCATCACAAAGTTCAAAGAAAGAATAATAAATATACATGATTGATCTTCTTCTATGTTTATTGACCATAAATGCACCAATTTACGCCTGCCTTCGCCATTTTTTTCCTGATTTTTGTTTGAAATTGGGATGAAGATGTGGAGTTGGGGAGAAAGAGAAAGAGAGAGTATAAAATGAGGAAGAATTAATGTTTTTGACTTCCGCGTGTTTTTTGTTTCAATTTTGGGTAAATCATGGACGTTGATTTATTGAGATCCTACGGTCCTAATTGGTAGGACGGACTCATTTAAAACCCCGGACTCACCGGATCCCCGCTGTATATATATATATATATATATATATATATATATATATATATATATATATATATATATAGGGGCGGGTTCAGTCTGAATCGCCTTAACGTTGTCTGAACCGTACGAACTAGCTTAATTAGGCAGTTTTTTTTTTTTTTTTTTCAGATACACTTTATCTACTTACCATATACACCTCTCATTCAGATACATCTTATAACATATCTAGATACACTTTTTCTACACTACAATTCTAGATGCACTTTTACACTTTTTTTAACACTATTTTTTTTGGAAGGTTTAAGACTAACTCCTAGATACATTTTGTACTATTTCCGGATACATTTTATATTATTAGTGGATACACATTGTGTAAATTGTTACAAGTTTTAACACTAACTCTCGGATACGTTTTATATTTTTTGCGGATACATTTTATAATTTTTGCGGATACACATGACATTAATGCCAGATACGCATCTTATTAACCCCGATACGCATGTCATTAAAGTCAGATACGCATGTCATTAAAGTCAGATACGCATCTTATTAACCCCAGATACGCATGTCATTAAAGTCAGATACGCATTTCCAGATACATTAGCTAGTACCTCCGGATACACATGGTATCAATACGGGATACACATGTATCCCGTATCAATACCATGTGTATCTGAGGTGGTATTTTGTGTATCCACTTCCACCACCGTCATCACCGCCCCCACCACCCCCACCACCCCCACCACCACCGCTGCCCCACCCACCGCCACCACCACCACTTGCCCCCCACCACTGCCACAACCACGCTAACCCGACTAACACCACACCACTACCACCACTATCACACAAACAACATCGGCTGCATCACCCCACCACCGCGAACGCCACCACCACGACCCCTGCCCCCACTACCATCACGCTGCCGTAACAGTCACCACACCACTAACAGTCATCATAGATCGAGAAAATCGACCAAATCTAAGCACTCGGATTTCCTGTTACCTGACGACGACAACTTCGCCGAACCTCTGACTTCGTATTCGCATCTTCACGAGCGGTAGCACAACCTCCGACCACCGTCGTATATTACCACTCATCAAATCGCCGTTCAACACACACCACCACAAAACCCATCACAGAAGACCTCCACCAACCCCCCTCGCCATGACCGCCCAACACACTCCACATAGCACTGCCTCCGACCATCACACCATCCCCCCTGCTAGTCGTACCAAATTTCCGGCGACACAACACACTAGAAAACGTGATTCATCAAGCAACCTCTTCGGCATCCTCTTGGCAGCAACAAAAGGTGATTCATCAAGCAACCTCTTCATGCCATCCCCGTATGGACCCATTAGCTCATTCACAATCTCAATCTCCAAATCCTTGTTCACCAAATTCTGAATTGAAAACAGCAGATGAAGAGCCATGGAGTCAACTAACCTTCTAAGCACAATCTTCCAGTATGCAGTCATCCTCAACTTCAAATCAAAAGCCTGATGTGCCACACCCTTGTGGTTCCTTATGTGCCCCACATTTACTCGCCCAAATCCTTCAATTTCCATAAATGGTTCCTCATTTTCATTCTCCACAATCTTGACAAACTGTTCCTGACATGTCATCAGCTTATTCCAAACTATCATATATTCGGGATTACAAGTATAATCTGCAAGCTTCTCCATTTCAACTATTTCATGGACACGCTTAATAGATTCTTCTTTCAGCTTAGCAACCAACCCAGTTGCCGCTCTAGTGGTGGGCAACTGAAGCGGTGGGTAGTTCTCGCAATGATCCATGAGAACCGTCACCAAAACCTTCTCAATATACATCCAAGCTTTATGCATAAAATCAACCGGAATCTCAGATACTCCTCTTATCTTCTTCTGTAGCATGGTGATAAATATAGATCGAGGGAGGAAATTGGGAAGTTCAATGCCCATGGCTTCCTCAAGAGCCCGTACCTCTTCCATCAAGAAATCAGCGGGGTTCAATTGTGGAATTCCCATAGACTGGAGCTCATTAGAAAAGCTGGTGAGCTTATCAGCCAGACAAGCAATAGCATGCATCTCGGTATCAGTATCATCAGAGTACTCATCGTACTCACCTCGAATCAATAACTTCCTCAGAGATTCTTTAACAGATCCCATGACCTGCATGAACACAGCCATTGCCTCAGGAATCGACTGCAAATGCTGAGGCATATTATTATTGTATCTCCATTACAACCCGCTCCACACATACCCATAAACAACAAATAGAAAACACCAAATAAAAAACACCTGTTTTTTCTATGATAACACATACATTTACGGCGCCACACATACCCATAAACAACAAATAGAAAACGTCGTCCCCGAGGCTACCACGACACCACCCGCTCCAAAAATTATTGTATCTCCATTACAACCCAGAACTAACTCTATCAAATCCGACCACCATGCCATCATGGCTCAGTCAAGCGCCTGCACGACCACCTCAAACCTCATTTTAAATCGCCTTTTTTTTCAAAAACTAAGTGATTCAAATCATAGATCTACGAAAAAAGAAGATGAATTTCAGAAAATTAACTGCATTGGTGAATTTGTTGGAGGATTTCGAATCTATTATGAGTTCATAGTTCAGCAATTAACCCGGGATGTGGAGACCAGTGACCGGAGATGACCACCGACAGCCGCACACCACCAGGAAACGCCATAGACTTCGCCTGATTTTACCAAATATAAATAAGTTGTTGAACTTTCGTTGTTCATATTAGCAGATCTAAAGTTTTTAGATCTCAATTGCGGCGCAACATAGGAACGACATTTTCGACGGCTTGGTAAGGCGAGAAAAGGTGACGGAGGGGAATCGGTGAGGAGATATAGATGTTTGGATCCGAAACATGGTTTCTGGTGATCGGAAAGACGTTTGGCCACCGGCAGGTGAAGTTTGTAGGTGGTTGGTGGGTTTTGAGTGGAAATGGGATGAGAGAAGTATTTGTTTTTTGGTGTGAATGAATAAGAGAGTAGGTGAGGGGAACTGGGAAAGTAATATGCTGAAACGGGATGGTAGACTAAGTTCTAATCAGGACCCTTTATTTGTTTGATCCAATAGTATAGATGAGTTCGTACAGTTCGCACCGTAATTTGGTTCGCACAGGATCCTGATTCTCTCTCTCTCTCTCTCTCTCTCTCTCTCTATATATATATATATATATATAGGGGCGGGTTCAGGTACGAACTGCCTTAACGTACGAACCGTACGAACTAGCTTAATTAGGCAGTTTTTTTTTTTTTTTTTTTTTTTTTTTCAGATACACTTTATCTACTTACCATATACACCTCTCATTCAGATACATCTTATAACATATCTAGATACACTTTTTCTACACTACAATTCTAGATGCACTTTTACACTTTTTTTAACACTATTTTTTTTTGGAAGGTTTAAGAATAACTCCTAGATACATTTTGTACTATTTCCGGATACATTTTATATTATTAGCGGATACACTTTGTGTAAATTGTTACAAGTTTTAACACTAACTCTCGGATACGTTTTATATTTTTTGCGGATACACATGACATTAATGCCAGATACGCATCTTATTAACCCCAGATACGCATGTCATTAAAGTCAGATACGCATGTCATTAAAGTCAAATACGCATCTTATTAACCCCAGATACGCATGTCATTAAAGTCAGATACGCATTTCCAGATACATTAGCTAGTACCTCCGGATACACATGGTATTAATACGGGATACATATCCCGTATCAATACCATGTGTATCTGGGGTGGTATTTTGTGTATCTACTTCCACCACCGTCATCACCGCCCCCACCACCCCCACTACCACCGCTGCCCCACCCACCGCCACCACCACCACTTGCCCCCCACCACTGCCACAACCACGCTAACCCGACTAACACCACACCACTACCACCACTATCACACAAACAACATCGGCTGCATCACCCCACCAACGCGAACGCCACAACCACCACCACGACCCCTGCCCCCACTACCATCACGCTGCCGTAACAGTCACCACACCACTAACAGTCATCAAAGATCGCCCAACACACTCCACATAGCACTGCCTCCGACCATCACACCATCCCCCCTGTTGGTCGTACCAAACTTCCGGCGACACAACACACTAGCGCCACACATACCCATAAACAACAAATAGAAAACGTCGTCCCCGAGGCTACCACGACACCACCATTGTTTCTTGTAAATTTGTGTATGCGCATCTTTCCGGTAACCTGATAACTGAGTGATGTTCAGAAATGATATAGGCACCTTGGTCTTACTGAACTCTTCACCTATAACTTTCATGATGGTTTTGCGCGAATCTGAACCCCAGTATTCTGGATCTTCTATCATTGTTGTTTCATTATAGCAGTTGTTACTAGGTTCGCCACCCCAATCTTCACTTCTGTCAAAATATCACAAAATTTGTTTCATTAAGACCTACTATTAGTTAAGGAAGGAAATCAGTAGTTCATGTTTCTTTTGTTCTAAACTGACAGGGCTAGAAACTGACGGGACTAAAACTAGACGAAATTCCTGCAAACAGTAAAACACAGTTTTCTTTTTGATTGCAAGTGAACTTACTTTCCATGAGTAGGTGACATGCCAATGAAGAACACCCTAGTCTTCTTAAGGTCCATGTTTCTCTGAACCCAATGCAACATGCTCTTCATTGCCATCCTATAAGCGTCTTCAGTCGAGAGCTCTTCGATTTCCTTCTCCTCATCTTGGAATGACCCTTTCCTGAAGACATGTAATCATTCAATCAGCATAATAACAATCATACTCTCTTCGATTCACTGAAGCTTCAATTTTTCCATCTTCAAAAAAGCAAAATAATTGAAAAAGAATCAGGAGCATTACAATATCTTCATCTTCAGGCCAGTCATCCACCAAAGGTAGGTGTTGAATATCATAATATCGCACCTTTCCGTAAATCCCCGTGCTTTTTAATAGATCCTTTGCGAACAATTATGTCTGCTATTCTGTGCACAACAGCATTGTCGGAGTTTGATTCAAGCAAGAAAGGCGCCTAATAGAACTCTATGCTTGCATTGTACTCCTGAAATCGCAACATCAGCATGTCTCAGTATCATATATACTGCGTTAGCTTGAGACTGACCTTATCATTATTGTATCTCCATTACAACCCAGAACTAACTCTATCAAATCCGACCACCACGCCACCATGGCTCAGTCAAGCGCCTGCACGACCACCTCAAACCTCATTTTAAATCGCCTTTTTTTTCAAAAACTAAGTGATTCAAATCATAGATCTACAAAAAAAGAAGATGAATTTCAGAAAATTAACTGCATTGGTGAATTTGTTGGAGGATTTCGAATCTATTATGAGTTCATAGTTCAGCAATTAACCCGGGATGTGGAGACCAGTGACCGGAGATGACCACCGACAGCCGCACACCACCAGGAAACGCCATAGACTTCGCCTGATTTTACCAAATATAAATAAGTTGTTGAACTTTCGTTGTTCATATTAGCAGATCTAAAGTTTTTAGATCTCAATTGCGGCGCAACATAGGAACGACATTTTCGACGGCTTGGTAAGGCGCAAAGGTGACGGAGGGGAATCGGTGAGGAGATATAGATGTTTGGATCCAGAAACATGGTTTGCTGGTGATCGGAAAGACGTTTGGCCACCGGCAGGTGAAGTTTGTAGGTGGTTTGGTGGGTTTTGAGTGGAAATGGGATGAGAGAAGTATTTGTTTTTTTGGTGTGAATGGATAAGAGAGTAGGTGAGGGGAACTGGGAAAGTAATATGCTGACACGGTATGGTAGACTAAGTTCTAATCAAGACCCTTTATTTGTTTGATCCAATGGTATAGATGAGTTCGTACAGTTCGCACCGTAATTTGGTTCGCACAGGATCCTGATTCTATATATATATATATATATATATATATATATATAGAGGCCGAATCCGGTGAGGACGTTAATTATGGCGAGGCGGCCGGCCTCACCAAATTCCTCCATTAATCCTTCATTTATGGACTAACTTTCTATTGGGCTGAAAATTAAGGGGTCATTCCAAATCTTTTCATTTAGCCCAAAATACTTTCTCTCAATAAAATATTAAATCATACAATAGCCCAATTATACACTCTCTCTCTAAAATATACAAACAAAATTATTTTTCTGAAAATTCTTCAACAAGCAACCTCTCGTACGTTCAACGGAAATTCTTCAGCAAAGCTCATCAATTTGTTCATCGATTGTTAGTGGATTTCATCAAAACAACATTCAACAACGTTGATTCAAGTAATTTCAGAAGAAAAATCGATTAATTTTCAGGTAATTTCATAATTTTGATGAAAATTGAGTATATTCATACAATTCTGTCAATTCACTCATAAATTCATGATATCAGGTTCGAATTTGATCAAATTGAACGATTTTGTAAATAGAACGTTCGAATTTGACCAATATTTTGAGCGATTTCCTTTTTCTCGCGATTTCGTACTACTTACTAAATTGTTTTTGACGATTTTGCAGCTCTAATTGCTATGGAGATTGTAGATATCACAATTACTGATGATAAAAGTGTTATTGAATCAGGTATATCGTTTTTTATGTAATTTTTATAAAATCAGGTATTTCAGTTTTTTTGCAAGGTTTAGTTTATGAATTGAGTTGAATTTGTGAATCTTACGACCTAATTGAGTGAGTGTAAGAGTTGGTTGAATTGTTACTGTAAGAGTTTATGAATTGAGTGGATTTTGCTGTTTGGTGAATCTCAGACCTTACTTTTTGAATCTCAGACCTAGTTTAGTGAATCTTAGAGCTTGTTTTATGAAACTTGGTCATCATAAGTTGTTAGAATCACCTTTGCTGCTCTTTTACTTATTTTGTGAATCTTAGACCTTATTTTGTGAATCCCAGATCTTACTCAGTGAATCTTAGCAAATGATGATAGTGTGATAATTAAATAAAACTTAAAAATCTTCACCAATTTTTTTTTTAAATTATTTGAACTAATAATTTGATACTTTATTTAGTGAATCTCGGACTTTATTTGGTGAATCTCAGCCTTTATTTAGTGAATCTTGGGCCTTATTTTGTGAATCTCTGTTGTTAAACGTTACTGATACAACTTATTTATTTCTTTTTGTGTGAAGCAGAGACCGTAGTTTGTGAAACTAGAAGGTTATTTTGTGAAACTTAACTAATATATACAACCTGGGTAAGATTAAAAACTGAACTAATAATCTGAACCAAAAAGTGAACTTGTGAATCTCAGTCCTTGTATTTGTGAATCCTAGAGCTCTTTTTGTGAACCCTTTAGAGGAATGACCTATTCTGCTCTCTTCCTTGCTCAGATAATATCCTCAGACTTTATTTGTGAATCACAGACCTTATTTAGTGAATCTTAAACCTTGTTTTGTGAATGTGAGATGTGACTTTGTGAACCTTTTATCTTCTTAGGTATTGATTCAAATGTCAACAACAACTCACAGTGTAGTGTGACGCCTCGTGTCAGTTGTGGTGAGGTTCCTTGCTCTAATGTTGGTTCTTGTCAGGATGGTGAGGGTTCTACTGTTGTCTTAACAACCCCTACAATGCCAACTATTTCCACTCCTACTACTTTGCTAACTTACACACCGGGTGGCACTGAGCAATGGATAAGTAGGATTGAAGAGAAGTTTACACCCGTGCTTGGCAAAACATTTGTGGACTTAGAGTCAGCAATGTTGTTCTATAAAATTTATGCTATTGCTTGTGGGTTTGAAGCAAGGAAGTCTTCAACTAAGAAGTTTAAAGATGGTACTATTCGAACAAAATGCATGGTTTGTCATCGTCAAGGTTTTAATAACAGGAAAAATCATCCTCCCAAAGCTGATGCAAAAACAACAACTGTTGAAACTGGTGACAAAACAAAAGCTGGTGCAATAAGTGCAAATAGAAAAACAAAAACTGCTAAAACCAGTACAAAAAAGGGTGGAGTTGCAGGTGCAGGTGAAGCTGAGAGTTCCAATAAGCAAAGTGGTACAAGAATAACTAAAATTAAAAGGTGGGGTTGTGAAGCAATGATAAAATTCATGTTCCATGAAAACATGTACAAGATTGAACAATTCCGTGAGGGTCACAATCACCCAGTGACGCCTGTCAAAATAGGGAATTTGAGAAACTTGCTCTTAATATAAATCAACTGAACGAATATCATAAGCAATTGATTATCCAAAATTCGAGATTGAATGTCGTGGTTAGTTTAACATACAAATTATGCAAGGAACAAGCAGAGGGTTTCGAAAATGTTGGAGCTACCCTTACGCAGTTCAAGAATTTCCAAAGGGAAGTAAAGTGTCTACTTAATGGCAAGGATGGACATATGTTCATCTCTCGTTTAGAAACCCTCCGAGAAACAAAAGGGTTGGTATTTTCATATGAAACAGATCTTGTGATGCTTTGACAAGAATTTTTTGGACAAATGCGGATTCCATCAGATGTTACGCATTGTTTGGTGATGCTATTTCATTCGATCCAACCTATGGAACGAACAAATATAACATGAAATTTGCACCTTTCACTGGCATTGACAATCGCAAAAAGTCAATAACATTTGGATGCGTGTTGTTAGATCATGAAGACGATGACTCATTTATTTGGGCATTTCAGCAGTTCCTGAAAGCAATGGGTGGCAAAGAACCCAATTACATCATCGGTGACCAAGATGCCTAATAATAAATGCGATTTCAGTGTGTTTGGAATATCTTACTTTTGTGAAACTGGTTATTTATTTGGTGAATCTAGGAACATTATTCGTGAATCTTGAAGTTTATTTTGTGAATCATAGAGCGTGTTTTGTGAAAGTTAGATCTTGATTTGTAAAACACAAAGCTAATATTCTTAAACTTGGTCATAAGTTGTTGAAATTGCCTATTTTGTTATTTCTCTTATCTTGTGAATCTGAGACCTTGTCTTGTGAATCTCAGACCTTATCTTGAGAATCTCAGACCTTATCTTGTGAATCTCAGACATTGTTCAGTGAATCTTTGGGCTTGTTATGAGAAACGTGGTCGTGGTTTAAAATCATCTATTTTACTCTTAATTTTGTGAATCTCAAACCTTATCTTGTGAATCTCAGACCTTGTTCAGTGAATCTTTGGGCTTGTTATGTGAAACTTGGTCGTGGTTTAAAATCATCTATGAGTCTCTTAATTTTGTGAATCTCAGACCTTATCTTGTGAATGTCAGACCTTGTTCAGTGAATCTTAGGGCTTGTTATGTGAAACTTGGTCGTGGTTTAAAATCATCTATTTTCCTCTTAGTTTTGTGAATCTCAGACGTTATCTTGTGAATCTCAGACCTTGTTCAGTGAATCTCAGGGCTTGTTATGTGAAACTTGATCGTGGTTTAAAATCATCTATTTTGCTCTTAATTTTGTGAATCTCAGACCTTATCTTGTGAATCTCAGACCTTGTTTAGTGAATCTTTGGGCTTGTTATGTGACACACAAAGCTAATATTCTTAAACTTGGTCATAAGTTGTTGAAATTGCCTATATTGTTATTTCTCTTATCTTGTGAATCTGAGACCTTGTTTAGTGAATCTTAGAGCTTGATTTGTGACCAAAGATCTCTGACAATAGATAATGTGATTTTGTGACTTGCAGCCGTGTTCAAAAAAGCAAGACATCGCTTTTGCATGTGGCACATTATGAAGAAAGTAACAGACAAGGTTGGAAGCACAATTTGCAAAGAGACTGATTTCTTAAGTCGTCTGAACAATGTTGTCTGGAGCGAGGACTTGGAGCCTGAGGAATTTGAAGACAATTGGGCTAAGGTCATTAGCGAGTTTTTGTTAGAAGAGAATAAATGGTTGACTGACAAGTTTGCGGAACGAGATCAGTGGATACCCGCTTATTTCAGGAATGTGCCAATGGGCAACATTTTAAAAACCACACAAAGATCAGAGAGTTCGAATAGCTTCTTCAAGAGATTTGAAAATAAATATGGGACTCTTGTAGAATTTTGGATGAGATTTGAGAGTGCCATGGACCAACAAAGGCACAATCTAAAGCTTCTTGAAGCACAGAGCCACAACCCAATGCCTGAAACCCTATTCAGGTCAAACTGGGAGGCCCATGCAGTGAAGGTCTATACACATGAAGTGTTCTTTGATTTCCAAGAGGAGGTTAAATTTTCGGTAAATGCGTGTAGTGTTTGTGGATACACCCACCAGATCCAGTAACTAACTTTGAAGTTTCAATTGTTGAGGACGCGAACAAGCGAAAGAGATATGCAGTTGAGTACAATAGGAGAACAATGGATGTCCGTTGTGCATGTAAATTGTTTGAAAGGAAAGGTATCTTATGCAACCACATCATTTGGATTTGCTCGGGGAAGTTTAAGGAAATTCCTGAGAAATACATTTTGCGTAGGTGGAGTAAGATTGCACTCAGAAACCCGGTTTATGATTTGAATGGAAATCTACTGGAAAACAATGATCTTACTGGTAATAGTAAGTTTGGAATGTCTCGGGTGTGGTCTGAGATTTACGCAACTGTTGGTATGCTCAAAAGAAAAGAAGAAGAGTCGGATATGAGAGAGTTTGCCAAGCTAATAAAAGAATTCCGAGAGAAGTTGGAGCCAAACCCAAAGCCTTTGACCAAAGAACAAGAATTGGAGGCCCTTCTCAACTGCAAGGCTCCAAAAGAAATCAAGATCTTACCACCTAAAGTCTATAGAAACAAAGGTAGTGGTAAAAAAATGGTGAGCAACAAAAATAAGGCAATTATGAAGGCAAAAAAACCAAAAAGGTTGTGTGTTAAATGTAAACGCATGTCACACCACGATAAAAGAAATTGTCCAAATGAGTTTGCAGAGCATCCTCCTGAGAATCAAGTATGTATAATTCTATTATTGTCTTTCCATTTTAGTGTTGCTTGAAAACGCAACTACTATCGTCTACTAATTCTTTTTTTTCTAAAAAACAATTATCTAATAAAGGTTTGATTCTTCACATAGGGAGACACATCGGAAGAAGAGGAAGAAGAGGAAGAGGTCGAGAATGAAGAATGATGTAATGGAGTATTCTTAAGCAACGAGAATAGAGATGACGATTGAAGAAGACAAGTTTTAAGCTCGATTTATTTTTGTCAATGTTGTGAATCCTGTGAATCCTGAACCTTATTTTATGAAACTGGAACGTAGAATTGTGAAACTTGGTTCTGAATCTAACATCAAGCGTTTTTATAATTTCAGACCTTGTTCAGTGAATCATGTGAATCTCAGACCTTGTTCAGTGAATCTTAGGGCTTGTTCTGTGAAACTTGGTCGTGGTTAAAATCGTCTATTTTGCTCTTAATTTTGTGAATCTCAGACCTTATCTTGTGAATCTCAGACCTTGTTCAGTGAATCTTAGGGCTTGTTCTGTGAAACTTGGTCTCAGACCTTATATTGTGAATCTCAGCCCTTGTTCAGTGAATCTTAGGGCTTGTTCTGTGAAACTTGGTCGTGGTTTAAAATAATCTATTTTGCTCTTAATTTTGTGAATCTCAGACCTTGTTCAGTGAATCTTAGGGCTTGTTCTGTGAAACTTGGTCGTGGTTTAAAATCATCTATTTTGCTCTTAATTTTGTGAATCTCAGACCTTATCTTGTGAATCTCAGACCTTGTTCAGTGAATCTTAGGGCTTGTTCTGTGAAACTTGGTCGTGGTTTAAAATCATCTATTTTGCTCTTAATTTTTTGAATCTCAGACCTTATCTTGTGAATCTCATACCTTGTTCAGTGAATCTTAGGGCTTGTTCTGTGAAACTTGGTCTCAGACCTTATATTGTGAATCTCAGACCTTGTTCAGTGAATCTTAGGGCTTGTTCTGTGAAACTTGGTTGTGGTTTAAAATAATCTATTTTGCTCTTAATTTTGTGAATCTCAGACCTTATATTGTGAATCTCAGTCCTTGTTCAGTGAATCTTAGGGCTTGTTATGTGAAACTTGGTCGTGGTTTAAAATAATCTATTTTGCTCTTAATTTTGTGAATCTCAGACCTTATCTTGTGAATCTCAGACCTTTTGCTCAACTCATTGACAATGTCAATGTCAAACTTGGTCGTGGTTTAAAATCATCTACTTTACAACTATCAAATATCTTTACAATATTTGATGAAGGCAACAATCTTTACAACTATCAAATATCTTTACAAGAGTTTAAATATCTTGCCTCGACCCATTTTTGCTCAACTCAATGTCAATGTCAATGTCAATGTCAAATTAGCTCAAATTGCTCAATTCAATGTCAAATTAGCTACATAAGTCACATAAGTGACCCTGAAAAATTATTACGACTTTACAACTATCAAATATCTTTACAAGAGTTGATGAAGGCAACAATCTTTACAGGAGCCTCGACCCACTTTTGCATATTATGACTTCACGGACAATTGTCTTCTTTAATTAAACACCTATACAACCAAAAACAAGTACAATTGATTTATTTACGAAATATTCGCCAAAGTTATGAAGAAATGATTTCACATCATTTTTAAGACAATGAAGTGTACCTTTTTAGTATTTTTATCCCATCTAAGTAGTTCTAATATGATCGATTTTCGATATTGTGTCAACTTTTGCCAAGAGCGACATATATTAATGAAGTATATAGACAACGAACCTATCTTTATTTGGTGAATATCAAACCTTGTTTTGTGATTCTCAAACCTCTGAGATTCACTGAACAATGTCTGAGATTCACAAGATAAGCCTTTATTTTCGTATACTAATGAACTTACCTCAAAATATTCACTTTTGGTCCATAAACTATCATCGTCCAAGGCACTCAACCACTTCAACAGAAAAACTCCACAATCATAACTAGACAAAAAAAAAATAGTAAATGGTTTAAAATCAACAAGCTCAAAATAATAACTATTGATCTGTTAACAAAAGGAAAAAGATACATGCTTACATACCTTGTTGTTTGTTGAGGGACTTTGAGATTGACAAATTCCTTCGTGTGCATGAACTCCAAAGATTTATATGACTCTCCCAAAATAGCTGAAACATGATGTACCTGAAAAAGAAAAGGCAATAACAAGATCAAAATATATTTTGGAGTATACTTTTAAAAGAAAAGGCAATAACAATATTTTGGAAAAAAAAAATCATACAATCTCTTTGGCATGCTTGTTGTCAGGATCCACATTAACAGCCACGCATGAGTCAAGGATGAAATTTTTTCCCTGCTTTATATCACAGACACAAGCCCACCAATGCAGCGGCTCCGTGTTACTATGGAAAGGGATAAAAACCTGAGATAGTAAATGTCCAGGATTCACAAAATAAGGTCCAGGATTCACAAAATAAGGTCAAGGATTCACAAAATAAGGTCAAGGATTCACAAAACAAGGTCAAGGATTCACAAAACAAGAACAAGGATTCACAAAACAAGTTCACAAACTAAGGTCAAGGAGTTCACAAAATAAGGTTCAGGATTCACAAAATAAGGTCCAGGATTCACGAATTAAGTTCCAGGATTCACAAATAAGTTCACAAAATAATCTCCAAGATTCACAAAATAAGGTCCAGGATTCACAAAATAAGGTCCGGGATTCACAAAATAAGTTCACAAAATAAGTCCAGGATTCACAAAACAAGTTCAGGATTCACGAAATAAGGTCCAGGATTCACAAATAAGTTCACAAAATAAGTTCCAAGATTCACAAAATAAGCTCCAAGATTCACAAAACAAGTTCAAAAAAAAAAACTCCAAAATTCACAAAATAAGGTCCAGGATTCACAAAATAAGTTCACAAAATAAGGTCCAGGATTCACAAAACAAGTTCCAGGGTTCACGAAATAAGGTCCAGGATTCACAAATAAGGTCCAGGATTCACAAATATCTGACCTTGTCGATATGGCTACCAGCAAGTGGAGTGTAACTGTCATTTATGTGTGCACCTCAAATTTCGGGGTTGTTTTCTCGATGAAGACCCTACAAGTCACAAGAAGGCAATTTTAGAAACAAAGCAACTTTAAGAACGCAAAATACTTGACTATCAACATATAAAGGATTTGAGACTGACAAATATTGTTGTTGGCAAGTAGAGTAAATTTCTTCTACTGAATGTGCACTTAATTCCAAATATATCAATGACCTACAAAATTAAATTTGTTAGGAAACATACACATCGAGTGACGTGAACAAAATGAAAACATGGGGAGGAAAAGGAAAATAATACTCAGGGGTTACTTACCTCATCCATAATAAGGCCTTTCGGTCCAAGGCTATGCAAAGCTTCTCTTGTGACTTCCATCCACGGAGTGGACACCATAACGTCACTTAATTATTGATAAAATTCAATTAGTAGATATATTTATTAAAATAAAAAAAATCAAAAAATCAAAGCAAAAATATGACATTACTGTTTAGTTTTCTTTGATTTCTTTTGAACAAATTTCAGCAATTCATTGTCAGTGTATCGAGGCCATTCTAGTGCATCATTTTGTACTATTTCTCTGGATAAGTTCTCTTGATTTCACGCCCTCAACTCCTTACTGGCAGATGGTTTATCGAGGCCGGAAACAATTGGTGTAGAAGGAGGATCATTGTTCCCTACCACAGGAGGAGGAGTAGAAGTTGCAGGAGTAGCTAGAACAGTAACGGTGGGGTGAGTGGGCTCACTGTTCTCAGAACATGTAATAATTTGATCGCACGCCCTCAAGTCCTTACTGGCATATGGTCAAGAAGGAGGATCACTGTTCCCTACCACAGGAGGAGGAGAAGGAGTAGGAGTAGAAGGAGTAGCTAGAACAGTCACAGTGGCGTGAGTGGGCTCATTGACGGAAGGGACATCATCAATAGCACTGGAACTTGTTTGCATATCTCTTTCACTTGTTCTCCTCCTATTGTACTCAACCTACCGTTCTTGATTATGATGATCATTCGCTACCACTGTGGGCTCAGAATGGTCAGGTTGTTCATCATTGACGGGAGAGGCATCATCACTGACGGGAGGGAAATCATCAGTAGCAGTATGATGAGAGGGAGATAAAAGATGATCAAGTTGTTCATCAGCTTGAATACAAGATGTTGAAGGTTCACCAAGTGGTATGATTTGGCATTCTGGATTTGGTGGTGAACGACATGACTGTATTGGTTGCAAAGCTTCACCCATCACGTCCAATGCCTCCAACAATTCAGATAGATTATCCCCACTATTACCCTCCACACTCTCCTGGACATTACCCTCCTCATTATTATCTTCTTGAGATAACCTAAAACCATCTGCCATACCATCTACTGCTGCAACTAGTTTAGAAACTGTTGCTGAGGAAGGTAGTTTGCTCAGAGCTTGGCTAGCAAGAGATTTGTACTCCATGAAAGCTTGAGCCATGACCTTTGCGGAAACTGCAAGTTTATTAACAAACTCAGTAGTACTACCTGAATTATTAGGTAGAAGAGGATCAACATTTGCGGAAAGCGCAAGTTTATTAATAAACTCAGTAGAAGGATCAGAAGGTTCTTCATCTTCAAAATGTTGTTGTTCACTTGTTCACTTTGAAGACTGCCTAAACTCAATAGTAGGCAAAGGTGCACTCGGTGGCTTTGAAGACTCCCTAAACTCAATAGTAGGCAAAAGTGCATGTGCCTTATGCTGAGTGATGACCAGTGGAGGCTCAATAGAACCCTTGCCGAAAGTTTTATTGTCCGAATTTTTGTCATTCACTTCCTGCTTAATTCTATGGGAGATAGCTTCTTTAGTCCAAGTTGAGAGCGTTGGAAACTGCCGAGTAACAAGGCGTGCTTTGAAGACACATCGGTCTAGATAAATAAAAACCAAGACCATAATAGGTCCACCAACCCATTTTTCTTTCAGCTTTTTGGTCTTCCACTCCTCCTTTTGCCAAGACTCAACTTGGTCAGCCAATTTACGTTTGATAAAATTGCACCAGTTGAATTCGGAGATCAACTCAGTGTTTACCAAACTTTTAAGAAGTCTCAAACTTGCCCTATTGCCTACAACACCGCCTAAAAGAGCATTGAAGATATAAATGATGAAAGTGCGTTTGAAATCATCTCCACCATCTCTTTGTGTAGAGAGCTTTTCCAATTTTTGCTTCTTCGACAATGTTTGGACCCATTGGCAATCCCATGCACAGATGGATATCTTCCTCTAAAACAAGGAGTTTCCCATCACACAACGATCCTGTACACGGGTCATAATTTGAAACTAGCCAGTACGCCAAGTGACCCGGAACAACATCTGTTTTAAGATGCAATAGAGAACCAAATCCCATTTCTTGTATAGCTTCAATCTGCTTATCTGATGGTGGATTCTCCTTATTGTTGAGAAAGTGGTAAAGCCCAACAAGAGACATCCGAGTCCTCAACACAGGCAGTCTGTCTTTGTAAATTCTTGTCTTTTTTGTAGGTGGCTCAGGGAGTGGTTCAAGAACTTGATGGGTGCTTCAAGATAATCAAAGAATGTTCAACAGGTCGCTTCATTTTAGCTTGCTTCCTATTATGCACCAAGTAAGGCAAAATAACATCAGAACTAAAATAAAAAATGTAAACATTTGAAGTAAGTGATTTCATGCACTTATTAACAAGTATAACAATATTATCTTCCAGTTTCACAAAACAGGGTCTGAGATTCACACAACTAGGTCCTAGATTCACACAACTAGGTCCTAGATTCACGAAATGCAAATGAGATGTAGCTACTTATTAACAAGTATAACAAAACTTAACCAACAATACATTTAAAAACTGGCAATATAGAAGGATAAGATAATGAAAACAGATAAGGTGATTTCATGCACTTATTAACAAGTATAACAATATTATCTTCCAGTTTCACAAAACAGGGTCTGAGATTCACACAATTAGGTCCTAGATTCACACAACTAGGTCCTAGATTCACGAAATGCAAATGAGATGTAGCTAACAAAAACTGGCAAAAACCCTAAACCCTAAACCCTCACTAACACAAACATTTAAAAACTGGCAAAGAACATGCATCCAAAGAACATGCATCCAAAGAACGATAAATTAATCACAAAACCATACGCAAGAGAATCGAAATATACTAAAAAAACCCTAAACCCTCACTAACAAAAACTGGCAAAAACCCTAAACCCTCAATAACAAAAACCTGCATAATAAAAACAATAATTTGACGAATTAAAGAAGTTGATTGAAAATTATGGTGAAAAATGTTGGGAAATGTGTCCTCAACAATAGTGCGATCACATGATTTAAATATCATTATTAAATCTCATTTTAAGAATACATGTGGAATGTAATATTTTACAGTCAACTGGTCCACACATATCGGTAATGCTTGGCTGACTAGAGTTTGACATTATTGTCGTAGTGCGGCGGTGGTGATCGATTGATCCCCTTAGGTCATACCTATAGGGAAATACTCTTAATTGATTATTTAATTAATCGTATACCGATACGAGTTAATTAAATTACTTAAAATTGACGGATGATTTTGTGAGTATAATTTACGTATCTTATTGTAAATGTGATTAAATAAGACACGGTCTAAGTAATCGAATTATTTTATTACTTGGATGAAATTATTGTTTACAGAAACAATTGAATCGGAATGAATAAATTATTATAAATACAGAATGTTGTAGTTTATAATTTGGAAACATTTTTGGTACGAGCAATTACGAATTACTAGTCAATTTTGTAAATGACATATTTTATGAGTATGTTGATTTTTAATATGATAAAAATACATTGCATTGTAACATGTCATGTAACATGTTACATGTGACAAATTTGACAAATGACAAAATAAAATGGTTTCTCCATTTTATACTTAAAACCGAAAATATGGGTGTGTATATAGTTTATATTGTGTTATTTATTTTAAATGGAAACACAATCATAACACTAGGTAGTAGGCTTGCATGCTTAGTCTCTTGTGAAGAGCAAAAATGAAAGCTATTGGGCAACCTACCCAATGCCATTTTTTCGGCCAAGATGAAAGAAAAGAGATGGTTTCTTTTTCCTAATCTATTCATTTTTTCATTCAAGATGATAATTTTCTAGTGTGAGAAAATTAATATACTCTCTAAATATTGTGAAATCTAGAGAAATAAAATCACACAAAACATCACCTCTTGACCGAAAATTTCAAGAGCCAAAATACAATTTATTTGTATCAATTTTATTGTAAAACCATTATTATTACTAGATCTAAATAGTATTGGTTTATTAAGTTGTATTCCTTGGGTATATGCTTTTGGGAGGGATTCTACACTTGAATCCTTGTTCTTCCATAAGGAAAGCTCAAGAACAAAAGAAAAGGAGATTTCTTTTGTGCCCATTAGAACCGAAATCACAATGTAAGGATGATTTCTTCTCTATTATATTTATTTGTTTGCATGCATAAAATCCACTTTTAATTTTATGACAAATTAATTTTAACATATATGAGTATGTTAGTATGTATATAGATCTACATTTCCTTCAAAAAATACGAAACAAAAGGAGGATGAATCGAAACTTGAGAAAGTAGATAGAAAATACCTAATTTGCGGATGATAGCGATAGTAGAAACGGTAATGCTAATGGCAGACGAAAAGCTCAATGATAATGGCGGATAATGGCGAAGACGAATGTGAATATGGAAGTTGAAGAGAGAGCAGTTAGTGAATATGGAAGTTGAAGAGAGAGCACTGAATATGGAAGTTGAAGTGAAATTTGAAATTGCGAAATTGTGAAACTGGACCACGTGGATCTTTACTTAAGAATACATGAAACTGGAGCATGAAATTGTGAAACTAAGTCTTGAATAGTTGATCTTCACTTAAGATGTTTCTTTTACTCAATGTTGTGAATCCTGGAACTTGTCTTGTGAAACTGGTGTTGGAATATGTGTCCTCCGACAATAATGCGATCACGACTGTTGATCATGATGATCACATGTTTAAGTCTCATTATATAGAATACAATTGGGAAGTAATATTGTTACTGTCAACTGGTCAACAAATATCGGTAATGATTGGCTGACTAGAGTTTGACATTACTGTCGTGTGACGGTGGTGATTAGTTGACCCCCTAGGTCATACCTATAGGGCAACACTCTTAATTGATTATTTAATTAATCGTATAACGTTACGAGTTAATTAAATTACTTGAAAATTGACGGACGATTTTGGAAGTAAAATTTACGTATCATATTAAAATGTGATTAAATGAGATACGGTCTGAGTAATCGAATTGTATCGTTACTCGGATGAAATTATTGTTTAAAGAAACAATCGGAATTGACTGAATTTTTATAAATGCAATCTGTTGTGATTTATAAATTGGTAAAATATTTTGGCACAAGTAATTATGAAATTACTAAGTCGATTTTTTGTATGTGACGTATTTTATTAATACGTTGATTTTTAATATGTTAAAAATACATAACAAATTTATGTGACATGTGACATGTGACATATTGACAATTGACAAAATAATATGGAATCCATATTATGTAAGTGCCGAAAATGGAGGAGTATTAGACTTAATATTGTGTTTATATTATAATTAGTAAACACAATGATTACTAATAAGAGTAGGCATGCAACCCTAGTTTGCATTGTAAAGGCAAACAAGGGCATGCATTGGGTGAGCTCTCTTCCCTCCTCTTCCCTTCTACCCGGTTTTACCAAGGGAAAGGCAAGGGTTTTTGCCTTAATTTTGTTTAACACATTACTTCTAGTGTGTGCTAATTCATTCTAATTATTCACTCATCCAAAATTAAGATTTCTAGAGAGATAAAAAGCTCTCTTCTTCTCCCTCCATAATACCGAAATATTTAAGTGTTTATAAATATTTTGGATCAATTTTCTACTAAATTAATATTGTACTAGCTTCTATAATATTAATTTTATTAAGGGTAAAGCTTTGGGTATTAATCCTAAGGAGAGATCCTACACTTGGATCTTGATTCTTCCATTAAGGGAAAGCTCAAGAACAAAAGAAAAGGAGATTTCTTTTGTGCCCAATAAAACCGAAATCACCAATGTAAGAACATGATTTCTCCTCTATTTTATCTTTTGTTTGCATGCATAAAATCTATATTTAATTTTATGACAAATTAATTTATACATATATGAGTATGTTAGTATGTATATAGATCTACATTTCCTTCAATCGGTATCATGAGCCACGGTTTTTGCATGCAAATCGGTTAAAAGTTTTTCCGAGTTATAAAGAATAACATATAAAACTTGTATATTTTGTGTTATTATGATATATCACGAAATTCATCCATGCATGTTAATATTTCTGGTCCTAAAATGTTGTAGGATATTTTGGTTAATTTTACGGATTTTTATTGTTCATATTATACAATAATGACATTTAAATATGATTTTATAAGTAAAAATGTCATTTTCGGTCTAAAATTTGCTATACTTCGAATTTCCCAGTGATTTTTGGATATGTTGTCACATATATTATTTTGAGATAATCTGTTAATTTTCATAATTTTTGGACTTGTTATGCTCGAAAAATGGATTTTTCATTATGAAATTCGGATTTAGGTGAAAAATAGGTTAATATGAGTTAAATTTCGAACCTGGTCATAGAAATTTTATATGTTGTCACATGCAATTTTACAAGATGTGTGTAAAATAATTGGCTATAAAGAAGTCTTTTTGCATGATTTATGGATTTTTGAAGAAAAATAGCATAAATAGTGACATTATTAGTGAAAAATTAATAAAACATAATCTATGACTTAGGAAAAACATCAAATGTTGCTTTTTATTATCATTTTCAGATCTAAAATTGAAAAGTTAATGAATATAATTTTTCCTCATGTTTTATGATTATTTTAGTTAAAACCGATAAACCGCAACATTGTTTTTCCGGAAAAAAAAAATTTCGAAATTTTTAACCTAAGATTTTGAACATTATGAGTGTCATGGTATTTTTCCAGAATGTTCATGAAGTTTAAATTTCAAATTTTGAATTTATTTGAAGTTTTGTGATTTATTTAAAGTTTAATAGCTTATTTTTGTAATTTTAGACTTTTAATGAACAATTTTAGAATTTTGAGTTAATTATGGTCAATTAATTAGTGAAGACTAAATTTTGAGTCCTAAGTGGTTAGGGTAATTAACTAGTGCATAAATATGAATTTATGTAATTTTTGTGATTATAAAATGTTGAAATCACGCAAATCCGTAAAAACCGAGTAATATACGATATTGGCTATTTAAAGGCGATTTAGCATAAAATGAAGCATGTTCATACATATTATAATGCTGCATTTTCTTTATGATTGTCATAATTTTAAATTATGTAATTTTACTTAGTATGGCCTTAGATTTAATTGGTATTTCCCGAAATGTATGGAAATATCGATTCGATTGTAATTTTTATTGTGATCTCGTATCACCGTTTTGTATTATTATAAATTTATTTTATTTTAGTTACAAATGTATAATAGGAAATTATGTAATTTATTATGTAATTTTATTCATTCCGGAGTTCCCAAAGACGGATTTCTTCAAGAATGGCGATACATAAAGACGATGTTACCTCGAGATACGTGTCACAACCGAAGTTCAAGGGACCAATGGAGTTGGTTTCCGAATATGTAATAGTTAAAGAGTTTTTCTATTTTAGGAAAGGCCATACTAGGATTTTTTTTTTTTTTTTTTTTTTTGCTTGCATTTTATTTTATGTCACATGCATTGCTAAATCGCCATAATTAAACATGCATTGTCATTTTATCGAGTTTATCGACCGTGTCAATTAGAATTATCGTAGTTCACCGCTTTAGTTCACTTAAAACGTGATAGATAATAAATTGACATGACCTCTCGCTAAAACAATCAATTGAGACAGAGCCTTACCAAATAGTAGAAACCATGAAAACCTATTTCGCGAGGGAGTGCTCTCGGCCCTACCGGGGTACAAACCTTGTTACGTAGGGGAAGTGGGTGATGAATGTCTATCCACCGAATTCATGTTAATGAGGGGTATTTCGGCACACCGTGCCCTAAGTTGATATGGGTTTGGATAATGGACACATTTATTCGAAATTTGGGTTGTACTCAACGAAAGTATTCACGACGATTTCCGGATGTGTTTCGGGCTAGAGATGAATATTAATGTAAACATCATCGACCAAGAGTTCTAAAAGTAGAATCGATTAAAAGGTTAATCCACCGAGTTATGTTAATAAAGGGTATTTCGGCACACCGTGCCCTAAGTTAATATGAATTTGGGTCTTGGAATCATTTATCTAGTTGGGTAGAGGTCACTAGAAAAATGCATAAAACTTGTTTAAATCATGCATTTTTACGAGTATTATTATTAAAACGACATTTGTTTTACTCCTTCTATTTTGTTTTGTAGACCACTTATTTTCTCATAACAAATGGCAACACCAACACCAACCCCTAATGCCACGCCTCTCGCTAGTTCGTCTTGGCTCCGATCCTTTATGGATCGATGTAAACTTGAAAAGAATGGGTCAAATTTCTCCGATTGGGATGCCCAACTCAAATTAGCCGCCGAAGGTGACGACAAGCTTCGTTACCTTACCGAGGCCTCTCCACCCGAACCCTCCACTAGGTCCACCGCGGCCACTAGGGAAGCATATGAGGCTTACCAAAAGGAGTCCGCCGCAATGAAAAATGTCTTGATATTTGCGATGGAGGCGGACCTCCAAAGGAGAGCCTTTAAAATGGGCAATGCTAATGAGATTTACTCCAAACTTGTGACCATGTTTTCACAAACTCCGCGGATCGTCCAATATGAGGCGGCCGCGGCATTCTTTGATCTCGACTTCAAAGAGGGCCAAAAGGTTAGCCCTCATGTGCTCAAACTCATGGAGCTTGTCGAGACCTTGAAAATTCAAAAGGTTGAAATCCCCAAAGAACTCATCGTAGATAGGATTCTACACTCCTTGTCCAAAGTCAAGGCATATGTGCAATTCCGGGTGAATTTCAACATGCAAGACAAGGATGTGTCTCTCGAAGAATTGCATAAGTTACTTGTACAAGCCGAGAGGGACATGGGGTTAAATGTGAACCCTCCCAAAGATGTGCTTAACATAAGCACTAAGAGTAAGGGGAAGTTCAAGAAGAATGGGAGAAAGGGCAAGAAGCAAGCTCCCACTTTCACCAAAGCTAAGCCTAATGAAGCTAGCACTTCAAAGATCAAGAAGGGTCCTCTTGACAAATGCCATTATTGTAATGGTATGGGACATTGGAAAAGAAATTGTTCCAAATACCTTGGTGATATCAAAGCTGGAAGGATTACTCCAGTAGGTAAATGACTATCCTTCTTTTATGTTTCTAATTCAACTATGGTATTATGATGCAAAGTTGTGATAATGTATCTCCCTTTTTATTGTAAATAGGGCCTCCACCAAGCAAAGACAAGGGAAAGGAAAAGCAAGCATAATAGAAACCATCAAGAAGCTAGGGATAGCTTTTATGGAGCTTTGCTTTTCATTGTCTTATTTTAAATTATGTTTTGGATTTTAGAACCTTAAGTTTCCGTGTTCGACATGGAAAGGTATTTTGGATAATGGTTTGTATTTTGAATAATGGTGACTTGGTTTGCAACCCAAGTCACCCGTTTTATCATTTTATCCTTTGTTCTAAAATTCATGTTTAAATGCTTGTTCTTAGAAACATTAGATTATTCACTTAAAGTGATCTAATAGACAAATATAATGACCGGTTTCATTATATGTCCACATGCTTAAGGCTTGTGTATGATTATTTATAAAGTGGATTTTAGTCTATGAACTCTCTTAAAGGTATGTCAATCACCAAGTACACACACGAAATCTAAAACTATTAGTCAATCTATGAGATAGTTCTCCTTATACTTCAACATCATTATGTGTGTCTCATATGCTATCTTTAAATCTCTAGTGTATTTATTCTAAAGATAGAGTGGGAGAAAAATGAGGACACAACACACGAGGCGAGATTAAACTTGTGTACTTGTGTAAATGTCTACGCAAGAAAGAAGAATGTTTTGAATGGAGGTATGTCTATTTAAATAGTATACCCCATGGATTAGATCTATGGTCTCAAGCAAGTTCTATATGACTTAAGAGACCACGTAAAGTAATCAAAAGAAAGTATTCTTGAGATAACTACGTGAGGACACCAAAAGAAAGTTTTTGGTAGAAATGACTAATGTAAAGTCTTAATAAGAGTTTTGACTAAGTTTAGACTATTTTGTGATAAATTTTGACCTATAGTTTCAACCGAGATTTACTTAAAAGCCTAAATGAATCATAGTAACTTTCTAGTACATATATATATACGAGATTGAGATTTATGACTGGAAATTGCAAGGATTGATATACCGATATCTTAAAAAGCTAAGTTAAGCACTGACCAAGCAAATGTCACTTCTTAACCTCATTGTGAAAATGAAATGATTAAACCTCCTTTCGAAAGGGTATTTCAAAGGATGTATTCTAAATATTATTTATATTTGAAAAATGACATTGCTACACAACATTATGATATGTGTGAGTTAGAGATTAAAATCTCCTTTTAATAAGGTTAAGATGAGACCACTTCAAAATAGGTATTTTGAAAGGATATGATGGGAACATATATGGTTCTATCTTAATAACTTGGCATATGCAATTTATATTTCAATTCTTTAAAAGTTCCGATTGAGAAGTCAATTTCGAAACATATAGAATTGAGTGGGAGTTAGGCAATTATCATGTGAAGATATGGAATTTAGTGGGAGCAATCATCTTGAAAAGGGGCAATAACTCTGATGTGACCATATTTGGCGCATATTTAGCCCCCGAATTACCATTGTTTCCATGCTTTTTAGTGCCTATTTGGGTCATTTCTTATCTTTAGTTCTTTGTTTTACATATTCTTTGAGATTTTGATCCCTTGGTAGGAAAGGAGTAAGAATCTTGCATTTACATGGCAAAACGAGGCTAAATTGATTGTATTCAATGACCAAGCATCAAGAAGAGACAAGACTAGAAGGCCTTTGTACATATCATAGTAGAAGAGCAATGTTGAGAAAGGTTCATTGCGTCCCCAAGGAAATCCCCAAGGAATTTATGAAGAAAAGGGAAGAAAAGAAGAAGAATTGAAGCTGACCAATAATCCGAACGGATTGCAGACAATCCGTCCGTCCACCCTCAACAATCCGAGCGTCCCTCCTTGGAATCCGCTCGGATTCCCCCAGCACAATCCGAGCGTCCCTCTCCTGAATCCGCTCGGATTCCTCAGCCCCGATCCGGCCGTCCCGACTCTAATCCGCACGGATTTCAGTACAGCACGGACTTCATTCTTCAAGCCACGAAAAGAGAAGCCCTTCTCTCAGAAAATACCGGGTCCTCCTTGCTCAACTTAAAAAGTGTAATTACTAGTTTAGCCCTTAGTTAACCCTAATGCATCCTCCCTAATTTTCACTATAAATACCCCATTAGTCTAATTAGAGGGGCATGTTCTTCTTATCAACATTTAGAGTAGTTAATATCAATCAAATCTCTCTTCAATATTGTAATCAAGTATTAATCAAGTTTTAATCCAAGTTTTAGTTCTTTAATCTCTCTCTTGTTCTTCCTTTATTTTGGGTAATTGAAGATTATTTGGGTTATTATTGGGAGATTGACAACCTCTCAATCTAGGATTCAAGTACTTCTATTATTCTTGCTTTATTATTGGAATCATTAGTAGGTATAATCTCTTAATCCCTTTTTAATTATTGCTAATTACTTTCATTTATTCATCATGTTTCATATTGTTGGTATGATTGACAACCTTGCTAGCATGATCAACATGATAATGAGTGAGTAGTCTCTTAGCTAGGGTTTAATGGGTGATTACGGGAAACCATCATGGGGATGATTCATGCTTAAATCAATATGCTTTCATAATCTTATTTGCTTGCTTGTTTTGATCTTAATACATGCACATGTTATATTTGATGAAATGCTAAGCCTATGAATCCTTGCATTTACTATCATCTTCTATCCTTTCAACTTGACTTGTAAGACATAACCCAACTCGAGTCTTGTTAGACCATGCATGTGTTGAGTAGGAAAGATTAAGTCGACTTGTAGGTGTTGTACAATCTAATCGATTTGGCTCCGGGACCCAAACTTTCCTAGGATTGTAAGATATAACCCAACTCGATCCATCACAACAATAATTGCTTGCTTATAATTTGAGAACATGTTTGTATGATCATATCCCATGATTCCCCTATGAACCCATGACACCCTAGTGCTTTTAATCAATTGTTTACACCCCTTATTTCATTCATCTTGCTAGTTTATTTTCATTGCTATTTTAGTTAGTAACCTTCTACATCAACCCAATTTGTGACACCCCCTAGACACTACTAGTTACAATAGAATTCTCATTTCGATACCCGTCCCTTGGGATCCGACCTTTACTTGCCTCTTTACTAATTGTAGAGTTGTTTGTGAAGTATAAATTGTGTTTTGTATCGACCATTGACCAACGACCACATATACTTAATTGTGAACACCAAATGGCCTCGATCAAAAATGGCGCCGTTGCCGGGGACGGTGTTTAATTGATTTAAGATTTCTTTTATTGTTATTAGTTGTGTCTTTTTTTTCACCTTGGGGAAGTAAAACTCCTCAAGGTTTGCTCTAATCGTTTTCAAGTTGTTTGATATTTTGCGAGAATGGATTTCATAGATTGTTTTGTAGAGGACCACTTGAGTATCCCTTACTTCAAGGATCCCATGCAAGCATTAGAGGCCTTAGAAGCAAGTAAGGCTAAGAGCATGTATTGGGAATTGGAGGTGGATCTCTTTGAGGCCGCTCTAGCTAACAAGGAACTTACCCATGCACAATCCGAGTTGGTGCATAATATTCTAGTAGAAGCATGTCAACCCGTAGAGGATGAGCAATCCATCCTAGAGGATATTCTACAAACTCAAGAGCAAGAGGAACCCATCATGGACTTCGAATATGATGAGGTTGATGAAAGTGAAGAAGAGTATGTCATGAGAATGGAATGTTTAATGGAGATGGAGCAAATTCTCAATGAAACTCCAAAGGAGAAAAGTGAGGTACAAACTCCTACTTTGAAACCCCTTCTCCCAAATTTGAAATATGCTTATCTTGATGAATCAAAAACCAAACCCGTAATTGTTAATGATAGACTTGATGATGACCAATTGGGAAAATTACTTAATGTGTTGAAACAACATGAGAAGGCTATAGGTTATAGTCTAGATGACCTTAAGGGGATAAGTCCCAACTTTTGCATGCATAGGATTCATCTAGAGGACGACCATAGACCTACCATTCAACCCCAAAGAAGATTAAACCCCCACATGCAAGAAGTTGTCAAAGGAGAGGTCATGAAATTACTTGATGCGGGAATCATATATCCCATATCGGATTCTTTGTGGGTTAGCCCCGTCCAAGTGGTACCTAAGAAAGGAGGTACTACGGTAGTGACAAATGAAAAGAATGAATTAATACCCACAAGAATGATCACCGGTTGGCGTATGTGTATTTACTACCGTAAATTAAACTCCGTAACAAGGAAATATCACTTCCCCTTACCATTCATTGACCAAATGCTTGAGAGGTTAGCCTCTAACAAATTCTTTTGTTACCTTGACGGGTATTCGGGATTCTTCCAAATCCCTATACACCCGGATGACCAACATAAGACCACCTTCACATGCCCTTATGGCACTTTTGCATATAGGAGGATGCCTTTTGGATTATGTAATGCCCCCGCTACTTTCCAAAGATTCATGATGAGTGTCTTTTCCGATTACTTAGAGACCATAATGGAAGTTTTTATGGATGATTTTAGTGTTTATGGAAGGGACTTTGACTCATGCTTGCATAATCTTTCTCTCGTGTTGCAAAAATGTGAAGATGTTAGCCTTGTTTTGAATTGGGAAAAGTGTCATTTCATGGTCAATGAAGGAATTGTTTTGGGTCATTTAATCTCGGAAAAGGGCATCGAGGTCGATAAAGCTAAAGTTGAGGTGATAGAGAAACTCCCACCTCCCGTGAATGTTAGAGGGGTGAGAAGTTTTCTCGGTCACGCGGGTTTTTATCGTCGTTTTATAAAGGATTTTTCGAAAATAGCAAAACCCCTCACTCAACTTTTACTTAAAGATGCCCAATTCCAATTCTTGTGAGTGTGTTGAAGCTTTTAATAGAATCAAAGAAGCATTAATCTCGGCACCAATCATCCAACCCCCGAATTGGGAGTTACCTTTCGAGATTATGTGTGACGCTAGCAACTACGCCGTTGGAGCGGTTCTTGGCCAACGGGTAGGGAGAGCTCTTCATGCCATCTATTACATAAGCAAAACCCTCGACCCTTCTCAAGTGAATTATGATACAACCGAAAAGGAGCTTCTTGCCATTGTATATGCTTTGGATAAATTCCGTTCCTACTTGCTTGGATCCAAGGTGATTGTATTTTCGGATCACCGTGCTCTCCGACATCTCTTGATAAAGAAGGAGGCAAAACCAAGATTGTTGAGATGGATTTTGCTTCTTCAAGAATTTGACTTGGAGATAAGAGACAAGAAAGGAGCCGAGAATGTAGTAGCGGATCACTTGTCAAGAATCCGGTTTCATGATGAAAATGGAGAAACCCCGATCAATGACTCATTCCCCGACGATATTTTGATGGCTATTCAAACTCAACTTGAAAGGCACATCACCCCATGGTTTGCCGATTATGCCAATTATATTGTTGGAAAAGTGCTCCCTCCAAACTTGAACCACAACCAAAGGAAGAGATTCCTATTCGAAGTGAAGAGGTACTTTTGGGATGACCCAAACCTCTACAAGGAGTGTAGTGATGGGCTCTACCGGAGATGCATCCCTCAATGGGAGATCCAAGGAATCTTGGAAGGATGTCATTCATCACCCTACGGTGGGCACCATGGAGCAAGAAGAACCGTTGCAAAAATCCTCCAATCGGGCTTCTATTGGCCCACAATGTTTCAAGATACAAGGGAATTCATCATTCATTGTGATGCTTGTCAAAGAACGGGCAATATATCTTGGAGAAACGAAATGCCACAAAGGGGCATTCTAGAGGTAGAGATTTTCGATGTTTGGGGAATCGACTACCAAGGACCCTTTGTGACATCCAATGGGAACAAGTATATCCTTGTGGCCGTCGATTACGTTTCAAAGTGGGTAGAGGCAATTGCCACCCCAAATGATGATGCGAAAACGGTCACCAAGCTTTTCAAGAAGATCATTTTCCCACGATTTGGAGTTCCTAGAGCTATCATTAGTGATGGAGGAACACATTTCCATGAGAAGAAGCTTGCATCCCTTTTGACCAAATATGGTGTTCAACATCGAACCGGCTTGGGATATCATCCTCAAACAAGCGGTCAAGTGGAAATTTCAAATAGAGAGATCAAACAAATTCTTGAAAAAGTTGTGAACAAGACTCGGAAAGATTGGAGCACAAAGCTTGATGATGCTCTTTGGGCTTATAGGACGGCCTATAAGACTCCCATTGGTGCCTCCCCCTATAAGCTTGTATATGGAAAAGCATGTCATTTGCCAATCGAATTGGAATACAAAGCTTATTGGGCAATCCGAGCACTCAATCTTGATCTCAAATTGAGCGGTCAAAAAAGGATGATCCAAATACAAGAGTTAGAGGAATTCCGACTACAATCTTATGAGAATGCAAAGATTTACAAAGAAAGAACAAAATTGCTTCATGACAAAAGAATTCGACAAAAGGCCTTGCACAAGGGAGACAAAGTCCTTCTATTCAATTCCCGCTACCGACTCTTTCCGGGAAAGTTGAACTCTAGATGGATGGGTCCCTATGTGATAACCGAAGTTGGGAAATATGGAGATTTCGAACTCAAGGCGGAAGATGGAAGCAAGTTCAAGGTGAATGGTCAAAGGTTGAAGCCGTACTATGAAGGAGCATTTGTTGGAGAGGTCGAGGCTACCTACCTCGGGCCTCCTCCCCCTTAAAAGGACCATCTAAGGGAGAGTTTGGTGGAGTCCTCCCTAAACCACCATTTGTAAATATACTAACCCTCTAACTTGTATTTATTATTGCTTTTATTTCAATAAATGTCATAAACTCTTTTCATGAGCGTAAGTGAGGGAGGGTTACTAAGAAGTTTTTGAATGAAGGAAGGAGCAAATTCCTAAGTGTGGGGATGCATTGAAAGAAAGAAGAAAAAGTTAAAGCTCGCAGCCAGAATCCGAGCGGATTTCCGGGAATCCGGCCGTCTTGGCTGAATCCGGCCGTCTTGGAGAGAAACCGCACGTCCAGCTGTGTTGATAAATTGAGGATTTCTGAGCTGTTTGAAAATCCGAGCGTCCTAAGGAAGAAGACGCCCGTCTGAAAGAATCCGGCCGGATTTGTGGAAAGACGCTCGTCTCTCCGCCTGTGCATTTCAAGAAAAAATCTTTGTACCGAAATCCGCCCGTCTTCTGAAAAAGACGCCCGTCCCACTGAAAGAATCCGAACGTCTTATTCTCGGGACGCCCGTCTTGTGGCGACAAAAATTTTGGGATTTTACTCTGTGGCAGAATCCTAGCGTATTGCCCAGAATCCGCCCGTCCCGTGAGAGAAGAATCCGAGCGTCTTGCCTTTGAATCCGCTCGTCTCACTGCCCGTTTTTCGGCCCGACTTTTCTCAATTAAATTACACCCCACCACCCATATAATGACACATCACTACTCCTTCCACTTACCCTATAAAACTCACCTCCTTATGACTCCCATACATATCCAAATCACTCTCTTCACCCACAAAATTAAAAATCCCCAATTTTCTAGGGTTTCCAATTCTCAATCAACAAGGAACATCCTTAGCAAATCTTCAAATCAAAATAACCCAACAAAAGAAGAAAGAATGGCACCAAGGAGATCCCCCTTTAGAAGTGCAAGAAGACCAAGGATGGTGGGAAGTTCCTCTACCTCACATCTCAACACCATTAGAAGGGAGCATGTAGAGATTGTAGACCTCACAAGGCTCGATGATTTCTCGAATGTGGAATTCCTTGATGATGTGCAGCGATTGGTCTTCCATCGACTCTTAAGTAATAATATTCTTCCCACTAAATTTCTTTGTCAAGATACCTTAAGAAAGCTTGGAATCTTTCACCAAGTAGAAGCACTCTTTGAGGTTTTTGGTCTTTCGACTCTCTTTCGCATGTATGAACCAACCTATCGGTCCCTTGTGCTAGAATTCTTAAGCTTTTTGAGAATCACAACCTTGAACAAGACTATTTGCATAGAGTTTAGGTTGGAGAATGTCTCTAGAATGATGACCCTTGTCGAGTTTGCCAATGTGTTCGGACTTGATGTCTCGCCTACCCGAACATCAAAGCCCAAAAAGTATAATGTTGCACCATTGTGGAGGGCCATGACGGGCCGGAATTTCATTCTTACCAAGGAGTGTCTTGCTTTTCACATCCAAAAAACGATCTTGAGGCTTACATATAGATTTCTTTCGGGTATTCTTTTCGCCCGCCGTGATCCGGCCATTGTCAACCAATTGGACCTTGTATTTATGGAATCATACCTCAACATTCAAGGGAGAGATGGGTATCAATTCAATGCACCTCTAGTTATGCTAGAGAAATGGGCAAAGTTTCGAAATGGGAATGATGATGGAATGAAGCATATAGTGAATGGTGGACTCATAACTAGACTTGCAAAGCACTTCAACCCAAGGTTCAATGAGAACAATGAGTACACTCCACTTGCGGGGAACACGAGAATTAATGAAGATCTTCTTATCGTCCAACACCATTGGATAACCCTTGAGGGGGTTGATAAGAAGATAAAATGGTTGACAAAAGGGAGCGATCCACTCTATCTCCCAATGCATGATCTACCACGGGTCTCCCCAAGATAAGGAAGCTTGTCCCCAATACCCTCCTACCTCATCCCAAGTCAAAAAAGGCAAACTCCACCCCCACAAAATCAACCACCACAACAAGAACAACAAACTCAAAATGAGAGGATAAAAGTGCCTCCTTACCCCTTTCCCTACCAACCATATAACCATCCAAATCCCTTCATCCTCCCCCGTGACGACTTTGTCACGGGAATCTTGCAAGATTTACACTACCGTCAATATGAGACCTCCGTGGACACTTATTATGCTCTTTACCCCCAATACTATGAGATGGATCAAAAAGGACGGATTAGTGAGGAAGGAGCTTTCCCCTCATGGGCTCAAATGGAATTGCTCTTTCCTAACTCGGAGAAGGCTAATGAAGGGGAGAACGGTCACAAAGGGGAAGAAAGTGGGGATTCTTGTGGAGGTGATACGGTGAAGCTTGAGAGTGAAGATGAATTCATGAATCCAAGTTTAAGTGATGCTTCAAAGGATATTTGGGATACCGATATTGAAGGAGATGATGCCGATATCTAGGAGACTACTTCATAGCTAGGTGGAGCGGGCAAGAGGCACCCACCTTTGTTCAAGTGAAGTTTTCTCATCTCTCCTCTTTATCTTTATTTTTCATGAAAAGAGCTTTGTATCTTGTTTCTTTGTATTTTATTTCATTTCGATCATTGTTGGTTTAGTCCTAGCAACATCAAAGGACTCACACCTCGGTACCATTGAGGTGTTCTTTATTGTTCCCATTTGTAAAATCCAAAATGACAATCTAGTTTCATGCATAGCATAGTGTGTGCATGAACTACCCCCATCCTTGACATTAGCAATAGTGTCTCATTTGGTTTGGGGAAGTTAATGCATACACAACGGGAGGTAATCTAAATTATCCTCTCCGTCATAACAAAAACCATGCATCATGTAGTATAGCTTAGTGTAGAATTGCATTTAGTATAGAAATCATGCATCATTTTTGCATAATTTCCATCATTTTGGCCATTGAGGACAATGCCCATATTAGTGTGGGGATGGGAATTCTAACACTTAACTTTTATTCAAAAACCCATAAAAATTGAAAAATTTCAAAAATCATAAAAATTTGAAAATTGAAAAACCAAAAACAAGTTCATTTCCTTTGTAGTGTAGTCATGTATATATTATTGTATATATTGTGTTTGTTCATCCTTGTTCACATTGATTGACTACGCCACATCCGAGACATGAGGATATTGAAGACCGCATGGTATGATCTTTCCAATCTCCTTTTTCCTCTTTATGTTAATGACTATGTGGCTTCGTTTTGATTGATGCGGTAAAAACAATGTGAACTTAGGACTTGCATTTAGTTTATATGTCATATTAGTTGGTAGAATCACTTGCATTAGGATGTATAAATGTTAGTTGCATCATGGCATGTAGTTTGCATGTTAGAAAAATTTTGCGAAACCGTCTACTTGGGAAGCTTGACAAGTGTATATAGGCCCTAGTAGATGCTTTTTATTCTTAAGACTTTGCTTTTTAGAATGCTTGTAAAACACCCTAGGATGTGTCATGCTAGTATCCTTTGACCCATGGATTAAGGCCAAGTCAAGAGTACCTTGTGGTGTGATAACTCCTTGGCTACCGTTTATTCCAAGGTGACCCTTGAAACCATGCAACCATCATTCATCCATGTTCTACCATACATTTTTGTCATCAAAGGGAATGGGCACAAAAACAAAAAGAAATCAATTTGAGTTCAAAGAAATGAAACGAAAAGAAAAAGTTTGCAAATTGCATCAAAAAGAAAAGAGGAGCAACAAAAATAGAACTCCTATGCTTCAAATATAAGGCACCCTCCCTACATTTGGGGTGACTTTGAAAATGTTCAAAAAGAAAAGAAAAGTTGAAAATTGTCAAGTATTGAAATGCCAAAAATCAAAAAGAAATGGCAAGAAATTGTTCTCAAATGTTATATGCCACAAGAAATTGGGGGGAAAAACAAAAACAAAAGCAAACTCCCAAAATGAAACTCAAATATCTATCGATCCCTTTATCCATCGTATCCATTTTTGTGCATGGTAGAGAGGGGACGACCCTTCTTCTTGTCTAGGCAAGAGGGGGAATTCCGCGATCCTCCAGTGTTTCTAACACCATAGGGAGTCTATCCTTGACAAAAGCATTTAACGATTGAGGACAAAGGTACCCTAACTTGACACATTTTGGAGGTGATTTATTGGTATCCTTCTAGGCTTAGTAGTTTGAACAAATTGCATCTATGAAGGATTGTGTACCCTTGAATTGATTCCCTTGTAGATAATTTCCGCCACTTAGATGAGGAAAGTGGCTATTCTTTTGTAGATGCATCCATTACTTGTTTTGTGTGCTTTAATGTTTGGATGTGTCGCCATTTTGGCAAGACCCACCTTGCCTTGCAAGAAGGCATCCTACCTCATGGTTGTCTTGTTGTGAGTTGAAGGGGCGGAGTGAGACCCGCTAATTGTCTCATATCGGCTATTATTATTAGGATAGGTTAGTATTGGTCCTAGTCTTTGTCACCTCTTTACTCGGGACGAGCAAAGGTTCGGTTTGGGGATATTTGATGTGACCATATTTGGCGCATATTTAGCCCCCGAATTACCATTGTTTCCATGCTTTTTAGTGCCTATTTGGGTCATTTCTTATCTTTAGTTCTTTGTTTTGCATATTCTTTGAGATTTTGATCCCTTGGTAGGAAAGGAGTAAGAATCTTGCATTTACATGGCAAAACGAGGCTAAATTGATTGTATTCAATGACCAAGCATCAAGAAGAGACAAGACTAGAAGGCCTTTGTACATATCATAGTAGAAGAGCAATGTTGAGAAAGGATCCTTGCGTCCCCAAGGAAATCCCCAAGGAATTTATGAAGAAAAGGGAAGAAAAGAAGAAGAATTGAAGCTGACCAACAATCCGAACGGATTGCAGACAATCCGTCCGTCCACCCTCAACAATCCGAGCGTCCCTCCTTGGAATCCGCTCGGATTCCCCCAGCACAATCCGAGCGTCCCTCTCCTGAATCCGCTCGGATTCCTCAGCCCCGATCCGGCCGTCCCGACTCTAATCCGCACGGATTTCAGTACAGCACGGACTTCATTCTTCAAGCCACGAAAAGAGAAGCCCTTCTCTCAGAAAATACCGGGTCCTCCTTGCTCAACTTAAAAAGTGTAATTACTAGTTTAGCCCTTAGTTAACCCTAATGCATCCTCCCTAATTTTCACTATAAATACCCCATTAGTCTAATTAGAGGGGCATGTTCTTCTTATCAACATTTAGAGTAGTTAATATCAATCAAATTTCTCTTCAATATTGTAATCAAGTATTAATCAAGTTTTAATCCAAGTTTTAGTTCTTTAATCTCTCTCTTGTTCTTCCTTTATTTTGGGTAATTGAAGATTATTTGGGTTATTATTGGGAGATTGACAACCTCTCAATCTAGGATTCAAGTACTTCTATTATTCTTGCTTTATTATTGGAATCATTAGTAGGTATAATCTCTTAATCCCTTTTTAATTATTGCTAATTACTTTCATTTATTCATCATGTTTCATATTGTTGGTATGATTGACAACCTTGCTAGCATGATCAACATGATAATGAGTTAGTAGTCTCTTAGCTAGGGTTTAATGGGTGATTAGGGGAAACCATCATGGGGATGATTCATGCTTAAATCAATATGCTTTCATAATCTTATTTGCTTGCTTGTTTTGATCTTAATACATGCACATGTTATATTTGATGAAATGCTAAGCCTATGAATCCTTGCATTTACTATCATCTTCTATCCTTTCAACTTGACTTGTAAGACATAACCCAACTCGAGTCTTGTTAGACCATGCATGTGTTGAGTAGGAAAGATTAAGTCGACTTGTAGGTGTTGTACAATCTAATCGATTCGGCTCCGGGACCCAAACTTTCCTAGGATTGTAAGATATAACCCAACTCGATCCATCACAACAATAATTGCTTGCTTATAATTTGAGAACATGTTTGTATGATCATATCCCATGATTCCCCTATGAACCCATGACACCCTAGTGCTTTTAATCAATTGTTTACACCCCTTATTTCATTCATCTTGCTAGTTTATTTTCATTGCTATTTTAGTTAGTAACCTTCTACATCAACCCAATTTGTGACACCCCCTAGACACTACTAGTTACAATAGAATTCTCATTTCGATACCCGTCCCTTGGGATCCGACCTTTACTTGCCTCTTTACTAATTGTAGAGTTGTTTGTGAAGTATAAATTGTGTTTTGTATCGACCATTGACCAACGACCACATATACTTAATTGTGAACACCAAATGGCCTCGATCAAACTCATCACTCATTGAAGAATGACGAGCTAATACCTTCCTTCATAAAGGAAGATTTGAGTTTTCAATTCTGGATGAAAATGGACAATGATGAATCCAATTACATCAAGGGATGTTAGATTAGTATTGAGAGATACACATCACATCAACTTACATATAGGTTATTCATATGAATGGAAATGGAATTACCATTAGCAGTCATGGTCATTCATAGAACCTAAGAACGGTTGATCTCATGATTATTAGTTACTAATGTTTCCGCCATTAGAATAATCATGCACATGTCCAAATATGAATCATATGCATAAGAGCATGATGATTGATTGGCAAGCCATAATAGAAACGTCATGAATTCTCAAGTAGAATCCGATGAGCGATTTCAGTGTTTGACGGAATACTCTATTATGTGACAAGAGGTTGCACATATAAATTAAATCCGAGCGCATGTAAGGATTTATGAGAATCCTAAAACTTTCGAGCTAGAAAGAGAAATAAGAAGTTGTGGAAAGACACTTAGTTGAACAAGAAGTTGCTTAAAACTAATCTTTCCTAATAAGCTAGGACTTGTTAGAAGTGCTAGGCTAATCATCTTGACAATTGTTGTAAGATTCTACAAAACATATACCTAGTACATTGTGTGTGGATGGGTACTTGATAAGTGCAAGTTATATCATTCACCACAAATTCGTTCGTTATGTGATAATCAACAAGGAAGTTCTTTCAAGATAAAGAACCGACACCAAGGTTGGGAACCTTGATATGTACTTGGTAAGATTCATGCTGTGAGAGAGAACATGAATGTAAAGGAAAATGCAAGTATAAGAAGTTTGAACACATGGACACATGGCATGTTAAACTTCTATTGCAATCAATAAGTGTTTACACTTACGAAATACATCACAAGGTTGTAATATGATATTGACTACCCGCGTGTGATGTCGACATTTGTCGTTTGAGTTATTATTAACTCACCTTGTACTTTGTTATATTCAAACGGGTTGTAAAGACAATTGAACCCCGTTAAAGTGAACACGGATTAACATTGTATTTGCCCATAGTTACTTGTATGAGGTGACGTCTCGAAGTGACTAGAGTGTGATGCGATTGATGGCAAGTTCAAGTGCCATAGAGTCATGTGAGATGACTAGTCGATCACATAGGCGGATTATTAGGAACATTTTGTCGGGCCTTATGACCGCTTATAGAGTTCTGGCAAATTTATATAGCCTGGTCGTGGCGAGAGCTACTATAGTATTCAAATGAGTCGATTCTTTTGACTAAAGACTATTCACCTAAGATGGCACACTTTCAGATTAACTTTGATTTGTGTTACTACGACCTTCGTAAATGGGGTCAAATGGGCATATTTTGGGTTATGATGGCTGTGGCTAGTCGAAGGGAATGAGTGCAATAGGAATTGTCCACCCCTAGTCAGGGTTATAACAATATCTTAGGGCCACTCGAGGAGTAATGAACTGGAAATGCGTGGCCAGGCTCAGAAGGTATCCAGAGTGGATAAATCCGGTCAATCAGTTATTCTCCAGATCGAGGAAACCACTCTCGATATGATCACTTGCAAGTACGACCTGAAAGACACCTTGCATTGAGTGGGAGATAGTAATAGGACAAGAGAATTGGTGACGCACACTTGTCGAGGAAAAGTGGGAGATTGTTGGAATATGTGTCCTTCGACAATAATGCGATCACGACTGTTGATCATGATGATCACATGTTTAAGTCTCATTATATAGAATACAATTGGGAAGTAATATTGTTACTGTCAACTGGTCAACATATATCGGTAATGATTGGCTGACTAGAGTTTGACATTACTGTCGTGTGACGGTGGTGATCAGTTGACCCCCTAGGTCATACCTATAGGGAAACACTCTTAATTGATTATTTAATTAATCGTATAACGTTACGAGTTAATTAAATTACTTGAAAATTGACGGACGATTTTGGAAGTAAAATTTACGTATCATATTAAAATGTGATTAAATGAGATACGGTCTGAGTAATCGAATTGTATCGTTACTCGGATGAAATTATTGTTTAAAGAAACAATCGGAATTGAATGAATTTTTATAAATGCAATCTGTTGTGATTTATAAATTGGTAAAATATTTGGCACAAGTAATTATGAAATTACTAAGTCGATTTTTTGTATGTGACTTATTTTATTAATACGTTTATTTTTAATATGTTAAAAATACATAACAAATTTATGTGACATGTGACATGTGACATATTGACAATTGACAAAATAATATGGAATCCATATTATGTAAGTGCCGAAAATGGAGGAGTATTAGACTTAATATTGTGTTTATATTATAATTAGTAAACACAATGATTACTATTAAGAGTAGGCATGCAACCCTAGTTTGCATTGTAAAGGCAAACAAGGGCATGCATTGGGTGAGCTCTCTTCCCTCCTCTTCCCTTCTACCCGGTTTTACCAAGGGAAAGGCAAGGGTTTTTGCCTTAATTTTGTTTAACACATTACTTCTAGTGTGTGCTAATTCATTCTAATTATTCACTCATCCAAAATTAAGATTTCTAGAGAGATAAAAAGCTCTCTTCTTCTCCCTCCATAATACCGAAATATTTAAGTGTTTATAAATATTTTGGATCAATTTTCTACTAAATTAATATTGTACTAGCTTCTATACTATTAATTTTATTAAGGGTAAAGCTTTGGGTATTAATCCTAAGGAGAGATCCTACACTTGGATCTTGATTCTTCCATTAAGGGAAAGCTCAAGAATAAAAGAAAAGGAGATTTCTTTTGTGCCCAATAAAACCGAAATCACCAATGTAAGAACATGATTTCTCCTCTATTTTATCTTTTGTTTGCATGCATAAAATCCATATTTAATTTTATGACAAATTAATTTATACATATATGAGTATGTTAGTATGTATATAGATCTACATTTCCTTCAACTGGAACATAAAATTATGAAACCTAGACTTGAATCCAGCATTAAGTAGTTTTGTGATTTTGATCAAAATTTAGTCTTTAGTCGATGTCATCGTTTCCCAATTTAGCCTGAATCCAGCATCGTTTCCCAATGTAATAAAGCCTTTAGTTGATGACATTAAACATGTAATTGTACATAATACAGAAAAAGATGCGAATCAAATGAGAAGGCGGCTTGCATTAAACATCTTTGTCTCTCAATAAAAGACCGTCATACGAAGTACACCCGTCTCATCTTATGGTCAAATCCAAGTTTCACAATTTCTTGTAGCATTACATTCTCGACTACTAAATACATTCTCGACTACTCAAATACAAGACTACAGACTAATCAATTCACGGTACCATTACAAACAAACAAGGTCATATGGCCGAATTTCACCATTTTGAATACTGAGTACATCAACACAAGATAGATATAGCAGGCCTGCTAAAGCAAGGAATGTCTGCCAGTGAACACATATCCATCGGAGAAAGATCATTTGCTTGCAAAAAGACTGTCATGTCATCAATGAAACACCTATACCATCAAAAACAAGTAACAATTAAGAGATGTTCACCAAAGTTATGACCAAATGGACTTTGCATTAATTTTAAGTCAAGCAAGTGTACCGTTTTTGTATTTTTATCCCATTTAAGAAGTTCCAATATTATCTTCTTTCGATAGTCAGGCAATTTATGCAAAAGAGATTTTCATATAGTATAGTATATATTTAATATGTAGTAATGGCAAGGTAGGAGGCAAAACCCGTAAATCTATACCTCAAAATATTCACTGTTGGTCCATAAACTTTCATTATCCAACGCATCCAACCATTTCAGCACAAACACTCCACAATCAAAACTACAAATAAATAAACATTTATGAGTAAAAGAAACATCTCAAGTGAAGATCAACAATTCAACCATTCATTTCAGCAATATGGGATTGGGTACATGGTTTTGGTCAGAGAGGGACCATTCAAACTTGTACGATATATCTCATAATATAGCCTAAAAAACGAAGATACATGGTTACATACCATGTTTTTTGTTGAGGGACTTGAAGGTTTTCAATTGGGTTCATGTACATCAACCGCAAAGGTTCAAATACAGATGAACCACCACAAAGAACAGATGAAACTTGGTACAACTGTAACATGAAAAAGCCAATAGAACATAAAAATATGACAGGGATATATTTTTAAGAAACTAAAGATAAATACTCCAAAATATTTTGGGAAAAAATCATACAATCTCGTGGGCTGTGTGGTTATCAGGATCCGCATGTAAATCGGTGCTCGAGTCGAGGATGAAATTTACTTTTTGCTTTAAATCGCAAACGCAAGCCCACCAATGATGACACTTATCGTTAAACATAGGGATGAAAACCTGCAATAGACAAACCAATTAACAATACACATGAACGAAAATAAATAAAAAAGAACATAAATAGTAGAAGAGGGATCTTTCACCTTTTGGATATTGCTCCCATCAAATGGAATGTAATCAGACTTCAGGTATTGACGCCAAATAGCTGGCTTGCGTACTTCATGAACGGTCTGCATGTAACAAAAGTAGGACCATTTTAATAAACCAGAGAGGAGCAACATTAAGAAATCAAATACTTGAATATCAACATCTAAAGGATTTGAAGCTCACATATACTGTGGTTGACAAGTAGAGGAGATCTGATCTACCAAGTGTGGACTTCACTCCAAACATATCAATCACCTACAAAATCAAATTTAACAAAACATAGGCAAATGATTCACAAAATAAGTTCCAGCATTCACAAAATAAGGTCCAGGATTCACAAAATAAGGTCCAGGATTCACAAAACAAGTTCCAGGATTCACAAAATAAGTTCACAAAATAAGTTCCAAGATTCACAAAATAAGTTCCAGGATTCACAAAACAAGTTCTAGGATTCACAAAACAAGTTCTAGGATTCACAAAAAAAAGTAAAATGAAACATGAAAAGAAAAAGGAAAGGAAAATGATACTTACCTGATCCATAACAAAGCCACGTGGTCCAAGGGTCTGTAAAGCTTGTCTTGTGACTTCCATTCATGGAGTGGACACCATGGCGTCACTTAAATAATGAGGAAATGCAATTAGTCAATATCTCTCACAATATAACTTTTATATTGTAAAATCAAATCAAAATCATATAACTTTTATATTGTAAAATAAAAGCAAAATCATTACAATTTAGTTTGTGCCGATTTTGATCTGCATACATAATCCAACAATTGCTGGTCACTGTAAGGAAGCGGTCGAGAGCCACTGCCACAATACGAACATATAACATTATTTAATCAACTAAAGTACTAAAGGTTTTGCAAGAAAAATATGATAATATTAAAAGAAGAAGGTTCTTACAGCGGTACACGACTCCATTCTAGTGCATCTTTTTTCACTCTATCTCTTAATACGTTCTTATCATATGTAATAATGTGATAGCACACCCTCAATGCAAAACGCTTCACCTGAGCTTCCTATAAATGGAAAAAGGGGAATAATAATGTGGTGCAAACTTATAAAAATTTATATTTATCAATGTATAAATAGAGTTGAAAAAGTAATCTTACAGTATATATGGTTATTGGACAATCACTTTTGTTTCCTTTGTTATTCTCCAATATGTTCAATAAATAGATGCCATTATCTATTTCATCAGAAGTTAAGTTTGATTTTGGGATAAACACTTCGGGCATCCACAAAATACTTGTCAGTGCTGGCACCTTTGGTTTAAGAAGCCGGATGAGCTTTTCTTTCTGTATGAACAAAAGAGAAATCAGTCTTTCTTAGCACAGGTATAAACAAAGGAAAATCATCTACTCAGACCTTGTACAGTGAATCTTAGGGCTTGTTCTGTGAAACTTGGTCGTGGTTTAAAATCATCTATTTTGCTCTTAATTTTGTGAATCTCAGACCTTATCTTGTGAATCTCAGACCTTGTTCAGTGAATCTTAGGGCTTGTTCTGTGAAACTTGGTCGTGGTTTAAAATCATCTATTTTGCTCTTAATTTTGTGAATCTCATACCTTATCTTGTGAATTTCAGACCTTGTTCAGTGAATCTTAGGGCTTGTTCTGTGAAACTTGGTCGTGGTTTAAAATCATCTATTTTGCTCTTAATTTTGTGAATCTCAGACCTTATCTTGTGAATCTCAGGCCTTGTTCAGTGAATCTTAGGGCTTGTTCTGTGAAACTTGGTCGTGGTTTAAAATCATTTATTTTCCTCTTAATTTTGTGAATCTCAGACCTTATCTTGTGAATCTCAGACCTTGTTCAGTGAATCTTAGGGCTTGTTTTTGTGAAACTTGATCAACATAAGTAGTTAAAGTGATAAGATTCACAAACCTTAAGTGTAGGCTTCACAAAATAAAGTCATACATTCACAAAGTCATTTCCTAGTAGAATCACAATAACACACATTTTCCTAAGCAAAATGGAAACAATAGACGTACCACAGGTTGGATAAAACAAGAATAATCAACAGATCTGCCTTTCATAGGATGGATGATTTGCACTTTGCTACTTTTAGTTCTGAGGTCGATACAAATCAAGAAAGGTGGGCATGAGGCGGAGACTATTAGAACGCAAACCTGAAAGGACAAAAAGTAAACTGAATTAAAAAGACAAAAATGCAGTGAATAAAAAATTCAAAAATAAACTTAAGTTGAAATATAAGCAGACCAAAATCAAAGACTTTCTAGTTGAACTGCAGAAACATCAACATTGGAGAGACACTGGGAACAAAAAATAAGATCAGTATGAGTAACGATTAGAAGTCAACATCATGTAAAATAGACTTGGATAATTGGATAAAGTACAGGGTAATAAGACTAACACTTTCATTTCTATAGGGCACAAATAAACGAGAAGGGGAAGTCCGGGATTTGAATATCTCAATACTATTTAAGATCTCACAATACACATCTATGACATGAGATGATATCCGAACGCCTTCAGGCACACTCTTCAACTGGCTCCTTGTCAAAGTCTGACATTGACTTTGGAAAAGAATCTCCGTTTCATCATATGATTCGCCAAGTATAAAATCTAATACTTGTTTCTCAGCTTGATTCAAATCCCTAAAAACATTAAGATTTCTTTGCAAAAAGGGCGATCGAAAAACTTCAGCTGGAACTACAACCCTCCTCTTACCACGACCCGGAACATCCTCTTCAATTGGCAATGGAGATAAGGGAAATGGGATTGCAGCAGTAGTTGGGGTATTGCAAGGAACACTGGCAATCGACTTTGCCATATGACGTGGCGATCGACGAATATAGACATTACTGACAGATCATTTACTGACAGATGTTTTATCGATTGTTGAAACATATGGAGTGTCTGGTAGGCAAATAACATCAAGAGTTGTCTTCCGTATCACAGTAGTAGGAGGAGTAGGAGGAGTAGCTTTTATCTCAATAATTGTAGGCTCAGTGACGTCCTTGTCAGGAAGAACATCATCCAGAGCAGCGTGAGAGGATGTGTTCCCTACCAAAGGAGCGGGCTCAGTGAAAGGAGGGATGACACAGCAGCATATGTGTCAGGCTCAGGCTCAGGTTGAGACAACAAATGGTCAACAGCTGCTAGGAGCCTAAAGGATGGGTATTCTGCATTTGGTGGTGGTGAATGATGTGGCGCTATTGGTTGCAAAGCTTCACCCATCGCATCCAATGCCGCCAACAAATCAGCCTCAGTCCACCCATACAAATTATCCACATTCTCCCCAGCTTTCTCCACATTCTCCCCACCTTTCTCCACATTCTCATGAATATCGTCAACCACTTTCTCAACGATATTCTCATCCACAATGTCCGACACCTTTTCCTCATTCTTCACATCGTTCACATTTTCAGCATCATCCTCTTGTTGAGATAACTTAAAACCTTCTGCTATGTCGTCTACAGCCGCAACTAGTTTCTTCACTGTTGTTGTTGAAGGCAGTTTGGAGGAAGCTTGACTATCAAGTGATTTGTAGTCCGCAAAAGCTTGAGCCATTACCTTTGTGGAAAGCGCAAGTTTATGGACAAACTCACCAGTGCCTTCATTCCCAGGTAGCGATAATTTTTCAGGTTCAGCTTCAAATGCTTTATCTTGAATTGTTGACTTGGAAGACTCGCCGAGCTCAATCTTTGGAGGAGGAGGACACAACTGTGGAATATGGTGGTTGAAGACCATTGGAGGCTCAATAGAACCCCTGCCAAAAGTTTTCTTGTCCGAATTTTTGTCATTCACTTCCTGCTTAACTCTCTTGTTATAGCTTCTTTAGTCCAAGTTGAGAGCGTTGGAAACTGCCGAGTAACAAGGCGTGCTTTGAAGACACATCGATCAAGATAAATGAAAACCAACACCATAATAGGTCCACCAAACCAATTTTCTTTCAGCTTTTTGGTCTGCCACTCCTCCTTTTGCCAAGACTGAACTTGGGCAGCCAATTTGCGTTTTATGAAATTGCACCAGTTGAATTTGGAGATCAACTCAGTGTTTACCAAACTTTTAAGAAGTCTCAAACTTGCCCGATTGCCTACAACACCGCCTAAAAGAGCATTGAAGATATAAATGTTGAAAGTGCGTTTGGAATCATCTCCACCATCTCTTTGTGTACAGAGCTTTTCCATAATGTGTTTGACCTCAATGGAACTACCTTTGTATTGACTTCTGAACTCCTCCAAAAGAGACACATAAGAAGGGCACTTATCTCCAATTTTTGCTTCTTCGACAATGTTTGGACCCATTGGAAATCCCATGCACAGATGGATATCTTCCTCTAAAACAAGGAGTTTCCCATCACATAACGATCCTGTACAGGGGTCATAATTTGAAACTAGCCAGTACGCCAAGTGACCCGGAACAATATCTGTTTTAAGATGCAATAGAGAACCAAATCCCATTTCTTGTATAGCTTCAATCTGCTTATCTGATGGTGGATTCTCCTTATTGTTGGGAAAGTGGTAAAGCCCAGAAGGAGACATCTGAGTCCTCAACAGAGGCAGTCTGTCTTTGTAAATTCTTGTCTTTTTTGTAGGTGGCTCAGAGAGTGGTTCAAGAGCTTGAGGGTGCTTCATGAGAGTGGTTCGAGGCTTGATCGTCCTCAACATGTCGCTTCATCCTGGCTTGGCTTGCTTCCTACAACTCAGAAAAGCCTATTATTCACAAAGCAAGGAAAATAAGTTCACAAAATAAATAAACTTGGTCAGTAAAGTTTAGATTCTCAGAGCTTGTTTTGTGAATCTCAGACCATGTTCAGTGAATCTAAGGGCTTGTTTTGTGAAACTTGGTCATTATAAGTGGTTAAAATCATCTATTTTGCTCATACCTTTATTTGGTGAATTCACAGACCTTATTTTGTGAATCTCAGACCTTATTCAGTGAATGTAAGGGCTTGTTTTGTGAAACTTGGTCATTATATTATAAGTGGTTAAAATCATCTATTTTGCTCATACCTTTATTTGGTGAATTCACAGACCTTGTTTTGTGAATCTCAGACCTTATTCAGTGAATCTAAGGGCTTGTTTTGTGAAACTTGGTCATTATAAGTGGTTAAAATCATCTATTTTGCTCATACCTTTATTTGGTGAATTCACAGACCTTGTTTTGTGAATCTCGGACCTTATTCAGTGAATCTAAGGGCTTGTTTTGTGAAACTTGGTCATTATAAGTGGTTAAAGAACATTACATTATAACAAGGTCAATTAACTCAATTAACTGAATTTAAGGTCTCACATTCACTAAACAAGGTCTAAGCTTCACAAAATAAGTTCACAAAATAAGTTCCAGGATTCACATAATAAATCGCAAGATTCACAAAAGAAGATCCACAATTCACAAAATAAGGTCACAAAATAAGTTAGTCATTATAAGTGCATGGAAGAATATGTAAGAAAACAAATATAAATTTAAATAGAAAGTCAGAAATAAAGAACATTGCATTATACATAGAAAAGTGATCCATGCAAATATTTAAAACAAAGTACAAGATTACATGATAATTTATGTTATCCAAAATGTTAAACTAAGACGTACATAATTATACAGAAGGTTGACACTACTACGAAATTATACAAAATAACAAAAGGGCAAAGTTAAAACCTTAAAGTGCAAAGCTAGTTACACAGATAGTACATTACAAACAAGGGACAACTCTAGGCTATATATACAGCATCATCAGAGGTAAGTCAAGAAAAGATATATCTCTACGAGTGACTAGTAAGTCAGCAGCAATGCCAATAGCTATATCTCGTTCTTCACTCGGCGTAGCTTTTAAAACATGCAATGGCTCATTAAATGCACTGCGTGCAGCATCATTAAGAGCATTGAGATGAGTACTCTGAGATGGAATTTTTGCTTGCTGATAATGCAGTAAGAATTTGGCAATCATATCCTCCGTCATGAAACATTTGCATGTTTGAAAGACTATTCTAGGACCCCTACGAATAGTCCGAACACCATTCATATCATTTATGTCTACAGAAAGCCAATATGCCAAGGTGACCCCAGGTGCACTTTTGTGTATCAGAAATAGTTGAGCCCAATTTCGACAAACGAGCGCCATATTTGCTTTATCTTCGTAATGATTAATTTTAGAGAAGATTTTTTTGCATAAGATCTTGATTATTAAAAACAGAATGACATGCTTGATAGTGACGGCCAAGCACTATAACTTCCTTTAACGGCGAAAAAGAGAAATCCATAGCTGTTTGTTTTTCAGTGACATAAAGTGCGCGAAATGACTTTTGATCTTCGTCAATAAGATTAACAACACAACCATTGCACCAAGGTGTCATACTTGTCTATGAAACAAGTGAAATACAAATATTAGTTAAACAAAAGAAATGTGAAAATACAAAACACAAATTCCTAGGTAGTTGGACTAACAAGCTCGGAAAATAAACAAAGGTGAAGGAGATTCTCAGACCTAGGAAGCACAAATTCCTCACAAAATTAGATCTAGGAAGCACAAAAACCGGGAAAATAAAAAGGTTTAGATTCTCAAACCTTGTTCGGTGAATCTCAGACCTTGTTCAGTGAATCTCAGACCTTGTTTTGTGAAACTTGGTTATTATAAGTGGTTAAAATCATCTGTTTTGCTCATTTCTTTATTTGGTGAATTTACAGACCATGTTTTGTGAATCTCAGACCTTATTCAGTGAATCTAAGAGTTTGTTTTGTGAAACTTGGTCATTATAAGTGGTTAAAATCATCTATTTTGCTCTTTTCTTCTTAATTTATTTCTCTGCTTCTTTGTAATCGCAGACCTTATTCAATTAACACTCAAGCAACAACAGCAGAAGACAAACAGTAGCTAGTGTAATTTATGCAAACCTCTGCAATTTATGCAAACCTTTGAATAATCTCAAACCTTATTCAATGAGCACTCAAGCAACAACAACAACAGCAGAAGACAAAATGCAACACGCAGCCAAAGAATGACAAGCTAATCACAAAATACCGTACTCAAGCAGGCAAAAACTGGCAAAATAGAGGAAAAACTACTAAAATTAAAAATGAAGCAACAAAAACAGAAGTCAGTTTAAGTTTGAAGATAATATTAAAAATGAAGCAACAATAAGCTACTGGTTTCACAAATTTACCTCCTAGATTCACAAAATAAGTTCTAGGTTTCAGAAAAGCAGGTAAACGAAATCTTAACAAACAGATGACAAACATTAAGTCCAAGTTTGAAGATAATATAACAATAAGGTACTGGTTTCACAAATTTACCTCCTAGATTCACAAAATAAGTTCTAGGTTTCACAAAAGCAGGTAAACGAATCTTAACAAACAGATGACAAACATTAAGTCCAAATTTGAAGATAATATAACAATAAGCTACAAAACTTAACTGAATTTAAGTGATAATAGGTAAGAAAGAGGGGAAAACTGTACGAAGAAGTAGGAAAATTGCTTTTCAATTGATGTTAGGCGTTCCGACGGTGCTTGATTATGCTGAGTAAACGATTAAAACCTGCATTAAAACAAAATAATAAGTAATTTAAGCTCAATAACAAAAATAATAAGTAATTTAAGTTCCGATGGTGCTTGATTATGTTAGTGATAATGACGACGAGGATATGGAACTTATTCAATCGAATATACCTGATTTGAAGAGGATAATGGCAGATGGAAAGCTCAATAACAATGGCGGTCGGAAGCTCAGCGTTAATGGCGAGTGACGAGCTGAAGACGAGTTGAAGAGTGAGAGAGAAGAGAGAGAGAGAGAGAGAGAGAGAGGAGAAGAATGATGATAAATGAGTGAGTAAATGAATTGAGTTGGGTGTATTATGACATTATATAGGGACACATATCATAATCTGGTGAGCCTACAATTATTAGATCCAATGGTTTAAAAAGGGTTCAGCTACCTCACCCTAAGGAGGGTGCCTCACATTATTCAATACCATATAAGGCCCTAAGTCCTTATAAGAGCCCTTGGATGGAAGGGATGGAGGGATGAGATTACATCTCATTGAAGGGTCACAATTCCCCCTCCCTAATCTCCTTCCCTAATTGTGTATAACTCCACCTAATTTTGTACAACTCTTCCACCATTCTAATCTCCCAACTCACTTCCTCATTATTCATTCATTCACACTTCTCTCATACACTCATTCTCTCCCATCTTTCTCTCATTCTCTCAAAAAAAAAAACCAAATCAACAAAAAAAAAACCAACAAAAAAAAAACCAAAAAAAAAAAAAAACAATAACTTCATCGTCCTCCCTCCTTTACTCCACCATCATTCACCATATTCAAACACCTCCCTCCCTCTCTCCCTCCCTCCCTCTCTCGTCTGCCGCCCCCCACCCCCACCACACACACAACCACCCACAACCGACAGCCCGACAACAACAGCAACCCGCCAGAATCCCGACCTCACAACCGCCACCACGCCACACACTCCAACCAAAAGCCACACACTCCGTCCTTCCTCCTGCCGACAACCCCACGGCCAGCCGACAACCCCACTGCCACCCGACAACCCCACGGCCACCTACCATCGCGCCTCATTCACTCTCGCCCTCCACAACCCAAAACCCAACACCCTAAACCCGACACCCTAAACACCAGCAGCAACACCAGCCCCACCGCCGTCCTTCCTTCCTCCTCCTTCCTCCCTCCCGCCGTCCTTCCTCCCTCCTCCTTCCTCCCTCCCTCCCCAACGCCAGCCCCACCGACATCAGCAGCACCCCAACACCGACATCGCCACCCTCCCGCCGTCCTTCCTCCTCCTCCCGCACCTCCTGCCGCCAATACTCCCTTCGCCGTCCTTCCTTCCTTCCTCCTCCTTCCATTTTTTTTTGGTTTTGTTCTTTGTTCTTTTGTTTTTGTACTGCGTTTTTGTTTTTTTTTTGTTCTTTGTTTTTTGTTTTGTTTTTGTTTTTGTTTTTGTTCTTTGTTCTTTGTTTATTGTTTTTGTTTTTGTTTTTGTTTTTGTTTTTATTTTTATTTTTTTATTTGGTTGTTATTGTTATTTGATTTTTTGGACTAAAGTTATACATCTTGTCTATTAAAGTTATACACTGCGTGCATTAGAGTTATACACACGATATTTAAATTTGGTTTTGTTATTTGGTTTTTTTATTGTTATTTGGTTTATTTCAGATTTCGGGTTGGGTTGGGTTGTTGGTTTTTTTTTTTTTTGTTATTTACTTATTATGTTGTTATTTATTTAGATCTAGTTTTTAGATTTTTAGATTTGTTTTAAATTTTTCATATTATTTTAAATACCTATTGGTTTTAGAATTGTCGTTTTTTATTTTTCATATTTATTTGGTTTTTATAAAAGTTATACTATTTACGACTAAAGTTATACACTTAAAACATTAAAGTTATACATTTTATGACTAAAGTTATACCCTTGAAACATTAAAGTTACACTATTTACGACTAAAGTTTTACCCTTGAAACATTAAAGTTACAATTTTTATGACTAAAGTTATACATCTTATCTATTAAAGTTATACACTGCGTGCATTAAAGTTATACACACGATATATAATTTTTTTGTTATTTGATTTCGTACAACTTCAAAGGGTCATTGTGTACAACTTCAATGCCCTTATGTGCAACTTCAGTGATCATTTATTTCAGATTTTGTATATATTGTTTTTGGTTTTTGGTTTTTTGTTTTTTCTATTTTTTTTTTTTTTTTGTTTTTTAGTTAAGAGTTGTTTTTTAAGGGTTTATTTTTGACTTGTTTTTGTTTTTGTTTTTTGTTTTATATAAAAGTTCACTATTTACGACTAAAGTTATACAATTTTGAACTAAAGTTATACAAATTTGGACTAAAGTTATACAAAAAATGATCAGTTGTACTCTTATGGAATAAAGTTATACAATTTTGGACTAAAATTACACAAATTTGGACTGAAGTTATACAAATACGGACTAAAGTTATACAAATAAGGACTAAAGTTATACAATTTTGGATTACAGTTATACAAATTTTGTCTACAATTATACAAAAAATGATTGAAGTTATACTCTTATGTAATAAAGTTATACAATTTTGGACTAAAATTACACAAATTTGGACTAAAGTTATACAAAAAATGACTGAAGTTATACAAATAAGGATTAAAGTTATTCAAACAAGGACTAAAGTTATACAAAAATGAACCAAAGTTATACAAAAATAGACCAAAGTTATACAAAAAAAGACTAAAGTTATACAAAAATTGGACTAAAGTTATACAAAAAATTGGACTAAAGTTATACAAAAATGAACCAAAGTTATACAAAAATGAACCAAAGTTATACAAAATTGTATAACTTTAATCCATATTTGTATAACTTTAGTCCATTTTTGTATAACTTTGGTTCATTTTTGTATAACTTTAGTCCAATTTTTGTATAACTTTAGTCCATATTTGTATAACTTTAGTCCATATTTGTATAACTTTAATCCATATTTGTATAACTTTAGTCCATTTTTGTATAACTTTGGTTCATTTTTGTATAACTTTGGTTCATTTTTGTATAACTTTGGTTCATTTTTGTACTCCCTCCAATTCACTGTTTTCTTCCCTATTTCCTTAAACGGATTATTCAGGTTTTCTTCCCCTTTCTTATTTTGGAAACTTTTTACTCTTATTTTATTCATTCATTTCTCCATTATCAAACCCCACCTAACTTTTACTCTTATTTTATTCATCCATCTCTCCTCTCACCATACCCCACATAACTCACAATTCCTTATTTAATTCCCAATTATTCATTCCTCTCTCCAATCTACAAACCCCACCATCTTTCTTTATTCATTTTTTAACTCCCTCCTTAATTCTTGTGCCCCAAATAAAGGGAAGAAAACACTGAATTGGAGGGAGTATAACTTTAGTCCAATTTTTGTATAACTTTGGTTCATTTTTGTATAACTTTATTCCATATTTGTATAACTTTAGTCCATATTTGTATAACTTTAATTCATATTTATATAACTTTGGTCCATTTTTGTATAACTTTGGTTCATTTTTGTATAACTTTAGTCCATTCTTTGTATAACTTTAGTCAATTTTTGTATAACTTCAGTCTTTTTTTGTATAACTTTAGTCCATTTTTGTATAACTTTAGTCAATTATAAGATTAAAATCAACAAATTATAAGAATTTTTATATGGCTAAGATTAAAACAACAAATTTTATGAAAAATATTTTAGTAGATCTTAGATGAAAAAAAAGTATCTCATAAAAAAAAAACGAGATTTAAAACCCGAAATCTTAAAAAAAAAGTATAACAAGAAGAGATTTGAGAAAATGAATAAAAAACGAGAAGTAACAAAATAAAAGAAAATAAATGACAACAAAAAAAAATGAATGGAAAAAACAACTCAAAACATAAAAATAAACACCAAACGAAAAAAAAAAAAAAAAAAACCGAGGTGAACAAAAAAAAAAAAAAAAAAAAAAAAAAAAACAGGTGGCGGCGGTGTGGTGGCGGCGGTGGTGGGTGGTGAGTTGGTGTCGGGTGGGATAGTGGTGGGTGTTGGTGAATGAGGAAGAGAAGAATGAATGATTTATTTGGGTTTTTTGATTTATTTGGATTTTTTGGGTTTTTTGATTTAATTGGATTTTTTGGGTTTTATTTATTTATTTGGGTTTTGGGGTTTTTTATTTATTTGGATTTTTTGGGTTTTATTTTTTGGGATTTTAGAGAGAAGATGAGTTGTGTGATATGTGAGAGAAGTGGATGAGAGGAAAAGAAGTTATAGTGAATTAGTGATTAATTCGAAGGATTAGTGAAGGAGGAGAGAATGAGTGATATTCACTACTACAAATTTAGGCAACTACAACGCCCCTTTAACAACGATTATTCACGAAAATCACAATAGACGTTGTAGAATGTATGGCGCGAATTTTACTAAAATCAATTACAACGGGTATGGTTATACAAACCGTTGTTATTATTTTTCACAACGGGTCACACATGCGGAACCGTTGTTAATAATTTGGCGCAAAATTGGTGCAAAGTTAGTGAAAAGTAATCACAACGGTTACTTTTGAAACCCGTTGTTAAAACATATTTGACAACGGGTGTTTTTTACAACCGTTGTTAAAACATATTTCACAACGGTTGTTGTTTAATAACCGTTGTCAATACCTTCCATACTATAAACCACACAAACAGAAGTCTGCTGCAGCCACAAAACACAACCCTTAATACACAAACACAAACACAGCAGACAAACAAACACAAAACACATACACACTCTCTTTCTCTCTTTCTCTCTTTCTCTATTTCTCTCTTTCTCATCGTCGCTTTATCTTCTCGCCACACCGTGATTTCATCGTCTATTACGTTCTGTATTTATCAGGTAAATCTCGCCACATCACTTTAGTTTCATCGTCATTATTTTCTTTTTCTATTTATTTCTTTTGCATATATGTGTTTTTATCGACCATTATGTTATTTGTTTAAGTATTGTTCGCATAATTAGTTACTAAAACAATGAAGAAGCAAGATGAAGAAGTAAGATAAACATAATTAATATATATATATATATATTTATAAATACATAAATTAAAAAAAAAAATTACATATGTAAAAATGCAATTCTTATATTTTCATGGAGGATCTTATTGTGCTCTATCGTATCCATCCTCTCCTCCTTGGCTATTTGGAGGTTCCGTTCAGCAGTTGCTATATCGTCATATAGCCGCAATCGCTCGCTCGCTCCGTCAAGCCATCTTCTTTGGCGTGCTTGATGCGGTTCGAGCTTCCGCAAGGTAGCTCCTGAAACTTTCCTCAATATGGAGGAACCGGCGGATGAAGTTGTTGTTGTTCTCGATCATGGTAAGAGTCTTTAGGATGAAATCATTCATTTTGTTAGAGTTTTTTGAGTTTGATTTGAAAGATTAAGTAGAGTTTGTTTTAACAGTTAGAGTTTGGAGATGAATATATGAGATAATGGAAATGTTAGTTGAGATATGCAATGTATTTATACTAAGCAATGTGTGGGTTGAGTTAATTGCTTTTTAATTAATAAATATGTTAGGAAGTTGTGCCATAATCATCATCATATCTCTCAATAATGCTGCTTCAAATCCTATTACTAACCCTTCTCATTCCATATTATCCGTTCATATGTACAAAGGATGTCGGTAATAATGCATGCATCGAATTCTAACAGCCGTAATTATGCATGCATCTAGTAATATTTAATTTAATTTTTTTTTATTTTTTAAGAACAAACAACAACGGTTATTTTATAACAACCCGTTGTCTTTAGTTATAACAACGGTTTTGTATATTAAAACCCGTTGTTATAACTTTCCCCCCAAAATTGTGTCACACTTTCCACAACGGGTTTTTATAAATAAAACCGTGGTTAATAGTTTTAACAATGGTTTCCTTAAGTAAGCCAACCGTTGTTAAAACCTTCTACAACGGTCGCTTTAACAACGTCCGCTTTTTTATATAACAACGGTTTTTGACCGTTGTTATAGCCTGTATCTGTAGTAGTGATTAGTCCATAAACACACTTTTTGGAGGTTGATCTTGGCCATCCATCTTCACCATCCAATGGCCCTTAGAAGGACTTATGGACTCAAATATATAAGTGACCTTAGTTGATCATTTCTCTCTCTCTCTATATATATATATATAGAGAGAGAGAAATTTTTTATGATATACAGAAGTATTGTGGCCCCTCAACGATGTAAATGAGTTATTTTAATTTTTTCCGTTTCGAGAAGATCAACTTGATCGTATATGATATACAGAAGTATTTCTTATTCTCTAAAAATATTTTTCAAATGAAAAGATTGTAATGACCTAAAGTGTAGTCAATCAGAAGCATCTTTGTATGGATTGCTTAATATCTTTTCCAAATGAACATTCAGTGATATGGTTCTATAAATAAACATATTTATTAATTTTTTGGTTAAGTATATATTTTGTTTGTATAGGGAGTATTTGATTGTTTATGTATTTCCTTTTTTTTGTTGAGTTGATTGGTGAGTGGGAAATTTTTTATTGTGGAGTTGACACGTGTACAAATTAATCTATGTTGGTTCTTCTATTATATAGATATATAGATATAGATATAGATAGATATATAGATAGATGTAGATATAAATATGTATAATTAATATTCTAATCTGCAGTGAGGCCCTCTGTCTCTGTTATTTGTTTGCAGATGAGATGTCTGAGTCATTTATTTGCCTTTTATTTTAGGAATGTCTTTGATAGGCAATTGAATCTTCGACGACACTCAATTTGGTCCATTTGTCATCTAATAATTACCCCATCTCCCCTCCTTTTTTTCAATGGTTTTTGTGCCAAATCAAAGACAAACAAATGACCTGGACGAAGGGAATACATGACTACTTTATCTACAATGTTTATACCCGATATTAACTAATAATAATAATAATAATTCTTATGTTTGTTATAACTTATAAGAATGGATGAAATTTAAAAAAGTAATTAAACGAAATAAAAGCATATATCCATTTGTTGTCATCCCTTATACTATTAACCTGCTATAAGAAGTAAACATGTATTTTTTTTTTCAAAACAAAGAAAATTGGAAATTAAAATATTATTTCATTTTGTTTTATATATGTTATTGCATGACTGTATTTTGATTTATTTGTGTCTTTCTTTTTGTCCCAATCAAAAAATAACGGCTTGGTACAATTTTTAATTTTCGATTGATCTCACTACTACGAATTTGGTCTATTACAAAACTTTTCATGCAAAATTCTTTAAATTTTTTTGCTTTGTGAGCATTCAAAACCAACATTGTTTCAAATGCATTGCAATTTTTAATTAAAATAAACAATATTTTTCTCGAAATGTTATTATTGTTTAACCCAAAAGCAACACTTATTTTAATGTGTTGTATAGGTTTATGATTAAGAAGTTAAGAACAACAACATTTTCTTATTAGTCTTTTTTTTTTTTTTTTAATGTTTCATGTAGAACTTGCTTAGGTTTCTTCAATTTTGGAATTATTAACTTTCTTATTTTTATGTCTAAAGTAGAACTTGCTTCAGTTTACTTCAATAGTGATAATTTTTATTTTGGAATTATTATCATAGTCTTGTGTGTGACAATCGTATGATACACCGGATAAAATGTAATAGTTTAAATGATAAAAAAATTCATTTTATCCTAAATTACTCCATTAAAAAGTAATCAATTTTTATTCATTTTAACAATTAATCAACTTCATTCTTCTCTTGTTTGAAACTATATTCGAGTTAACATTTAAGCGACATGAAAAAAAATACGAGTACAAAATATTCTTCATTAATTTGTCTTTTATTTTATTTTCTTTAAAAATGAATGAAAACAGAAATGACATGGAATAACAGGTTAAAAGGTTGAGAAATGAGAATCAGTATAATGATATATGTTCTTGAGTGGCAATAACAGAACAAAAATATTTACAATGACATATTTAAAAAAAAAACAAACTTTTATAATTTATAATGACAATGAATGATTTTATCTCATAATTAAACATTTAAAGTATTTATAAAATTTTGTCCACTTAACATTCATATATTTTCACTCTTTTTTTATTAATTATTCATTGGTTAATGTACATGAAATATGTATACATTTGTTTTTTTTTGGTACTAATCAACTCTTTTGAGAAATTATACTCATAAGGCTTGGTACGGTTTGAGAATTTAATTAGCTAAGCAACTCTTTTAGACGCCAACTACATTGTAAATTATTCCCGAAATTCTTAGTGTTAGCATATGATTTCGTATAAATATGACTGTACATTTTTTGTGTTGCAATTTTGATTTGTATTGTCTAAAATGACGTCCCCTACAAATTAAGCCCTGAATTAAATATCATCATGTTTATAACTAATTGAGTTGAGGTGCACGATGATAGTAGTAAAAAAAAAAGAGAGGGAGAGAAGCTAAAACTCATAGATTAATTTGATTGTGTCAAATATATAAGAGAATACTGTTTCATTTTAATGTGCATGCATGTACGTAAAAGTAGGTTTACTTAATCCAAAGTTCCGTAATAGGTTTAGCACAAAGGATTGGAGACGGGTCTTCATTACATAAGCGTAGGATATCCGGCTTGATGTGCTCATACGCGATAATTGGCGTATTCGTCTTAAAAGTCAGTCGATCAACGTTCCCATGCGACATTCCGTGTCGTTTTAAGTACTCAGTCTCTGCGTTTTGAATAAGGATCTCGGCCAACACCTTTTCTTGGACCACATCACACTTGCCCAGTTGCTCGTTATTTCTTCTAGGAATTTCACGGACGCTTCATAACCATGATCAGCGTCTTCCGACACCGAACCACCTTCCACATACGATTCTTTCTTACTTGCCATATGGATCGTAATTGTTAACTTTTGATGTTTTATGTGGTATAGTAAACATTTCAATCTTTTATAGCTACCTCGTTGTGTTAATTAGGAAACATTAGTATTATATAAAGTTAATACCAAATATTTCAAGTGTGGAGATATTTTTTTGAGGGAAAAGTGTGGAGATATTGTGGTAATATCGACATATCGAAATTAGATAAATATAGAGGATAGGTGATATATCTAGTTTCCTAATAAGTTACGAAGGTCTTCGTTTCACTATAATGACCATTGATACACAACTACAATCAACAAATATTTACATTTATGAAATATTATTCCCTTCTACCATTTATCATGATATATATTATGCCTTGTGAATGCCATATATTTTGGATTACTGCTTTATATAATCTTATTACAAAATTATTATCGTACAAAACAACTATATATGGAGAAATTCTTAGGTCTGGACTTGCCTGAAACTAGGTAGCACCAAAACGGAAACGAACACGGACACGACACGGACACGTGATACGGCATCCCATGAAATTTAGGACACGGGACACGCTATTTAAATTTAATAAAATATATATTTTATGGTTATAAATAACCAATGATTTTATTTTTTTAATGTATTTGATATTAAATTTCAATAAGTGAAGGTAAACTTTGACCTTGACTATAACTAATTCTCATTTTTCAGCCAAACCCATCTTCTAATCAATCTCTTTTGACATTTTATTGCTCGTCTAAACTATAACATGTTTAGGCGGGTGTCCGACGAGTGTCGGGTGTCCGGGTGTCGGACACAGTGTCGGACACGGGACGACTACTTAGGAGGAGTGTCCGTGCTACCTAGGCCTGAAATCCACGGAATAATCAGAGGGTAAATTTTAATTGGGTGATAATTATTGGGAAAGTTAATTACTTGGGTAATGAGTTCTTTGAAGATAGATTTGTCATATAGGATTAATGATTACTCAGTAGATGTTTTACTCCCTTAACCATTACCCAGGGGGAGGGTGGGTAATATATTACCTAGAGGTGGCAATCATTGACACGATCCGAAAACACGACACGAATCCGACACGAAATTAGCGGGTTATGGTTACGACGTTCTGACCCATTTAAGTAACTGGGTTGACACGAACACGAAACGAAACTAAAATGGGTCGGGTTAGGGTTGAACTCTTTTGACACGAACCCAACACGAAAACCCATTTATTTAATGGAGTTACTTTTTCACATACGGATTTTACTCTTTCACATACACTTTTTCATTAATTTTTCATATCCTACCCTTTTCCTAAACCTAATAAAATTAACTTTTATAGGTACTTTTTGCCCTAAAATCACATCTAATATTGCTCGAAAAACATGAGAAGGGATCGTAATTCGCCAATTAATGAAGTAATTTAGTTGTTTACCAATTTTTAAATATGTTTTGTTCAAATTATTAGGGTTTATCAATTAGTGAAATTAATATGTTTTGTTCTTTATCAATTACTGTCAATTAGGATTGGTGGTGGCGGTCAGGTGGAAGGCGAAGTAGTTAGGGGTGGTCAGGTGGTTGTCGTATGGGGGTGGAGTGGTGCGTTTGGGAGTGCGAGGAGGTGCGAGCGAGTCAGGCAGTTAAGTGCGACGGAGTGGTGCACTGGATGTGCGAGGGGATGGAGTGGTGTAACTGTATACATTACAATCTATTTGTCTACATTGTGCTGATGTTGAACTAAAACCACTGAATCAAGCAGGGAATGGAAGTATGGGGCAAATAAAAGCCGTTTCATCTACCACTACTCAATAGGTAATCATTTGTCAACTGCCACGATAGAATCTCTCAGTAATGTAAACACTTCCAACCTTTGTACAATAGAATACAATGGTTGCTGATACAATTGGCAAAAAGGGATGGGATGAGTGGAGCAGAGGGAGGAGATGCCAGATTGGTAGTCGGAGCTAGGATTGGTGGTCGCCGGAGACTGGATTGTCGAGCGTCGGAGGACAAGTTGCCGGAAGTGAAGTAAGGGGATAAAAAAATCAATTGAATGAGAGAGAAGAAAAAATGACAAGGGTAATATCGTAAAAGGCATATGTGAAATAGTAAAATCCGTATGTGAAAAAGCAAACCCTTATTTAAAAGTGTCCTAATATATTGGGGTTGGATCAATAATCCAACCAAACAACTTAAAAATAATCTTTTTTATTCATCATTTCTGGGGTAATATGACTATAAAGCTTCATTTATTTTATTAGTTTGTTGGGTTAAACGGGTTAAATGGGTTAAAAATGATATGCTAAAAGATAAATGGGTTAAACAGGTCGAGTTGGGTTATAGAAAATTTAAATGGGTTGGGTTAGGGTTGAGACAAATGACCCGCTTAGGTAATTGGGTTGGGGTAGTGGTGACACGTTTGTAGTTGACACGAACACGAACACGAACATGACATGACCCGATTTGTTTTCCAGGTCTAGTATTATTCCTTAATGAGGGTACGTAATAGATCCGAATGTTGAATAATCACTCTCATACCAAACATGGAAAACGCACCTCACATATCACTCCACTATTAATCAACCCCCCCCCCCCTCCTCTTCTACCCTCAATCCAAGCAAGCTCTAAGTTGTATGTTATGCTATCATACACCTTTAATCCCCCTTCCCCTTACTAATAAGAGAATAAAAATTCTCAATAATTTTCCCTTCAAAAAGAATCATACACCTTTAATCCCCCTCCCCTTTAATAGTAAAGAATATCCCTCCAAAAGAAATCTAACTAAATAAGGAAATAAGACCGTGTTTCTAAGAAAATTGAATATGTTAATCTCCATTTTATTCCTCGATCAACTACTTATTGGTCTCTTTATAAGGTAAACATTTTATTATTTTTTATTATGGTTTTACTTAGGGCATATATACGTTAATAAACAAGAAAGACTGGTGAAAATCATTATCATTATCATTACATATATTAATCTTCTAAGATCTACAGCCACATGACATGCTAATATTTCAGCGATACTTACATGACATTTTATAATTATTTTGAGTTATTTTGAGTAATTTGAACATTGCACATATCACGGAAAAATAAAGGAAAGTTTAACATAACACTTAAATCAATTAAAGAAGCAATATAAAACATATCATTATATACCAACTTAAATTATGATTATCAATCAATCCCTAAATTCACGAATATTTCAAGTTCAGACAATCAATTGAAAAAATGGATAATAAACTACTTTAATATACGTCTATAAGTATATGATATTCTTTCAAGCAAAATTACGGAATATATTTATATAAGTAAAATTACGGAATATATGATTCTAAAACTAATTTATAACCGAAATTGTAATACCCGTCCTTTTAGAGATCCGTTGACCGACGTTGACTGACCTTAGACACCTATCTTAACCTTCGGAAACCTTACGAGTTAAGCCTTGTGACGTTGTGAGCCTTTGTGTTTATGTTACTCGATCTAGCAGAGGCTAATCGATCGAGTAGCTTAAGAACTTGATCGAGTAGAGGTCACTTGAAGCAAAACGAGCCACCCTAAGCATGTTTATACCCGGTTTTGGTCCTTTGGCCGAAAAGGGGTCCAATTCAAAATCCATTTAAGAACATTAGGCATTTTATGGTCAAGAAACCTTCTATAATGAGTTAAGAGTACTTTTGTCTAGGAGTTTATGTCTTGGGAAGGTGACAATCATAGAGAAAGGCAAGAAACAAAACCGGTGGCCCTATGGTTACACGGTTTGCCATGGCAAGTACAAGGGTCACTTTCAAGCTTCCCAAATTGTCCAAGCCAACTTTTTGCCTCCTTTCTTACATGCTATAGCTCTTATGCACTCCTTGGCCGACCCATGTGAAGCTTCGAAGCTTGATTAATAATCATTGTCCTTATTAGTTTACCTTCTTGTTTTCTTTTAAGATTTTCAACTTGTGTAAGAACTTTGTGTAAGGCTTTAGGGCCACCTTTTGTACCGGTTTTCTAGGGTCTTTTGGACCGTTAGATGCTAGGTTAGATGAATGGTGAGAATTGCTTGGCTTGGCCTATAAAAACAAGGCTTTCCTCATGTAAAATTCAGATTTGATGAATGAAAAACACAAGTTAGAAATATTGATTTCTACTAATCTCCTTTGCTTAGTGCTGGGAAATCCTCTATTGCTTAGTGCTTAGAGTTGGGTAATTTCTTTGATAGTGCGTGAAATTTCCCTTACGCTTAGTCTAGTGGCTTAGTGCTTGGATTAAGTCATATCCCAATCACGCCTTTTACTCTCTTCGATTGTAGAGTTCAGGATTTCGTGGTGCCAAACAGTCCTGTCGACTGTTCGATTACAGTCCTCAGAGTTTATGTTCGGTTTTTAGTCCATTTTATCACAATTAATCATTCCCATTCACTATCCAATTCGAGTCATATTTCATCAAAACCCGAGTCTTGAGCGTTTTACTTCAAATTGGTTATCAGAACAAAGGTTTAACACAATTCCATTGTTGTGTTAGTCTTGGGAAGAAGTTTTTCTTGTGAGTTCAATATAAAACTTAACCACATCCAAAAACACAAAAACAACCATGAGTGAAGAAACACTACTTGGAATCGAGACTCAAGTAAAACAACTCTCCGAGAAATGCGACCTAATGATAGACTCCTTCAATGCTATCATGGCCAACATTCCAACACCACCAAGGAACCGGGGAAGACTACCACTCCACCGTGGTAGAGGACGTGGCCGAGGGCTTGGAGCAAGAAACCAAGCGAGGCCGACCATGAAGAGCAGGACTTGCACTCGGATGAAGAGGGTTCCATCATTGAAGCCGAGCATGAAGAGCATCCTAAAGCTCTAAAGGTAGATATTCCGGACTTCCATGGTAGTTTAAATCCCGATGACTTACTAGATTGGTTTAGGTCAATTGAAAGAGTCTTTGAATTTAAATCATACTCGGATGCTAAGTATTTCAAGGTTGCCATTTTAAAGTTTAAGGGTTATGCATCTCTTTGGTATGAAAACATGAAAAACCAAAGGAAGAGGGATGGTAAAGAACCCATAAAGTCTTGGTCAAAATTGAAAAAGAAGCTTAGTGACAAGTTTATTCCCAAAGAGTATACTCAAGATATGTCATTAAACTTACTCAACTAAAACAAGATCAGCAACCACTTGAGTCTTACATTAGGGATTTTGAACAACTCACTTTGCAATGTGACATCAATGAGAAACCCGAGCAAAAAAATAAATTGCTAGGTTTGTGGAAGGATTGGATGATAAAATTACTAATAGAGTCCGAATGCAACCGTTGTGGTCCTTTGATGAAGCCGTGAACTTGGCTTTAAGGGTGGAAAATGGGCCAAGGGGAAGACCTCCAACTCAAAATTGCCGACCAAAACAACAACCAAGACAACTCATGCCGAGACCAAACCCAAAGAAACCAACACCCCAACCATGACACCCATACTTGACAAAGGAAAGGGCATTGAAACCTCACAAAGAAAGACCTTACCCCTTAAAAAATGTTTCAAATGCCAAGGTTATGGTCACTTTGCCAAAGATTGTCAAACTCAAAGAGCCCTTAGTAGCTCTGAAGTGGTTCATTGGGGAGAGGATGAGATTCTTGTGTGTGATGAGGGTGAGGAAACCAAGGAGACCAAGGATTAGGAGCTAGTATTGCCGGATTCCGGGATGAGTCTAGTCACTTGGAGAGTGTTGAGTGCTCAACCATTGGAAATGGATCAAATACAACAACTTTTTAGGTCTAGGTGTACCATTGGGGGAAAATTTTGCAACCTAATCATTGATGGAGGTAGTTGTACTACTATGGCCTCTAGTGTCCTTATTGAGAAACTTTCCTTGACCACCCAAAATCATCCATGTTCTTACAAATTAAGGTGGCTTGACAAAGAGGCCGAATTGAAGGTTGACAAACAATGCTTGGTGTCTTTCACCATTGGCAAGAATTATGTTGATAAGGTTCTTTGTGATGTTCTACCTATGGATGCTTTCCATCTTCTACTTGGTAGACCTTGGGAGTCTGACAAGAGTGTGGTGCATCATGGAAAGGATAACACATACTTCTTTGAATTTGACAAGAGGAAAATCACTCTAGCACCTCTTCCACCATCCTCCATGCCTGAACCTTCCAAAGAAGCGATGCTAATCAAGGAAGCCGAAATGGTCCAAGAAAAGAGTGATGAGAAAGGTGTTCATGTTCACCTTGCCGAGGGCATATCCTAGGAGCAAGAAGAAACATTCCCTAGCAAGGTTCAAAATTGGACCAAGTTCTTTCAAGATGATCCACCAAAAGCCAACGTAGAGATGGTAGCCGAGGTCCCTAATCCGCACTTGGACAACTGGGATGTTCACAAAGCAAGCAACATACTAGGGGAGTGTTCACTTGAACAAAAGTTGCTGTCATGGAGTGTCCAATCCAAAGATTATTTCAAGGGTTTACAACATGGCTCTCTTACATTTCCTACTCCAGATTTGTCCAAGGCAAGTTCGATTGTTCAACTTAAGCCAAATGTTTGCTCTAACAAGGAATGACATGAGGTCAAGAAGCGAGTTCAAGAGAGGGTCCTTGACAATGATCAAACTGTAGGTGTCCATGATGGTGTGCATTGTGACTATTCCGTCCACTCTACTCCAAGTTCAATTGAAGAAGGGCACAAGATCAATGGTATAAACGGTATGATTATGACATTCAAATCAAGTGTCTACCCAAGCAAGCAAAGAGATGGTGCCAAGGGACGGGTTGAACAAGGGTTCCTTCGCCATGTTCGATTCAAGACTCGCAAGGAAGGGTCCATGAACTCCAAGCAAGTCACAAAAATCAGAGTTGGGGATCGTGTTTGGGTTCGTCCGTGCAAAGGGAGAGTCCTCAAGCATGGGAAAAACAAGTCCATGGCGTATGAAGAAGGTCCATTCAAAGTCATCAATCAAATTGGAACCAATAAATACAAGGTTAATCTCTTTGGAACTCATGTCACATTTGATGTTGGGGATTTAAGTCCTTGTTGTGAAGAGTTTAGTGATGAAGATGCCGAGGATTTGAGGACAAATCCTTTTCAAGTGGAGGAGTTTGAAGCAAAACGAGCCACCCTAAGCATGTTTATACCCGATTTTGGTCCTTTGGCCGAAAAGGGGTCCAATTCAAAATCCATTTAAGAACATGAGGCATTTTATGGTCAAGAAACCTTCTATGATGAGTTTAGAGTACTTTTTTATAGGATTTTATGTCTTGGGAAGGTGACAATCATAGAGAAAGGTAAGAAACAAAACCGGTGGCCATATGGTTACACGGTTTGCCATGGCAAGTACAAGGGTCACTTTCAAGCTTCCCAAATTATCCAAGCCAACTTTTTGCCTCCTTTCTTACATACTCTAGCTCTTATGCACTCCTTGGCCAATCCATGTGAAGCTTCCAAGCTTGATTAATAATCATTGTCCTTATTAGTTTACCTTCTTGTTTTATTTAAGATTTTCAACTTGTGTAAGAACTTTGTGTAAGGCTTTAGGGCCACCTTTTGTACCGGTTTTCTAAGGTCTTTTGGACCGTTAGATGCTAGGTTAGATTAATGGTGAGGATTGCTTGGCTTGGCCTATAAAAACAAGGCTTTCCTCATGTAAAATTCAGATTTGATGAATGAAAAACACAAGTTAGAAACATTGATTTCTAATAATCTCCTTTGCTTAGTGCTGGGAAATCCTCTATTGCTTAGTGCTTAGAGTTGGGTAATTTCTTTGATAGTGCTTGAAATTTCCCCTACGCTTAGTCTAGTGGCTTAGTGCTTGGATTAAGTCATATCCCAATCACGCCTTTTACTCTATTCGATTGTAGAGTTCAGGATTCTGTGGTGCCAAACAGTCCTGTCCACTGTTCGATTGCAGTCTTCAGAGTTTCTGTTCGGTTTTTAGTTCTTTTTATCACAATTAATCAGTCTCATTCACTGTCCAATTCGAGTCATATTTCATCAAAACCCGAGTCTTGAGCTTTTTACTTCATCACTCGATCGATTAAGTAGGTTACTCGATCGAGCAACGTGAGTACAACGGGGAATTATAAATCGTAAATCGTGAAACCCAAATCATTTCTCTACCTTTCTTTCTAAACCTAAATGTCATCATTCCACTTCTCTTTCACCATGAATCATCTCCTTGAGGTCTTTGAGAGTGTTTACACCATTGGGATGGGATGCTTGAGTCGGGTAGCGGTCTTTACGCTGGATTGCTTTGTATAGGTATGTTGTCATCATCACCATCGTCTCTTTTGATTTCAGTTATTATTATGGTAGTAGTAATAGATGGTTATGCTGGTTGTTATAGGTGGTTGTGGTGGTTGCTTGTTGTCTTGTGATCGGACGTGGAATCGTTGCGGTTTACTAAAGGTAGGTTTGCCTACTCAGTACTGTTGATTGTCTAGAGTGCTATTGTTGTATAGTTAGTTTAGCGTCTTTGCTGTTGGTTGGTTGTGGTTGATTGATCAGTATCATGTTGGAATTGATAGTTGGTGATGGTTGATTATACAGCTTGTTATGATTGTTTGTCTGTGGTTCTCAAGGTGCTTCCTCGGCTGAGTGGAGTCACTTGCGGGAGTGGCTTCACGCCCTTGATTCGCCTTTTGTGGAACCCACCATAGAAGGGGTGTGCACATCAAGGAACATGGGTTTATCGCTCGGATAGATGAGCGGGGTTTTGGTGGGAATGAATGCGGTTTCCCCACTGGCAGGACTGTACCTTCGGGCAGTCAGAGATGTGTGGTTGGTTGGAGGAGGTGGTGTGTATGTATTGTTGTAATTGTGTTGTGTCTGCTTTTGTACTTGTTACCACAGTTACTGACCTTGTGTGGTTTTTGTAGGGTAATATCCGTATAAGACCCTTTAAACTTAAGGATTATAACGTAAATTTAATATGCGATTATCGTCATAAAACATAAATACAATGAAACAATAAAGATTAAGTAATAACCTTCGGTCCTAGTGCAATATGGCAATGAGAGATCAAAGTAGACCTCCTCCTAAATGATGCACCCAAGATTGTCCGAGAAATGCCCTTGTGCTAGAATCAATCCTCTAATTGCCTTGCAATATTGAGAGGATGGTTTTGTGAGTTTTCGTTGGATGAGAGATCCGAATTTCGAGAGGCACTTTTCTCGAAACCCTAGAAATGTTTTGCAAATGAATTAGGTTACAAGTGAAGGAGAGAGCTCTCCTTTTGTCTCCTCTAAATCGGCCAAAACCGAGTGGACAAGGGGGAAATGGGCTTCCATTTTCTCCTTATTTTTAACTCGTGGTCCGAGGCTAAAATGTATACAACGCGGTGTTTATTATAGACTGTCATCGGTTATCGGATATTAAATCATCAACTAATAACACGGATTAGTTGAATTATTAATGCATGTCCGACAAAGACAATATTGTATAATTACATTCAATATACATTTAATTAAATATAAAACGCTTATATTCAATTTTACGAATTAACCGCTTAATTCGTCTTAGCCATTTTTATTTAATCCGTATTAAATAAAATATCTCAACATCACATTTTTACTAATTATTAGTCAAATAACTCAGACTAACTGGTTAGTCAAATTTGGCATCTACATGACCGTATTTTCATCTTCACGCGTCTCTCAAACGTATCCTATAGGTGTGACTTTTAGGGACCAGTTGATCACCGCCATCTGTATGACAATAACGTCAAACTTATCTAGCAAGCCAACCGTTATTGATAAACGTGGATCAACTGATAATAATACCAAAAGTATGCCCTTTGATCCTTTTAGAGATTTATAAGTCCTTGCACTAACTGTTAAGGACACCAGCCCCAACAAGCTCCCACTTGTCCGTACAAGTGTATGTGCAATGACGTTATCCGCACTAACGGAGGACACAAATCAACAAACTCCCACTTGTCCGTACAAGTGTATGTGCGATAACCGATTCTCATATTCATTTAAAATTTCTCCCACTCACTGTAAAACAATTTGCGATCTGGATCCACAAAGGTCGTATTTTACAATCGATCCAGATCATGAGTGGTTTCCCCGACTAGAGAGTAACTTAACCGATAAAACGAATCCGTATCCGAGCATGGCCATGCATTTCGATTCTGACTCCTCGAGTGGCCCTGAGAAATATCGAGTACCCGATAAAGGCTGAATATTTCCTTCAACTCGAACTCCTTCCGATCTAAGCACAAAGATGAAATGACCCGAAAAAATCTACTTGGCCCCCTGTTACGGATGACCGTGAGAAAGAAACCAAAGTCACCCAAAATCTGCCTTAGTCTCAAGAGACAATTGATAGTCAAAAGAATCGACTCTTAGGATCACCATGGAGGTCCTATCCACGACCGGCACCGAATGTTATAAAACATTTAGGACTCCACGTCGATGTCACAATGGTGTCCTACGAAATATCCGTATAAATCGCCTCTCGTGATTGGTCACCAACTGGTTGACTTATGGCTCGTTGAACCCACCATCAACCAACGTCACAAAATAATTGCTAGAGTTATCAGCTCATGTGGGCAATTAAGGACTGAAAAATATAATGTTCGTTCAGTTCACTTTGTGGTGTTCAAAAATTGTCGTACAATTCCACATGAAAAACAAAATATATAAATATCAAAACGATGATGTCGTATAGAGTACAAAAAGGAATGAATCTAATCCATAAAAGAGTACTACAACTCAGGAACACGTTTGATTCCCATGGAATTAACGTGCCCTTCATGCTTATCTTGTCGTAATGGTTTAGTGAGAGGATCTGCTATGTTATCATCGGTAGCAATCTTTTCTATCACTACTTCCTTTTGCTCCACGTAATCTCGGATTAGATGAGCTTTCCGTTGTACATGTCTAGACTTGTTGCTAGACTTTGGCTCCTTAGCTTGGAAGATGGCACCACTATTGTCGCAATAGATGGTGATCGGGTCATTCGAACTAGGCACTACAGATAGCCCATGTAAGAATTGACGCATCCATATCGCTTCCTTTGTAGCTTCGCACGCGGCATAGTACTCGGACTCGGTCGTAGAATCTCTTTATAACAGTTTGTTTGGAACTCTTCCAGCTGACTGCAGCGCCATTAAGAGTAAAAACGAATCCAGACTGAGATTTTGAGTCATCACGATCCGTTTGGAAGCTTGCATCTGTGTAACCGGTTGCGCATAGCTTTTGATCGCCTCCATAAGTCAATGCCCAATCTTTAGTCCTCCGTAGGTACTTAAGAATGTTCTTGACAGCCAGCCAATGTGATTCACCTGGATGCTGTTGGAATCGACTTGTCATACTCAATGCATATGCCACGTCGGGACGTGTGCATATCATGGCATACATGATAGATCCTATTGCCGAAGCATAAGGAATCCGTGTCATGCGCTCTTTCTCTTCCGGTGTCTCTGGTGCCTGAGACTTGCTCAAATGCACCCCTGGAGCCATAGGAAGGAACCCCTTCTTGGAGTTAGTCATGCTTGAATCTCTCTAGGACTTTGTCTATGTAAGACTCCCGATCGAGAGATAGCATCCGTCGTGATCTATCTCGATAGATACGGATGCCTAGAATTCTTTGTGCCTCTCCCAGATCTTTCATCTGGAAATGGTTTTTCAACCATACTTTCACCGAAGTTAAGAGAGGTATGTCATTCCCAATCAGGAGTATGTCGTCAACATACAATATTAGGAAGACAATCTTGCTCCCACTCGACTTGATATATAGACATTGGTCCTCGACCGATCGAGTGAATCCATTTTCTTTTATCACTTGGTCGAAGCGATGATTCCAACTCCTTGATGCTTGCTTAAGTCCATAAATGGAACGCTTAAGCTTGCACACTTTCTTAGGATGTTCTGGATCGATAAAACCTTCGGGTTGTACCATGTACAACTCTTCCTCCAAAAGGCCGTTTAAGAAGGCGGTTTTCACGTCCATTTGCCAAATTTCATAGTCATGAAAAGCGGCAATCGCTAAGATAATCCGAATGGAACGCAACATAACTACGGGTGCAAAAATCTCATCGTAGTGCAAACCTGGCACTTGGGTGAAACCTTTAGCAACTAGTCGTGCTTTATAGATATCTTGTTGACCTTCCACGAAATGCTTTATCTTGTAAAGCCATTTGCATTGAAGGGGACGAACCTTAGCAGGTAAGTCAACAAGATCCCACACGTTGTTCTCATACATGGAGTCCATCTCGGATTGCATGGCCTCAAGCCATAGCTTTGAGTCGGAACTAGTCATGGCACCTTTATAGGTTGCGGGTTCACTACTCGTTAAGAGTAGAACGTCATCTATGTCATGTTCCTCGACCATACCAATGTATCTGTCTGGAGGAATAGAGACTCTTCCCGACCTCCTAGTTTCCTCGGAATGTTAACATGGCCGGGATTGAAGGAATAGGTTCCTCCAATGGTTGCTCGGTGCTTGGTTCTGAATCTCCGACGTTCGAAGGTTCTATCACTCTTTGCATTCTCGAGAAATTCCTTCTCTAAGAATGTCGCACTAGCCGCAACAAAAACACGTTGTTCGGTTGGCGAATAAAAGTAATGACCAAGCGTTCCTTTAGGATAACCTATAAAGTACGTCTTGACCGATCGCGGGCCGAGCTTATCCTCGTGTCTCCACTTGACATAAGCCTCGCAGCCCCAAACCCGTATAAAGGACAAGTTAGGGACTGTTCCCTTCCATAGTTCATATGGAGTCTTGTCAACAGACTTTAGACGGACTTGATTTAAAGTATTAGAGCAACTGACAGAAGAGCATAACCCCATAATGAGTCAGGCAACACTGTGTGACTCATCATGGATCGAACCATATCAAGTAAAGTTCGATTTCTCCGTTCGGACACACCATTCAATTGAGGTGTTCCAGGTGGAGTTAACTGTAAGGCAATCCCACAGTCCTTTAGGTGTTGATCAAACTCATGAGAAAGATACTCGCCACCACGATCTGAACGTAGTGTTTTAATCTTTCTACCTAATAGGTTCTGTACCCTATTCTGGTATTCTTTGAATTTCTCAAAGGATTCACTTTTGTGCTTCATTAAGTAGACATAGCCATATCTACTTAAATCGTCCGTGAAAGTGATGAAATACCTATAGCCTTCTCGTGCGGTGATTGACATAGGACCACATACATCCGTGTGTATGAGTCCTAATAGGTCAGCAGCGCGCATTCCAACACCTTTGAAGGAAATCCGAGTCATCTTACCGATGAGACATGATTCACACGTGCCAAATGATTGAAAATCAAAGGCCGAGATAGCTCCATTTTTAATGAGTTGTTTTACGCGTTTCTCATTAATGTGTCCCATACGGCAGTGCCATAGATACGTTTGATCTTTGTCACCAACCTTTAACCTTTTATTCATTACGTGTAATATTTCGGTGGTCTGATCTAAAACATAAATTCCGTTCATGGAGACTGCCTTGCCATAAATCATATTGTGTAAAGAGAAAATGCAACTATTATTCTCTATTACAAATGAAAAACCAAGTTTGTCAAGTGCAGAAACTGAAATAATGTTTTTCGAAAGACTAGGTACATAATAGCAGTCATGTAATGACAACTCAAATCCGCTAGGAAGCTGGATCACATATGTCCCCTTTGAGATGGCAGCCACTCTTGCTCCATTCCCGACACGCAGTCCACCTCACCCTTTACGAGGGGTTCGATGTTTCGAGCCCCCGCATATGATTACACGATGAGAACCACAACCAAGATATCAAGTACCCAAGTTCCGTAAATTGCGTGGTTAATCTCAATCATATGAATAAAAGTAGAAGAGAGAGAAGACATACCAACAAAGTTTAACACGACCCGCCTTTAAGTCCTCATGATAAACAGGACATGTACGCCTCCAATGCCCAGTCTTGTGGCAATGATGGCACTCCATGTTTTCATTCTTGCTCTTTGTCGCGCCCGATGAGGTGCTCGACTCACCAGGCCCACTCTTACCCGAACCCGACTTCTTGAACTTCGGTTTACCTCACGCTAGGTTTGCCTGAGCTTTGCCCTTACCTTTCCCTTTGTTTGACACAACGAGAACATCCTGTTTCAAGCTCCCACCGAACTTCGTGTCCTTCTCGGTGCATGCGAGAAGGGAGTGCAATTCATGTGGGGTTTTCTTCAAATCATTCATATAGTAATTCGCTCTAAATTGCGAAAAACCATCGTGGAGTGAATGAAGCATGCGGTCGATAACAATGTTCTCGCTGATGTTACAATTAAAGGTCTCGACTTCTCGACATTCTCAATCATGCTGAGAATGTGTGGGCTAACCGGTTGGCCCTTCTCGAGTCTCGCATCAAAGAAGCGAGTGGTATGCTCATAGGTCACGATTCTCGGTGCTTTCGAGAATTCCTTGGTGAGCGTGGTGAAAATCTTGTTTGCACCATGGGCTATGAAGCGTTTCCGCAAATTGGGTTCCATTGCAAAAATGAGTACGTTTTTAATCGCACCCGCTTCCATACGTAAATCATTAAACTTGGTGATTTCAAAGACTCTAGCCGTGGGACCTGGGTTTGCCGGATGGGCTCTAATAGATATTTGAGCTTCCGTCGCCAGCGGGCAGCATTCCGTAATGCCGCCTCCCATCCAGCGAAGTTTGATCCATCATTCTTCAGTCGAGTAGACTGATTCATCTGATTCATGAAGATCCGAGGCCAGGACTCACGGTCCAATGTGGCACTTGGCATTGGGTTATCGAGAACCACCATTTGTTATTAGCGATTTAAAAGTTCGTGATCTACACCGAAAAAGAAAGAAAAACAAAAACGAAATAAGCAACTCATCGAGGTGATTTAAGTCTATTTAAAATTCATTTTAACGTGTAGACTCTTGCACTTGCATAATTGATCTCCCTCAAGAATGATACAAGTGATCCCAAGACTCAATTTCTGTAAATTGATAAGCCAACTGTTTAGCTAATTCTTCCGTAAGAACTCTTGGTCGATAGATTTCCGTAAATCCTATCTATAGTCCACCATGATCACAGGATCGTACGAGTGACCATAGTGTTGAGATAAAATAGGTCAATCGGTTCCAACTTACCCGACGTAGAAGGGGTCATATTATGCCTACCGACGAAGAAGGGACTCATTGGAGTTTGACCTATAAAGACCATTCTCAATTTTTGTTTATACGAGGAAGATCCCATCAACTAAATTATAATTCATATTAAGTGAACGAATAACTAGCGTCTGCGTGAATGAATTAATTTGGGTGATGGCTTAAAAACATGTGACATGAGAATGTCAAAGAAAACTAACTCGTGACCTCTATATGTGTCAGTTTTCATGCAGTTATTAGGTGGTTTGGTTTTTAGGCGGAATATGATGCATATTATCGTTGCGAAAAATAAATAAAGGAATGCAATACGTAAATAAAAAATTCCTAGTGTGGCCTATCCTAATAAAAAGAACATAAAACAACTTTGGAATCCACCGTTGGACCCGAGAAGCTTGTCTTGATGTTCCATCTTGATCCATGTAGCGGGAGTGAGCATCCGGTCTCCATCTTTGGTCTTCTCAAAAATTACATTTAAAATTACAAAATATAAACTATTTACATTCTAATTAAAAACTGTAATTACCAGTGAAAAATCCAAAACGGAGATACGAGATCTCAAAATACAACCAAGACCGTGTTCCATCATTACGGTAACACGTTCTACTAAGGTCACACTAAGTTACAACAGTTTGTAAAATAAATAAATACGTAATAAAAAGCATTCAAAATAATCAAAACGATAAATAAAATGCATCAACTAAATAAAATTCATTCGTGACATAATTCCGTAATTATGTTAAATTTATCCAAACCACCTTTTAATGATTAAAATTCATGTGATAAAACCGCTTCTATCAATTTAATTTTAATCTAATACAATTCGTTACTTTAAATACGCTTTAAAATAACTTAATGGTACGTGTGTGAACCGTTTCACAATCATAGCGAGTGTACAATATCCGTATAATGCACATTTTATGGCCAAAAGAGAATTTTTAAACAAAAAGAGTAAAATTCAAAGCTGCCAAGGCGAAAAGTCCTCGATCCAGGGACAAAGGTTCTCGATCGAGGAACAAAAGGGCTCGATCGAATGAAGCTGCCATTCGATCGAGGGGTTTGCCATACAGGAAGTACTCGATCGACAGAACTCAAGGTCGATCGAGGACTTATTATAGCAATACTGCTCGATCGAGTACGAGGACTTCTCGATCGAGCAGTGGGGTTTTTAAAACAGGTCGATCGAGTAAAGCATGTGCTCGATCGAATGAAAACATCACTGAAAAGCTCTCGATCGACAGGAAAAATGCCCGATCGAGAGGGAAAACAGGCTGAAACTTTAAAACCCTCGTGAAAACAGATTTTACGACACAAAACCAATTTCAATTTGATCTAAAACGCATGAAATCAATTCAACAATTGACAAAACTTGACATGTTGCTATAATCTTCGTATAAAATAACAACATGTAAAAGAACAAATCGAAAAACAAACCAAAACATCCGTGTAAATACATGTCACGGTTTCAAAATTTGCAACAGCCGAGGAAAAAAACTCCTGCCGAGAGGAAAAACGCTTCTTCGCACGAATTTCAAGACAATAAAAATCGTTTCAAGATCGATTTATGAAAAATCACATAGAAAAAATTTACGTGGCCTCGCTCTGATACCACTTGTAGGGTAATATCCGTATAAGACCCTTTAAACTTAAGGATTATAACGTAAATTTAATATGCGATTATCGTCATAAAACATAAATACAATGAAACAATAAAGATTAAGTAATAACCTTCGGTCCTAGTGCAATATGGCAATGAGAGATCAAAGTAGACCTCCTCCTAAATGATGCACCCAAGATTGTCCGAGAAATGCCCTTGTGCTAGAATCAATCCTCTAATTGCCTTGCAATATTGAGAGGATGGTTTTGTGAGTTTTCGTTGGATGAGAGATCCGAATTTCGAGAGGCACTTTTCTCGAAACCCTAGAAATGTTTTGCAAATGAATTAGGTTACAAGTGAAGGAGAGAGCTCTCCTTTTGTCTCCTCTAAATCGGCCAAAACCGAGTGGACAAGGGGGAAATGGGCTTCCATTTTCTCCTTATTTTTAACTCGTGGTCCGAGGCTAAAATGTATACAACGCGGTGTTTATTATAGACTGTCATCGGTTATCGGATATTAAATCATCAACTAATAACACGGATTAGTTGAATTATTAATGCATGTCCGACAAAGACAATATTGTATAATTACATTCAATATACATTTAATTAAATATAAAACGCTTATATTCAATTTTACGAATTAACCGCTTAATTCGTCTTAGCCATTTTTATTTAATCCGTATTAAATAAAATATCTCAACATCACATTTTTACTAATTATTAGTCAAATAACTCAGACTAACTGGTTAGTCAAATTTGGCATCTACATGACTGTATTTTCATACTGTCACGTCTCTCAAACGTATCCTATAGGTGTGACTTTTAGGGACCAGTTGATCACCGCCATCTGTATGACAATAACGTCAAACTTATCTAGCAAGCCAACCGTTATTGATAAACGTGGATCAACTGATAATAATACCAAAAGTATGCCCTTTGATCCTTTTAGAGATTTATAAGTCCTTGCACTAACTGTTAAGGACACCAGCCCCAACAGTTTTATTGTGTTGTCTTTCTGTGTTGTGTCTGCCGTGATCCACTATGGTGAGCAGTCAGTCTTAGCAGGTAGGTGTAAGGATTACAGCTGGGTGCTTGGAGGAATGAGTCTATCACGAGTCGTGGCTGAGATAGTTTCACATAGCTGATAGTAGTCTTGAGTTGTATCTCTTGTATCGTCTGTTTGGTTTAAATCACTTGTAATCAATATAACTGTTCTTTTATCGACATTTGATTATTACTGTCCTCGGGCAACCGAGATGGCAACGCCTTTATCTACTAAGGAAGGTCTTGTTAAGGCTCCTCGGTAGATGGGGGTGTTACAAAGTGGTATCAAAGCGGCGATTTTTGAACCTGTAACTAATGAGCCCAATGAACGTAGTGAGTCTAATAAAATGAACCTGGTGTATATATGTTGGGAGCCCCAGTTGATGCTTGATTTTGGGTGAGTAGGCGCCCTCATTTCAAAATGACGGCCCCATTATGCTTAAGCCAGTCACCGGGTATAGGAGTATTGAGTCGGGAATTATTTGCATAGTGTGTATGATATATAAGTTAGAAATAGCTGTGATGGAGTCCGTGTTAATGTTTAGTACGTGTAATTCATGATGATGAACTATGAAAGATTGTGGTCGAGTGGAAGTGTGTGTAGATGTAGTAGAGATGGTGAAAGTACTGATGGTTGCATGATAGTATTGGATAATATGATGATAATTATGAGTTGTAAGTCTTGTATGCGTACTAGTTATAAAGGGATTTCAAGTCTTTGTACATGATGATAATAACGAGTTGTAAGTCTTGTGCTAGTTGATAATGTTTGTCAGGTAGTAACTGGAATTGCAATAGATGAATTTGTTGAGTACTTTTGTGATATGACATAATTAAGTCGGATATTCGGTTGATGAATTATTGTACATGTTTGAAATTCTTAGCGAACTTGAGTAATATATGATGATTTATTGATAAGTGGATGCTTAGTGTAGCGTATGCATAGGTTGAATAGTTGGAATTGCAATGTGTAAACAATTGTGAAGAAGTGTTGATTGTATATGTGTATAAGTTGGTATTATAGCGAATTGTCTTGCGTAATGTTTGTCATAGGATGGAATGATATGCATAATATTCAAGTGAGATAGTTGTATTACGATTGAGTAGTAATAATGTTTTTTGATTGGATGAAATAATCTGTGACGATTTCCAAACGCAATTTGGAATCGACACGCGTTGTTGTTTTGCAGGGATCGTTAACTAATCTCGTAACTTTTGGACCATGTACCGAACCTTACTTGACCGAGTACAAGTGGCTACTAGACCGAGTAGACCTTACTCGATCTAGTTGAGGGGTTATAAGATCGAAAAGTTGGAACTGCCAGCGAAAACTCGATCGAGTTGGAGCTACTCGATCGAGTACCTTACTTAATCGATTGAGTAAGTGCTACAGTACACGGGATTATACGGGTTTTATATATCTTTCCCAATTTCTTTCTTCATCATGCTTTAATTCACTAAACCCTAATTTCCTCTAACCTTTCTCTCTTTGCTCTCAAAACTTGGTGATTGTTGTGCTTGAATTCCTTGCTTCTTCTTGTTTAATCCGTCCATCGTACTTGCTAATCACTCAAGGTAAGAATGTTATTGGTGATTTCTGAAAATTCGATTTATATACATATATTCTTGTTTATAATTGTTGTAACATGGTATAATTGCTCTAGTTTGTTGTTTACTGATGCTAGAAAAAGAAAAATCGAATCAATATGGGCGTATGTGGGAGCCGAAATTTCTAGGGTTTGGGATTCAAATTGAATTTTTGTTTGTCTTTTGCATATGAAAGGGGGAAATTTGAGTAATGTATGTTGTGGGTATCATGTTTAGTGTTGATTTTCACTAGTTTGGCCCAAAATTTTGTCTTAAAACTCCGTCTTAAAAGTGCCCCAAACTGAAATTCGCCCCAATCCTTGTGATGAATATCTATTTGTGAACTCTTTTGAAAAGATTAATGCCATAATTTAGCAATGGGTTGATTCATTAATGTAACAATTTTCATATTTTGATAGCTATAAAGACCGTCTGATGTGAATTTTAAAAGTAGTATACTTGAGCTTTTGGATTGTTTGGTGAAAGTGTGTATATAGTTGTCTCTTCTTCCATGAGCATACATGAAAAGTTTATTTTGTATCTTCGAGTAAGTGTTGTTGCGTACTTAAAGACATGTGTTGAAACAGATATCGAGACCTGCAGTTGGTACCCGTCAGAGTAAGAGGGAGAGGGCTTCTGAGCCCGAGGTTGGTGAGAGGAGTCAGGGACCCACTGTCTCACCCGTGCCTGAGTACCCCATTGTTGTCTTTGCTGACTTCAAGCAAAGAGAGGCCTTTGTCGAGTTACAAAAGCGTCGTATGAAACCAATCCATTGTATCGACACCACCCTACTAGAGGACCTTAAGGTAGAGACGGATGTGAGGCACATATTTGAGACCATGGGTCTGACCGGTTTGTACCGTCTTAGGAAACATTCCTATGCTTTCTTGACCTTGGAGTTCATGAGCTATTTTCTTTATGATGCGCCGGCTAAGACCGTCCAATTTCGTCTCATGAACACTAGCTTCCTTTTGACTATGGACATGTTTGCTACTGATGCGTGTATTTTATATAAGGTTTTTACCTCATTTTTACACGCATTTCTGTACTTTTTATGTGGCATCTAGCTACAAATACCCCCGAATATTCTACTTTGGTTCGTTTTGTGTAAATTGCAGGAATAAACCAAAGAGGAGCTAAATCGAGCCTAAACTCGTCCCATTTGCATGCATTTATGGAGAACAAGAAGTCGGAGCTTGGAATTTATCACTTTGAAGACGCGTGAGCTAGTTTCGGAAGGTGTCATAGTGTCTAACGTGCCAAAATAGCTCGACCGACTACTTTTCTAGTCGATCGAATGCTTTATATACTGAAGGTTACTCGATCGAGCAGTTCGAGTATTCAATCGAGAAGACATTGCAAGGAGTTACTCGATCGAGTGGTTTATTTCCACTCGATCGAAAGGTTTGACGCTTAGTTGCTCGATCGAGTGGTTTATTTCCACTCGATCGAGTGGTTTTACCCGGATAGGAGTTGTTTCGCCTAATTTCGTATGGGCTTTTGTAATTAAGTTATGGATTAGGTTTAGAGGAGGATTTTCGTATGCTACTAAATACAGTAGACTGCGTAACTCTCTCCTCATTCACTTTTACTCTATCATTTCCTACTGTTTTCTTGGATTTTGCTCTCTTTCTACCCTTTTTGCTACTCGAATTCGGATTGTGATCGGTACTATTATTCCTTCTTAATTCCTTAATCTTAATTGTTGCTTTATTTTCTTTCTTTCCTCTATTGCTATCATCTTTACCCTATTCAATGTTTATTAGCTTTGTTAGTATGTTTAATTTCTATTATCTATATGTTATTGTTGTTGATTCAATAGTGATGCATAGCTAATTTCCCCTGTTAAGACTAGGGGATCCATGATTATGAAGGGATAGTGATTGAATTATTAGGTTAATGCTGGTATAATCCTTGTTGTTAATCGCTACACTTATTTGTATCTGTCTAATTGAGTCGACGCAATTAGGCATTTAAATCATAGTAAACCTTGACCTAGACCAGAAGGTTGGAAAGGGTGAGACTTGTAGCGAACATTAGGGCACTGTAGTGAGGGCGGAAGCTAAGCTTTTTGTGCTTTAGGGCGAATTGAGACCGGAAGGAGATATTCACTGCTCCTCGGACCATACTTGCATTGACCTGAGACCTAAGTTACTTGACCGAATGATCATGGTGAACCGTCTGTCTTAGCTGCTTTCTTTATCTGTTTAATCCTTTTTCTCTGTCTTTTTCTCTTTCTCATTCTCATTAGTTTAGAACAACAACCTAATTAAATCCCCCATTTTGGTTACCGTGACGAACTTAGACAAAGCTGACATTTTCCCATCTCCCTGTGGAGATCGACCTGACTTCCCTAGTTATATTAGTTAGAGCCAGTTGGTTATTTTTGATAGGTATACGACTGCCCTGACAAATTTTGGCGCCGTTGCCGGGGAGGTGGCGCAATTTTGTTGCTTTATTTGAGTTTGTCTTTTGTCTCAAGGATTTTATTCCTTGAGACTGATCTCATCTTTGCGAAGTTTTTGATTAGTCTTGCAGGTTATCTGTTCTATAAGAGAACATCGTCACATCTGCCCTGCTTTGTAATTTCTATCTGCCAAAATGCCGAATATAGCCAGCCATTCAGAGCCTAATGTGGATTCCCTTCCAAAAGGTTTCTTACTACCCACTACTGAGTCGGGAACCTTTGGAATCCACCCATCCTACATGCAGCTGGTCGAGAGAAATCTCTTTAGGGGGTACTCAAGAAGATCCATGCGGGCATATAGAGTCATGTTTTACGGAGTATTGCTCTACCATTCCTCTTGCTGCTAGGGTGACACAGGACAAAGTGAAGGGAGTTCTTTTCCCCTTCTCTTTAGCTGATGATGCCCGGGAATGGTTGAGGGATCTTGATAGGGAGGCAGCAGGTGTAACCGACTGGAGTTCTCTTGCTTTAGCCTTTTATAGGCGATATTTTCCACCGCAGCGCACTAATGCGTTGAGAGCTCAGATTTCTTCTTTTGAGCAAATGTCTACTGAAGATTTAGATGGGGCTTGGACTAGGTTCAAGAAGTTTGTCCGTTCTGTGCCTCACCACGGTTTCAAGCGTTGGTTCCTTTGTACTCAGTTTTACAACGGACTATATCGAAACCAAAAAGTTATTCTTGATAGTGTCGCTAAGGGGAGGTTCACTAAAAACGTGGAGGATGATCAAGGGTGGCGTCTTATTGAGGAGATGGCCATTCATGTCGCCGAGTATGGAAATCCCCGAGGTAGTGAGCAAGTTAATGAGTTGGTAGCAGCTGCAGTGGAAAGTCCTAGCAAAAGTCTAGGTAATGTGGAGATTACGGAAGCTATAGGTGAGAGTGCACGGGTTTGTTCAATTACTGAGCACGTGGAGATATGCGGTAGATGTGGCATGGAGGGGCATGACCCTATTGGATGTCTGGCAAGTATAGAGCGCGTCCTTACTTATCAGAAATACAAGCAAGGTGTCCCTTTTTCTCAATTATACGAGGAAATGAAGAATGTTTCTACTCTTTCTACGCCGGCGCCGCAGCCGGTCTCTCCTCCCGCAAACGAGGAAATTGCCGAACTGAAATCCTTGATGTTGAACTTAACACAACAGTTTGGGGAGAAATGTAGCAAGAATGAAACTGTTATCGGGGAGTTAAGGGAACAAGTCGTGCAGTTAAGACTCACGAAAGACCAAGCCAACCTTCTACCGACATGCGATCCAGTTAATGCAACGAATCTCCAAGGTGTCCTTACTCATGAGGGGCCAAAAGTACCAGAAGACGGGGTTGTGACAGCTGAAAATACCCCGGAAGACGATTTGGATGAGTTTTTGGACGAAATCTTTGCTGCGTGTTGTCCAGACACTCGATCGAGTGAAATAATCCATCCCATTGATCGATCGAGTGATAAAAGTGTTCGATCGAGTAGTGCCCAAATTGCAGATGGTCGATCGAGTGATATTCCTACTCGATCGAGTAAAACAATTGAATAAATCACTCGATCGAGTGAAGAAAGTGATCGATCGAGTAAGCCAGAAAAAGGAATCACTCGATCGAGTGAAGAAAATGTTCGATCGAGTAAATGCCAACATGAAACCACTCGATCGAGTGAGGAAAGTACTCGATCGAGTACCAGAAGCAGCGGAGACTCTATTTTGGTATCTAATTCCGCTACTGTGTCATCTTCCCCTGCGGTGGAGATGTCACGCACTGATAAAGGTAAAGAGGAAGTCGCAGGTTCACTCATTGCTACCAGAGTACCCTTTCCAAGTCGTCTGAAAGACGAGAAGGTCGAACAACCGTACGGTAAGTTTGTGGACGTTGTGAAGAACCTCCAGGTAACTGTCCCTTTTACCGAACTTGTTACCCAGGTACCTACTTACACTAAATTTATGAAAGATATTGTAACGCGTAAGAGAGAGCTAAGTGAATTTGAGACGGTTTCATTTATGGAAGAGTCTAGTAATTTACTTTTAAATAAGGCTCCACCTAAAATGAAAGACCCGGGTAGTTTCTCTATTACCTGTATTATAGGCAATGTGGTTATTGATAAGGCTCTTTGTGATTTAGGAGCCAGCGTCAGTGTCATGCCCCTATCTGTCTACAAGAAATTGAATATGGGTCATCTTAAATTGACTAACATTACCTTACAGATGGCTGATAGATCTGTTCGGAGACCCTTAGGTGTCTTGGAGGACGTGCCTGTGAAAATAGGCAAGTTATTTATACCAGTAGATTTCATTGTTTTAGACATAGCTGAGGACACCCGGACCCCAATTATATTAGGAAGACCTTTCCTTTGTACAGCTGGGGCCATTATTGATGTCAAACAAGGGCGTTTGACTCTTGCAGTAGGGGATGACGCGATCACTTTTAGCCTGCCTAGCACTTTCGCTCGGCCAATGATAGAGGATACTTGTTATTCGGTTGATATTATTGACGAGTCTATTTATGACTTCTGGTCGGGTTCTTTTATGAAGGACCCACTAGAAGCTCTTATGCTTTTGTATGAGTGTGCAAATAACCCAGATGACGATGACGCTATGATGGATTTGCTTATAGATGATTTAGGTGAGCACGAACTCACCGACGCTGAGGGAGAGCAAGTGGAACAGATGATTAGTACCCTTTGCTCCATTGAGGTAAAGGTACCTTAGCGTAAGCCTCTCCCCTCTCATCTAAAATATGTTTTCTTAGACGATACTGAGCAATATCTAGTCATTGTTAATGCTAAGCTTGATAATGATCAGCTAACTTCTTTATTAGCGGTGCTTAAGAAAAACAGAAAAGCATTGGGTTATTCTTTGGACGATATCAAGGGGATTAGTCCCGACATTTGTATGCACAGGATAGAGATGGAGGAAGATCTCAAACCTTGCAGACAAGGTCAGCGCAGACTGAACCAGAAGATACAAGATGTTGTGATGGCTGAGGTAATGAAGCTGCTCGACGCAGGTATTATCTATTCTGTTGGTCATTCTAAATGGGTGAGTCTAGTGCAGGTAGTCCCGAAGAAAGGAGGGACTACCGTGGTTAAGAATGACAAAAATGAGTTGATACCCACTCGAGTAGTGACTGGTTGGCGGATGTGTATAGATTACAGACAGCTGAATGCCGCCACCAAGAAAGATCATATTCCCCTTCCTTTTATTGATCAAATGGTAGAAAGGTTAGCTTCTCATAAGTTTTTCTGCTATTTAGACGGGTACTCAGGGTTCTTTCAGATCCCTATTCACCTGCATTTATCAAGCTAAGACTACATTTACTTGTCCTCAAGGCGTGTTTGCTTATCGCAGGATGCCTTTTGGTTTATGTAATGCCCCTGCCACCTTCCAAAGGTGCATGATGGGGATATTTTCAGAGTATATTGAGTCTATTATGGAAGTTTTCGTGGATGATTTCAGTGTCTATGGAAGTGATTTTTCTAACTGCTTGTCTAACCTTGATAAAGTGTTGCAGCGCTGCATTGAGGTTAATCTCGTGCTTAATTGGGAGAAGTGCCATTTCATGGTCAACGAGGGAGTTGTCTTAGGGCACTTAGTTTCTGATAGGGGAATAGAAGTTGATAAAGCAAAAGTGGAAGTGATTCAGCAATTACCTCCTCCTGTTAATGTCAAAGGAGTGAGAAGTTTCCTTGGTCACGCCTGTTTTTATCGCCCGTTTATCAAGGATTTCTCAAAAATTGCTAAACCACTTACACATCTGCTACTTAAGGATGCCCCTTTTGTGTTTACTGACGAGTGTCTTTCTGCTTTTCACAGGTTAAAGCAGGCTTTGGTCTCTGCGCCGATCATACAGCCTCCCAACTGGGACTTGCCGTTTGAGATAATATGTGATGCCAGTGACTATGCACTAGGAGCGGTGCTAGGCCAACGGAAAGACAAAGCTTTAAATGCGATCTACTATGCGAGCCGAACTCTGGATGAGGCTCAAGTGAAGTACACTACCACTGAAAAAGAGCTGCTAGCTGTAGTTTATACCTTAGAGAAATTTCGTTCTTATTTGATTGGGTCAGAGGTTACTGTTTTTACTGACCATGTAGCTTTGAGGCATCTCCTTGCTAAGAAGGAGGCTAAACCACGGCTATTGAGATGGATACTCCTTCTTCAGGAGTTTGATTTGCAGATTAAGGATAAGAAAGGAGCTGAGAACGTTGTAGCTGATCATCTGTCGCGACTATCGCGACAAGAAGGGGAAGATTCTTTACCTATTGATGACTCTTTCCCTGATGATACTTTATTTGCTGTACTATCGTCTATTGTTAACCAGGAACCTTGGTATGCAGATATAGCTAACTACGTTGTCACTGGCAAGCTGCCACCTGACCTTTCTCATCAGCAGAGGAAGCGTTTTACAGATAACGCTAAGCGATTTCGGGATGATCCTTATTTATTTAAGGAATGTGCAGACGGTCTCTACAGACGGTGTATTCCGCAGTGGGAGACCAAAGTAGTCCTGGAAGGTTGTCACTCCTCTTCCTATGGTGGTCACCACGGTCCATCGCGCACCGTGGCTAAGGTACTTCAGTCTAGTTTTTACTGGCCTTCTTTGTTTGCTGATGCTAAGTCTTTTGTTTCAGCTTGCGATGCTTGCCAAAGATCAGGGAACATTTCAAAGAGACATGAGATGCCACAGAACGGTATCTTAGAGGTCGAGGTTTTCGATGTCTGGGGCATTGATTTCCAAGGACCGTTCCCGTCCAGTAAAGGTAACATGTACATTTTAGTAGCTGTAGATTATGTGTCGAAGTGGGTTGAGGTAATTGCCTCACCTCATTGTGATGCCAAGACCGTGATAAAATTGTTTAAAAAGGTCATATTTCCCCGATTTGATGTCCCTAGGGTCGTCATTAGTGATGGGGGAATGCACTTTAAAGAAAATAAACTAACTTCCATTCTGTCTAAAGTTGGTGTCCAACATCGGCGTGGTTTGGGGTATCATCCCCAAACTAGTGGTCAGGTAGAGGTCTCTAATCGCGAGTTGAAAGAGATCTTGTCTAAGGTAGTTTCTAAATCACGGAAGGTAAAGTCTTAAATTAAAAGACACATTATGGGCCTACAGAACTGCCTTTAAGACACCAATTGGTGCATCACCTTATAGGTTAGTTTATGGGAAATCATGTCATTTACCTGTTGAGTTGGAATGTAAGGCTTGGTGGGCAATTCGTGAGCTTAACTTTGATCCTAAGTTGTGTGGTCAGAATCGTCTTTTGCAGCTAGATGAATTGGAAGAATTTAGGCTTAATGCCTATGATAGCTCGCGCATTTATAAAGAAAAGACGAAGAGATGGCATGACAAAAGGATTTTACCTCGGGAGTTTCATATTGGGCAAAAGGTGTAATACTACGGATTTATGAGTCTCTGGGTACTCTATCGAGTAGGCCTTACTCTATCGAGTAAGGGTGAGTTGCGTTTTAAAATAGTTTCTGACCTGTTGGGTACTCGATCAAGTAACTAAGATACTCGATCGAGTAAGGGGGCACTCGATCGAGTACCTTAGCTACTCGATCGAGTAGCCATTCTGAGGGAGTTATTTCTCGGGTTTTGTTAATTATGCGATTAAGGTATATAATCTTTTCCGTCATTGTTCTTAAACAGTTTTCAAAACCTAAATTACTCAAAGAGAGAAAACAAAGTACGTTCTTCGCTTTAATCGCATTGTTAGCAAATCCCGGAGTTTGGAAGGTCGGATTTCACCTTTCGTTATACCGTTGAAATCCTTGCGTCGAGGGTAAGATCTATGTACCGTTTTTTACAAAGATTTCCTTTAAGTTGGTTAAACCCTAATATGGGGATTTGGGGGTTTTGTTGTAGATAATGATTGGTAGTGATTATGTGTATGTATGATAGGAGGAGGATTTGTAGAAGAGGCTTTTTGATACAGATGTAGAGACCGTCTGATTGTTGTGCTTTCCAGGTAGGATTTCCTACTCAGTATTAGTCCCATAATGAGATGATTGATGTGTTGAGATTGTTGATTGTTGATTAATATCGTAGTTGTTTTGTGACGGTTGTTGGTTGTGTTTGATTGTTCTCTGGTTCTCGAGATGCGTTCTCGGCTGAGTGGAGTCACTTGCGGGAGTGGCTTCACGCCCTAGTTTCGCCCTTCGTGGAACCCGCCACGGAAGGGGATGTGCACATTAATGAACAGGGAAATCGCTCAATATGAGGAGCGGGGATTTGGTGGGTACGGCTTGCGGTCCCCCATCGGGCGGGTAGTCCAAAGTGGACGATCGGTGATTGAGATTGATGGGACTGGTGTGATTGTGTGTGTGTGACGGTGTAAGCTGTCTGTTTATCGTATTGTTGATATGTATAAGTTGTGTGATTAGTATGCGGCCGGGTTGTTGTTTTGTAAAACTGCGGTGATCCATTCGGGGATGGTGAGCGAAATTGAGCGAGTTTGAGTTGAGTATCTTGGGATAGGCCGGGATGTGCCACCGTCTGACGATAGAAGTCTTCCGTTGTAGCTTTACTAGTTTTATAACTTTTCAGTTAACTCAATAGACAGTTGGATTTGAGAACATGTATCGTATTTTGGTATTTGGTTTCAGTTGTAACCTTTCACTAAACTTATATTATTTAAAGTTGTTTCGTTATTGTCTTATGATTATCATGCCTCGGGTAACCGAGATGGTAGCGGTCTTATACCTGAGTGGTCCTGGTAAGGCACTTGGAGTATGGGGGTGTTACAAATGGTATCAGAGCGACGATCCTGAAACCTGTAACCACTAAATCTAATGAATATAGGGAGTCAATTAAAATGAACCCGGGGTAAAGGTTGTAGGAGCTAATGCAAAGGCTTGGGAGACGTCCTAAAGTCGCGAACTCGCCCTACAATTTTGAACCGGTCACATGGGGGGTATATGTCAAGGTCGTGTGTGATGTTTGTTAGTTTGTATGTGAATGTGATGATGTATGTTGTAATTGTTTGATGTTTGGAGTAGAAGGTCGAGTTTGTGAATGAAAGGTTGGTGAAATATATAGAACTGTTGTTGATTGAAAGCATGTTGCATGATAGTTGGTTTACAATGTTGGTTGGAATTGTTAGAAAAGTGTATGAGAATGATGAGTAATGTGGTGGAAAAAGGGATTAGTTCATAGGTGATATGATTATACATAATCTTGTTTGTGTAATTTTATATAATGATTTCATTTACATGCCTACTATTGTTCATATGTACATGTTGTATGAAGAATGTGGTTGAAATGGATGAATTGATTGGAAAAGATGGAGTGGCAAAAGCATGAGAATACGAATTTTGCGATTATGAATATGTTTAGTTGACGAAGTGTATTTGTAATATTGATGTATTAGTAACATGAAATAGGATTTGTAATGTATGAGTATGATTTGTCTTACGAAAGGCTATAGAATAAAAGCATGTGGGTAGTGCATGATGAATGTTGTTGCTTTGCTTTCGAAAATAGTAATATGTGATTGGGGCTACTGGTTTCATGAGTATTGGGTTGTTTTTGTCTACCTTGTTGTTGTTTAAGTCGTTTGGAAGTAAAAATCAAGTAGTTGTGTTTTTCGATTATAAAAAGGTTGTCTTTAAACTGTTATAACTTGAGATGCATAAATGATTTTGATGTGATTCCAATTGGAGGTAATAGCTTGTTCTTTTACGATTCTAACGATAGGTCACACGCCCAAAACGACCAAGAAATGAGTGAGTTATGGCTGTTTTACGAAAACTGGACAGTGCTGAGAAATGCGTAGGTACTCGATCGAGTAGCCTTGGTACTCGATCGAGTAGGGGGGGAACTCGATCGAGTACGTCAGTTACTCGATCGAGTGTCCCTTGTAATTTGTTTTACGTGCTTCTGATCTTCACCTACTCGATCGAGTAAGTCACTTACTCGATCGAGTGGCCTGTACTCGATCTAGTGACCCCTGTTTTGGGTCATATGCTTATCTTTTGACATTCGTTGCATATTATGATTAATTCAAAGGTATTATTTTGCTTCTTTATGCACCGTTTTACATGTATGTTGATCCTGATGCGTAAGTTACCCAATCTTATGATGTAAAGAGTGGCACCTATGATGAGTATGAGTTCGGTGGGGGAGAACATGATTTATATGTGTTGTGATAGGTAGAGGAAAAAGAAAAGGAAGATTGGTAAGGCTTAATTGAGGCATAGAGCATGTTGTGTGAGACGAGATGAGTGACATGATTGTATGTTGAGTAATGAAATGTAAGTGAATGGGGTCAAGGGATGATGTAAGTTTAAGGAACGTGAGAATGAAAAGATTGAAAGAAATGATGTGGATAGTAGCAACCTGAGATGTATAACAAATTATGGAGGGAGATGGTTAGAAATAGTGTTGAGTAAGGATATATGTAATGAAAGGTCGTTTTAGAGGAATTGAGAAGAGTGGTACATAGTGAACTTAATGGAGACATGTCGCGACGTGGATATGCAGATAGTGACTGAGTTTGGAAACTTGTGTTATCGAGAGACGAAACTAATGTGTGATTTCCTTGGGCAATTAACGGTATAAAAAGAATTTTGATTTCTATAGATGTAAAAAGGGAGATGTAATTGTTTGAACATTAAACGTTGATTTTTTTTATGGACAAATTAGTGACAAGTGTGAGTGAGTGGAGTGATGAGAGGGGACCCATGGTAAGGAAGAGTGAGATAATATCGATAAGAAATAATGGGATTGGAATTTTGGAGCAATGAGAAGGTGATCGGAGCACTAAAGAGTTAGGAAGAAGTAATAAGGAGTTGAATGGTTAATTGCTTTAGTCGAGTGTAAAAAGAAAAGCATGAGGGGAGTAAAACTAAGAAAATGTTCACCGGAGTTATGTGATATAAAAGTAAGGAATCGTGAAGATGCATGATACTATCATGAGGAATTGAATTAATGGCTATACAGGAGCTTCGGAACAACAAGATTAGTCTTGAGTTTTGAAGAATTAAGAAAAGTAAGAAGTTGGTAAAATATCTGCAGGATATGAGATTTTGGTGGAGAGTTAGATGATGATACGATTAAGGATAGTATTGGGAATAATGTTGAGGTAATTTTGTTGATTGATTTGATGCTCGTTATTAGGGATGATAACCAAAGATAGGGAGGAAACGGTGATGTTTAGAGATGAGTGTAAGAAGTTTGAGGTACGAACGGTAGTTTTGTGGAGGTGTTGTCGCTAGTGGTTAAGGTTAATGATAAATAGGAAATATGGCAATTCTAAAGAGGCTGATTTTGTAGAGATTGAATTGATAGGAAAGATGGCAATTCTAAAGAGGCTGATTTTGTAGAGATTGAATTGATAGGTATGGTTGTGAGGAAGTATAAGACATAGTCTTAGGAGGCGGTTTCTCATAGTGAGTGTTAGCTGTATAGTTATGTATGGCAGAAGGTGCTGGTTATGCGAATGGAAGAATGGGATGAGGGGCATGTGAGTTAAGCTCGGGCGACAGGTAACCTTTGTTGAGTGGTAACTTACGTGATCAGGATTGACTAGTTGGATGTGATTATGTGTCTAAGATGTATATAAATGTTTGTGTGAGGTTGTGACCTCACGAGAAGCGGTATGGTGTGATAGTTATAATGTTATTATCTGAATGTTCTGTAACATATGTTGGATACGGTAACTAAATGGAAAGATGATCAAAAGTGATAGTTTGGGTGGTCTGACATGACTGGTTATACTTGCATGTGTATTCATGATATATGTTTATTCCGTAAAAAGGTATGGATGGTATGCATGAGATTCTTGTCTGTTATTCAGTATGATATATGGTGTTGTGATCTAGTAAAGCAGTCTTGAGTAAGTTTTCTTGTCCGAGATGTTATTCTGAGTCAGTGCTTATGGGATTGTGTATGTTGTGATGTCTATCGGTGTGGTTGTGGTGCCTCGGGTGGTGATCCGAGCACGGTACTTAGTATTGTGATGCGGGTATTTTCGCACTGCGGTGTGACTGTTGGTGGCGGTGTTGCGATGCCGTCATCGGTTGTGGTGGAGTAGGCGAGATGGTTATGATACGAGTTTTCGAAAGTACATACCAGTTAAACATAGATTGTTGTTTTGATTGCTGCTGTTCCTTGTGAGTTTTGGTTGAACATGTAGACTGTTGTTGGGTTTGTTGATGTTTCTTACCAGTTTCAGTTTGGGAATGAGGGTAGAGTATGATATGAAAGAGAGTTGTATATGTTTTCGTTGTTGTCATGGTATAGTGATATTCTCATTGATGGGACACGATTGTGAGAAGTTGTTCTGATAATTTTGATCTTGTTTTAAGATGAGGCATCGGTAGTCATAGTCATGGCAAGTGATTTGTGGAACATGTGTTGTAATGATCTGAAAGCGGCAGGTGGTTCATAATCTTTGTTGAGATAGTGAGTGCAGGGTATTGGGAATTGGTGTCATGTTAAGTTATGTATGAGTTTTGCGGTAATGAAAGAAAAGAACTTGAGGATCTAGTGTGAGTGTACGTAACAAGTGTGGATCGTGAGTTATGCTTTTGGCGATATGAGTTTTATATAGTTTATATAGAGAGGTGTCAGGTTGCGGTAATGTGGAGGAGTTGAAGTTTTGGGTTAAGCTAAAGATTTTGAGGTATAGGTTAGGTGGTGTGACGAGTGAATTGAAGTATGAGAATTGTTTAAGTAAGAGAGCCTTAGATTTATGCATGGCGAGTGTTCAGATTATAGGTGGTTATCTTTGACATGCGGTGGTAATGGGGATAATGAGAAGATATAGCTAGGATTTAGTATTAGTGAGTTACGAGGACGTAAAATTTATCTTAAGAGGAGTAGGATGCGATAAAAGAGATTTTGATGGTTGTGCATATGGTAGTATAATTGGAAGTAGAGTGTTGGTGTAGCATAAAGGACGGATATTTTGTTTTGATTTATTAAAGGTCATGACCGTGCTTGTAGTAGTTCGATGTTTAGGAATGTGAGAATATTTCGATAGTGTTGTGATTGGATGATGATAATTATGAGTTCGATAGTCTTGGCTGTTGGATGATGATGTTTATGAGTGTGAGTAAACTTCGAGGACGAAGTTCCTTTTAAGGGTGGTAGAATGTAACATTCCGTTTGATGTTATGAGTATTTTGATATTTGATTTCCTAGTAGATGATATATTACGGAGCTAGCAGCGTTAGTGGATGGTAGTTGGTAGCGTATGGAGTTAGTGTTGAGAGAGATATAAGGGAGTTAATACGATATCGTGAGCCATGTTGTGGAGGTAGGAATAGTTAGTGGAGTTGGTGTTACGAGTTCATGTTTGGGTTGGAGTTTTGTTTTGAGTTCTTAGTCACGTTGTTGTGTCTTGATCGAGTTAGTATGTTTGTTTTTGAGTATGGGTTGAACTTCGGGGACGAAGTTCTTTTTAAGGAGGGAAGACTGTAATACTACGGATTTATGAGTCTCTGGGTACTCTATCGAGTAGGCCTTACTCTGTCGAGTAAGGGTGAGTTGCGTTTTAAAATAGTTTCTGACCTGTTGGGTACTCGATCGAGTAACTAAGATACTCGATCGAGTAAGGGGGCACTCGATCGAGTACCTTAGCTACTCGATCGAGTAAATGCCGGTTTGAGGAGTTATTTCTCGGGTTTTGTTAATTATGCGATTAAGGTATATAATCTTTTCCGTCATTGTTCTTAAACACTTTTCAAAACCTAAATTATCACAAGAGAGAAAACAAAGTACGTTCTTCGCTTTAATCGCATTGTTAGCAAATCCCGGAGTTTGGAAGGTCGGATTTCACCTTTCGTTATACCGTTGAAATCCTTGCGTCGAGGGTAAGATCTATGTACCGTTTTTACAGTATTTCCTTTAAGTTGGTTAAACCCTAATATGGGGATTTGGGGGTTTTGTTGTAGATAATGATTGGTAGTGATTATGTGTATGTATGATAGGAGGAGGATTTGTAGAAGAGGCTTTTTGATACAGCTGTAGAGACCGTCTGATTGTTGTGCTTTCCAGGTAGGATACTCTACTCAGTATTAGTCCCATAATGAGATGATTGATGTGTTGAGATTGTTGATTATTGATTAATATCGTAGTTGTTTTGTGACGGTTGTTGGTTGTGATTGATTGTTCTCTGGTTCTCGAGATGCGTTCTCGGCTGAGTGGAGTTACTTGCGGGAGTGGCTTCACGCCCTAGTTTCGCCCTTCGTGGAACCCGCCACGGAAGGGGATGTGCACATTAATGAACAGGGAAATCGCTCAATATGAGGAGCGGGGATTTGGTGGGTACGGCTGCGGTCCCCCATTTGCGTGGTCCCCAATCGATCGGTGATTGAGATTGATGGGACCGGTGTGATTGTGTGTGTGTGACGGTGTAAGTGTAAGCATTTTTATCGTATTGTTGATATGTATAAGTTGTGTGATTAGTCACGACCCTGGTTGTTGTTTTGTAAAACTGCGGTGATCCATTCGGGGATGGTGAGCGAATTGAGCAGTTTGAGTTGAAATCTTGGGATAGTTTGAGATGTGCCACCGTCTGACGATATAAGTCTTCCGCTGTAGCTTTACTAGATTTATAACTTTTCAGTTAACTCAGTAGACAGTTGGATTTGAGAACATGTATCGTATTTTGGTATTTGGTTTCAGTTGTAACCTTTCACTAAACTTATATTATTTAAAGTTGTTTCGTTATTGTCTTATGATTATCATGCCTCGGGTAACCGAGATGGTAGCGTCCTTATACCTGAGTGGTCCTGGTAAGGCACTTGGAGTATGGGGGTGTTACAAAAGGTGCTGCTATTTATTGCCCGGCTGCGATTATTTCCTAGCAAGCTGAAGTCCAGGTGGAGTGGTCCTTATACGGTGACAGCTGTTACTAGATATGGATCCGTTGAGCTAGAAGGCCCCGAGGGAAATCAGTTCAAGGTGAATGGGCAATATGTGAAGCATTATCACGAGGCAAATGAAGCAGACATTCGTGTCGAACTCCTGTACTTCTACGAGCTTGACGCGCCAGTTAATTGATGCCAGAAAGGTCCTGCGGGACCTCTTAAACCTGCGCTCTCCGAGAGGCAACCCGGACTGTTTTGTTGTAATTTTGTTGAACTATTTCCTTGCCTTTAGCTTTTTGTTGAACTTTAGACGCTGTTTTATACACCCTTTGTATTCTCCTTGCTTTTTATTAACGTTTTGCAGGTGCAATCACTCGATCGAGTAGTTTTTCTACTTGATCGAGCACTTTTGGGCTGAAATTCACTCGATCGAGTGATTTATTTACTCGATCGACAAGCTGCATAACCAAGATCACTCAATCGAGTAACAATCTGCTCGATCGAGCACTTTTTGACACCAATTCACTCGATCGACCTGTTCTAGGTCACTCGATCGAGTGGTTTTGTCTTCCAGGCGTTACTTTTTGTCTGTTGAGCTATTGCTTGACTTCCTTTGACCTCCCATGTTCATGGTCGGTTTGGGGAGGTCCCTCTTCACGACATTTTGTAAGTATTCTGACTCGACTTATCCTTGTCTCCTCAGTTTGCATTTCTTTCCCTATTTTTGGTACAATGAGGACATTGTACGGTTTGGTTTGGGGCGGTATGCATCCATATCTGTGTCTGCATGTTTTCTAGCATTTCCGTTTGCACGTTTATTGTTGTTTTCGCATGCACTGTTGTTTTTAATTCAAAAAAATCACATAAATTTCAAAAAAATTCACGTTTAATTTAAGTCGGAACGTTTGAACTTTGATGCTACATTGAATCCCTTCCACTGCCTTGCATATTCTTGACATATAGTTGGCATGATAATGTGCATAATATACGAGTTTTTGTCTCTCTCTTATCTGAACGAATAGACTTGACTCACTTATTGGCAAGCTACATTATATTCTGAGGTTAGAGCTTTATAAACTGGTGACATTCATGACCGGTTTCATTTAGGATGTGAGTAGTACTCTCTTTAAGGCATGTAACATTAATTTGCATAAGCATGAGTCTAGTCTTCTTAATACCTGTATGCATTCGGTCTGTAATTCTCTTTTATTTCATTCTACCCATGAGCCCCACATAGCCAAATTGCCTTTTTGTCCTATTAGCTACATACTATAATTTTTCCTACCCTAGCCGAGCTAGTGATGTGTAGCTGTTTGGAATGCTTTACTGCAGTTTGGTTAATTTTATCTGATTTCAGAAGATGGTGGAAGAATTGAAGGGAATGAGAAAAAATGAATGATGAATGAAAATGAAAAAAAAAAAAAGAAAAGAATGAAAAAGGAAAGATCGGAATTACGAAAAAGAAAAAGAAAAAAATCATGTGCGAGAAAAAATGAGAAATTGTATGATGATTCTCACTCTCATGTTTCACTTATATTTTATGGGCAGTTGACACGTTATGGCGTATAGTGAGTTTAGTGCATTGAATTTGCACCGTTTTGTTTTCATATATTGAGTACGAAGTTGGGATGCAGTTCAATATTTGGATTCGTTGTTGCTAGCTTGGCTACTAACTCCACATATCCAAATTCATCTTAGCCCCTTCTTACCCATTACCTCACTTACCCAAATGTACGACCTCGGCATGTGTCTTGGTCATTAGTATGGTTGGAATGCGTATGTATAGTTGTAGAGACTTGATTCATGTTAACTGCATGCATGTTCTTATAGGTCGAGTTAGGTGAGTGTCTTTACTTCTTTCTATCTTTCACATATATACTCACCTTATGCCTAATTTTTAGTGATGAGCGATCCGTGAGAGTCCAATACTTTTGAGTCTTGCAAGGTCGACGGTTCAGTATGTTTGAGACATTGATTTAACTCGTTTGCATTTATCATTTGCCACTATGTTAGTTGTTGCATTAAACTGGTTTTGGTGGGTGATTTGTAATTGATACGTTGGTCCCGTTCCATTGTTTATTCTTAGTTGCATTCATAGTTTGCTTGGGTACAAGCAAAGGTTTGGTTTGGGGAGATTTGATGCGTGTATTTTATATAAGGTTTTTACCTCATTTTTACACGCATTTCTGTACTTTTTATGTGGCATCTAGCTACAAATACCCCCAAATATTCTACTTTGGTTCGTTTTGTGTAAATTGCAGGAATAAACCAAAGAGGAGCTAAATCGAGCCTAAACTCGTCCCATTTGCATGCATTTATGGAGAACAAGAAGTCGGAGCTTGGAATTTATCACTTTGAAGACGCGTGAGCTGGTTTCGGAAGGTGTCATAGTGTCTAACGTGCCAAAATAGCTCGACCGACTACTTTTCTAGTCGATCGAATGCTTTATATACTGAAGGTTACTCGATCGAGCAGTTCGAGTATTCAATCGAGAAGACATTGCAAGGAGTTACTCGATCGAGTGGTTTATTTCCACTCGATCGAAAGGTTTGACGCTTAGTTGCTCGATCGAGTGGTTTATTTCCACTCGATCGAGTGGTTTTACCCGGATAGGAGTTGTTTCGCCTAATTTCGTATGGGCTTTTGTAATTAAGTTATGGATTAGGTTTAGAGGAGGATTTTCGTATGCTACTAAATACGATGAGACTAGTAACTCTCTCCTCATTCACTTTTACTCTATCATTTCCTACTGTTTTCTTGGATTTTGCTCTCTTTCAACCCTTTTTGCTACTCGAATTCGGATTGTGATCGGTACTATTATTCCATCTTAATTCCTTAATCTTAATTGTTGCTTTATTTTCTTTCTTTCCTCTATTGCTATCATCTTTACCCTATTCAATCTTTATTAGCTTTGTTAGTATGTTTAATTTCTATTATCTGTATGTTATTGTTGTTGATTCAATAGTGATGCATAGCTAATTTCCCCTGCTAATACTAGGGGATCCATGATTATGAAGGGATAGTGATTGAATTATTAGGTTAATGCTGGTATAATCCTTGTTGTTAATCGCTACACTTATTTGTATCTGTCTAATTGAGCAGTCGACGCAATTAGGCATTTAAATCATAGTAAACCTTGACCTAGACCGGAAGGTTGGAAAGGGTGAGACTTGTAGCGAACATTAGGGCACTGTAGTGAGGGCGGAAGCTAAGCTATTTGTCCTTTAGGGCGAATTCAGACCGGAAGGAGATATTCACTGCTCCTCGGAGATATTCACTGCTCCTCGGACCATACTTGCATTGACCTGAGACCTAAGTTACTTGACCGAATGATCATGGTGAACCGTCTGTCTTAGCTGCTTTCTTTATCTGTTTAATCCTTTTTCTCTGCCTTTTTCTCTTTCTCATTCTCATTAGTTTAGAACAACAACCCAATTAAAACTCCCATTTTGGTTACCGTGACTAGGGGTGGGCATAATCCGGTCCGGACCGGAAAAATGGACCGGTCCGGACCGGAATCGAGTGGACCGGAACCTGAATTAAAAATTCCGGTCCGGTCTCCGGTCCACCATTTTCCAAGTTTCCGGTTTCCGGTCCGGTCCGTCCGGGACTGGTATTTTCCGGTCCGGACCGGTTTGGACCGGAATGCCCGGAATTATGGTTATTTTCATTTTTTTTCTTAAAATTGTATTTTTATTCCGGTCCAACCGGTCCGAACCGGTCCAATGGACCGGAATTTTTGGACCGGAATTTAAAAAAGTGGGTAATTCCGGTCCAACCGGTCCGGTCCCGGACCTGAATTTTTGTAATCCGGTCCGGTCCCGGTCCGTGAATTTTACCGATTCCGGTTCCGGTCCAAGCCGGTTCCGGTCCGGTTTTGGACCGGTGCCCACCCCTAACCGTGACGAACTTAGACAAAGCTGACATTTTCCCATCTCCCTGTGGAGATCGACCCGACTTCCCTAGCTATATTAGTTAGAGCCAGTTGGTTATTTTTGATAGGTATACGACTGCCATGTCAGCTACCCACCTTGGACTTGCCCGACCGGAGAAGGGAGCCCTTAGGGATGTCCCGACTGAGTGTGGAGCCAGTAGTTACATGCCTTGCTTTACCGGAAAGCAAGCCCCCACCTCTAGTAACATGTTGATCAAAGATGTGCAACATATCACCTTGAAGATCTTTCTTCGTGCCTTGACTTGCCTACTCTATGACCGGAGGGACGCGAGTAAGCTTAACTCACATGAGGTGATGTTTCTTGTTGCCTACCTTAACCTCACCCGAGCCCCGAAAGTCTCTTTCAGTGTCGCGGCCATAGTTTGTGCTAGCCTAGCTTTGATGGCCACTTCTGAGACCCGATTCTTAAGCTGCGGTGCCATTGCCACATGGTTGGCGGAGCGGTTGACCACTTTTGAGGCCTCCTCGGTCTATACACCTTTGGCTCCGTCTGTACCTACCTTGCACCGTGAGTACTTTCTCGACCAGAAATGGTTGCGGACTTTGGAGGGTGGTAGGTTGGCCTGGAGAGTTTGGGGGATGAGCTGGATGAGGATACCCGACCCCGAGCACCTTCCCGTGACTGAGCCCTTGGCGGCGGTGGTAGTGGCAGCAGATTCCGATGACGAGGAGGAGGCTCATGCGCGACAGTATTACCTCATTTATGTTGACCTTTTGGAGGTGATGCCAGAGCCGATGAAGGGGGATCAAGCTAGAACCGAGGATCGGCAACATAGAGTAGGGAGGGGTCCGAGACGGGTGAGGGAGAGAGTCGTGGAGACTCAGCCACAGCAGCCAGTGCCTCCACAGCATCAGTTTCCCAGCTATCCTGCGTTCTTCAGTCCTGAGATGAGGGTGAGTGAGCTCACGGAGAGAGTGTCTTCTACCTTGGCACTCCGGAACCTCCATAAGATGGCTTATGTTCAGGGCATTGGGACCGAGGCAGCCCAGTCGGTGTGGTGGAGAGTTGTTGGAGATGACAACGGGGTCTTTCACTTCTGATGTGACCATAATTAGCGCATATTTAGTCCCCGAATTAGCCTTGTTCCCATGCTTTTTAGTACATATTTGGGTCATTTATTGTCTTTAGTTCTTTGTTTTGCATATTCTTTAAGGTTTTGTGTCCTTGGTAGGAAAGGAGTGCAAACCTTGCATTTTCATGGCAAAATGAGGCTAAATTGATTGAATTCAATGACCAAGCATCAAGGAGAGACAAGATTAGAAGGCCTTTGTACATACTATAGTAGATGGGCAATGATGAGAAAAGATCCTTGCATCCCCGAGGAAATCCTCAAGGATTTTATAAAGAAAAAGGAAGAAAAGAAGAAGGAAAGTTCCTGTAAGACAATCCGAGCGGATTGCCTCCAAGACGCCCGTCCAAGAGGGACAATCCGAGCGTCTTCCTCCACAAGCCGCCCGTCCAAAACGCCCCAAATCCGCCCGTCTTCCCCATCTGGACGTCCGTCCAGAAACACCCAAATCCGCCCGTCCCGTGCCTAAGACGCCCGGATTCCCTTACAGCCTTTTCGTCTTCTACAAGCTTCAAAGAAGGATGCGCATATTTTTTAAAGACCTGAGTCTCCCTAGAGACCGGAGTCTCCCTCGAGACCGGCGATTCCTCAACAAGGGTCTTAATCGTCATTTAAGCCCTTAGTTAACCCTAATTTATGTACCTAATCCCCACTATAAATACCCCATTAGTCTAATTAGAAGAGGATGTTCTTCTTAGAAATCTTTAGTGTAGTTAATATCAATCAAATCTCTCTTTAATCTTGTAATCAACATTTAATCAAGTTTTAATACAAGTTTCATTTCCTTAATCTCTCTTTTGTTCATCCTTTATTTTGGGTAATTGAAGATTATTTGGGTTATTATTGGGAGATTGACAACCTTTCAATCAAGCATCAAGTACTTCTTTTATTCTTTGCTTTATTATTGGAATCATTAATAGGTATAATTCTCTTAATCCCTTTTTAATTATTGTTAATTATCTTCATTTATTCATCATGTTTCACTTTATTGGTATGATTGACAACCTAGCTAGCATGTTCAACATGATAATGAGTGAGTAGTTCCTTAGCTAGGGTTAATGGGTAATTAGGGGAAACCAACATGGGGAATGATTCATGCTTAAATTAATATGCTTTCATAGTTTATTTGCTTGCTTGTTGTGAATCTCAACTCATGCACATGTTATGTTTGATGAAATATGAGCCTATGAATCCTTGCATTTTTTACCCATCACCTATCTTTTCAATGAGACTTGTAAGACATAAACCAACTCGAGTCTCATTAGACCATGCATGTTGTTGAGTAGGGAAGATTAAGTCGACTTGTAGGTGTTGTACAATTTAATCGATTCGGCTCCGGGACCCAAACTTTCCTAGGATTGTAAGATATAAACCAACTCGATCCATCACAACAATAATTGCTTGCTTATAATTTGAGAATATGTTTAATTTGTATGATCAATTCCCATAAATCCCCTATGACCCCATGACACCCTAGTGCCTTTTATCAATTGTTTACATCCCTTTTTTAATCATCTTGCTTGTTACTTTCATTGCTATTTAGTTTAGTGATCTTCTACTTCAAACCCCAAATTGTGACACCCTTAGGCACCACTAGTTGCAATAGAAAATCTCATCTCAATTCCCGTCCCTTGGGATCCGACCTTTACTTGCCTCTTTACTAATTGTAGAATTGTTTGTGAAGTTATAAATTGTGTTTTGGTCTAGGTGCTCCTAACGACAAGTACCGAAAACTAAACCTCCGTGAGAGTCCGACCAACTCCTATGGCGTGGACCGGACTACTTGGGGAGAGCCTCAGATTTACCCCTACGGTTGCTTGGCACCATGGCGAGTGGGGGCAGATGCTGGCACTGGGGATATCGCGGGTGAGGGTACAGCTGGAGCGGGCACATCCGGAGGCGGTGGTGGAGATGAGATGATGTATGAGCAGACCTTGGAGTTATGATGCTCCTTTCTATCTTGTTTGCATGGATTTGCAATAGTTGGTACTCGTTTTGTTGGTACATTTGTGAGACCTTAGTTTTTACTGTGGCCGTATTTTGGTTGTTTTTAGGACTCGTTAGGCAGGTGATTCATGTCAGAGTTGACATTCCGACCTATATATATTTCTATGGTTTTGCAAGGTGATAGTATGGAGGATTTGGGCCTGTGGCTACTCGATCGAGTGCCCCTCACTCGATCGAGTATCTGCAGGGGTGAAATAAAATTGCATTCTGATCTTGACGTACTCGATCGAGTAACTGATGAACTCGATCGAGTAACGTCAACTCGATCGAGTAACTCACCAGCTCGACCGAGTGCCCCTGTAGGATGATAATTTCGCTTTAAAATTTGTTTGTATCATCGAGTTGGTAGTTTTGTGATGAATGTTCCTTGTTTTGGGTGTGTGACAACATTTTCGTGTGTTAAGCATGGTTTATGAAGTTATATATAGATGTGGTTTATACAATATAGGTTTGATTCATACACATTTGCATACTAGATCAATTTGCCTCAAGTGAAATGTTTAATAATGGTTATACTTCATGTTGCATAATTTGTATGGTAGCATAAGAAAGTCGTTTATGTCATGTATGATAATGGATAAAAGGATGTCTAGTTGTGTTGTTCACTTTTCCGATGGTTTTCATATAAATGAATCATGTCTATGTAATGTCAAGGAAGTATCATGGTCGTTGTGAGTCTCAATTTATAATACGATTTGTTCATAGTGTCAATATGGAATAAAGATTTAACGCCGTGTATAATAGTTACAGTTGTTTTGATGGTGAACTTCGGGGACGAAGTTCCTTTTAAGAGGGGAAGAGTAATGTCGCATGGGAAAATGACTTAATTATGACTAAAGTATGACAATATTATAGTATTTTAAGTAATTGTTTGGGTAATTAGTAGTGATTATTGTATAATTGTTGACAATTGTTGATTCAATTATCATGTTGTTGCATTTCGATTCAAGTAATTGTTCACTAAGTTGTGATATGGTTGAGTGGTAGTTGTTATAATATTTGATTTGTTGTTGCATGGTTGAGTAATATAAATGACTTAAAAGAATTAATGTAAATGAACGATATATTGTTTGTGGGTAAGTGATCGATAATCTATTGCTTTTGAGTGTTTGGTAACTGATGGTTGTTGACAAGTAATTGATGGGAGAATAAAAAAATAGTTGTGTTGGTTTATATTTAAGCAATGACATGAGATAAGTATAATTGATGGTGGTCGATTTGGTTGTCCTTCGATATGATGTAGTTTGGTGGTTTGATAGGAAGTCATGTTGTGTAATGTGTATTAAGGTAGATGATAATGGTGGTCGATGAGCATTTACAGTGGGGTGGTGATCATGAGCGTTTGTACTTGTCGTTGTCGAAATGGGAGGTTGTGGGTTACTTTAGTCTCTGTTTGCCTTGTGTCACAAGGGAGGATGAGTTGAACTTTGGGGATGAAGTTCTTTTTAAGGAGGGAAGACTATAATACCCATCCTTTTAGAGACCTGTTGACCGACGTTGACTGACCTTGACACTTATCTTAACCTTCGGAAACCTTACGAGTTAAGCCTTGTGACGTTGTGAGCCTTTGTGTTTATGTTACTCGATGTAGCGGAGGCTACTCGATCGAGTAGCTTGGGAACTCGATCGAGTAGAGATTACTCGATCGAGTAACGTGAGTACAGCGGGGAATTATAAATCGTAAATCGTGAATCCAAATCATTTCTCTACCTTTCTTCCTAAACCTAAATGTCGTCATTCCTCTTCTCCTTCACCATGAATCATATCCTTGAGGTCTTTGAAAGTGTTTACACCATAGGGATGGGATGCTTGAATCGGGTAGCGGTCTTTATGCCGGATTGCTTTGTATAGGTATGTTGTCATCATCATCATCGCCTCCCTTGATTTCAGTTATGATTATGGTAGTAGTAATAGATGGTTATGGTGGTTGTTATAGGTGGTTGTGGTGGTTGCTTGTTGTCTTGTGATCGGACGCGAAATCATTGCGGTTTACTAAAGGTAGTTCGCGTACTCAGTACTGTTGATTGTCTAGAGTGTCCATTGTTGTTGTATAGTTGGTTTAGCGTCTTTCCTGTTTGTTGGTTGTGGTTGATTGAGCAGTATCGTGTTGGAATTGATAGTTGGTGATGGTTGATGTACAGCTGGTTGTGATTGTTTGTCTGTGGTTCTAGAGGTGCGTCCTGGGTTGAGTGGAGTCACTTGCGGGAGTGGCTTCACGCCTAGGGATGTCAATTTCACCCGAATCCACTCTAAACCGATCCACCCGAAGAATTTTAATGGATGAAAACCCGAACTAAACGGGTGAAAAGCGGGTGATGGGTGAGTCGGGTTATGGATCGGGTCGGGTTCGGGTGGAGAAATTTCATCCGTCACCGATCCATCCACCCGATTATAATTAAAAATAAAATAAAAAATCATCAAATTCCTTTTATATATATACACTAATGCACGCCTATACTCTATCAAACCCTAAGTAAATCTGTCATTCTCTCTCCATTACTTTCCCTTCCGTCCTCTTCTACCCTCTCTCTTAATTTATGACCACCACATGTACCACCTAAACCATCGCCAAATACACTGCTTTCCTTCGACCTCCTCCAAATCATCACCAGTCACATAACTCCTTCAAACTTCTCCGACCAACGCCAAATCGCCAATCACTGTCAATAACTTATCTCTGCGAACCAAGATGACTGAGATCTACTTTCATCAATGTAAGTCGTTCAAGATCTAAACTCAAGGATGTTATACTAAGGGTGAAACAACAGTGTTGGAATTGCCGCTCAAGTAATACTCCGTATATGTAATAGACAATGCATTTTGTGGTTATGTATTTGTAAAAATTGAAATGGCATTTTAGAATTGAACCCGTTGTAAATTTTATAATGGATGGATTGATGTTTTGTGCATAGTTTGTTGAGTTTCTGGGGCTTTTTTTTTTACTTCTATTTTTATAATTATCTCACCCGTTAATCACCCGATCCACCCGATTCACCCGCGGATGATGGATGGGTCAGATTCGGGTGAGGACTTAATCGGGTGACGGGTGGGTCGGGTGAACTGGATGGAGTCGGGTGATGGATTCGGGTGAGGCTCCACCCGATCCGAAACCGACCCGTTGACATCCCTATTCACGCCCTTGATTCGCCTTCTATGGAACCCACCATAGAAGGGATGTGCACATTAAGGAACATGAGTTTACCGGTCGGATAAATGAGCGGGGCTTAGGTAGAAATGGCTGCGGTCCTCCACTGGCAGGACTGGACCTTCGAGCAGTCAGAGATGTGTGGCTTGTTGGAGGAGGTGGTGTGTATGTATTGCTGTAATTGTGTTGTGTCTGCTTTTGTACTTGTTACCTCAGTTACTGACCTTGTGTGGTTTTGTTGTGTTGTCTTTCTGTGTTGTGTCTGTCGTGATCCACTATGGTGAGCAGTCAGTCTTAACGGGTTGGTGTATGGATCACAGCTGGGTGCTTGGAGGGATGAGTCTATCACGAGTCGTGGATGAGATAGTTTCACATAGCTGATAGTAGTCTTGAGTTGTATCTCTTGTATCGTCTGTTTGGTTTAAATCACTTGTAATCAATATAAGTGTTCTTTTATCGACATTTTATTATTACTGTCACCGGGCAACCGAGATGGTAATGCCTTTATCTACTAGGGAAGATCTTGTTAAGGCTACTCGGTAGATGAAGGTGTTACAGAAATTACGGAATATATTTTAAATTCCTATATTGATGGTACTCTTCCCAAAAACAAACATACTCTTGTTTTTTTGAAAGAAAGGATAAATTCATTAATAAATAGTTATATGGTATCTACAACATGTGTCAAATTTGACCAGATACAACACGACTAAAACCAAATAAAATAAAATCTCGTTCAAACAGCTTTTGGCAAAAGGATCATAGAATCTTAAGCCTTGATGAGAGACGATTTCATCTAACCAAATTGAGTGCAACCAACAAATCGACATACAACATATGTAATGCCATATAAACGATCCATTATGAAACTGATCTTCTGCATCTTCACCATATGAGGAACGACAAATGCGCTCTTATCTAAATTTCCAATAGAACTAAAACATAGAAGGACAAGGACTGAAAAAATTCCGAAAATAAAGACGGACAAACGGATCTCACCAAAAGGGAGACATTTATTGATTAGTTCATAAAGTTTCATACTAAGAATTGATAAATAACGCTATTTTGGGGGCTTACCATCGGTCAATAGTCGATAGAAGCCCCATATTTCTGGAGGCTAAAGTTTTTTTTTAGATAGAAGAGATGAAAAGAGAGACCTTAGTAGATGGTGTATTGATGACGCACAATTACACAAATCCAAAGAAAAACGCACTCTTAACCATGTTAAATCTGTAAACTACAGTAATGGTAAAAAAAAATACCTCATCAGCTATTGTGGTTGTCAGTAATTATTATTAAGTTAAGACGGTCTTATACTGTGAGACGGCTCTATAATGTGGAAAGGCAACTTATTTGTTAGCATTAAATGAATGGTTTTTTTTTAAAATAAAAATTGACCTTCTCATGGTGTGAGACCCTCGTATTTTATATTTTTTAACTCATTAAATAAAAAGACAAATTTTATTATTATTTAATAATAAAACTAAACGTTTTTTTATTAACAAAAAGCGACAGTTTCATAGTTGAGGTCTTCTTAACCTATAATTTATGAATACGTTTTACAAGCATTATTATTATTATTATTATTATTATTATTATTATTATTATTATTATTATTATTATTATTATTATTATTATTATTATTTTTTTTTTTTTTTTTTTTTTTTTTTTTATAAAGGGATGCGCGCAGCTTTCATTAAAATAAGAATAAAAGTTTACATGAAATTGGTGGGGAGCCGAGAGACAATCTGGGCTCCCACACCCTTAGCAATAGCAAAGCTAAGTCTAGTAAAAATGTAAGCGGCCACCCGAGCCCCCGCATCCTGAGATACCGAGAATTTCTGGATCCGCTTGAGCAAGGCAACAGCATCCGAACCCAGCTTCCCAAGTGAAGAGAAGGAGAAAGGAAGGAAACCATACCCCGCTATCGCGCACAAATCCCCATACTTAGCACACTTTCGCTGAGCAAGATCGGAACAACCCGGCCCAACAAAATCAACCCAGTCGAGTAAAAGGTGAAGAACCCGTCGGTCGACGCACACATCACGCCCCCGTCCCAAGAATAAAGCAATAAATCCGCAGGACGAAGAGAGCCACCATGCCCATCAACCAAACCGATATCAACCTCCTTCCCCGCAAGAATACTGATCTATAGCGGATGTCGAAAAGAGTGTCCCGGACAAGGTTATGCTGATGTTTAACGCCCACGCACCAGCACAAGAAACAAATAGGTCCCAAAAACATCCCCAAAGAAAAACCCGAGAGCAAGCGGACAGGGCCTAGATACCGTGAATAACGGAACACCCAGACGATACCCCAAAACACTACGGTAAGTCCTTCCGTTCATAGTCTGACCCAACCCCGAGATAGGAACCGCACGTAACCAATCGGAGGAGTGAGAGCCCCCGCCGAGACCGCCATAAAGCAAGTCCGGCGAGGTGTCAAAAGAAAACAGACTCGAGGCAAAGAAAGAACCGTCGTGAAATAAATGTCTCGCCAATTTATTCATAAGTTTGGGGGCAACAATTTCACCGGGGTGACCTAATATATCGAACCCGTAGTCGCAGAAACACCGCGCGCATCATCAAAAGCAGGGCAGCAGCTACAATACGTAAGGGCCGAGGAGCTTAGCCTGCAAACCAGCAGACTGCAAGCGGGACGCAATAAAAGCATAAAATAAAATATCTCCCGCCGCATAGACACCAAGACCACCAAGATGAAAAGGGAATGTAGCAAGGCGCCACTGCCACTCCCCAAAACCCGGCCCTGACGCGGTGACAATACGTTCAAAGCTGGAACGAAGAGCGGCATCAAAAGGAAGATGGACAGACCCAAAAACACTAGGGGAGCAAGTACGAAGGGAGAAGTATACCTTAGAAATACCAGTACAAGCTCGAAGAAGAATCAACTCACATTGCGGGTCCTCAATCCTCGCAACCAAGTCCATTAGCTCAATGGTCTTAGTTACTCTCGTCGCCACAATCTCACTGCTAAAACCAGGACAAGTACTGACAGGTCCTCCCAAAACGGTAACACCGCGCAATGGCCGAGAAATAGAAGTGGGGAAAACCCCAGGAAGCCGACTCCGTGGATCCTCAACAGGCCAAAAGATCTCCGTCTTGGAGACATTAAGATGTAAACCAGAACGAGGGCCATCCAACATAATTAAGTCCAAAACCTTCCCCACCTCCAAAGTATCACCCACGATGGTGCCATCATCTAAGTACCAAGCCTGCAAAGTGAGGTCAAAAGTGTCCCGGATCTTGCAAACCAAGGGATGCAAAACCAACGCGAAAAGCAAAGGCCCCAACGGATCACCCCGTCGAACACCCCGACAAGACCACAAACAAGTGCTCCCCATAAAAAAGGCGGGCCGGGCTGGAATAACAAAACTCCACCCAACGGGAGAGAGCCGGGCAACGACGGCGAACCTCCTGAAGCATGGTCGAACGGTCAACAAGGTTGAACGCATTATGGAAATCAACCAGCAGCATAGAAAGCCCCTCCTGAGTCCCCCGAGCCTCAATGAGCCGGTTCAAGGCATGCAAGATAGCCTCTCCTCCACCGGACACACCCACCCCGAACTGAAGCCCATCAAAATAAGAAGATAAAGACGGACCAACCATAGAAGCACCAACCTTAGAGACAAGCCGTCTCTAGACCGTACTAACAAAGAATAGGACGAACTCCACCACCCTGGTTTAACGAGGGGGTGAGAGGGGCGCCGGCAATGTACTCACCCGCAGGAAGAGGACACCGGCCCTCAAAAAAAGATTAACCACCCTAGTAATAGAAGTGATCAAATCATCGAGATAGCCACAAAGGCGCCGCCACTCAAACAAATCCATAAGGTGTCAAGGCACGAAAACCATCTCTCCCACGGGAAGTACCACGAGGGAAGCTCCGTATCATATCCAAGACAACCGCCGAAGAGGCAACCGAGAGATGATGATCCCCGAGACGAGGAGGCAATGAAGGAGGCGGGCGACAGATGCTTCTCACGCAGGCCACGAGAGTGGCATCGGAGTAAGGGGCGACCCTGAGGAAGAAAGCACCGTAGAGCGGAAGATAATGGCCATCGAAATCTTCCGCGGCATTGACGGAGGTTAAGCTCACTCAAATCCGCATCCTCATCCACGAAAAATGAAGAAGGACCCTCATCAAAACACTCAAATAACCGCAAACCCCCCCCCCCCCAGTGTGCCCCCAAGCAAGGATAGCCACAGCAATACTCTCCTCCCCCGATGCCGACGCCGAATAGCAATCCGACACTCATGATTACTCCGAGGAGCGAAAGTCCGGAGCAAACAAAGTGGTAGAACAAGCAAACGAATCCAGCGGGAAAGATCACTAGGGGCATCATACACCCCATCCAAGGCCCCTTTCAAAGCCCGAGCAAACCCAAGACGACACTTAGGAGGAATAGATTTCACGGTGCGCAGGCCCAAAGACAACAAACGATCCAGCGAAGATATAGACCACCGAACGAGCTCGACACTATCATCGAAGGAACCGGGCGCGGCAGGAGCCAAAGGTCTCGGAATACCATGAATATGGAAGGTGTAACTGCCATCAACACACCCCGGGTGCTCCACAACATCACCCCGACTATGCCGACATCTAGCTCTAACAGTACGGGTCATAAAACACACCCCGCACAACCAGAGCCCCATCCGTCTCAAAGAACTCTCGGCATTGGTATAAACAGTCAAACTATCAGAAAGAGTCTGACGCGTATGGTCCAACGCACCATCATGACAATGTCGGACCTGTAAATGTTTCTGCCAAGCTGCCTTTGTAAGACCCTTACCGAAACCATCCCGACACCCATGAAGACCCGAAAAAGGACAATGGTACCGCACGAGCTCGGGCATTAAAGGACAGTTTAACCCAACACCCTTCCTCGCGCAAGGCGGTATTGAAACACCTAGAGCGACCAACACACCAACCACCACAAAAATGGTTGACAACAGCCCTAGTAGAATCGCACAACCCGGGCCCCAAACCAACACCACTACACCTACACACAGGGATGTAGCGGTCGTCCACAGAACCAGGGCACCACCGGACCACCGCCGGAAAACAGAAAAACAGCGAGAAAACAAAAACGTAACACAAAAAGGCAAAGAAACCAGAAAAAACTCACCGGCAGGGGGCAGCGCCGTCAACCACCACAGCAATGGCGGCGACTTGAGGTCAAAGAGCCAATGGGTGGTGGCGCAGGACGACAATGGCCGCAGAATAAACGACAAAGGCCGCCTGAAAAAAAACGCTGCACGAAAAACCCCCGCAACCCCGAAATGCACCGTGAAAAAAACCACCACTCCTTCCCCTGACCGGCGACGTGAGGTCCAAATGGTCGACGTGGGGTGGATGGCGGCAATCAGCGGTGGAAGAGATCACAGCACTAAGCCCTAGAAAAACACGAACACCAGCCGCTACACAAAACCGCAGAAAACCACCCACCTGAACCCTAACATGAACCCTAAACCGACGAGAAGAAGGGCCGGCGTGAGGCGGCAGTCCTGGTGGTGAAGAAAGGTGCGGCAGTTGACGGCAGAAGGACGTGCGTGCTGATCGCTGTTATTATTATTATTATTATTATTATTATTATTATTATTATTATTATTATTATTATTATTATTATTATTATTATTATTATTATTATTATTATTATTATTATTATTATTATTATGCGCGCAGCTTTCATTAAAAGGAAAATAAAAGTTTACATGAAATTGGTGGTGAGCCGAGAAACAATCTGGGCTCCCACACCCTTAGCAACAGCAAAGCTAAGTCTAGTAAAAATGTAATCGACCACCCGAGCCCCCGCATCCTGAGATACCGAGAATTTATGGATCCGCTTGAGCAAGGCAACAGCATCCGAACCCATCTCCCCAAGTGAAGAGAAAGAGAAAGGAAGGAAACCATAACCATTGTGCCAAGCACAAAACCCCGTACTTAGCACACTTACGCCGAGCAAGATCGCCGACAACCCTGCTGGCACAAAATCCGTCATCCCGGTCCCGAGTCAAAGGAGAAGACCCTGTCAAGTCAACGCACACATCACGCCCTCTGTCCCAAGAATAAAGCAACAAATCCGCAGGACGAAGAGAGCCACCATGCCCATCAACCAAACCGATATCAACCTCATTTCCCGCAGTAATACCAGATCTATAACAGATGTCGAAAAGAGTGTCCCGGACGAGTTTATGCCGATGTTTAACGCCCACACCGATTCAAGAAACAGCGTGGTCCCCAAAAACATCCTCAAAAAACCCGAGAGCAAGCAGGGCATGGCCTAGATACCGTGAATAACGGAACACCCAGACGATACCCAAGCACACTACGGTAAGTCCTCCCGTTCATAGTCCGACCCAATCCCGAGATAGGAACCGCACGTAACCAATCGGGGAGTGAGAACCCCGCCGAGATCGCTTATAAAGCAAGCCGGCGGCGGTGTCAAAGAGAAAACAGATTTCGAGGCGCAAGAAGAACCGCCGCGAAATAAATGTCCGCCAATTTCTTCATAAGTTTGGGGCGCAATTTCACTAGGGTTACCTAAGATACTGAGCATGTAGTCGCAGAAACACTGCGCGGCATCATCAAAAGCAGGCCGACTACAATACCGGAAGGGCCGAGGAGCTTAGCTCGCAAACCAAGAACCGCAAACGGGACGCAATAAAAGCATAAAATAAAACATCTCCCGCCGCATAGACACCAAGACCACCAAGATGAAAAGGGAATGTAGCAAGGCGCCACTGCCAATCCCCAAAACCCGGCCCAGACGCGGTGACAATACGTTCCAAGCTGGAACGAAGAGCGACATTACAAGGAAGATGAACCGACCCAAAAACAATAGGGGAGCAAGTACGAAGTGAGAAATAGAGCTTAGAAATACCAGTACAAGCTCGAAGAAGAAGCAACTCACATTGCGGGTCCTCAATCCTCGCAACCAAGTCCATTAGCTCAATGGTCTTAGTTACTCTCTTCGCCACAATCTCACTGCCAAAACCAAGACAAGTACTGACAGGTCCACCCAAAACTGTAACACCACGCAATGGATGAGAAATAGAAGGAGGGAAAACCCCAGGAAGCCGACTCCGAGGATCCTCAACAGGCCAAAAGACCTCCGTCTTGGAGACATTAAGATGCAGTCCAAAACGAGGGCCATCCACCATAATCAAATCCAAGACCTTCCCCACCTCCAAAGTATCACCCACGATGGTGCCATCATCTAAGTACCACGCCTGCATAGTGAGGTCAAAAGTGTCCCGGATCATGCATACTAAGGGATGCAAAACTAAAGCGAAAAGCAAAGGACCCAACGGATCACCCTGCCGAACACCCTGACAAGACCACAAGCAGTGCTCCCCATAAAAAAGATGGGCAGGGCTGGAATAACAAAACTCCACCCAACGGGAAAGAACCGGGCAACGACGGCGGACCTCCTGAAGCATGGTCGCACGATCAACAAGGTTGAACGCATTCTGGAAATCAACCAGCAACATAGAAAGCCCCACCTGAGCACCACGAGCCTCAATGAGCCGGTTCAAGGCATGCAAGATAGCCTCTCCTCCACCGGACACACCCACCCCAAACTGAAGCCCATCAAAATAAGAAGATAAAGAAGGACCAACCATAAAAGCACCAACCTTAGAGACAAGTCGTCTCCAGACCGTGCCAACAGCAATAGGACGAACCCCACCACCCGGTTTAACAAGTGGCGTGAGAAGGGCGCTGACAATGTACTCACCCAGAGGAAGAGGACACCGGCCCTCAAGAAAAAGATTAATCACCCTAGTAATGGAAGTGATCAAATCATCAGAGATAGCCACAGCAGCGCCACTCAAACAGTCCATAAGGTGCTGGGCACGAAAACCATCTCGCCCACAAGAAGTACCGCGTGGGAAGCTCCGAATCATATCCAAAACCACAGCCAAAGAGGCAACCAAAAGATGATGATCTCCAGACAAAGGAGGCAATGAAGGAGGCGGGGCGACATGATGCTTATCAAGCAAGGCCACAAGAGTGGCATCAGAGTAGGGGGCAACCCCAGAGGAAGAAAGCACCCGAACAACAGCAGTATAGTGGCCATCACAAATCTTCCGTCGACATTGACGGAGGTTAAGCTCACTCAAATTCAGATCCTCGTCTACAGCAACCGAAGAAGGACCCTCATCGAAACACTCCTACAACAACTGCAAACCCCCCCCCCCTAGGTACCCCCCAAGCAAGGATAGCCCTGGCAATACTCTCCTCCTGATGCTGACGCTGAATAGTAGTCTGACACTCATGATTACTCCGAGGAGTGAAATTCCTAAGCAAACACAGTGGTAGAACAAGCAAACGAACCCAATGGGAGAGATCACTAGGGAATCACCACATCATCCATGGCCCCTTTCAAAGCCCGATCAAACCCAAGACGGCACTTAGGAGGAATAGATTTCACGGTGCGGAGGCCTAAAGACAATAAACGATCAAGCGAAGATATAGACCACTGAACAAGCTCAACACTATCATCAGAAGAAACCGAAGTAGAAGGAGCCAAAGGTCTCGCAATACCATAAATATGAAAGGTGTAGAGGCCATCAACACACTCCGGGTGCATCACAATATCACCCCGACTATGCCGACATCTAGCTCGAATAGTACGGGTTTTAAAACACACCCCACACAACCAGAGCCCCATCCGTCTCAAAGAACTCTCGGCATTGGAATAAACAGTCAAACTATCAGTAAGAGTCTGACGCGTAAGTCCCAAGGCACCCTCATGACAATGCCGATCCTGAAAATGCTTCTGCCAAGCAGCCTTTGTAAGGCCCTTACCAAAACCATCCCGACAAGAATGAAGACTCGAAAAAGGACAATGGTACCTCACAAGCTCGGGCATGAAGGAAGAAGCAAAACCCCACGCCCCACCTCGCACGAAAAACCGATATAGCCACTAAGCAACCACCCGAACGAAAACCACTCCGAAGGCAACCGCACAAGCAGCTAGAGGCAAGAACCACCGCAAACAACAACCACAACCTAAAGAAAAGGCAGCCAAGGTGACCACGAAACACCACCCACTCCGGTGATGATCAACCACCACTACTAGCTACCAAAAAAAAAACCCACGGCACTAGACACCCGCAACACCCACCGCAAACAACAACCACACCCTAAAGAAAAGGCAGCGGCAGTAGAAGCAATGGTCGGGGACAAAGACCACTGCACCAACAAAGCCACCACAAGGGCAAACACCAAAGAAAAAATGGCGTAAAAAAGGAAAGAAACCGCAAAACCCTACTGTAAAAGGAACAAGACACTCACCGGAGAAAAGGAAGGAATAGCGCAGTCAGATTCGTCGACCACCACGACTGAGACCGGCGACGTGAGGTCTGATGGCCCAATAGTGGTGGCGCAGGTGGACACAGGTCGCAAAAAAGGCGGCAATGTCCCCTGAAAAAGACGAACCTCCACGCTCAAAAATCCTCCCAACCGCAGAAGCACAACCGTCGACGGAACAACCAACAGCAACACCCCCTGATCGGCGACGTGAGGTCAAATGGTCGACGTGGGGAGGATGTTGGTAGCCAACGGCGACAAAACGACGGAAAAACCCCCTGCCCTAAAGACTCAACGATCCCGCAACCCCACAACCCTACAACCCACACCAAAAACCACAACCGTCGACGGAGGCCGGCGTGAGAAAGTGGCGGTGAAGGAGGATGGAGGTGTGACAGTGGTGGTGATGGCAGTCGGGCCTGAAACGGCAGGAAGTTATTATTATTATTATTATTATTATTATTATTATTATTATTATTATTATTATTATTATTATTATTATTATTATTATTATTACTATTTATAATGCAAAAAAAAAGTTATAAGGGTTTAATGTTTACATTCTATGTCTAATGACTGTTTACATATTATTAAAATATCTCTTTCAAAAAAAATAAAAGTTTAATATATACGTGGGTTAACTCTTATTTATAATCGTATAATCACCCCACCTTATACTAATCTTTCGATGTGAGACAATTCTACTATTTATAAGTAATATATTCACCAAACTTGGATTATTTTTCTGATGAGGGACAATTCTACTATTTATACGTAGTATATATTCATCAAACCTGCATTTGTTTTTCAATGTGGGACAAATAACATACTCAGAATTACACCATCTTTTTTGCACTTAGTTCGACATCCAACTAGATCCCAAATACCGAATACGGACAATTGCTACTCATTATACCTAATAGTTATATTTAAATTTAATAATATGATCAAGTATTCTCCATTAATATTTGAACGTTGTTTTTCTTCAATTTTTTTTATCATAATTGAGATACGGAAATTTCCCGTGGTACCCCTTAATTTTTGTCAAATTTTTCATGTTACCCCTACTTTTAAGAATCTGTCTATGGTACGCTTGAGGTTCCATTTTTTTGCCCATGGTAACCCCTAATAAAGGCTGATAAATGGACGTTAAGTTTGATGGTGTGGCAATAAAATAACAATTAAAAAAGAATACCCCCTTTGTTGTTTTATTGGTACGGATATCTCTCTCTTTTATATGAAAATTTAATTAACTATATCATTATAATATTGGAAATTTCTCATGGTAACCTTGAACTTTGATAGATTACACATGCTACCCCTAATTTTAAGTTCCATATTTTATTTAATAAACTAACATTTAATACCTAAATAACAAAACACAAATAGCATGGCATGCTCAATTACTCGTCTAGTTACTCATAGGAGTAACGACTTTATGAAAAAAGTAAACACGAGGGGTATTATGTGTAATCTACCAAGTTTCGAGGGTACCATGAAAAATTTCCGTTATAATATTGACCATTTTATCGTTCTTTCTCCCACCTAAAAAAAATGTTACAACTGATAAGTAGTAATTTAGTATCATTTGTACTCATACTTTTATCTTATATTTAACTCGATTTTGTGCGATTTAATTGTCTAATAGCTAATTTTACTAATTATTAGTTTTATTATAATAATTACGAATAAATATTATTTGTCGGGAATTTGGTACTACTCGATTCATTTTAATTTTATAGGTACCAACTGACGAATAAAAGAGGAAGTTTGGAAGTAAGACAAGTTGAGACGGGTCAAGAAACAAAATAAAGTGGAAGTCAACCCATAATACCATCAATTCACTTCCCAACTCCAACATTTCCATTCCTCATTCACAGCAAACACCTTCACCATTTTTAACCATCATCATCACCATCGGCATTACCTGCACCATTTCCATATACTCTGCCGAAAACCCGACTTCAAACACCTCTCATCAACAACCCGATGCTCCTCTCGCCTCCCCGCCTCGCATGACCTCGACAAAACAATCTGCGCCGAGCAAAGAACCCGAAATTCACCTCGAATAACCCATATCAGTCACCATTTCAACCACTCCTCACATCATCAATTTCATTTCACCATTTACACCTCCCCTGCTCACCTCCATTAAACCACCAAAGATCAACAACAACACCGTTTTCATCCTCACCATTAACTCACCTACATCCGTCCTCCATTATCAATCACCATAACCGTTTCTCAACTCCCCTGTCCACCCGCATCATCAACTCAAGACCACAAACCCGCTTCATTCACTCTGCATCAACCATTCATCTCCCACGACCAAACCCGCCATTATCATCGCTATCTTCATCATTCATCACCTTCATCCCTACAATGACCACCTCCCCGCATCACTCCAACATCATCCTCCCCGCCCATTCTCAACCCGTCACCGATTTCGTCCACCATACCCGCGTCTCCTCCGCTCAACATCCACTGGATTCAATCAACAAGCCGCATCAACAACCCGGCAAGAAAGAACAACAACACCAACGAACACCACCAGCTTCGTTTTACCATATCAATCAACAAAACCCGACATCGAAACCCGAGTTTAATCAAGCTCAGATGACCTGCAACTCCGTCGCCATCAACTCCGTCATTCTCCACTCACTTCGTCTTTGCACTGTTAGATTTTGGGTATGTACGAATAAGGAATTGACAATAAAACTGCACCGAATCGACTCCACTTTCCTAATAGAATAATTCGACCCTTAACAAAGCCTTGGTATAATCGAACTTTCTACGAGATAAGACGGTGCCCTCGATTTTTGGCACAAAAAAAAACAGACGTAATATAGAAGTATTTTGTTGTAGAATGTTATGTCGTTCTATGATGCGAAGAAGATAATTATTTTTTCTCGTGACTTTTTCTTCTCATCCCTTTGTCTATTTATAATGACATAACAGGGTATAGGGAGATGTATTTACAAGAGTTACAACTCTTCAGAAATTCCGGATACAATTAATTAAAAATCCGAGTAGTGAGACCTCCTTCATAGTTATTCGAACCGAAAACTATACCGTAATCCCGTAAATAATTAAGCGAGTGTACACTCCGTACTTCCCGAACTCGCATTACATTATTTAGAAATTACCCATCTATGAACCAATCTTAATTACGCCAAATGAACCGGTAATTACTCTTAAATCACCAACATTCCTCCCCCATTTAAGCGTAATACAAGATTAACAGCTAACAAACATACCAATTTATGCATAAATGGAAATGTCACGAAGATTGAATTTCCACTTAGTGAAATTACACATTCCAAATATTCGAGTATCGGGGTGTGACTAAGCATTGAACCCTTTCTACCCATTTTGAATACATGAAGATAACTCACACATAAACTAATTTACTTCTAAAAATTACATAAACCGACACTTATTTAGAAGCCTAGTGTCCCATATCTATTCATGAACATATCGGGAGTCAAACCCATACTCCCTTGAAGCGGCTGTACTTCATGTTCATATAGGTTGATTCTTTTCATCGTGTCCTTGCAAACACACTTTTTCAAAAGATCAACCTTACAACATGCAAGTCTAAGCACACACCTCGGGATATAAATTATTGTGTGCTTCAATCTCTTAACAATAGGCCTTCCACATTGAATTCAGCCTCTAACGTTGTATTAGAGGGGAATTGGGTATCCTATCGCCAAGGATCTTATACGAGTTTTAGACCCATCCCGTCAACCGACTTAATAACCAAGTCCATAATTGACCCTTCATGCAAAGTGATCAACTAAAACTGAGATCTCACAAAAGACAACCAAAATCACTCTTTTTGATAGTTTATATACCACGTTTTAATAACGTTTTGGTGCGGCCGTCACCATAATTCACTTGACTATAATTTTAGTCATAGTAACATCCCTATCAAAATATGGTTGAACTTGGTCTGGTTCATAAATGAAACTCGTAGATCAATTTCTTTAGCCACAGAACCTTTACCGGTTGTAACTAACGATCTACGTTGTAATGCAAATTAACTTCTTGGAAACCCATATATTAATGGTGCTTCCCCCAAGCAATAATACACAACCACTTGTAGAAAATAACCATCTACTAAGGTAATACAAATCGCATACAGCCATCCTTCTAAAGTCGAAAGAAAGCAACATTAGATAAAATTATAAATCATGGCTTACTTTTATAGCTTCACACTTGCCTAATGCTTGCCAAACATGAGTATTAGTATCACTAACATTCTTACTCAATTTCCAATTACAAATTTTATACAAGGCCTTGTGAAGCTCGAGTTATGATATCACTTTAATTACTGGATAAAAGCATCATACTCAACCCTTGGGAGGATTAACTGGAGAATAATAATCATACCCTCAAGTCTCACCCTAGATCCTAATATCAAGATTCATATTCCCTCCCCCATGTCATCCTTCTTAGAAGAACATGATGACAAAACCACCTTTTACAAGGTAATTCATCTTGATATACACCAAAGATCGACTTGTCATTAATCTTACAACAAATGACAACTCCATAACCGGATTGCCATGATTGTACATTCAATGTTGTCGTTTTATCTTTTACATGGCTATACCACCATAACTCCATAATCTCCCCATGGTTATCACAAACCATCATTCCCGAGATATATTATATCAGCAAACTTAAAATGTTTTATATATAACATTGACATGTTAAACAATCAGATAAAACAGTTAGCACACTAACAACATTAATAAATAACCGATCAAATATTCATTGATCAAAATACTAGTTTCCATAAACATTCTTCTAGACATGTATGTTCATCTCACATAATATCCAATGTGAGAAAATAACACAATTTGAATATTTATAACTCTACATGGGTGACTTTGAAATTCCTCCTTGAATAAACCAGACTACCCAAGATACAATATGTTGGATCTTAGTACCCTCTACATCAATACACCATGTTTTAATCCATATATAATGCTTGCTCATATTCTGTGTATTAAATTGAAGAGAGCATTATACTCATTCTCACTTCATAAGGCTAATCTTATCATTATACTACAATCATCAAAAAACAATAGCATGCTTATAAATATAGAAATTAAACAGAGAATAAATAAACTACATACATTGAAGTCATAAACTAGCTACTGTATTATCATGAATGTAGCAATGCATGGACATTTATCAAGGACATATTGATACTTACTAGTTACTAACATCAAACCGAAAACATTGATCAAGACAATCTACATATATATATGACAATATAATCCATGATAGTAGAAAATATAGAAATCAATCTTCACTATCATGTTCATGATCATTATACAAGTAGATCATCAAACAAATATGTCAACAGCCATACTTAACATGACATATATTAAGGAAAAATCAATAAACAACTATCAAATTTTGATAGTTATACCCATTTCATGGCTGAGTATCCAACTACTCCTTAAACCGATTTAGGGTGTCCCAGTCACGATCCGAATTTGACACCACCCAAAACCAATAAACTATGACATTAAACCATACGAGCACTCGTATAAGACCACTCATATCAAGGAGAGCATTAATTATATTTGCACTCACTCCTTACTCATTAACAATCATGTCTCAACATAGAAGTAAGTCATTTAAAGCCACAGACGAAATTTGTCATATCACGAAGCATTTTTCAATAAAAATTGTTAACAATGTTGACAGTTGTAGGCTATATATACAATACGTATACACACGCTTACATAACAAAAAATATTACTCCCTCCGTACCGTCACAATCAAGGCATCATCACATTAAATGAGCACATATGGCAAATTTGATACAGAGCAATATAGGATTCAAAAAATGCAGGTCATTTGATTAAGATCAATCGACCACTATTTCTTAATTAAAAAAAAAAAAGTTCTGTGTGAATGGTTACACCAAAATTACAGTAAACTATTGCAAAACTATATTAAAATGATCATCAATTCATCACCACCATCTTAATATAAATGCGTCACTAATGACCATGAGTCCATGATAAAGATGTTATAACAGTGCATGAAAGTCCACAGTAATGTAAAAAACCCACTTACCCACATGAAGACATTTATGCAAAGAAACAAGTGTTCATGTATTAAATTCCACTGGATAATTAATCACCAATTCACCATACATGATGTATGAAGATCGATAACGAAAACATATTAGTACTCCACAAACCGTTAAGCAAAACAAATTTTGCAATGTCACATTTGCTTTTCTCGCAAATTTAAAAGAAACACGTACCAAAACATCACACATCATACTCGGTGTACGTCCACCAATGAAGGCATGCATCAATAATTTAGTCCTCTCGCATACTTACCACTTACACATTCGACATCACAAATCGGTTGCTTCCGACATCAATTATTGCTCGTCGGCATTTGCCTAATTTGTCCGTTTTAAGATTTAAGACGGTATTGTGTAAGCAAATAAATCATTGTGAACACAATAATCAATTCAAGATCATTATTGCAAAATACGAGTATCAATGATGATGCTTAATGAGTTATCGATTACGTGAATATTTAATGGATACTTATCTAAGTTATCAACAAAAGCCAATGTGATAAAATACCATCATGAAACATGGCCAACATACAACTACTACTGTACACAAATCAATATATAAAATAATACACATTTAAAAGTAAGAAGCACTTATCTCATTATCAGTTTCCATGAACGATTTCATTTTTTTTTTTTTTTTTTTTTCAACAACTGGTGACAGACCCCAATTCTTGGATCCGCAGCGATCATAGTTCTCTAAATTCCAATCCTATTGCCTTATTAATCCGGTATCAACCGCTTTGATTCATAATCGTTCTTATAAACCACAACTGCACGCCTATTCTTATAATTAAACACAAATTGCTTTCAAAAAACCAAATTCAGAACCTTTCCATACCACGTGATTCCATCGTCAAACCGTGAATATTCATTGTCATTTCCTTAGCATTCATCATCTTCAAAGATTTCATCATTATTCTATTAGATTGTTAGATTTTGGGTATGTACGAATAAGGAATTGACAATAAAACCGCACCGAATCGACTCCTGCTTTCCTAATAGAATAATTCGACCCTTAACGATTGCACGGGTATAATCGAACTTTCTCTTTGAGATAAGACGGTGCCCTCTGATTTTTGGCACAAAAAACAGAGACGTAATATAGAAGTATTTTGTTGTAGAATGTTATGTCGTTCTATGATGCAGAAGAAGATAATTATTTTTCTGTGACTTTTTCTTCTCATCCCTTTGTCTATTTATAATGACATAACAGGGTATAGGGAGATGTATTTACAAGAGTTACAACTCTTGAAATTCGGATACAATTAATTAAAAATCCGAGTAGTGAGACCCCCTTCATAGTTATTCGAACCGAAAACTATACCGTAATCCCGTAAATAATTAAGCGAGTGTACACTCCGTACTTCCCGAACTCGCATTACATTATTTAGAAATTACCCATCTATGAACCAATCTTAATTACGCCAAATGAACCGGTAATTACTCTTAAATCACCAACATGCACTTCAGCATCTCCGAGTTCTTCACCGAAAATCCGACGACGGCACCGGTCTCATTCATCATTCATCCCCATTGGCAATCCAATCAATCTTAGCTTTTTGACTCAAAAAACTGTGTTGGATCTTGAGTAAGTGTCTGTAAGAGTCGTGACTTCACATTCAAGCAAAGAATAAGAGCAAGATCGAGGGATGAGCATTCATTTGGACCTGAATATCATCTAACAAAGCCTTAGCTACCCCCACTGATTTCTCAACATCAGAGAATCTGTTCTTGTTCAGCTCCTTTAGAGGTTTTTTCAAATTCTTTAGTCTGGTAACCAACATGAACATGGGAGTACCTGAGACTTGATTCTGCCATGAATTTAGAACAATTTCCTTGAACCCAAGATCCATACTCCACATATTGTAATATCTAAAATGACCCTTAGTTTGGTTCCTGATGAGTCTCTTATAACACACGCAAGGGTTATGGTCAAATAATTCTTCAGGAAGAAAATGGACAAAAGCATGAGGGAATAGGTCCATCCATTCAGAATTAATGAGAAATCTATCAATTCTAGAGAAAGTCCTAGTGCCTGACTCATGCTTATTGTTCCAAGTATAAAAAGCACCTTGACCTTTGATGTCAGTTAAGCCACAATATTGAATACAGTCTCTAAAATCAACAATTTCAGCTCAAGAGACCCATTATTATTTAGGTTGCATTTCTTTTTCCGTAAATAGTAAGAAACTTATACAAATTTAGTTGTAACTTGTAAGCTTCTCTTTTTCTTGCCTATATAATACATAAGTTTATTATAAGTCCGATTTATAATGTATGTCTCTTTGTAATATCGACTGTTTGTTTAAATAGTCACAAAATGTACGTGTTTAGCAGATCCTCCATACCTACTATAGAAATAATTAAGTTAAAAGAGAGGAAAAATTAGGCTAATTAATATTGTAAATCAAGTCACAAAATAGTTGAACAATGTCTTACGTATAAATAACTTTTTGGTTGTACACCTTAAGTTGCAATAAGGATCCTCTTCATTTATTTTTTCTCAATGTTGACTAGATATAATCTGGACCGTAAATAGGTAATGACATCTCCATTTCTTTTTAAAAATGGAAAGGATTTTGACTCCTTAACTTCGTTGAACTATCGCACCCAAAAAAAGCAATGAGGACTCTCTCCATTTCCTAAAAGAAATGGAGGGTCTATTTCTTTTGAATGGTCAAGATTTTATTTGGGGACGATCCAACGACTCGAGTTTTATCACGATAAATAAAAGTAAAAGTTAGTAAATAGTAGAATGCAATATAATATTACATTGTGAGAGAGAAATGGACCCTCCATTTCTTTTAGGAAATGGAGAGGATCCATACTCAAAAAAAAGCACACCTAATTCCCTAGCTTTCTCCTTGTAGCATACTCCGAATTACATTCTGGTGTCAAGGTGTCCTACGCTAGTAGCTACTGTAGTAAAAACAAATTTTATATTCATAAGAAAAATTAACTATGATGATTATTATATCTGGTTATACAGAGTATTTATTTTCATAAGAAAAATTTATGTTAACGTTGTAAATAAAATAATTATCTTATTCGCTTTTTAAGAGTGGAGTCTAGTAATTAAAATTTGAGTGACATTCAAGCCTTTCCAAGATCAAAAACTTGTAGTTCAAGAGCAAAAACTTATGGAGTATTCTTGGTCCGAGTCCATGCCTAATAGATCACTTGAGTCCGTCACCTCGGGTGACTAACCCGGCTATACGTGGTTTGCAGGCTATCACGTACATTCGAGGGTTTACCCAATGCGCACCGAAGATAGTGGCTGCGGGTTCCCTCGTCACAAAAAAAAATCGCCTTACTCGAGTACGTGTGTACTTCGTATAGATTATGGAGTACATTGTAACGCTACCTCGAATCAGGTTCAAAGTTGACCCGAAGCGAACAAACCCGAACATATTTAATTCAAAATCCTAATTGACTTCATCGATCCATACTTGACTAGAACTTTGATAAACATTAAATTGACCGATCTAAAATGACTCGAAACGACTCATTCCACGAAACTACTTTAAAATGGCACTTGATTTATTCTACCCCTAGCTCTAAACCGTAAACACCATAATCCCTCCATTCAACTCCACATTGCAAGTTTCTTTTATCACGTTTGCCCAACGCATCTTTTACACAATAAATATCATTAGCTGCGTACTTGCAAAAATTATAAAAGTTAGATATTTTTAATGTACTTTTAAAGACGAATCAAATAAGATCTCACATGAATATATTTTCACTTATGTATCGAGAGAAAATTGAAATTGAATGTCCGCGTGTGAATAGTGCGCAAAAGAGAAACTTGCAAAGTGGAGTTGAATGGAGGGAGTACATTTTACTTGGCTGAAACTGACATTTTCTGATTTTCGGCCACCAATCAAATTATAACAAAGGACAAATTCTGAAAATAACATTACCGGTAGATTTGTACTTCCTCCATTCAACTCCACTCTACCACTTTGCTTTTTCACGTTCGCCAACGCGTGTTTTACGCGGTAAATATCGTTAGCTACGTATTTGCAAAAATTATAAAAGTTAGATATTTTTAATATACTCGTAAAGGCGAATCAAACAAGATCTCACATGAACATATTTTCACTTATGTATTGAGAGAAAATCGAGATTGAATGTGCATTTGTGAATAGTGTAAAAAATAGAAATAGGTAGAGTGGAGTTGAATGGAGGAAGTATGAGGTATCTCATATTCTACAAAGCGTCTTGCTTGTGACGGGCTAATCCCGTCACAAACTTGTGATCTCTCACAAAAAGGGAGAGGGGACAAGGTGGGCACCCCCTTTCAATGGACATTTTATGAGAGGAAACGATATCCGTCACAAGCTTGTGACGGATATCGCCCGTGAGATTTTGTGCATATTCTAAAGGTACTAGGTTTCGTGGGTCTAGGATAGTTGGTCCACATACATTTTAATTCTTATTACAATAACTCGAAATAGAGACATCTAACTAAACTACCGAGTTTTGATTATTTAAAGGATTACAACATACTAGATCAATATACATTATTTAAATGGTTAATCACACGTCACATCATCTACACACTCTCCTTTTGGTTCGGCTTAATTGCTATGATTTCTCCAACCACAAGGGATGAAGTACTTTTTACGGGATGCATGCTGATGTCACGTGTTTTTTTTATATTCGTATTTGTTTTGGTGCTACATACTCCCTCCGATTTATAGTTTCCAAAAAAGACGAAAATTGTACGATATAAGGAGTAAATGTAAACAATAATTAAAGATAACATATAATAATGCAAGTGGGTTAAATAGGGTAAATTTGAGGTTGAGATTCCTAACACAACACAATAATAACTCTGACAGATATTGCTGGTCATAAATGAGAATTTGTGTGTTAATATATGGTTAATTTTCTTAGTTACTAAAAAGGAAGAGACGTGGGCATTGAACAATTGTGGTTTTCCTTTGCTTTTTTCTTTAGTTGTATTTGGAATCTTAGCCAATCTTTTTTATCTGAATATTTTAAAAGTACTCAAGCTGAACGTGAACTCAATAACTTTGTCACTTTTTCTTCCATGCATAAAATTGAGCTTAAAGTAACTAATCTAAGTATCTAGCAACCCTATCATACATTGGATGACATTTTGATAATGTTTTGTCCCATGAACTAGGAGTCATGAGCATAATTTTCCTTTTTCTATATGACTTTTATAGACAAATGATATGACCGAGGAATATAGTTACACGCTTGATGTCAATGGCCACACCATAAGTTATTGTATGTTATCGATCTCCCTCCTTTATGTTTGGCTTCATATTAATGAAAACGACGAGAATACATTCATATACATGCACAAGAGAGATATCAACTAATTTTTGAAACTGATAATTGTATGTGGATGTTAAGGTCTTTCTCAAAAAGTTTAGAGTATATTCTCGCCCAATTCTTTTAACCCAATAATCGATACCCAACATGGATTATTTGGAATGCTATCTTTCACCAGCTACTACAACAAATCCCTTACCTTCTCGACGCTTTTTTTAGCCTATTCTCGACACTTAAAAGCGTCGCCATTTTATTTCTCGACGCTTTTAAAAGCGTGGTTTTTTGGGGCGTCAAGATTTTTTGACGCTTTCTAGCGTCAACCTTGTCGTTGCTTTTTGGTGTCACAAGTATCGACGCTTTTTAGCGTCAGAGTTTCTCTACGCTTATTTGCGTCAAAAATTATAAATTTCTCGACGGTTTTTACACTAGACAAATTCACTACGACTCCTATTTTCATCACTACGATTGAATAAAATCATATAGATTATCAGATGACCACATAAAGAGTGTATAGAATACAATAATTTAGACGGAACTCCGATAAATCGGTGCAAGGAATAAAGTAATTTCATAAAAATATCCAATATACAACTTTAAAACGTACAATGTTTGTAGAAAAAAAACTCCATAAAAAGGAACTCATCCAGAGCTGAAATATTTCTATAATAAAACACTAAAATCAAATATACATCCATCTACAACGGAAATACATTTTGTTGACCAATCTGGAAAGTATGTCCATCTAGTGTTCTATTCTAGTCCAACCCTCCCATTGCATCCATCTCATCCTTCCTGCCAAATCATCAATACTTCCAGTATGAGTAAACCATTCCTTATTTACTCTACATATCATACATAATCAAATAGATAGAGAAGTATATTTTTGTTGACAAACCAACATTAATCTTAAAGAAAGGATGAGATAGGATGTATACCTTATGTACAGGGACCAAATACAATAAACTAGGAGAATAAATGTAACAATCTCAATATGAGTATTCACACTCATATGCAGCATCATCAGCCCTGCCCAATTTATATTTTCTGCAATAACCATCAGCGGATCAGCTTTCAAACATCGAAGCAAATGACACCAAAAAAGAGTTGTTTCAATAGGTATAAGTTAAATTAAAATGACAACAGAACATCCAAGCAAAATCATCTAGTAATTAACTTAGGATTATTTAATGCAATACATGAAAAAAGTAAAAATATTATAGTATTACTGAAAAGAGACGTGTCTTGTGCAAAGACATAGCCATATCACTACTACAGATACAGGCTATAACAACGGGTAAAATCCGTTCTAAAAACAAAAAGCGGACGTTGTTAAAGCGGCCGTTGTAGAAGGTATTTACAACGGTTTGGTTATTTAATGAAACCGTTGTCTAAAGTATTCACCACGGTTAAAAGCCGTTGTTGTTGGGTGTTCTCCGTTGTGGAAAGTGTTTCAAAATTTTGGAGGGAATTATATAACAACGGTTGTCATATTTATAACCGTTGTTGTAACTTTCCCTCCAAAATTGTGAAGTCTTTTGACAACGGGTTTATGGTACATACCCGTTGTTGAAATTTTTAGTAACAACGGTTCTTTGTTTAATACCCGTTGTTGTAATTTTACCTCCAAAATTGTGAAGACTTTTAACAACGGTTCTTCGATTAAAACCTGTTGTTGAATATTATGCGCGGGTATTTGTGAATGTCATTCACAACGGTGTTACTTTTATTAACCGTTGTGAAAGGTATTCACAACGGTTTTTTTTTAGTAACCGTTTTTATTGCGAACTCCTAATGTTTTGAAAAATTAAATTTGTTTCATGCCATTCAAAAACCTGCATATGTCAGCAGCACCATATACCAGCATAAATCACAGCTGGGTTCATCAGAACTCAATAGATTCAATTCAACCACAACAGCAGCTGCATCATATATATATATACTTACAAGGAGTTGAATTTACATGAACTAATCATTCCCTAACTTCAACAAAAAATTTACTAATAAGTTGATCTAAACTCTGAGTATCATGCATTTCTAATATAGTCTAAGACGTAGTTGCCCCACATGTCTCTTACCTCGTCTATATCTATACATGAGTCTTGCTCAATCAACTGTTGTGACGGGTTGATTGCATACTTGGAAAAAACAAAGAGAAGACATTATGGTATATATAGCGAAAAGCAAGACAACATTAACAACATCATGGTATATATAGCGCAAGCAGGACAACATTAGCTCTAATTTAAAAAAAAAGTAATAAACACATGTTTAAATTATTACTAACCTTTTCTAGAATAACGAGATATCTTCGCCTAATAATCTCCAACATGAACCGACAAGCGTAGTATCCACATTGTATGCTATCTGGCTGGGGAGGGGCCTATTATTACATAAAAAAAACAGACGAGAGAAGGCTCACATCAGAATCTTAAACTTTAGGTATTGTATTAGTATTAAACACAGATTTTGCACTTAATGTTATTGTATTTGAGCACGTACCCCTGTTATCGTAATAAAATCAGGGCCAACATCAGAATCTTTCGTGGGTTGATCCTGCTCGTTTGCTCTTTTCTTCTTAAAGGCCCTTTTTTTAAAAAATAAAAAAGGAGGCAGAAACTAATTTTTTTAGGGGCAAAAATATGAAAGAGCTTTTTTCTATAAATAAAAAATGAAAATGTTATTATAAATAAATCAGTATTATAAACTTACATATTAATCAAGTGCTTAAAAGTCTCGCTTGGTTGATGATGTAAAGAGTCCAACCAGAAAACTTTATTCCTTGTTTCGGCATGATGGTCGCTAGCACCCAATGAGTCCTACATCAAGAGACATCATCATTATTAACAAGTACATATATTAGTTATGAAAATGCAATTGTAGGGGGAAACGTAATATTAATTTGTTTATTACCCTTTTTCATTATAAGCGCCAAAAATCAGCTTCTTGGTTGTCGCCAATTGCTGAGCAATATAATCTACCCGTTGTTCGAACGAGAAATCCGGAATAAATAAAGATAAAACATAGGGGCACAGGAATCCGTATTGATCAGATGGAATATTCTTCTCGGGGATCACTCTCAATTTCAATATCCTACATTATTACGGTATTAATTCCGGTATTTAAAACACTATCTAGTAGTCAGAATATTAGACTATGAAATTATTTATTAAGAAACTTACTTCATCCAAACAAATATGTGTGCTATATCAATCTGGTCTAGGCCAGCCCATACGGCTAGCAGATCCCATGATATAAGCGCTTGGCGATCAGCCCCTAGAATATCCTCCTCGAGCGGAATAACTATCAATTGCTCGGTGGCTATGCGATGGCCACCTCCTCATGCGCCTCATCATCGTCACCGTTCTTACTTTTTGCATGTAATCCTTCCCTTTATATTGTGTGGAGTTTAAACTCCTAACTTTCAGGTCCGGGAAACAATGAGTCTTTGATTTTGTGCTACTACCACCAGCCTACACATGTAGTAGATAATTAAAATAATAAAAAATCCAAAGGTAACATATCCTAGTTGGAGTAATAAAAATAAAAGCGTACTTAATTAAATACCTCGTCAACCTGCTCTTTCAATGATGAGGTAGTAGTAGCAGGTAAGACCGGGGACTTAGGCTTATCAGTCTTTTTTGTCCTCTACACAAAATTACCATGCTTTTTATAAATACAGACAAAATATAAATAAAGGGAGCGAGGTTAATTTTTTAAAAAATGGAGAAGTTAATTAAATACCTCATCAAGTTGTTGTCTCGACGAGGTCGTTGGCATGTCTGTGGACTTAGGCTTATCCGCCAAAGCCGGCTTTTTTGTTCCCTACAAAAAAATAACATATAAATTTAACATATAAAAACATTCAACAATTAAAAATGTAACATATATATAAAGGTATTTCTTCTAACCCCAACTCGCTTTCGCTTTGAGACGGCGGAGATATCTTCGCCAAGTAGATGTGAGTTTCAAGCCATTGGATGAAACTTCCAAGCGCATCTCCCAGAATGGTAATGTCGTCACGAATCGGGACAGACGATTGCAAGTTTTCATGGCCTGGTAAGACTGTAGTTATCTCTACTTTGGTATGATTCGGCAAAAGTTTTTCGCCATGAACTACGCTTTCATTCTGCTGCAGATTTGGTGTGCATTTCTACGAGACCCGGCCAACACGCACATGTGGCTTTTCGGTTCTATTAGGGTCGACAGAATAATCGGCCTCTTGTTTACGGCCTGAAGAATATACACATACATTATTATATCTTTGCAAAAACGCTTCAAAATTCAAAAGATTTTGCAAAAACGCTTTCTGTCTCAGGCCGATTTTTGCACAAACTTCAGCATTCATATAAATTTAACTAATTAAACACTTCATGCATATCTTACGAAAACAGGAACCGACTTGAAGGGGATGTATCTTTGTTTTCCATCAGCCGTCTTCTCAAGTTGCATCTCCTTTTCGGACCCATTATTTACCTAATAAAATTAACCAATTCAATGGCACCATGTCGGAAGTTATAGCATTAGAGCCGGCAAAGTGAACACACCCCCGATCTTACCCAAAAAAAAAGAAAAGAAAAATAAGGAAGTATTAGGTACTGATCGGCTTTAGTTGTTACAACTTGAAAACATTATTAGCCTGATCTTTCGAATCTCGTTGACCGATACTTCCTTCTCATGTATTGCCAAGGTAGTAGCGGCCTCTTGACCAATCTGTTGTACCTTATTATTACCCCCTTTAGAAATGACATCCTCCATCATCTTCACTTCTTCTTCTAAAGCTTACCTCCAAAGATTCACTTTAGTAGTACGGATGCCATTAATCAAGTCGCTTGCCAAGAATGTAATGTGTCAGCAATTTTTATCCCAACAATAACATGTGAATTGAACTTAAATGAAAATAATAGAATAAATGTTACCATGTCGCCCTTCTCGGACTTAGTCTTCCTTTTCTTCTTTATCTCGGCGGTTTTCCCATAATATTTCGTTACTCCAACCTATAACGGGACGCCCCTCAAACGACCTGGATGTTCGGGTCGGCCGATCGCTCTAGCAAGAACGTCATTACGACCACTGGGAGTGAATTTCCCTTCTTCTACCTCTTTCAATACGTTGTCCTATAATATATTAAATAAACTTCAAATTATATTTGTGACTAAAATAATAAAGTTAGTAATGAACTCGTCTTAATAAAATAATGCTTACTATGTTGGCCAAAACTTCCTCATCATATTTGTCACGCGACAGGGATCCTTTAGGCGTGTGCCCTTCTTTATAAGTTACATGCCGATCCACCTCTTTCACTCCCTTTGCCACCTACACATTAACATGGTAACATTTATACACGTAAATGTGTATCAATGCAAGTCCAAGTGTGATTAAAAAAATAAAGTCTCACAGGGGAATAATGTATGGTACTTACAAGGTCCTCTTCTATCTTTCTCAGAATCGCCTCGAGAACCATAGAATTTCCCCTTCTTGCATGAAATGTTAGCACGATTTCTTCCGCTAACGGCCTTCAAATAATTATATAAAAGCGCAAGTAGATGAGATAATAAAAAGATTATATAAAGGACTCATTAATTAAAAAAATGATAGGTAAATCGTTAAAAGGCGAGGATATTTAACCTGAAACTTCTCAGTAGTTCTCATCTTTTTGAAAAGATCCCATTGTTCCTGCTTGATGGTGGGACACTTGTTTTCCGGTGGGCTCTTACGCATCTCCCTCGTTGCCTTGTCCACATACAACCAATCCCTAGCAACGCCACACCTCCATTGCCTGTGGACATCCGCTGCCTTATGCATTAAATACTCATCATGGCTTTTATCGGGTATAATAAAGCCTTCCTTTACACGAGCCAAGTATAACTCCGCCAATTTTGGATTCAAAGTTCTAAAATCATCTAAATGGATAGGCACAAACTGTCTTGTGCAAGTACCAATCCAACTGGAGAAAAGACCAGCATTTGGACCAATAGGGAAACCCATCTCACTCCATGTTATTTGGAACAACTGCTTAGCGGCTATAGTCAGCAAGGACTTTCTGGCACTTCATAGCACCCCTCTCACCAGGCTTATTATCACCAGGCTCATTATTCTTTTGACTTCTTTTACGTTTTCACCCATGATAATCCTAAAACCCAAATATGAATGATATAGGAAATGAACAACTTAACAACGTACATGCACAGTATTATCTAAAACCCTAAACCCTAATAGGAATGAAAATTTAAAACAACAGATTGAGCTTCTAAAATCCTAAACCCTAATAAGAGGAGTGAAGTAGATGATGCGGGATGATAAAGATAACAAAGAAGACAAAAAACAAACAGATGCATGAAAAAGAAACAAGATGATCGTCTTAAAACCCTAATGACGAAACACAAAATTAAAGTGAACATACCTGTTGATGATGATGATAAAGAGAACGAGCGGGATGATAAGGGAAGGCAACGGAATCGGGTGTCGGAAATCGGCGACGGCGCGAGAATGTAAAAAGCGAGGAAAAGAAAAGAATTAACACAGGATACCAACGGTTGAACTAATAATGTTGTGTGTGTTTGTGTATGGCATGCTGTATGGGTTTCTATATTAGTTTTTTATTAAGACAAACTATTGACAACGGGTGCTCAAAGAAGAACCGTTGTTATATGTTAATAACAACGGGTCAATAAAAGTCAACCGTTGTCAAAAGTTTATTACAACGGTTAAAATATACCCGTTGTAATATATTTTCACCAAATTTGCGCCAAAATGAAATATGTCTAAAAAATCATTGACAACGGGTAGAGGTACTACACCCGTTGTTGAAAGTATTAACAACGGGTAATTTAAATATAACCGTTGTTATTGTTGAACCTCTTTTTTTTTTAAAATTATCAGTAATTCCATTACGGTCAAACTGTAACAATACATACTGTAACATGCAGAAGCACCATATCTTTGCAACATTATTCAAAGAATTTCAACACCAAAGATCCACATCTAATAATAAGATCAAGAAAATAAGACAACACCAGCATGCATGCATACTGTGTCCTGATGAACTATCTCAGGATCGGGGACGTTTCTTGGATGTCATAGTTTCTTCGTTAACCCAAATACCTTCACCATGGTCATCACGCATATAGATGCTTTCAGTGTCCTCATGATCAGTGTCAACATCGTCGAAATAAGATACAGTGGTAGACTGATCCATTCCCTCAAAAACGACATCCTGATCATCATCACCATTATCGGATGGACTACTCCTTCTAATCCTTATAGACAGTACAACATACCACTTCTTATCCATAGGATCGGTGACATAGAACACTTGTACAAGCATAAAACATCTCCCGCCGCATAGACACCAAGACCACCAAGATGAAAAGGGATTGTAGCAAGGCGCCACTGCCAATCCCCAAAACCCGGCCCAGACGCGGTGACAATACGTTCCAAGCAGGGGGCATCGCCGTCAACCACCACAGCAATGGCGGCGACTTGAGGTCAAAGAGCCAATGGGTGGTGGCGCAGGACGACAATGGCCGCAGAATAAACGACAAAGGCCGCCTGAAAAAAAACGCTGCACGAAAAACCCCCGCAACCCCGAAATGCACCGTGAAAAAAACCACCACTCCTTCCCCTGACCGGCGACGTGAGGTCCAAATGGTCGACGTGGGGTGGATGGCGGCAATCAGCGGTGGAAGAGATCACAGCACTAAGCCCTAGAAAAACACGAACACCGGCCCCGCTACACAAAACCGCGAAACCACCCACCGAACCCTAACATGAACCCTAAACCGACGAGAAGAAGAAGGCCGCGTGAGTGAGGCGATCCCCGTGGTGAAGAAAGGTGCGGCAGTTGACGGCAGAAGGACGTGCGTGCTGATCGCTGTTATTATTATTATTATTATTATTATTATTATTATTATTATTATTATTATTATTATTATTATTATTATTATTATTATTATTATTATTATTATTATTATTATTATTATTATTATTATTATTATTATTATTATTATTATTATTATTATTATTATTATTATTATTATTATTATTATTATTATTATTATTATTATTATTATTATTATTATTATTATTATTATTATTATTATTATTATTATTATTATTATTATTATTATTATTATTATTATACGCGCAGCTTTCATTAAAAGGAAAATAAAAGTTTACATGAAATTGGTGGTGAGCCGAGAAACAATCTGGGCTCCCACACCCTTAGCAACAGCAAAGCTAAGTCTAGTAAAAATGTAATCGACCACCCGAGCCCCCGCATCCTGAGATACCGAGAATTTATGGATCCGCTTGAGCAAGGCAACAGCATCCGAACCCATCTCCCCAAGTGAAGAGAAAGAGAAAGGAAGGAAACCATAACCCGCTGCCGCGCACAAAACCCCGTACTTAGCACACTTACGCTGAGCAGCATCAGCGACAACCCTGCCAGGCACAAAATCCGTCATCCCAGTCTGAGTCAAAGGAGAAGACCCTGTCAAGTCAACGCACACATCACGCCCTCTGTCCCAAGAATAAAGCAACAAATCCGCAGGACGAAGAGAGCCACCATGCCCATCAACCAAACCGATATCAACCTCATTTCCCGCAGTAATACCAGATCTATAACAGATGTCGAAAAGAGTGTCCCGGACGAGTTTATGCCGATGTTTAACGCCCACGATCAAGAGACAAGAAACAGCGTGGTCCCCAAAAACATCCTCAAGAAAAAAACCCGAGAGCAAGCAGACAGGGGCCTAGATACCGTGAATAACGGAACACCCAGACGATACCCAAGCACACTACGGTAAGTCCTCCCGTTCATAGTCCGACCCAACCCCGAGATAGGAACCGCACGTAACCAATCGGAGGAGTGAGAACCCCGCCGAGATCGCCATAAAGCAAGCTGGCGCGGTGTCAAAGAGAAAACAGACTCTGAGGCAGCAGCAACCGCCGCGAAATAAATGTCTGCCAATTTCTTCATAAGTTTGGGGGCAGCAATTTCACTAGGGTTACCTAAGATACCAGAGCATGTAGTCGCAGTAAACACCTGCGCGGCATCATCAAAAGCAGGGCTAGCGACTCAATACCGGAAAGGGCCGAGGAGCTTAGCTCGCAAACCAAAGAACCGCAAACGGACGCAATAAAAGCATAAAATAAAACATCTCCCGCCGCATAGACACCAAGACCACCAAGATGAAAAGGGAATGTAGCAAGGCGCCACTGCCAATCCCCAAAACCCGACCCAGACGCGGTGACAATACGTTCCAAGCTGGAACGAAGAGCGACATTACAAGGAAGATGAACCGACCCAAAAACAATAGGGGAGCAAGTACGAAGTGAGAAATAGAGCTTAGAAATACCAGTACAAGCTCGAAGAAGAAGCAACTCACATTGCGGGTCCTCAATCCTCGCAACCAAGTCCATTAGCTCAATGGTCTTAGTTACTCTCTTCGCCACAATCTCACTGCCAAAACCAAGACAAGTACTGACAGGTCCACCCAAAACTGTAACACCACGCAATGGATGAGAAATAGAAGGAGGGAAAACCCCAGGAAGCCGACTCTGAGGATCCTCAACAGGCCAAAAGACCTCCGTCTTGGAGACATTAAGATGCAGTCCAAAACGAGGGCCATCCACCATAATCAAATCCAAGACCTTCCCCACCTCCAAAGTATCACCCACGATGGTGCCATCATCTAAGTACCACGCCTGCATAGTGAGGTCAAAAGTGTCCCGGATCATGCATACTAAGGGATGCAAAACTAAAGCGAAAAGCAAAGGGCCCAACGGATCACCCTGCCGAACACCCTGACAAGACCACAAGCAGTGCTCCCCATAAAAAAGATGGGCAGGGCTGGAATAACAAAACTCCACCCAACGGGAAAGAACCGGGCAACGACGGCGGACCTCCTGAAGCATGGTCGCACGATCAACAAGGTTGAACGCATTCTGGAAATCAACCAGCAACATAGAAAGCCCCACCTGAGCACCACGAGCCTCAATGAGCTTGCTTCAAGGCATGCAAGATAGCCTCTCCTCCACTGGACACACCCACCCCAAACTCAAGCCCATCAAAATAAGAAGATAAAGAAGGACCAACCATAAAAGCACCAACCTTAGAGACAAGTCGTCTCCCGACCGTGCAACAAAGAATAGGACGAACCCCACCACCCGGTTTAACAAGTGGCGTGAGAAGGGCGCCGACAATGTACTCACCCGCAGGAAGAGGACACCGGCCCTCAAGAAAAAGATTAATCACCCTAGTAATGGAAGTGATCAAATCATCAGAGATAGCCACAGCAGCGCCACTCAAACAGTCCATAAGGTGCTGGGCACGAAAACCATCTCGCCCACAAGAAGTACCGCGTGGGAAGCTCCGAATCATATCCAAAACCACAGCCAAAGAGGCGACCAAAAGATGATGATCTCCAGACAAAGGAGGCAATGAAGGAGGCGGGGCGACATGATGCTTATCAAGCAAGGCCACAAGAGTGGCATCAGAGTAGGGGGCAACCCCAGAGGAAGAAAGCACCCGAACAACAAAGAGATAGTGGCCATCACAAATCTTCCGTCGACATTGACGGAGGTTAAGCTCACTCAAATTCGATCCTCGTCTCTACAAAGAACCGAAGAAGGACCCTCATCGAAACACTCCTACAACAACCGCAAACCCCCCCTAGGTACCCCCAAGCAAGGATAGCCCTGGCAATACTCTCCTCCTGATGCTGACGCTGAATAGTAGTCTGACACTCATGATTACTCCGAGGAGTGAAATTCCTAAGCAAACACAGTGGTAGAACAAGCAAACGAACCCAGCGGGAGAGATCACTAGGGGAATCAGCCACATCATCCATGGCCCCTTTCAAAGCCCGATCAAACCCAAGACGGCACTTAGGAGGAATAGATTTCACGGTGCGGAGGCCTAAAGACAATAAACGATCAAGCGAAGATATAGACCACTGAACAAGCTCAACACTATCATCAGAAGAAACCGAAGTAGAAGGAGCCAAAGGTCTCGCAATACCATAAATATGAAAGGTGTAGAGGCCATCAACACACTCCGGGTGCATCACAATATCACCCCGACTATGCCGACATCTAGCTCGAATAGTACGGGTTTTAAAACACACCCCACACAACCAGAGCCCCATCCGTCTCAAAGAACTCTCGGCATTGGAATAAACAGTCAAACTATCAGTAAGAGTCTGACGCGTAAGTCCCAAGGCACCCTCATGACAATGCCGATCCTGAAAATGCTTCTGCCAAGCAGCCTTTGTAAGGCCCTTACCAAAACCATCCCGACAAGAATGAAGACTCGAAAAAGGACAATGGTACCTCACAAGCTCGGGCATGAAGGAAGAAGCAAAACCCCACGCCCCACCTGCACGAAAAAACCGATATAGCCACTAAGCAACCACCCGAACGAAAACCACTCCGAAGGCAACCGCACAAGCAGCTAGAGGCAAGACCCACCGCAAACAACAACCACAACCTAAAGAAAAGGCAGCCAAGGTGACCACGAAACACCACCCACTCCGGTGATGATCAACCACCACTACTAGCTACCAAAAAAAAAACCCACGGCACTAGACACCCGCAACACCCACCACAAACAACAACCACACCCTAAAGAAAAAGGCAGCGGCAGTAGAAGCAATGGTCGGGGACAGCACCACAGACCAACAGGCCACCACAAGGGCAAACACCAGCAGCAAAATGGCAGAAAAAAAGGAAAGAAACCGCAAAACCCTACTGTAAAAGGAACAAGACACTCACCGGAGAAAAGGAAGGAATAGCGCAGTCAGATTCGTCGACCACCACGACTGAGACCGGCGACGTGAGGTCTGATGGCCCAATAGTGGTGGCGCAGGTGGACACAGGTCGCAAAAAAGGCGGCAATGTCCCCTGAAAAAGACGAACCTCCACGCTCAAAAATCCTCCCAACCGCAGAAGCACAACCGTCGACGGAACAACCAACAGCAACACCCCCTGATCGGCGACGTGAGGTCAAATGGTCGACGTGGGGAGGATGTTGGTAGCCAACGGCGACAAAACGACGGAAAAACCCCCTGCCCTAAAGACTCAACGATCCCGCAACCCCACAACCCTACAACCCACACCAAAAACCACAACCGTCGACGGAGGCCGGCGTGAGAAAGTGGCGGTGAAGGAGGATGGAGGTGTGACAGTGGTGGTGATGGCAGTCGGGCCTGAAACGGCAGGAAGTTATTATTATTATTATTATTATTATTATTATTATTATTATTATTATTATTATTATTATTATTATTATTATTATTATTATTATTACTATTTATAATGCAAAAAAAAAAGTTATAAGGGTTTAATGTTTACATTCTATGTCTAATGACTGTTTACATATTATTAAAATATCTCTTTCAAAAAAAATAAAAGTTTAATATATACGTGGGTTAACTCTTATTTATAATCGTATAATCACCCCACCTTATACTAATCTTTCGATGTGAGACAATTCTACTATTTATAAGTAATATATTCACCAAACTTGGATTATTTTTCTGATGAGGGACAATTCTACTATTTATACGTAGTATATATTCATCAAACCCGCATTTGTTTTTCAATGTGGGACAAATAACATACTCGAATTACACCATCTTTTTTGCACTTAGTTCGACATCCAACTAGATCCCAAATACCGAATACGGACAATTGCTACTCATTATACCTAATAGTTATATTTAAATTTAATAATATGATCAAGTATTCTCCATTAATATTTGAACGTTGTTTTTCTTCAATTTTTTTTATCATAATTGAGATACGGAAATTTCCCGTGGTACCCCTTAATTTTTGTCAAATTTTTCATGTTACCCCTACTTTTAAGAATCTGTCTATGGTACGCTTGAGGTTCCATTTTTTTGCCCATGGTAACCCCTAATAAAGGCTGATAAATGGACGTTAAGTTTGATGGTGTGGCAATAAAATAACAATTAAAAAAGAATACCCCCTTTGTTGTTTTATTGGTACGGATATCTCTCTCTTTTATATGAAAATTTAATTAACTATATCATTATAATATTGGAAATTTCTCATGGTAACCTTGAACTTTGATAGATTACACATGCTACCCCTAATTTTAAGTTCCATATTTTATTTAATAAACTAACATTTAATACCTAAATAACAAAACACAAATAGCATGGCATGCTCAATTACTCATCTAGTTACTCATAGGAGTAACGACTTTATGAAAAAAGTAAACACGAGGGGTATTATGTGTAATCTACCAAGTTTCGAGGGTACCATGAAAAATTTCCGTTATAATATTGACCATTTTATCGTTCTTTCTCCCACCTAAAAAAAATGTTACAACTGATAAGTAGTAATTTAGTATCATTTGTACTCATACTTTTATCTTATATTTAACTCGATTTTGTGCGATTTAATTGTCTAATAGCTAATTTTACTAATTATTAGTTTTATTATAATAATTACGAATAAATATTATTTGTCGGGAATTTGGTACTACTCGATTCATTTTAATTTTATAGGTACCAACTGACGAATAAAAGAGGAAGTTTGGAAGTAAGACAAGTTGAGACGGGTCAAGAAACAAAATAAAGTGGAAGTCAACCCATAATACCATCAATTCACTTCCCAACTCCAACATTTCCATTCCTCATTCACAAAGAAACACCTTCACCATTTTTAACCATCATCATCACCATCGGCATTACCTGCACCATTTCCATATACTCTGCCGAAAACCCGACTTCAAACACCTCTCATCAACAACCCGATGCTCCTCTCCCCCCCCCGCCTCGCATGACCTCGACAAAACAACTGCGCCGAGCAAAGAACCCAAATTCACCTCGAATAACCCATATCAGTCACCATTTCAACCACTCCTCACATCATCAATTTCATTTCACCATTTACACCTCCCCCGCTCACCTCCATTAAACCACCAAAGATCAACAACAACACCGTTTTCATCCTCACCATTAACTCACCTACATCCGTCCTCCATTATCAATCACCATAACCGTTTCTCAACTCCCCTGTCCACCCGCATCATCAACTCAAGACCACAAACCCGCTTCATTCACTCTGCATCAACCATTCATCTCCCACGACCAAACCCGCCATTATCATCGTCATCTTCATCATTCATCACCTTCATCCCTACAATGACCACCTCCCTGCATCACTCCAACATCATCCTCCCCTGCCCATTCTCAACCCGTCACCTGATTTCGTCCACCATACCCGCATCTCCTCTGCTCAACATCCACGGATTCAATCAACAAGAAGCCGCATCAACAGCCCAAGAAGAACAACAACACCAACGAACACCACCAGCTCGTTTTTACCATATCAATCAACAAAACCCGACATCGAAACCCGAGTTTAATCAAGCTCAGATGACCTGCAACTCCGTCGCCATCAACTCCGTCATTCTCCACTCAGCTCGTCTTTGCACTGTTAGATTTTGGGTATGTACGAATAAGGAATTGACAATAAAACCGCACCGAATCGACTCCTGCTTTCCTAATAGAATAATTCGACCCTTAACAGTGCCTTGGTATAATCGAACTTTCTACTGAGATAAGACGGTGCCCTCTGATTTTTGGCACAAAAAACAGAGACGTAATATAGAAGTATTTTGTTGTAGAATGTTATGTCGTTCTATGATGCAGAAGAAGATAATTATTTTTCTGTGACTTTTTCTTCTCATCCCTTTGTCTATTTATAATGACATAACAGGGTATAGGGAGATGTATTTCTGAAGAGTTACAACTCTTCAGAAATTCCGGATACAATTAATTAAAAATCCGAGTAGTGAGACCCCCTTCATAGTTATTCGAACCGAAAACTATACCGTAATCCCGTAAATAATTAAGCGAGTGTACACTCCGTACTTCCCGAACTCGCATTACATTATTTAGAAATTACCCATCTATGAACCAATCTTAATTACGCCAAATGAACCGGTAATTACTCTTAAATCACCAACATTCCTCCCCCATTTAAGCGTAATACAAGATTAACAGCTAACAAACATACCAATTTATGCATAAATGGAAATGTCACGAAGATTGAATTTCCACTTAGTGAAATTACACATTCCAAATATTCGAGTATCGGGGTGTGACTAAGCATTGAACCCTTTCTACCCATTTTGAATACATGAAGATAACTCACACATAAACTAATTTACTTCTAAAATTACATAAACCGACACTTATTTACAAGCCTAGTGTCCCATATCTATTCATGAACATATCAGGAGTCAAACCCATACTCCCTTGAAGCGGCTGTACTTCATGTTCATATAGGTTGATTCTTTTCATCGTGTCCTTGCAAACACACTTTTTCAAAAGATCAACCTTACAACATGCAAGTCTAAGCACACACCTCGGGATATAAATTATTGTGTGCTTCAATCTCTTAACAATAGGCCTTCCACATTGAATTCAGCCTCTAACGTTGTATTAGAGGGGAATTGGGTATCCTATCGCCAAGGATCTTATACGAGTTTTAGACCCATCCCGTCAACCGACTTAATAACCAAGTCCATAATTGACCCTTCATGCAAAGTGATCAACTAAAACTGAGATCTCACAAAAGACAACCAAAATCACTCTTTTTGATAGTTTATATACCACGTTTTAATAACGTTTTGGTGCGGCCGTCACCATAATTCACTTGACTATAATTTTAGTCATAGTAACATCCCTATCAAAATATGGTTGAACTTGGTCTGGTTCATAAATGAAACTCGTAGATCAATTTCTTTAGCCACAGAACCTTTACCGGTTGTAACTAACGATCTACGTTGTAATGCAAATTAACTTCTTGGAAACCCATATATTAATGGTGCTTCCCCCAAGCAATAATACACAACCACTTGTAGAAAATAACCATCTACTAAGGTAATACAAATCGCATACAGCCATCCTTCTAAAGCTGAAAGAAAGCAACATTAGATAAAATTATAAATCATGGCTTACTTTTATAGCTTCACACTTGCCTAATGCTTGCCAAACATGAGTATTAGTATCACTAACATTCTTACTCAATTTCCAATTACAAATTTTATACAAGGCCTTGTGAAGCTCGAGTTATGATATCACTTTAATTACTGGATAAAAGCATCATACTCAACCCTTGGGAGGATTAACTGGAGAATAATAATCATACCCTCAAGTCTCACCCTAGATCCTAATATCAAGATTCATATTCCCTCCCCCATGTCATCCTTCTTAGAAGAACATGATGACAAAACCACCTTTTACAAGGTAATTCATCTTGATATACACCAAAGATCGACTTGTCATTAATCTTACAACAAATGACAACTCCATAACCGGACTGGCCAACAGTTGTACATTCAATGTTGTCGTTTTATCTTTTACATGGCTATACCACCATAACTCCATAATCTCCCCATGGTTATCACAAACCATCATTCCCGAGATATATTATATCAAAGAAACTTAAAATGTTTTATATATAACATTGACATGTTAAACAATCAGATAAAACAGTTAGCACACTAACAACATTAATAAATAACCGATCAAATATTCATTGATCAAAATACTAGTTTCCATAAACATTCTTCTAGACATGTATGTTCATCTCACATAATATCCAATGTGAGAAAATAACACAATTTGAATATTTATAACTCTACATGGGTGACTTTGAAATTCCTCCTTGAATAAACCAGACTACCCAAGATACAATATGTTGGATCTTAGTACCCTCTACATCAATACACCATGTTTTAATCCATATATAATGCTTGCTCATATTCTGTGTATTAAATTGAAGAGAGCATTATACTCATTCTCACTTCATAAGGCTAATCTTATCATTATACTACAATCATCAAAAAACAATAGCATGCTTATAAATATAGAAATTAAACAGAGAATAAATAAACTACATACATTGAAGTCATAAACTAGCTACTGTATTATCATGAATGTAGCAATGCATGGACATTTATCAAGGACATATTGATACTTACTAGTTACTAACATCAAACCGAAAACATTGATCAAGACAATCTACATATATATATGACAATATAATCCATGATAGTAGAAAATATAGAAATCAATCTTCACTATCATGTTCATGATCATTATACAAGTAGATCATCAAACAAATATGTCAACAGCCATACTTAACATGACATATATTAAGGAAAAATCAATAAACAACTATCAAATTTTGATAGTTATACCCATTTCATGGCTGAGTATCCAACTACTCCTTAAACCGATTTAGGGTGTCCCAGGTCACGATACCGGAATTTGACACCACCCAAAACCAATAAACTATGACATTAAACCATACGAGCACTCGTATAAGACCACTCATATCAAGGAGAGCATTAATTATATTTGCACTCACTCCTTACTCATTAACAATCATGTCTCAACATAGAAGTAAGTCATTTAAAGCCACAGGCCCTCATTCTCTTAAAATACGCCTTCCAGTTATTGACGGGAATTCGATCTGGAAATTCCATCTTACGTGGGCTTCGCGCCTCCTGGCTCAAATGCTAACTCAAAAAAAAGGCTATCTGGCCTACTTATAGCAGGTGCCCCGTTCTATACTAAAAAGGGTATATGGGAGATAAAAGGCCTTTGCAAAGAACTTTATTCTTCTATTCTGACTTTACCTAATTCCCCAAGTAAAAGAGTAAATTTCATATGCAAGCACTCGGCAAATGCACGAATTGTTGTGGAATAGATGGTAGGTTGTTCACCTACTGGTACTGGCTGGAGGATAAGTTTCCCCTTTCTCCAGTTGGTTTGTTTACAGATCGAACTTTGCTGAACATTTCTCTTTCCTGTGCCTGTCTTCTTTCCCTAACACCAGACCAATTTAAAACGAAACTTTGTCTTTGTACGAAATTTGTCATATCACGAAGCATGTTTCAATAAAAATTGTTAACAATGTTGACAGTTGTAGGCTATATATACAATACGTATACACACGCTTACATAACAAAAAATATTACTCCCTCCGTACCGTCACAATCAAGGCATCATCACATTAAATGAGCACATATGGCAAATTTGATACAGAGCAATATAGGATTCAAAAAATGCAGGTCATTTGATTAAGATCAATCGACCACTATTTCTTAATTAAAAAAAAAAAAGTTCTGTGTGAATGGTTACACCAAAATTACAGTAAACTATTGCAAAACTATATTAAAATGATCATCAATTCATCACCACCATCTTAATATAAATGCGTCACTAATGACCATGAGTCCATGATAAAGATGTTATAACAAAGGCATGAAAGTCCACAAAGAATGTAAAAAACCCACTTACCCACATGAAGACATTTATGCAAAGAAACAAGTGTTCATGTATTAAATTCCACTGGATAATTAATCACCAATTCACCATACATGATGTATGAAGATCGATAACGAAAACATATTAGTACTCCACAAACCGTTAAGCAAAACAAATTTTGCAATGTCACATTTGCTTTTCTCGCAAATTTAAAAGAAACACGTACCAAAACATCACACATCATACTCGGTGTACGTCCACCAATGAAGGCATGCATCAATAATTTAGTCCTCTCGCATACTTACCACTTACACATTCGACATCACAAATCGGTTGCTTCCGACATCAATTATTGCTCGTCGGCATTTGCCTAATTTGTCCGTTTTAAGATTTAAGACGGTATTGTGTAAGCAAATAAATCATTGTGAACACAATAATCAATTCAAGATCATTATTGCAAAATACGAGTATCAATGATGATGCTTAATGAGTTATCGATTACGTGAATATTTAATGGATACTTATCTAAGTTATCAACAAAAGCCAATGTGATAAAATACCATCATGAAACATGGCCAACATACGACTACTACTGTACACAAATCAATATATAAAATAATACACATTTAAAAGTAAGAAGCACTTACCTCATTATCAGTTTCCATGAACGATTTCATTTTTTTTTTTTTTTTTTTTTTCAACAACTGGTGACAGACCCCAATTCTTTGATCCGCAGCGATCATAGTTCTCTAAATTCCAATCCTATTGCCTTATTAATCCGGTATCAACCGCTTTGATTCATAATCGTTCTTATAAACCACAACTGCACGCCTATTCTTATAATTAAACACAAATTGCTTTCAAAAAACCAAATTCGGAACCTTTCCATACCACGTGATTCCATCGTCAAACCGTGAATATTCATTGTCATTTCCTTAGCATTCATCATCTTCAAAGATTTCATCATTATTCTATTAGATTGTTAGATTTTGGGTATGTACGAATAAGGAATTGACAATAAAACCGCACCGAATCGACTCCTCGCTTTCCTAATAGAATAATTCGACCCTTAACAAAGCACAGGTATAATCGAACTTTCTACTGAGATAAGACGGTGCCCTCTGATTTTTGGCACAAAAAACAGAGACGTAATATAGAAGTATTTTGTTGTAGAATGTTATGTCGTTCTATGATGCAGAAGAAGATAATTATTTTTCTGTGTCTTTTTCTTCTCATCCCTTTGTCTATTTATAATGACATAACAGGGTATAGGGAGATGTATTTACAAGAGTTACAACTCTTCGAAATTCGGATACAATTAATTAAAAATCCGAGTAGTGAGACCCCCTTCATAGTTATTCGAACCGAAAACTATACCGTAATCCCGTAAATAATTAAGCGAGTGTACACTCCGTACTTCCCGAACTCGCATTACATTATTTAGAAATTACCCATCTATGAACCAATCTTAATTACGCCAAATGAACCGGTAATTACTCTTAAATCACCAACATGCACTTCAGCATCTCCGAGTTCTTCACCGAAAATCCGACGACGGCACCGGTCTCATTCATCATTCATCCCCATTGGCAATCCAATCAATCTTAGCTTTTTGACTCAAAAACTGTGTTGGATCTTGAGTAAGTGTCTCAGAAGAGTCGCACTTCACATTCAAGCAATAATAAGAGCAAGATCGAGGATGAGCATTCATTTGGACCTCGAATATCATCTAACAAAGCCTTAGCTACCCCCACGATTTCTCAACATCGAGAATCTGTTCTTGTTCGACTCCTTTAGAGGTTTTTTCAAATTCTTTAGTCCGTAACCAACATGAACATGGGAGTACCTGAGACTTGATTCTGCCATGAATTTAGAACAATTTCCTTGAACCCAAGATCCATACTCCACATATTGTAATATCTAAAATGACCCTTAGTTTGGTTCCTGATGAGTCTCTTATAACACACGCAAGGGTTATGGTCAAATAATTCTTCAGGAAGAAAATGGACAAAAGCATGAGGGAATAGGTCCATCCATTCAGAATTAATGAGAAATCTATCAATTCTAGAGAAAGTCCTAGTGCCTGACTCATGCTTATTGTTCCAAGTATAAAAAGCACCTTGACCTTTGATGTCAGTTAAGCCACAATATTGAATACAGTCTCTAAAATCAACAATTTCAGCTCAAGAGACCCATTATTATTTAGGTTGCATTTCTTTTTCCGTAAATAGTAAGAAACTTATACAAATTTAGTTGTAACTTGTAAGCTTCTCTTTTTCTTGCCTATATAATACATAAGTTTATTATAAGTCCGATTTATAATGTATGTCTCTTTGTAATATCGACTGTTTGTTTAAATAGTCACAAAATGTACGTGTTTAGCAGATCCTCCATACCTACTATAGAAATAATTAAGTTAAAAGAGAGGAAAAATTAGGCTAATTAATATTGTAAATCAAGTCACAAAATAGTTGAACAATGTCTTACGTATAAATAACTTTTTGGTTGTACACCTTAAGTTGCAATAAGGATCCTCTTCATTTATTTTTTCTCAATGTTGACTAGATATAATCTGGACCGTAAATAGGTAATGACATCTCCATTTCTTTTTAAAAATGGAAAGGATTTTGACTCCTTAACTTCGTTGAACTATCGCACCCAAAAAAAGCAATGAGGACTCTCTCCATTTCCTAAAAGAAATGGAGGGTCTATTTCTTTTGAATGGTCAAGATTTTATTTGGGGACGATCCAACGACTCGAGTTTTATCACGATAAATAAAAGTAAAAGTTAGTAAATAGTAGAATGCAATATAGGTGGTGTTTGACCTAGCTTTAAGAGTGCTTTTGCAATTGAAAAAGTAGAAATTAGGCCAAACACTATAAATTAGAGAGGATTAAAAGTGTTTTTAAAAAGGCAAAAGTTAATAACTAACCCCTAAAAGTAGAAGTAGAAAATTGTTACTTCTACTTCTACTTTTCACTCTAGTGCCTAAAAATCCCAAAAAAGTAGTTAGGCCAAACATAAATATTTATTAAAAACACGATTTTACAAAAGTTTGGCCAAACAACCGAAATTTTTCGGAAAAGTAACTTGTGAATAAACTCATTTTAAAAAGAAAAAGTTATTTTACATAATCAAGGCCAAACAACACCATAATATTACATTGTGAGAGAGAAATGGACCCTCCATTTCTTTTAGGAAATGGAGAGGATCCATACTCAAAAAAAAGCACACCTAATTCCCTAGCTTTCTCCTTGTAGCATACTCCGAATTACATTCTGGTGTCAAGGTGTCCTACGCTAGTAGCTACTGTAGTAAAAACAAATTTTATATTCATAAGAAAAATTAACTATGATGATTATTATATCTGGTTATACAGAGTATTTATTTTCATAAGAAAAATTTATGTTAACGTTGTAAATAAAATAATTATCTTATTCGCTTTTTAAGAGTGGAGTCTAGTAATTAAAATTTGAGTGACATTCAAGCCTTTCCAAGATCAAAAACTTGTAGTTCAAGAGCAAAAACTTATGGAGTATTCTTGGTCTGAGTCCATGCCTAATAGATCACTTCGAGTCTGTCACCCTCGGGTGACTAACCTGGTATACGTGGTTTGCAGGCTATCACGTACATTCGAGGGTTTACCCAATGCGCACCGAAGATAGTGGCTGCGGGTTCCCTCGTCACAAAAAAAAATCGCCTTACTCGAGTACGTGTGTACTTCGTATAGATTATGGAGTACATTGTAACGCTACCTCGAATCAGGTTCAAAGTTGACCCGAAGCGAACAAACCCGAACATATTTAATTCAAAATCCTAATTGACTTCATCGATCCATACTTGACTAGAACTTTGATAAACATTAAATTGACCGATCTAAAATGACTCGAAACGACTCATTCCACGAAACTACTTTAAAATGGCACTTGATTTATTCTACCCCTAGCTCTAAACCGTAAACACCATAATCCCTCCATTCAACTCCACATTGCAAGTTTCTTTTATCACGTTTGCCAACGCATCTTTTACACAATAAATATCATTAGCTGCGTACTTGCAAAAATTATAAAAGTTAGATATTTTTAATGTACTTTTAAAGACGAATCAAATAAGATCTCACATGAATATATTTTCACTTATGCATCGAGAGAAAATTGAAGTTGAATGTCCGCGTGTGAATAGTGCGCAAAAGAAAAACTTGAAAAGTGGAGTTGAATGGAGGGAGTACATTTTACTTGGCTGAAACTGACATTTTCTGATTTTCGGCCACCAATCAAATTATAACAAAGGACAAATTCTGAAAATAACATTACCGGTAGATTTGTACTTCCTCCATTCAACTCCACTCTACCACTTTGCTTTTTCACGTTCGCCAACGCGTGTTTTACGCGGTAAATATCGTTAGCTACGTATTTGCAAAAATTATAAAAGTTAGATATTTTTAATATACTCGTAAAGGCGAATCAAACAAGATCTCACATGAACATATTTTCACTTATGTATTGAGAGAAAATCGAGATTGAATGTGCATTTGTGAATAGTGTAAAAAATAGAAATAGGTAGAGTGGAGTTGAATGGAGGAAGTATGAGGTATCTCATATTCTACAAAGCGTCTTCGCTTTGTGACGCTAATCCCCGTCACAAACTCGCGATCTCTCACAAAAGGGAGAGGACAAGGCGACTTCCCTTTCAAATGGACATTTTATGAGAGAAACGATATCCGTCATGCTCGACGGATATCGCCCGTGAGATTTTGTGCATATTCTAAAGGTACTAGGTTTCGTGGGTCTAGGATAGTTGGTCCACATACATTTTAATTCTTATTACAATAACTCGAAATAGAGACATCTAACTAAACTACCGAGTTTTGATTATTTAAAGGATTACAACATACTAGATCAATATACATTATTTAAATGGTTAATCACACGTCACATCATCTACACACTCTCCTTTTGGTTCGGCTTAATTGCTATGATTTCTCCAACCACAAGGGATGAAGTACTTTTTACGGGATGCATGCTGATGTCACGTGTTTTTTTTATATTCGTATTTGTTTTGGTGCTACATACTCCCTCCGATTTATAGTTTCCAAAAAAGACGAAAATTGTACGATATAAGGAGTAAATGTAAACAATAATTAAAGATAACATATAATAATGCAAGTGGGTTAAATAGGGTAAATTTGAGGTTGAGATTCCTAACACAACACAATAATAACTCTGACAGATATTGCTGGTCATAAATGAGAATTTGTGTGTTAATATATGGTTAATTTTCTTAGTTACTAAAAAGGAAGAGACGTGGGCATTGAACAATTGTGGTTTTCCTTTGCTTTTTTCTTTAGTTGTATTTGGAATCTTAGCCAATCTTTTTATCTCAATATTTTAAAAGTACTCAAGTCAACGTGAACTCAATAACTTTGTCACTTTTTCTTCCATGCATAAAATTGAGCTTAAAGTAACTAATCTAAGTATCTAGCAACCCTATCATACATTGGATGACATTTTGATAATGTTTTGTCCCATGAACTAGGAGTCATGAGCATAATTTTCCTTTTTCTATATGACTTTTATAGACAAATGATATGACCGAGGAATATAGTTACACGCTTGATGTCAATGGCCACACCATAAGTTATTGTATGTTATCGATCTCCCTCCTTTATGTTTGGCTTCATATTAATGAAAACGACGAGAATACATTCATATACATGCACAAGAGAGATATCAACTAATTTTTGAAACTGATAATTGTATGTGGATGTTAAGGTCTTTCTCAAAAAGTTTAGAGTATATTCTCGCCCAATTCTTTTAACCCAATAATCGATACCCAACATGGATTATTTGGAATGCTATCTTTCACCAGCTACTACAACAAATCCCTTACCTTCTCGACGCTTTTTTTAGCCTATTCTCGACACTTAAAAGCGTCGCCATTTTATTTCTCGACGCTTTTAAAAGCGTGGTTTTTTGGGGCGTCAAGATTTTTTGACGCTTTCTAGCGTCAACCTTGTCGTTGCTTTTTGGTGTCACAAGTATCGACGCTTTTTAGCGTCAGAGTTTCTCTACGCTTATTTGCGTCAAAAATTATAAATTTCTCGACGGTTTTTTCTGTCACTAGACAAATTCACTACGACTCCTATTTTCATCACTACGATTGAATAAAATCATATAGATTATCAGATGACCACATAAAGAGTGTATAGAATACAATAATTTAGACGGAACTCCGATAAATCGGTGCAAGGAATAAAGTAATTTCATAAAAATATCCAATATACAACTTTAAAACGTACAATGTTTGTAGAAAAAAAACTCCATAAAAAGGAACTCATCCAGAGCTGAAATATTTCTATAATAAAACACTAAAATCAAATATACATCCATCTACAACGGAAATACATTTTGTTGACCAATCTGGAAAGTATGTCCATCTAGTGTTCTATTCTAGTCCAACCCTCCCATTGCATCCATCTCATCCTTCCCCGCCAAATCATCAATACTTCCAAAGATGAGTAAACCATTCCTTATTTACTCTACATATCATACATAATCAAATAGATAGAGAAGTATATTTTTGTTGACAAACCAACATTAATCTTAAAGAAAGGATGAGATAGGATGTATACCTTATGTACAGGGACCAAATACAATAAACTAGGAGAATAAATGTAACAATCTCAATATGAGTATTCACACTCATATGCGCATCATCACCCCGCCCAATTTATATTTTCTCGCAATAACCATCAATGGATCAAAAAACATCGAAGCAAATGACACCAAAAAAGAGTTGTTTCAATAGGTATAAGTTAAATTAAAATGACAATGAACATCCAAGCAAAATCATCTAGTAATTAACTTAGGATTATTTAATGCAATACATGAAAAAAGTAAAAATATCATAGTATTACTGAAAAGAGACGTGTCTTGTGCAAAGACATAGCCATATCACTACTACAGATACAGGCTATAACAACGGGTAAAATCCGTTCTAAAAACAAAAAGCGGACGTTGTTAAAGCGGCCGTTGTAGAAGGTATTTACAACGGTTTGGTTATTTAATGAAACCGTTGTCTAAAGTATTCACCACGGTTAAAAGCCGTTGTTGTTGGGTGTTCTCCGTTGTGGAAAGTGTTTCAAAATTTTGGAGGGAATTATATAACAACGGTTGTCATATTTATAACCGTTGTTGTAACTTTCCCTCCAAAATTGTGAAGTCTTTTGACAACGGGTTTATGGTACATACCCGTTGTTGAAATTTTTAGTAACAACGGTTCTTTGTTTAATACCCGTTGTTGTAATTTTACCTCCAAAATTGTGAAGACTTTTAACAACGGTTCTTCGATTAAAACCTGTTGTTGAATATTATGCGCGGGTATTTGTGAATGTCATTCACAACGGTGTTACTTTTATTAACCGTTGTGAAAGGTATTCACAACGGTTTTTTTTAGTAACCGTTTTTATTGCGAACTCCTAATGTTTTGAAAAATTAAATTTGTTTCATGCCATTCAAAAACCTGCATATGTCAGCAGCACCATATACCAGCATAAATCACAGCTGGGTTCATCAGAACTCAATAGATTCAATTCAACCACAACAAAGAAATGTGATCATATATATATATACTTACAAGGAGTTGAATTTACATGAACTAATCATTCCCTAACTTCAACAAAAAATTTACTAATAAGTTGATCTAAACTCTGAGTATCATGCATTTCTAATATAGTCTAAGACGTAGTTGCCCCACATGTCTCTTACCTCGTCTATATCTATACATGAGTACTGCTCAATCTGTTGTGACGGGTTGATTGCATACTGCGGAAAAAACAAAGAGAAGACATTATGGTATATATAGCAGCAAGCAAGACAACATTAACAACATCATGGTATATATAGCAGCAAGCAGGACAACATTAGCTCTAATTTAAAAAAAAAGTAATAAACACATGTTTAAATTATTACTAACCTTTTCTGGAATAACGAGATATCTTCGCCTAATAATCTCCAACATGAACCGACAAGCGTAGTATCCACATTGTATGCTATCCGCTGGGGAGGGGCCTATTATTACATAAAAAAAACAGACGAGAAAGGCTCACATCGAATCTTAAACTTTAGGTATTGTATTAGTATTAAACACAGATTTTGCACTTAATGTTATTGTATTTGAGCACGTACTCCCCTGTTATCGTAATAAAATCGGGGCCAACATCGAAATCTTTCGTGGGTTGATCCTGCTCGTTTGCTCTTTTCTTCTTAAAGGCCCTTTTTTTAAAAAATAAAAAAGGAGGCAGAAACTAATTTTTTTAGGGGCAAAAATATGAAAGAGCTTTTTTCTATAAATAAAAAATGAAAATGTTATTATAAATAAATCAATATTATAAACTTACATATTAATCAAGTGCTTAAAAGTCTCGCTTGGTTGATGATGTAAAGAGTCCAACCGTAAAACTTTATTTCTTGTCGGCATGATGGCTGCTAGCACCCAATGAGTCCTACATCAAGAGACATCATCATTATTAACAAGTACATATATTAGTTATGAAAATGCAATTGTAGGGGGAAACGTAATATTAATTTGTTTATTACCCTTTTCATTATAAGCGCCAAAAATCAGCTTCTTGGTTGTCGCCAATTGCTGAGCAATATAATCTACCCGTTGTTCGAACGAGAAATCCGGAATAAATAAAGATAAAACATAGGGGCACAGGAATCCGTATTGATCAGATGGAATATTCTTCTCGGGGATCACTCTCAATTTCAATATCCTACATTATTACGGTATTAATTCCGGTATTTAAAACACTATCTAGTAGTCAGAATATTAGACTATGAAATTATTTATTAAGAAACTTACTTCATCCAAACAAATATGTGTGCTATATCAATCTGGTCTAGGCCACCCATACGGCTAGCGATCCCATGATATAAGCGCTTGGCGATCACCCCTAGAATATCCTCCTCGAGCGGAATAACTATCAATTGCTCGGTGGCTATGCGATGGCCACCTCCTCATGCGCCTCTCATCATCGTCACCGTTCTTACTTTTTGCATGTAATCCTTCCTTTATATTGTGTGGAGTTTAAACTCCTAACTTTCGTGTCCGGAAACAATGAGTCTTTGATTTTGTGCTACTACCACCAGCCTACACATGTAGTAGATAATTAAAATAATAAAAAATCCAAAGGTAACATATCCTAGTTGGAGTAATAAAAATAAAAGCGTACTTAATTAAATACCTCGTCAACCTGCTCTTTCAATGATGAGGTAGTAGTAGCAGGTAAGACCGGGGACTTAGGCTTATCAGTCTTTTTTGTCCTCTACACAAAATTACCATGCTTTTTATAAATACAGACAAAATATAAATAAAGGGAGCGAGGTTAATTTTTTAAAAAATGGAGAAGTTAATTAAATACCTCATCAAGTTGTTGTCTCGACGAGGTCGTTGGCATGTCTGTGGACTTAGGCTTATCCGCCAAAGCCGTCTTTTTTTTTCCCTACAAAAAAAAATAACATATAAATTTAACATATAAAAACATTCAACAATTAAAAATGTAACATATATATAAAGGTATTTCTTCTAACCCCAACTGCTTTCACGAGCTGAGACGGCGAGATATCTTCGCCAAGTAGATGTGAGTTTCAGGCCATTGGATGAAACTTCCAAGCGCATCTCCCGTAATGGTAATGTCGTCACGAATCGGGACAGGCATTGCAAGTTTTCATGGCCTGGTAAGACTGTAGTTATCTCTACTTTGGTATGATTCGGCAAAAGTTTTTCGCCATGAACTACGCTTTCACGCCGCAGATTTGGTGTGCATTTCTACGAGACCCCAGCCAACACGCACATGTGGCTTTTCGGTTCTATTAGGGTCAGCAAGAATAATCGGCCTCTTGTTTACGGCCCAAGAATATACACATACATTATTATATCTTTGCAAAACGCTTCAAAGATTCAAAAGATTTTGCAAAAACGCTTCGTCTCAAAGCCGATTTTTGCACAAACTTCAGAATTCATATAAATTTAACTAATTAAACACTTCATGCATATCTTACTGAAAACAGGAACCGACTTGAAGGGGATGTATGTCGTTTTCCATCACCGTCTTCTCAAGTTGCATCTCCTTTTCGGACCCATTATTTACCTAATAAAATTAACCAATTCAATGGCACCATGTCGGGTTATAGCATTAGAGTGCGTGAACACACACCCCCGATCTTACCCAAAAAAAAACAAAAGAAAAATAAGGAAGTATTAGGTACCGATCGGCTTTAGTTGTTACAACTTCGTAAACATTATTAGCCTGATCTTTCTCAATCTCGTTGACCGATACTTCCTTCTCATGTATTGCCAAGGTAGTAGCGGCCTCTTGACCAATCTGTTGTACCTTATTATTACCCCTTTAGAAATGACATCCTCCATCATCTTCACTTCTTCTTCGAAAGCTTACCTCCAAAGATTCACCGTAGTAGTACGGATGCCATTAATCAAGTCGCTTGCCAAGAATGTAATGTGTCAAAGAATTTTTATCCCAACAATAACATGTGAATTGAACTTAAATGAAAATAATAGAATAAATGTTACCATGTCAGCCTTCTCGGACTTAGTCTTCCTTTTCTTCTTTATCGGGCAGTTTTCCCATAATATTTCGTTACTCCAACCTGTAACGGACGCCCCTCAAACGACTTGGATGTTCGGGTCGGCCGATCGCTCTAGCAAGAACGTCATTACGACCACTGGGAGTGAATTTCCCTTCTTCTACCTCTTTCAATACGTTGTCCTATAATATATTAAATAAACTTCAAATTATATTTGTGACTAAAATAATAAAGTTAGTAATGAACTCGTCTTAATAAAATAATGCTTACTATGTTGGCCAAAACTTCCTCATCATATTTGTCACGCGACGACCGGGATCCTTTAGGCGTGTGCCCTTCTTTATAAGTTACATGCCGATCCACCTCTTTCACTCCCTTTGCCACCTACACATTAACATGGTAACATTTATACACGTAAATGTGTATCAATGCAAGTCCAAGTGTGATTAAAAAAATAAAGTCTCACAGGGGAATAATGTATGGTACTTACAAGGTCCTCTTCTATCTTTCTGTAACCGCCTCGAGAACCATAGAATTTCCCCTTCTTGCATGAAATGTTAGCACGATTTCTTCTGCTAACGGCCTTCAAATAATTATATAAAAGCGCAAGTAGATGAGATAATAAAAAGATTATATAAAGGACTCATTAATTAAAAAAATGATAGGTAAATCGTTAAAAGGCGAGGATATTTAACCCGAAACTTCTCAAAGCAGTTCTCATCTTTTTGAAAAGATCCCATTGTTCCTGCTTGATGGTGGGACACTTGTTTTCCGGTGGGCTCTTACGCATCTCCCTCGTTGCCTTGTCCACATACAACCAATCCCTAGCAACGCCACACCTCCATTGCCTGTGGACATCCGCTGCCTTATGCATTAAATACTCATCATGGCTTTTATCGGGTATAATAAAGCCTTCCTTTACACGAGCCAAGTATAACTCCGCCAATTTTGGATTCAAAGTTCTAAAATCATCTAAATGGATAGGCACAAACTGTCTTGTGCAAGTACCAATCCAACTGGAGAAAAGACCCGCATTTGGACCAATAGGGAAACCCATCTCACTCCATGTTATTTGGAACGGCTGTTTAGCGGCTATAGCTGCAAGGACTTTCTGGCACTTCATAGCACCCCTCTCACCAGGCTTATTATCACCAGGCTCATTATTCTTTTGACTTCTTTTACGTTTTTCACCCATGATAATCCTAAAACCCAAATATGAATGATATAGCTGGAAATGAACAACTTAACAACGTACATGCAGAGTATTATCTAAAACCCTAAACCCTAATAGGAATGAAAATTTAAAACAACAGATTGAGCTTCTAAAATCCTAAACCCTAATAAGAGGAGTGAAGTAGATGATGCGGGATGATAAAGATAACAAAGAAGACAAAAAACAAACAGATGCATGAAAAAGAAACAAGATGATCGTCTTAAAACCCTAATGACGAAACACAAAATTAAAGTGAACATACCTGTTGATGATGATGATAAAGAGAACGAGCAGGATGATAAGGGAAGGCAACGGAATCTGGGTGTCGGAAACTGGGCGACGGCCGGCGACGAGAATGTAAAAAGCGAGGAAAAGAAAAGAATTAACACAGGATACCAACGGTTGAACTAATAATGTTGTGTGTGTTTGTGTATGGCATGCTGTATGGGTTTCTATATTAGTTTTTTATTAAGACAAACTATTGACAACGGGTGCTCAAAGAAGAACCGTTGTTATATGTTAATAACAACGGGTCAATAAAAGTCAACCGTTGTCAAAAGTTTATTACAACGGTTAAAATATACCCGTTGTAATATATTTTCACCAAATTTGCGCCAAAATGAAATATGTCAAAAAAATCATTGACAACGGGTAGAGGTACTACACCCATTGTTGAAAGTATTAACAACGGGTAATTTAAATATAACCGTTGTTATTGTTGAACCTCTTTTTTATTTTAAAATTACTGTAATTCCATTACAGTCCAAACTCAGAACAATACATACCGTAATAAAGAAGCACCATATCTTTGCAACATTATTCAAAAATTTCAACACCAAAGATCCACATCTAATAATAAGATAAAGAAAATAAGACAACACCAGCATGCATGCATACTGTGTCCTGATGAACTATCTCAGGATCGGGGACGTTTCTTGGATGTCATAGTTTCTTCGTTAACCCAAATACCTTCACCATGGTCATCACGCATATAGATGCTTTCAGTGTCCTCATGATCAGTGTCAACATCGTCGAAATAAGATACAGTGGTAGACTGATCCATTCCCTCAAAAACGACATCCTGATCATCATCACCATTATCGGATGGACTACTCCTTCTAATCCTTATAGACAGTACAACATACCACTTCTTATCCATAGGATCGGTGACATAGAACACTTGTTTAGCTTGGGATGCCATTATGAAAGGATCATCCTTATTATTGCCAACCTTACCCAGATTGACCAACGTAAATCCCATCTTATCCTTTCGGACACAATGGATGTTGTTATAAACCCAGTTACATCGAAACAAAGGCATTGTGAAATCAATGTAATCTAGTACCAATATTTCTTGAATAACACCATAATAAAGGCATTTTCCCCAAATAGGCTTTTTATCTTTTGAAGTAGCAAAGTGCATTGCCTCAAATTCAGAACTCACACCACTATTTTGCATTGTGCTCACCTCATCTTGCTCGCAGGTGTAAAAAGTATATCCATTAATGGCAAAACTGTTGTAAAAGGTGACCCTGGCATTTGGACCTAAACCAAGACGTAGTAACCTAGGAGAGATGTCATCACCAGTTTGATCAAGATAATCGTAAGACAATATTTCTAAACCACTCGAAACGTCTTCGTATGCTCGTTCGCAATCCACTTCTCGGTCTTGTTTTGGTGATCGTATTTGAGCTCATCTTTGTGTTGTTGAATATAAGGTTGCACCTCATCTTAGTTGTTTAGCACATACATGTGTGCTAAATGCAACATTTCACGTGTCACAATTTTTTCAACCCGCCCCTAATACCTTTTCCGATCATCCACCACTATGACGATTCTTAGGAACGCCAATCAACTCCTCGGGGGAGAGATGAGCGTAACAATATGAAAGAGCTTCGTCTAAAATAGCGCGTTCAGAAATACAACCTTCCGGACGATACCGATTAGATGTATAGTCCTTGTAGACTTTCATCAATCTTTCGAAAGGATACTGGTATCTCAAGTACACGGGCCCAAGGTACAAAATCTCCCTAACCAAGTGAATGGTCAGATGAATCATGATAGTGAAGAAAGAGGGTGGAAAATACATTTCCAACTGACAAAGAGAGGTTACAACGAGGTCCTGCAATGAATCCGCGTCATCGGGATCGATGACTTTCTCGCATATGGACTGGAAGAAGAGACAGAATCTAGTTATAGCATATCTTACCTTTTCAGGTAAAATGGAACGAATAGCCACAGGTAGTAATTGTTGCATCAAAGTGTGACAATCATGTGACTTTAACCCGGTGAGTTTTAGGTCTTGCATCGACACTAGGCTTTTGATGTTCGACGAATAACTACGTGGCACTTTAATTCCATTCAAGCATGCACGAACTCTTTTCTCTCATTCCGTGAAAGGGTAAAAGTCATTTGGCGGTAAAAATGTACGATTACCTCTCTTCTGTGGTGCCAACTCTAGCCTAATACCCATCATCTTCATATCTTCCCTAGTTGCGCGTTATCCTTTGTTTTACCAGGAACATTCAGAAGGGTATTGATAATATTATCACACACATTTTTCTCAATGTGCATGAAATCGAGGCAATGCCTGGCCTCCGTGTCGGCCAATATGGAAGTTTATCAAAAAATATGGATCTTTTCTTATACCCACGAGTAGACAATTTAGAGCCGCTCTTCTTCCCATAATATATCTCAATATGCTTTACTTTCTGATAAACTTCATGCCCACTCAAAATTCTAGGAGATTGACGAAGTTCTTGTCTTCCATTGAATGCTTTCTGCATCTTGCGATAACAATGGTCATGAGACAAGAACCTTCTATTTCCCATATACACATACTTACGATAAGACTTCAAGTATTCAGACTCGATATCCTCCCCACACAATGGACAAGCCTCTTTCCCATGAACTGTGTGCCCAGAAAGGTCGCCATAAGCCGGATAGTCAGTTATTGTACACAATAACATCGCTCTCAAATTGAAAGTTTCGTTCTTATATGCATCAAATACTTCTATCCCACTATCCCACAACAATCGCAAATCATCTAGAAGAGGTTCCAAATATACATCTATATCATTTCCAGGTTGTTTAGGGCCGGAAATTAACAACGACAACATCAAATACTTTCTTTTCATGCACACATGGAGGTAAGTTATAAATAGCCAACACTACTGGCCAAGTACTATGTTGGCTACTCATGTTTCCGTGTGGGTTCATTCCATCAGTGGACAGCGCTAGACGTAAGTTTCTAGGTTCATTGCCGAACTCGGGATACTTAGCGTCGAACGATTTCCATTGCTTACCATCTCACGGTGTCTTAGCTTTCCATCATTTATTCTTCTGGTTTCATGCCAAGTTAACATTTTTGCATCATCGGGATTCGCATAAATCCTTATGACTCTTGGTATCAATGGAAAATACCACAACACCTTAGCCGGGATCCCTTCCTTATCCTTATAACGCCACTCCAAACATTTAGGGCAATTGGTTAAGTTTTGATATAATTTCCGATACAATATGCAATCATTTGGACATGCATGTATTTTCTCATATTTCATACCCACTCCTCTTATTAGTTTTTCGCCTCATATGTCTTAACAGGTAGAACATTACCATCAGGAAGCAACTCCTTTATCAAGGCTAAAAACTAGTGAAACACGTGTCACTCACCCCATTTGCCCCCTTGATATTATACAACTTCACCACGCAGTAACATTTTTGTGAACTTACAACCAGGATACAGAGGTGCTTCGGACTCACACAACTTCTCATACATGTTGTTAAGGTCATCCCAATTACTAGTGTCATCACCTACATCTTCAAAAGCAATCGACTCATCATCATTCTCTTCATTATCTATAGACCTAACATTCAACTTCTCTACTTCCAACTCTTCCAACTCAAAAAACTCGGCAAACTCAGGATCATCAGTTAGCCTTTCGTGTACCTCAACATCATTTTCTTCAGAGTTATTCTCTTCCTCTAATGATTCCCCATGAAAAATCCAAAGTGTATAGGATCGACTAAATCTCCACTTTTCTAGGTGTATTTTAACGTCCGGAAAAGCCATATAGCTAATATTACCACATCTTTCACAAGGACATGCAATACTAGAAGAACCTTTCAAATTGTTCAAAACGAATTCATAAAATTCAGCTAAACCATCCTTGTAGGTGCGGTCACTCATATTTGCATCAATCATCCAAGTTCGAGTCATTATTCTACATTCGTAATAATAGGCAACTAATTCAGAAAATACAATAATAGGCAAACAAATAAACGAAATTCAGGAAAGCAATTAAGCTAAATTATCAACAAATTAGATAATAACCGAAAAAATCCTATATCTAGTTATAAGCGTTGCTAAGAAACATATATATACCTGATTGATAAACACGATGAGGAGAGAAGACGTGACAACAATGGACGGAGATGAAGACAAAGAGACGATCGAGGAGGAATGGAGGATGATATAGTAGCAATATTAGCTTGTGTTTGTGTTTGTAGCGTATAGCAGAATAAAGCAATATGTTGTTCTTAAGATTTTCATAATATTAATAACAACGGTTATTGAGTCTACAACCGTTGTTAAAACGTATTAAAAACGGGTTCTAATATAACCGTTGTGATTACTTTTCACTAATTTGGCGCCAAACCATTAACAACGGTTAAAATTTAACCGTTGTTATTAGTTTTTTCATTAACAACGGTTGTTTAAGTATGACCCGTTGTTAAAACCAATAACAACGGTTAACAACACATAACCGTTGTAATTAAGTTTGGTAAAATTCGCGGAATAAATTCTACAACGTGTTTTGATGATTTTCGTGAATAAGCGTTGTTAAAGGGCCGTTGTGGTTGCCTGTATTTGTAGTAGTGTATGCATACAGGGAACTTGACTTTTGTGATATGACGATATTAGGACAATGAGTATTTAAAGTCGTTACAATTGTCTTCAAATGAGAACATTTCCTGTAAGACAAGTGTAAACTCAAACAAAGTTGGTAGATTTTTCTTTCAGCATTAGAAATATATAAGGTAATGCATGTGCAATTTCCCCTTGAAAAAATACATTAGCACATATAATCCGTTATATATTACTCCCTCCATTCCAATTTTATTTTCCCCCTTTTCCCCAAAATTCATCCCTATTTAATTGGAGTAGGTTAGCATTTAGAGAATAAGTGCTTCTAAAAGTTAAAATTATCATTTTATACATGATCTTTAATAGCTAATACCTTTAACTATTTCAGACATACAAGCAAATCACACGAGGAAAAGCCTCACTAAGTATAAGCATACACTAGTATGACCACAAAGAATTAGAAATTCTTGCACAGGAGACCCTTATATCTTGTATACAACTAGTGACATTGGTAGATGAATAACAAAACATAAGACAAAAAAAAAAGGGCATAAGCGATACTTTTACTAATTGTTGGTCAGTTTCACTCCTTTAATCAATCTGACTCCAACAAATTGATCATCACGGATTGAACAAATCTTTGTACAACTGGAAGGTCGACACAGTAAAACATAAGACATATGTTAATGAATAAGATATAGAGCAATGCACTAGAAATTATCCGTTGTTGAGCGGACAAGAAACTCATATCTACTTCCAGGAGCTCTTAGGATATCTCGCATGGGTTCAAAGAATGTTCTCTTTTGTTAAGACCTCTAAAGAAACTACAAACACATCCTTCATAAATCATTTAAAAATTAAAGTCATTCAAACCACATGTCCTTTATGCTATTAAGTTATCCATCAATTAGAATGTAACTCAATCGAAAAGTTCCCACTCATGAATTTTGTCCATACAAAAAAATTTGATAATAATGTAGATCAAGAAAGACTAAAGTTCTTATATACACACTTCTTTCAATTTCGTCAATGATCACATGACCATTTCTTTGCAAGCAAATTTAACTAAATGAAGCTAAAACCCGAAAGTCATTTCCTTCCTACATAGCATACATTGAAATTCTAGCAAGAATATGAAAAAAATACTTCTTTCAAAAACATTGAAAACATATATGTGATCTAGAATATAAGAAAAACACCTTTCCTTCCTCTTTGACATGTTAGAAATACAATAAAAATGGAGAGTAGTGGATGATAAATATCTTGAGAGTCACTTCAGCACCAAACCATACATTTCTGGACACCTTTAAGCTATAGAGATCAATGATACTAGGAATAGACTTGAGACAGCTCAAGAATTTGCACCTGTTCATTAAATCAATTGATTAGAAATAGCTCAATGAAGGTATTAACTACTGTTATGAAAAAGAGGTGACTTGCATCACCAAGTTCGACAAAGTCTTTTTAAATTCCGGACCTAATTCAATGGTTGGGTTAGCGGGATTGGCTCTAATTGGGCTTCATACCACAAAGCCATCAAGCACAGTGTACAATCAGATTGCAGTAAACTTCAGAATGATAAATGCTTAAAATCACTTTATCAACTATTTAGAAGTACAAATCAGACTCCAGTAGGTATACAAGGTAACAAGGTAACAAGGCTATGCTGCTATGGTGAACGGGAAATAATATGGAGACTGCTAAGCATACATAAACCATCTCTCGAGCAGCAAGTATACTAACTGCAGTAGGTATACAAGGTTATGATGAAAGATAAATCATATGGAGACTGTAAGGTATACTCACTGCAGTAGGTATATACCCTCATGTGAAAAATGCACTTTTTTTTTCTATCAGTAAGTTCATGAGATAATCCAGAAAAAAAAAACTTGATTTTTTTTTGAGAAAAAATAAATAAAGTAATTGAAATGTGCTAATGTGAGTTGAACAAAGCAGATAATGAGACAGGAAAAGGGGAATGGAAAGGAGACAACTAGTTTGGAGAAGAGGGGACAAACACATTGACCAACGATTAGGCTGTGACACCTGCTTCGTTTAATTCTCGAATTACGTGGGTCAATTCTAGTCAATACCCATTTTAATATGCTAAGGAATAAAATTTCTACAGCATAATAGCTCATTACACGCGACTACTCAAGGCCAAAATATGGTTCTCTCTTGGAATTTTATGGTTCTTAGCTTATAAGTTGCAGCACCAGCAGTAGTTTCTACTTTATATCTGAAGCTAACTATAAGTTAGAAGTTGATAGTTAAAACTAACTATAGGTAAGTTGGAAGTTTACGCAAATATTACCTATAATCATGACCACATTTTTGTCATTCTACATCATTCTACCAAAAACTAGCATTGCATTGTACAAGAGTGCCCAATAGAACCCGCTTGCTTCGCAATGGCTGTTTTAGCCAATTCTTCGACAAATGCGTGCCACTAGAACCATACTTCATACGAGTGCCTACATAAACATCCTGAACATTTCTCGTTAGACCACTTTACCGATACAACCAAGTACATCAATTTGAGTATCAGTAGTTATGAACAAAGAGACTAAAATTCACACATTTCTTTAGTTATAGAAGTGATATGAGAGACCAGAAAATAACGATGACTGACTACACTAATGACTAACAAAAAGTGTCAAAACTACTCTCTCCATTCCGGTCATTTGTTAAACTTTATTTTTGGCACAAAGACCAAGGAAAGAAGAGGGGGCCAATTATGGATGACTAGTGGACCAAATTGAGTATGGAGAATCAAATTGCCCGTCAAAAGAATTCCCGAAATAGAAAGGTAAATAATTGACCGAGACACCCCAAAATGGAATAGGTAAACAAATGATCGGAACAGAGGGAGTATCTATTTTCTTAGCTTTCAGCCTACGCTTAAACTCCCATCAGGGAAATTGGCTATGGAGAAGAAATGGGAACAACACCCGCTAACATTAAAAATAACCTGCTGATGTTATTTCCTTACCAAGCAATCTGCTGATGTTATTCCCTTACCAAGCAATTAATGAATTACTCATTCCCCCAGAGCATGCTGGTTATGTATGTGGACAGCGGGGGCCCACGGGGGCGCTTGGGAAGGAAAAGAGAAACAAGCATTTGCATTTTTGTTGGAGTCGCCACCAATTTTTATGGGAAATTGGAACCGTTCGAATACCTCATGTCATGTCAAGACATAAAGTAGTGACATGAACACTAAGCAATCGTTACCCTTAGCATTCTATGTCTAGAATGACTCTCGTGGATGCCAATGAACACGGGTGTTCACAGAGATCTGGAGTAAGGGGTGAGGGTACGTATTAGGAAGCTCTTTTGATCGAACACCTAATCCCGCCCGCCTCGATAGCGGCCTCTACTAATGATTAGGGAAGTTATTCGTACTTGATATATCGTCGGTTATATGTATGCAATGCAACATCCATAGATTAATCCTAACATACGAGAATTAGGCTAAGTCGGTGAACAATTAATTAGGCATACAATTAATGTCGAAGTAGGATTTAATGCTCGATTACATGTGAAGGCATTCAAACAATAAAAGAAATACAATAAAATTACAATAATTATGAATTACAATAATTACATTGGATTAGGCGATTTATGTCGAAAATACCTTTAAAACGGATAATTTGAGAAAAAGAAATAAAAGAATAAATGACGAAATAAACGAATGAATTAGCGATATTACGAATAATAGTTAGTTAATTACGTAAACTAATTAAACTAAGTCAAGGCAAAACGGGATTCGGGACATAATTCAACCGGAATAAAGCAGCAGTAGAGTGCGTCCTTTGAATAGGCGCAATAGACGCTGCGTCTGTTCCTGACCTGAATTCTGGCTGTGAAGCGGAATTGTGTGTTGTTAATATAGATTGGTTAATTTAAGGATCGATTAAATTATTTGACTCGGATGAAAGTGATTAGCAGGTTATTTAACATATGAATGGGTCATAAAGAACAGTAAAACATGGATGAGACGGAATTAAGATGAATTAATTACAGAAGTGAAAAATATTAATTACACAAATTGATTCAATTAGACTAACATGATGAGTTGATGATGAATATACAATGAACATGTGAAAAGACAGATGAAAACTATGTCAAAGACGAATTCCAGAAACTCAATATGAACAAATTGAACCTCTACAACCCGGAATTGATTTTAATGACGAAAACCCGCAAATATTGAATTACTTGGGATTTAAGTTGGATTTATGACGAATTAAACGTGTCAATGATGATGATTAATAATATACATGTGAAATAATAAGCTATTATGGCGAAGGAATTGAAGAACAATTTAAACAAATAAGAGAAATTTGACGAATAACAGAGGACGAAGGAAGAAGAAAGGAAGCAGGAACTGCGGCAGCCTCACGAAGAGGCGCAGCAGGTACTGCGCTCCTTCAAAGAGGCGCAGTAGTTGCTGCGTCCTTTCTCGACGGTTTGTCTTCTGAAAATCCGTAAAAAGGGTTTAAACAAAGGGGTTTTAGAAATCGGTTTTAATGATATTTTCGACATATACCTTACAATAATTGGTACAAAAGATAAAATACAATAAATAAAAGAGAGATTTACACCCTCAGACTTACATGTTGACGAAACGAGAAGGACTAAGATATCGATTAGTGATGCTCGACGCGAATGCAATGAAAGTGCCCTCGTAGGAGGAAAACGATTAACTTGATTGATTAAGTTGATTAATTAATTGTGGAGTTGGTCAAATTGGTCGGTCATGCAACGGAAAGGCTGGTACTCAGAAGGATCCGAGCTTACGTGGTCGAAAGTTCAAGCACGTAGACGCCAAAAAGTAAGAACAAAGTCTAGAATGCAAACGTAGAAGAGAAGGGCGGACACTCGCGTGAGAAATATGAGGAACGAAGGCTCCTATTTATACTAATCACACGGCGGAAATATGGAAAGGAGAGAAAGATCCGGAAATAACCGACTTAGGTTAAACGCGGAAACTTGGACAAAAAGAAAGCCCAGGAAAAGGCGCAAGAGTGCTGCGTCCCTTGGAAGAGGCGCAAAGACTTGTTGCGTCCTTTCCCGGGTAGGTTCCTCTGCGAGTAGAAAACGCGTTTGACAGCCTGTCGTATTTTAGGCATAACTTTCTCTACAAGACTCGGAATAAGGTGATTTCGGTGGCGTTGGAAAGCTAAGAAAGAGATCTAGAACTTTCTGTGAAATAGGCCTGACCCATAAAAGTAGTTATGACCTCGTAAAACGGGCCTAAAGGTCGGGTTTTCATTTTAACTAAATGAAATGCACATTTTGTAATGTAAACTTTTAGTTTAGCCTAATGAAATGACATGTGACTCAAAATGAGATATAATCTCAACATTTTATGACATCCTAGCTTTAGGTAGACAAGCACATTGCTTTGACTCGGGATTTGACGGTTTTAGGAAATGAAGACGGTTTTTGACCCGGACTCCAAATGAACTCTAATTACTGTCAAAACGACCGTATGGGCGCGTAGATGACAACTAAGAGGTAGACATCAGTGTTTGAGCAATCACTTGACGATAAACTTACGAACTGTCACAAATCGTTCCGCGAATCAAACATGCGGCCCAATCATCACCGGGTGGTTTGCGGGAGGTGCAGAAACGAGGTGTCTACAGAGCCTCCACTTTGACTGAGGCTTGGACAAGGCGAAAGTCAAAGTATAGCCATCAGGTCAATCGGAGATTACAACTCGACGACTATGGCGACGCGAGGCGGCTCAAGGGGTCTCGAACCAAGGACCTGTCGTCGGGAACATTTTAGAGTCTCATCGACTATCGGGAGGGTCGTTTAAAGTCCATTAGACTACGTAAGGAAGCTCGCCACCATAAGAAGAGACCATACCGAGATACCCCTGGGTGAAACGGATCAAGACGCTTCGGCAAAACTCTTTGGTCTGAAGATAACTTGGTGTCTGAAGGCATTAGGGGTCACAGGGATACTGAAGAAACTTCTTAACATTTCTGAAGGTTAACTCTGAAGGCTATCTCTCAAGGGGAAAGGCTGAAGGACAACTCTCTCTGAAGGGAAGGCTGAAGGACAACTCTCTCTGAAGGGAAGGCTATCTCCCTCTAAAGGGAAGGCTGAAGGACTGAAAGGGGACTTAACGGAAACACTACTACAGATACAGGCTATAACAACGGTCAAAAACCGTTGTTATATAAAAAAGCGGACGTTGTTAAAGCGACCGTTGTAGAAGGTTTTAACAACGGTTGGCTTACTTAAGGAAACCGTTGTTAAAACTATTAACCACGGTTTTATGTATAAAAACCCGTTGTGGAAAGTGTGACACAATTTTGGGGGGAAAGTTATAACAACGGGTTTTAATATACAAAACCGTTGTTATAACTAAAGACAACGGGTTGTTATAAAATAACCGTTGTTGTTTGTTCTTAAAAAATAAAAAAAAATTAAATTAAATATTACTAGATGCATGCATAATTACGGCCTGTTAGAATTCCGATGCATGCATTATTACTGACATCACTGTACATATGAACGGATAATATGGAATGAGAAGGGTTAGTAATAGGATTTGAAGCAGCATTATTGAGAGATATGATGATGATTATGGCACAACTTCCTAACATATTTATTAATTAAAAAGCAATTAACTCAACCCACACATTGCTTAGTATAAATACATTGCATATCTCAACTAACATTTCCATTATCTCATATATTCATCTCCAAACTCTAACTGTTAAAACAAACTCTACTTAATCTTTCAAATCAAACTCAAAAAACTCTAACAAAATGAATGATTTCATCCTAAAGACTCTTACCATGATCGAGAACAACAACAACTTCATCCGCAGGTTCCTCCATATTGAGGAAAGTTTCAGGAGCTACCTTGCGGAAGCTCGAACCGCACTGAAGCACGCCAAAGAAGATGGCTTGACGGAGCAAAGCGATTGCGGCTATATGACGATATAGCAATCACTCTTTGACGGAACCTCAAATAGCCAAGGAGGAGAGGATGGATACGATAGAGCACAATAAGATCCTCCATGAAAATATAAGAATTGCATTTTTACATATGTAATTTTTTTTTTTAATTTATGTATTTATAAATATATATATATATATTAATTATGTTTATCTTACTTCTTCATCTTGCTTCTTCATTGTTTTAGTGACTAATTATGCGAACAATACTTAAACAAATAACATAATGGTCGATAAAAACACATATATGCAAAAGAAATAAATAGAAAAAGAAAATAATGACGATGAAACTAACAGTGACGGCGAGATTTACCTGATAAATACAGAACGTAATAGACGATTAAATCACAGTGACGGCGAGAAGATAAAGCGACGATGAGAAAGAGAGAAAGAGAGAAAGAGAGAAAGAGAGTGTGTATGTGTTTTGTGTTTGTTTGTCTGCTGTGTTTGTGTTTGTGTATTAAGGGTTGTGTTTTTGTGGTCAGCAGCAGACTTTTGTTTGTGTGGTTTATAGTATGGAAGGTATTGACAACGGTTATTAAACAACAACCGTTGTGAAATATGTTTTAACAACGGTTGTAAAAAACACCCGTTGTCAAATATGTTTTAACAACGGGTTTCAAAAGTAACCGTTGTGATTACTTTTCACTAACTTTGCGCCAATTTTGCGCCAAATTATTAACAACGGTTCCGCATGTGTGACCCGTTGTGAAAAATAATAACAACGGTTTGTATAACCATACCCGTTGTAATTGATTTTAGTAAAATTCGCGCCATACATTCTACAACGTCTATTGTGATTTTCGTGAATAATCGTTGTTAAAGGGGCGTTGTAGTTGCCTAAATTTGTAGTAGTGAAAAGGGGTTATCTGAAGGTTACTGAAAGGATCAACATATGAAGGATTATCTTGAAGGGATAAGGCTGAAGAAAGGATTATCCTGAAAGGGATAAGGCTGAAGGAAGGATTATCCTAAAAGGGTCATCTAAGGGTTATCTGAAAAATTAAGACAAATTTCTGAAAGATATGAATGGTTTATCCTGAAAAAGGGTTATCTGAAGGATGAAGGGTTTATCCTGAAAAGGGTTACCTAAAGATATGGGTGTATGAACCTAAAAGGAAAAGAAAGGCTTGTATGAGAACTTAAAGGCTTATGAACCTAAGAGGATTTGGGATCCTAGGGTTAAGTTTAGGAACTACTGGGTTACTAATTATTGTTTTAAACGCGTGTGTTTAAGCTTTCTGAGGTATGAGAACTCCAAAAGGATTTATGGGTTTATGAACCTAAGGTCGTTTGGTATAGGAGCTTAAAGGCTTATGAACCTAAAGGAAGCCATTTTGGGATCTAAGAATATAGGGGTAAGAATCCTAACTTTGGGTCTAAGGAAGGAGGCTCTGGTTTGGGAACTTCTGGAGAACGACACCTTTGCCGAACTCCGCGGGGAAACAAGAAATATTGTGAGTAGCAGGACGTAGACGGGAACTGCTGGGGAAGCTGCTTGGGTCGTCTTCAAACAAACTTCGATAAGTCTTGGGGTTGATGTTGATCTTCACGCCTCGAGAGGGAATGTCTATCCGTGTACTCTCGCTGGGGGAACATAATCGGGAACTGATCTCCATGTCTTGAGAGGGAAAGTCTATTCATGTACTCTCACTGGGGGAACATAATAGAGGTGTGTCGAAACACCTGTCAAAGAATATTCGTTCGTTGTGGCAAGCGAGGTCTTGATAAAGTACTGCTTCTGATACTTACCTGCATGGTTAGTAGCCACACAAGAATGCAATCTAACATATGCACGTAAGCAATTATCACATGGATTTCAAATGAGGGAACACATAGGCTTTGCAAAAGTCGTTTCTTTATAAAAGTTGTTTAAAACTCGTTCAAAGAAGTTTGTCGTTTGTAATGCGTTATACATATTCAAATGGGCTCTAGACACGTGACTGACGCGACGTAGACCTTATGCGGACGTGAAATATAGACTTAGCTTGGACTGACGCGACACAGGGATGATGACTCTGACAGACTTTGCTTAAGTATGCGCAACCCCTAGCCAAGTGTGGGTGACAATGCGTATCAGTTCCAAAGGTATAAGAATTGCAAGAATGATGAAGGCATATAAAGGCAAGGCAAGGCATGAGCCATGGATCAGCTGTCTAACTTGGATATATTTTGATGCCGCTTGCTGTAAAAGAGACCCCTCTTGAGGCACGATGACTTGGAGAATTGATCTAAGATCTTTGTCATTGTCCGGACCGAGCACTAGCTAGACTTAAAGGAATAAAGGAAGGGTGGCATCTTAGAAGAGAAGCCCCCAGGATGAGTAGATGACTCTGGACTTTGGTAAAAAAGAGGCTGGACGACAATAAGGAGCCCCCAGTATAGAGGTGTTGGTTGTGGAAGGGATGTTTGAAAATTGGGAGGTTGTGTCCTTGAGGACTGCCTACGTATTCACGTGAAGTGAAATCAAACCAGATCGTAGTTCTGAGGTTTGGTTAATTTTTGTTTGGGTGTTGTGGTTGTATCCTTCTCGTGTAAGAAAGGACTGCCTACGTATTCACCTGAAGAGGTGAAATCAAACCATGCTCGTAGTTCAAGTGTGTGCCTAAGCTATGTTGTTAGGACCTTAAAGTGCAGGGGTCACAAGGGTAATATTCCTTTGGTGACTTGAAAAATCGATTTGAGATAACTCCCTCTGATCATAGACCAAAGAGGTATAATTAAATTTGTAAAAATTTCCTTGTCATGTGAGCACACTTAGTGGACCCTAAGGATGTTGGGTATGTCCCGTTCTAGGTAGCAAAGTATTTGAAGACTCCGTGTATGGGTCGAGGTGAAACTGGATTGGATATTTGGAATGTGGAGCTCGGTAATAAGAGGCTTTCATGAACACATCTCTGGAGCTTAATTTGTGGAGTTAAGGTTTTATGGGGTTATAGCTTGTAACGTGGCTTGTAAATGGACTCTCTTGGCTTGATGTAGCCTGAGCACATAAAGGTAGGTTAAAATGACGTGGGATCAAATTTCCATGTTTTGGCCTTAAAGGATGGGTATATTTGACGAGCTTGAGAGGATTCTCAAAATTCCTAACTATCTCCCCATAACGGTCTCGAGAAGGACTTAAGGTGTGTAATGTGTGAAAGGCTAAGTGAGGGTGCTAGCTGACCATCTTGATTGGTGTCTTGATTCTATATGGACTTCAGCAGTTTCTGTTCGGTATTGTTCTTGATTCAGACTCAGATTCTTGGTCTGGAATATATCTAGGACTGATTCAGGTTTTTGAGGATAACTTTGACTTTGGATATCGACATTGACTGATTGATTGAGCCTTCTTATTTTGACTCTTTTGTGTTGGATTATGGTCATAATTGTGGCCTTGGATATTGACCTTAGTTTCTCTTGATTGAGCCTTTTGTCTTTGATCATGGCTCGCATTGTCTTGGATTTGCTTGCTACCATGGATTTGGGTCAGACTAGCACATTTGGCGTGAAACGGGTTGGTCTTTTAGTAACACGGGTTGTTTATTGTGGGGAATGGGCTTGCCTTCCGTCATGGATCGTTAACCAGGGAGACGGTCTGGATTCGTCCTAGAATCTCTTGAGATAGGCTCGTCCTAAACTAGGGTTATATTGTGGTTTCTATTGCCAGACATGGAATAGGTAAAGAAAGAACACGGAGTTTCAGGTCCTCTACAACTGGAATGGAATATCATCTAAGTGTACTCACATCGACTTGGCATGTGTTGTTGTTCGTTTTAAAATGTCTCAAATCAATTCTCGTTGTCACATGAACTGGGATAAAGGAAGAGATGAGATATAATATACGAATTGAAGAGTGTACTTTTATTGAAATGAGTAATGAATGTATTTAACATAGACTCGAGAAGACATGTGACTCGTGGGACAGCCCCCAGGTTGCCACTAGAAATGGAAATGGACACAAAGAAAGATACTAGAACAAAATGTTATGGGATATAAAGCCTAAGACTCGGACTCGGACCCGGACTTTGACTAGATTTCAGATCTAGACTCGTAATCATCGGCCCACGCTTGAACGTTTACTCTTCTAGCAACTGGCTTCGGCATCTGACTTTGAGCATTCACCCATTTGAGCACCCCATCCTCATCATTGGGAACATTAGAAGGATAATAGTCAAGAAGAGTTTCTTGATAAGTGGTATATCCATGAGGATTGCCTAAGCTACCTTGTGGCTTAAAGGTTGAGAGGGACAACCTCCCACTTTCGATCATATCCTGAATGACGTTTTTTAATTTGTAACATTTCTCTGTATCATGCCCTTTGCCTCTATGGTATTCACAGTACGAGTTCTCGTCCCAGAATTTGGATTTTCTTTCGGGTTCGGGAGTAGGTCCTATAGGCTTCAACATTCGTCGCTCCATGAGTCTCTGAAAGGCATCGGCGTATCTAATACCAATGTTGGTAAATTTTCTAGGAGGTGTGCCCTTATTTTCGGAAGCCTTTGTAAATGACCTTGGAGGGTTGTTAGGTTTCTTTGACGAGGGATCCATGAGGATGCCTTTATTGATTTTGATTTCCGGATGAGAAGAACTAAGAATAGCTTGTCCATTTGTTGCTTTCTCCTTAAGACTGTCAAGCTGAGGGTTTGTCTGGGCACTTTTCATCTTAAGAGGTTGGGCATCAAGCTTCTTACCCATTTCAGCAAATTCATTATCCATCTTGGAAAGTCGAGAGTTTAGATTATCAATAGCTCCCTCTATTTTGGAGAATTTATTGTTGAAGTCAATGGAAAGCATGAGCATTCCATTTTGGATATTGTCGTCTTCAAGCACGTTGATCTCTTCATCGTCACGAGGATTGAGGAGGTGAGAACAATCCAGGAACGATTCTTTATCATGTTTAATGACATTAGACCCAAGAGGGTCGGTCTTCTTGGATTTCTTGGCAGAAGGTGGCACAGGAAGCTTGCGATCCTCGATCATATCCTGAATAATATGCTTTAGACAAAAGCATTCCTCCGTATCGTGTCCCCTACCTTGATGGTACTGACAATATGAATCGCCCTTCCATCTAGGGAATATCTTTTCAGGGTCTGGGGTTGGAACGATTGAATGAAGTTTTCCCTGAGAAACCAGTCTTCGTAGAGCTACTTCATATGTGGTTCCGAGGTCAACGAATTCCCTATGAGCTCGTCCCGGCCTTCTGGGTGGAGTTTGCAAGAGGTTAACTCCATTTCCTTCATTGGCTTTCTTAGATAGGTGAGTCGTGTTGAAGCTATGCCCTGGCCTTAAGGTATGAGAAGATGGTAAAGGTTTTATCATATCTATCTTGTCTTCCATATTGATGACACGAGCGCTCAAGTCTTCGATGGTGGCCTGAAGCTTAATGATTACAGCACTTAGTCCCTTGACGTCGTCAGATAAACGTTCTTGAACACTTTCATTGGAAATTGCGGAATTCCTACCGAGAAGAAAATGATGCGCATTACAACTTGATTTGACATGGGATCACGCATACTAGAGCAACAAACAAAGGAAGGGATAAGATGACACATCTAGACTTGACTTGTGAATTCATGAAATGTCGTGAGCGACTTCTCGTGTTTGGATTCACGATGTTTGACCTTGACCTTTAGACTCGAGTGTTGACTTTGACAGAGTGACGTTTATGTGGTTGACTTGATTGACGGGATTGATGACACGTGTTGATTCTAGACTCGAGGTTTGCTTATAGGTGTTAAGAAGACTGTTGTAGTTTTGACTCAAATATGAGGCCCATTAAGACTCGTGTGTTGAGCCTTGAAACGTGTGACTCGAGTGTTTAGATCCTAACTGAATTGGGGTAGGGGGTTCGAAATGACGGCGTGACGCCTTAGGACTTGACTTGATTTTGAAAAGACCCAAAATGTAAAGGAAGACGGGTTCATGACTCGACAGAGTTCCGACTAGGACATAGTCGGTTGAACTTTGACTCTAACTTAGCCCAATTGAATTTACATGTTTACATTTACATTGTTTGAAAAATATTTTGTTTTCTTTTTTCTTTTTTCGGACTTTTTTTTTTTACGTTTTTTTTTTGGACTTTTTTTTTTGTTTTTTTTACAGGTTTTGAAATGGGTTTGAGGCCCAAAGTTTGACTCAACATATGGACAGAGTTTCAGCTTATTTTGCGCTATTTTGAAAATGTTTATATTTTGAAAATGATTTTATTTTATAAAATAGTTTTAGAAATGGTGATCACGTAAGGTATAAACATTTATACAAGCATTATAACGGGATGCTGAGTGCATTTAAAAGGGTTTTGGTTTAAAGGGTGGGTTGCCATACCGAACCATCAAACCCGAAGTCTGTGGAGAGGCTCGTGCCAAACAAGAGTAAGGCCGACTCCTAGTCCATTTCCTCAAGTAGTGAAGGCCTTTGATACAAACAAGAGTAAGCATCATGGTATGGATGACGTCAATCGCTATCCATCCTTAGACCCAAATAAGAATTAGGACCGTTTAGACGGGACGATTGGTCGAATGGGTTGGGTTGGGCCTAGGAAGGCCGAATAAAACGGTCTAGGAAGACCGAGTCATGAGAACCGACAATTGTCTTGTACAAATTATTCCCTAACCTTGTTCAAGTTTCACCCTAGCTACACGTAAGTGTATTATCCCCAGCGGAGTCGCCAAACTGTGGACAGCGGGGGCCCACGGGGGCGCTTGGGAAGGAAAAGAGAAACAAGCATTTGCATTTTTGTTGGAGTCGCCACCAATTTTTATGGGAAATTGGAACCGTTCGAATACCTCATGTCATGTCAAGACATAAAGTAGTGACATGAACACTAAGCAATCGTTACCCTTAGCATTCTATGTCTAGAATGACTCTCGTGGATGCCAATGAACACGGGTGTTCACAGAGATCTGGAGTAAGGGGTGAGGGTACGTATTAGGAAGCTCTTTTGATCGAACACCTAATCCCGCCCGCCTCGATAGTGGCCTCTACTAATGATTAGGGAAGTTATTCGTACTTGATATATCGTCGGTTATATGTATGCAATGCAACATCCATAGATTAATCCTAACATACGAGAATTAGGCTAAGTCGGTGAACAATTAATTAGGCATACAATTAATGTCGAAGTAGGATTTAATGCTCGATTACATGTGAAGGCATTCAAACAATAAAAGAAATACAATAAAATTACAATAATTATGAATTACAATAATTACATTGGATTAGGCGATTTATGTCGAAAATACCTTTAAAACGGATAATTTGAGAAAAAGAAATAAAAGAATAAATGACGAAATAAACGAACAGGAATTAGCGATATTACGAATAATAGTTAGTTAATTACGTAAACTAATTAAACTAAGTCAAGGCAAAACGGGATTCAGGGACATAATTCAACCCGGAACAGGCGCAGCAGAGCTGCGTCCTTTGGAATAGGCGCAACAGACGCTGCGTCTGTTCCTGACCTGAATTCTGGCTGTGAAGCCGGAATTGTGTGTTGTTAATATAGATTGGTTAATTTAAGGATCGATTAAATTATTTGACTCGGATGAAAGTGATTAGCAGGTTATTTAACATATGAATGGGTCATAAAGAACAGTAAAACATGGATGAGACGGAATTAAGATGAATTAATTACAGAAGTGAAAAATATTAATTACACAAATTGATTCAATTAGACTAACATGATGAGTTGATGATGAATATACAATGAACATGTGAAAAGACAGATGAAAACTATGTCAAAGACGAATTCCAGAAACTCAATATGAACAAATTGAACCTCTACAACCCGGAATTGATTTTAATGACGAAAACCCGCAAATATTGAATTACTTGGGATTTAAGTTGGATTTATGACGAATTAAACGTGTCAATGATGATGATTAATAATATACATGTGAAATAATAAGCTATTATGGCGAAGGAATTGAAGAACAATTTAAACAAATAAGAGAAATTTGACGAATAACAGAGGACGAAGGAAGAAGAAAGGAAGCGAGAATCTGCGGCAAAATCACACGAAGAGGCGCGGCGCAGTGCTCGCGCTCCTTCAAAGAGGCGCAGTAGTTGCTGCGTCCTTTCTCGACGGTTTGTCTTCTGAAAATCCGTAAAAAGGGTTTAAACAAAGGGGTTTTAGAAATCGGTTTTAATGATATTTTCGACATATACCTTACAATAATTGGTACAAAAGATAAAATACAATAAATAAAAGAGAGATTTACACCCTCAGACTTACATGTTGACGAAACGAGAAGGACTAAGATATCGATTAGTGATGCTCGACGCGAATGCAATGAAAGTGCCCTCGTAGGAGGAAAACGATTAACTTGATTGATTAAGTTGATTAATTAATTGTGGAGTTGGTCAAATTGGTCGGTCATGCAACGGAAAGGCTGGTACTCAGAAGGATCCGAGCTTACGTGGTCGAAAGTTCAAGGACGTAGACGCCAAAAAGTAAGAACAAAGTCTAGAATGCAAAGGGAGAAGAGAAGGGCGGACACTCGCGTGAGAAATATGAGGAACGAAGGCTCCTATTTATACTAATCACACGGCGGAAATATGGAAAGGAGAGAAAGATCCGGAAATAACCGACTTAGGTTAAACGCGGAAACTTGGAGAAAAAGAAAGCCCTGGGAAAAGGCGCAGCAGGTGCTGCGTCCCTTGGAAGAGGCGCAGCACTTGCTGCGTCCTTTCCCGGGTAGGTTCCTCTGCGAGTAGAAAACGCGTTTGACAGCCTGTCGTATTTTAGGCATAACTTTCTCTACAAGACTCGGAATAAGGTGATTTCGGTGGCGTTAGAAAGCTAAGAAAAAGATCTAGAACTTTCTGTGAAATAGGCCTTACCCATAAAAGTAGTTATGACCTCGTAAAACGGGCCTAAAGGTCGGGTTGTCATTTTAACTAAATGAAATGCACATTTTGTAATGTAAACTTTTAGTTTAGCCTAATGAAATGACATGTGACTCAAAATGAGATATAATCTCAACATTTTATGACATCCTAGCTTTAGGTAGACAAGCACATTGCTTTGACTCGGGATTTGACGGTTTTAGGAAATGAAGAGGGTTTTTGACCCGGACTCCAAATGAACTCTAATTACTGTCAAAACGACCGTATGGGCGCGTAGATGACAACTAAGAGGTAGACATCAGTGTTTGAGCAATCACTTGACGATAAACATACGAACTGTCACAAATCGTTCCGCGAATCAAACATGCGGCCCAATCATCACCGGGTGGTTTGCGGGAGGTGCAGAAACGAGGTGTCTACAATGTATAAGACAGAAGACAGGCAAAAGTGATTAAACTTAGTCATAGATCTCCCTCTCACAATCACCAATATCTCGCAAATAATAATGTCAAGCGCATAAGCTTGACCATCATATACCCAATAGCAAAACTAGAAGTTTCTGCCATCTAAAATCTCAATTCATTTACTGTAATAATCAAAATTTATCACTTTATGCCTAATACTTCCTCCATTCAACTCCACTCTACCTATTTCACTTTTGTACACTATTCACAATTGTGTATTCAATTTCGATTTTCTCTCGATACGTAAGTAGAAATATATTCGTGTGGGATCTTGTTTGATTCGTCTTTACGAGTACATTAAAAATATCTAACTTTTATAATTTTTGCAAATACGTAGCTAACGATATTTAGCTTGTAAAACACGCGTTGACAAACGTGAAAAAGGAAAGTGGTAGAGTGGAGTTGAATGGAGGAAGTATAAAAGAAGTAGCTATCCGACACCAATAAATCCACAGCAAAAAATGAAGGAGAAAAAATCTATGATTGGAGTAGACTAAATGCATCCAACTTAATAGTTAATACCAAATTGAGTTGTTAACCAATATAATATACAAATAAAAAATTGATAGATTATAAAACGATAAAACTCATCGGTGAACTCACTTAACTGAGGGCACATATTATAGATTGTAAATCGACATCGACAACTTCAAATTGAACTCCGTATAAAAAAATTTAAACCCTAGAATTATAAAAACAGAAAGGTTGGGCGATTTTACTTACAATTTCACCATAACAGCAGTAATAACCAAAAATTAGGTTTTGATTAATAATTATTGATTACAGATGACGATGAAATAACGAAAACAATAAACTAAAGATTGAAGAAATTTACCTATTTAGTTGATAATGATGATGATCAATGAGAGGTGCGATTAAGGATGAGAAATTAAGAGTTGAACACAGTAGGGAATGGATAGAATAGTAAATGAATTAAGTTTTGATACATTAATTAATTAGAAGGGACAGCATGTATGGTATAGGCGGTTTGTGCTTTGGGAAGCGCGAGGCCAAATTTTTGAGTTTTAATTAGCGTGTTATTCGTGCGGGAGTTCGGCATAGCGGTTTTTTATTAGATAAAATAATTATTATACCAATATATTGGATCGACTTATAAATGCGTCGACCAAAAAGCGTTAACAAACTAAGGGAATTGTAGTAGTGAATAGACATCCCAAGTAAATGAGAGCGTTACCATCTCGGTTTCCCGAGGTAGTGAATAACAAAGTCCAACTCACCAAAGTACTTTAAATTAAAACTTTAGTGAATACATGTTTATTAATATTTAACTAACTAAAACTTAATAATAAATATTTACAACTCGCAACGGAAATAAATAAAGTGATATAATTGTTCTATGTGATCTAGACTTCAACTATGGTCCAAGTCAAGCTCTCATCCCAATGCTTCCGAGTCAGCTAATCTTTAGTACCTGTCAAATCTACTCCCCATAAAACGGTTCACCGCAGGTGTTCACGAATACACAGTCAACCGCGAGGTTGAGTAGGAATAACTACTAACAACAAAAACATATGATAACAATCCAATTTCCTTTTTACATTGCATAACCCCCTGACAACGTGCTCCTTCCTTTTACTTTAACACACCTCCCGTAACAACGTGCTCACTTTACTTTGGTACCCGTCCCTTAACAACGTACCGCCAATATGTAATAGTACCCCTCCCTCACAACGTACATATTACCGTCACCCAGTGTACAAACTCATCACGCATCACCGGTTCAAATCACCAATTGCATCATAGGTACTCCCAGCCGGCTACCCGACTGCCTCCTAACCGGCTGGGGATACCATCTCTTCGAAACCCACATTTGCGCGTATTCCCAGACTGGTCACCGGCTACCGCCTACCTCACCGGCTGGGAGAACATCAAAATTCATCCCTTCTTCCAGAGAATTCCCAGCCGGTCGCCTTGCCGGCAGACGGTGGGCCGGCTCCCACACCTCTTTTGTATAAACCGTTTTCCACCCCCTTGTCCTTTTGTATTTGTTTCTGTATCGCGTCTTTAGATGAGGATTAGGAGTATTATTGTTATTATTATTATTATTATTATTATTATTATTATTATTATTATTATTATTATTATTATTATTATTATTATTATTATTATTATTATTATTATTATTATTATTATTATTATTATTATTATTATTATTATTATTATTATTATTATTATTATTATTATTATTATTATTATTAACAGTATTATTATTATTATTATTATTATTATTATTATTATTATTATTATTATTACAATAAGTCTTGCTTGTGACGGGTTATCCGTCACAAGCTTGCGACGGGGCGAAGAGTAGCGTTTTGTGTGGAAACGGGTTGAGAGTTGATGGGTGAGTGATGCGCAGTTGTTCATTGGGAATGACAACAATTATGAAAAAAAATTATTAAATAATCCCCCCTTCCCAATACTAATTACTGTCCACATATTTTGAAAACCAACCATAAACCTCATTATTTTTTCATTTACTGTCACAATTATTCATCTTCATCTCCCCTTCATCTTCTCTCTTCATCTTCTCTCTTCCTGTTGTCACAACAAAAACGCCTAACCTACCCACAATTCAACCAAAGGTCAAAACATTATCATAATAATGCCAAATTCTCCTCAAACTCTCATGTTTTTCTCACTAGTTCATCTTCTCCCTCTCAAATTCTCCTTCTTCATACAAATCATCCAAAATAAAAAAATATAAACATAAATATTCTTATTTTTATACAAATCAACCAAGATGGTGGGGAAGAAAATAACAGCAAAAAGGCAACTACCTAAGAAGAATACTAGAGGGACAAATGCGAACGGTGATGTCGAAGGAGGTATTCTCATTTTCATAGATTTTTTTCATTTTTTTTGTTATGGTAATCGTTTTTTGTTTAATAATGGACACATGCAAGTGATCCGTGTGGGTATTTAATGGACACATACTAGTAATCCATGATGGTTTCATTTTATTTGTTTGTTTTTGTTTTGTTGGATTAAAATTGGTTTATTTATGTGGAAGTAGGTATTTTCATTTTCATTGATTTTTTAGATCTTCCACTAGAGCCGCAGACATTGAGAATGATTTTTGTTGAAGGTACAAAATTTTTGATTCATCCTTTTTGGATTTGGTGTTTTATTGCTATGAATGTTATCAGATTTTATCGATTTTCGAACATGTTTTAAAATGGTGACATTTCATCAATAATATCGTAACATATGTCCATCTCATATGTGAGCAAAATGGTAACATGGTATTATGTGTATAAAATGATAACATAGCATGATACAAATGGTGACAAATCTGCAACATACTACGAAAATATCATATAATATAATGGTGAAATGTGAGAGTGTGTATATAATGTTACCATTGTAGTTAGAGTTTGTTACTGTTTTACAATATGAATTACAATATGTAACCATATTAGTCAAAGTGTAACCATATTAGGCAATTAATGTAATGATTTTAGATATGTTTTGATTAGATTTTATTAAAATAGTAACATGTAAGCATACAAAAGGTGACATGGGTGTATGTGTGTAAAATGTTACCAACTCAATCAGGATATGTAGCTATTTTACAATATGAGTGTATGTGTAAAATATGTAAATTCAGTGGTGAATATTGTTCTGAAATGCTACATATTAAGCAGAAATACTGACATATTGATTTTGGGTGTTTGTTTGCAGTAGATGGGTGTTGAAGAATGAAGAGGCAACACCTTTAAATGGCAAGATCATTCAGCGTTATACTTACACTAGAGTTGTGATGAGAAAGGGTGTCGCAGGTGATGACGGTGTTGAAGCCGCAAAGAGGATTGTGAAGCTAAGAAGCGTTGATGAAGCGTGGGCGGCGAAAAAGAGTGCTTATTTTGGTCATGTTTTATGGTTGTGATAAAACATTGTTCATGTTGTTTGAAATAAAACTATGACTTGTGTTTGCTTTTTAAGGACTTTATTTTGGACATGTTATTTAAGGTGGCATAGTCCCTAAAAAATATTTGCACATTTTGCCAATATATTACCTATTGCAGAATGGTAACATATTCGATAATAAGGATGTGAACATTATAGGCATATACATTGTCATTGGTTACCAACTACAATATGGTAATTGATTTTACACTTTGGAACATTACTTAACATATACAATGCCATAGTTAATTCCCTTTTTTAGCTGAACACTTTCTAAATTTTCTCAATATGTAAACTGCTTTAGAATGATGATATATTTTACAGAAAGTGTGAACATAATGGATATACATTGTCAGATGAAATACATCAGGAATGACGACAATTTGTTTACATGTTTCTCCGTTATGTCTACATGTTTAAACATAATGTGACCAACTTCTCTATGTTAACAGTTTGTGTAAGAATGATAACATTACTTGTAAAATATACTGACATAAGAGATACACCAAGAATGTCAAATGTTCACATATTTACTCAGTATGTTATCAAATATATTTTGTAAGAATGAAAACCTTACTTGTAAAATACATTGCCGTAAGAATTACACTAAGAATGTCAATTATTTACATATTTATCCATTATGGTATCAAACTGTATATATCGACATATTGTGCAATAATGAAAACATTACTTGTAAATTACACTCCCATATAAGAAATACACCAAGAATGTCAATTATTTACTTACATATTTATCTATTGTGTTACCAAATTTAATATGGTAACATATTGAGCAAAAAGGAAAGCATTCATTAACATATTGTGGGAGATGTTGCTTTCCTAATACTGAAACCCACGGCCTATGAGTGTTTCATATATATCTTGTAAATAAGTCCCCATTTTTCTGCTTTCATCCCCAATAGTGACTTTTAATAATTTGTACCTGGACAAGCAAGTTGACATGATGACATTAGGGCCAAAAGTAGAAACATTCATCAGATATACGAGAACATGGGACTTTGAATTAATTACGCAAGTTAACAGGGTGGCATTATGGCCAAAATTAAAGACATGATTTAGATATACGAGAACATGTGACAATGATTTAACTACGCAACTTGACAGGGCGACATTAGGACTAAAAATACGGACATTCATTAGATATACGATAACATATGAAAGCATACAGATATATTAGATATACGACAACTAATGTGCTCTATTCTAGTTGACAGGGTGACATTAGAATTAAAAATGTAAACATTCATTAGATATTCAACAACATGTGATGACAACTAGTTAACAAGGTGACATTAGCACCAAAAACTATATTCCATAAGATTCAAACATATTTACTACACTTCAAAACCTATACAACAATATTCAACTTAAGAATAATCAAACACCATACTCCATAAGATGACAATAAAAACTTCACTCATTAACAACTTAAGAATAATAGCATAGAAAATCTTATTCTAATAATAATGATATTATGCCCTAAGTTCCTACTCCAGTTACAGGGTTACATTAGGACGAAAATTAGACACATTGGTTAGATATACAGAATCTGTTTTCAAGTAATGTGACCCACTGTAGTTGACAGGGTGACATTATGTAGAAAAATGCACACATTAAATAGATAAATAACAACATGCAGTGTAGTTGACAGAGTGATCTTAGGGAAAAAGTACAGATATTAATGTGATATACAACACCATAAGCCTTAACATTAAATAGATATTATATCTGTCTATACATTATAGTTGACAGGGTGACATTAGGTCTAACAGTACAGACATTAACACAAAAACTGTAAACATCAATTATTTTAAAACATCCATTATAATCATACATATATGCTACACTGATAACCTAAAAAATAATAATCAAGTTAATGAATTGACAGGGTGACATTTGGACCAACAGTAGAGACATTAACACGATAAATGTAAACATCCATTATATATGGCGTAAAATCAAACATATATGGTACACTTCAAACCTAAAAACTATTATTCAAGATCATGATGATAAAATTGAACACAAATCAAACATTATACTCTATGAGATGACAACATCACTAACATCCAATAAATATCACAAACACATCAATATAATGAAATAGAAACTTGTTATTTGCTTCTTGTTAAGATGTTCTATAGTAATATTAATAATAACAATAATTTGCTCTACGTTCTCAACAATAAATACATACCTTTACTCGTCGTGTTTTCCGTTGAAGGTTGATGAATTATGCCACCATGATTATTTTCGTCATCCATTGGTGTTTGAACGATTAGGGCACCATCAACTAACATTTATGTGAAAGATTGTTGAAGATCCGACATTTTTTTCGAATTATGTGAATGATAACATGCAATTTTTATGCCATTTCAATTGTAAAATTATAGAAAGTGCAGAGAAAAATGTGGAAAATAATGGTGAAAATGGAAATAGGGTTAAGCATGGGAGGAGATGAACTGAGAAGCAATAAATGCAAAGTTATATTATTGCTAATAATTAGAATTTAATATGTTAAGGGAAGTACAATTTGCCAATTAAATAATGCATGGAGTACAATTAGGCATTAATAGGTGAACAGTGGCAGCCGCCTGCTTTTGGTGTGCTGTCAACTGCTTTATTTGTGCAATCGGGTACCACATGCATGTAAACGGTATGTATTTGACCCGTCGCAAGCTTGCGACGGGTATCTCTGTCACAAATAAGAATTTGTGTTATTATTATTATTATTATTATTATAAGATACTCCTCCTATAATTAGATTATCTTACACTACCAATTAGACTACCTTAGTTTTAGATTATTCTACCCAATTAGATTAGAAAATTAGTCTCTCCATTATTGTAACAAGAATCTTAGAATTTTCCTCCCTTTAATCTCTCATTAATAAAAGTTGTAATCTTTCTTCATCATTAATTTAATTCCTCTTTAATTTATTCAAGTTCTATAATTCTCAATATTTTACATTTAGATTATTGGGTTGTGATTGGAAGACAAGAAGAGATTCATATTCCTTATTGCAACCAAAGTTTCCATCTTTAATTAATGTTGGTATAATTCTCATCCTAATTACTCTTCCTCTCAATTGTTTACATGTTTATTGTAGTTTAATTACTTGTATTTATATTATGTTTGTTCTTCCTATTTACATGATAAAGTTCTCATATTTTGCTTCCATTTTCATTAACAAGTGTGAGTAGTGTTCTACTTGGATGGAGGGGGATCTCATATAAGCTATAGGATGGGATTTTGATAAAGGGAGAGTATAATCTTGAGTATTTGCTTATTGGTTTGTCATGCACATGTGATGTATGTGAAAATGCTTGAATGAGAGTTTGAGTAATCTCCTTGTCTTTTCTACTTGTTGAGTGAGAACTCGATTAGTTATCCTAGAATTGCATGATAAATTAAGGGACGGGATTGATTAAGTGAGGACTTTATCGGTTCTATCCTGGCGTTAGTCTCATGTCGAGAGATTAAGACTCTCCTTGCATTTATTCTTGATTTTGTCAATCTATACTTGTTTCCATCTTTGCTTACATGAGTGAACCCGATATCCTAGTCCTGTTAATTATCTTATTTGCTTGTTTGTTAGCTACTTTACTTGTTTTAGTCATAGGTTATAGTTAATCATCATCCAATTGCTTAGATTGAACTAAACTAGAAATAGACAAACGATTTGAGATCCATAATCCCGTCCTTTGGGTTCGACCCTTGCAATACTAAACGACTACTTGCACACTTGCAAGGTTATAAATATAAAATTTCACAACAAGTTTTTTGCGCCATTGCCGGGGACGGTGATATTGGATTAGATTGATTATTTGTTTCTAGGCTTAGTTTTTTTATTTGTTTGTTTTTCCACCCTTGTCCTAGTGCATTATTTGCATTAGGACCATTTGATCTCTTTTTGAATGTTTTTATAGGTGTAATACCGGCTCTCTTGTCCATCTTGATCGAGAGATTGAGAAGTCTTTCCGGGTAAGAAGATGGTTAGCACTATTGGCTCTAAGGAGATCTCCACCTTCACCAAACCAACTACAAATACATCCATCTCCACCACCAATTCTCAACCAAACCATTCATCTAGCCATTCACCAAACCACTCTCCTAATCAGTCACCCACCCATTCACAACATTCAAACTCACCTAGCCCACCAAATACATCAAGAACCAACCTCATTGACAAAGAGATGACGGATCAACCATTGGTTTACTACCATAGACCGGATCCTAATCGGTCTTACTCGGCGACTACTTATGGAGTTCTTGCTCCTAATACTTTTGAGCTCCGTCATCATACAATCTCTTTTATTCAACAAGATATCTTTCATGGCTTGAAGAGTGAAGATGCTCATGAACATCTTGTTTTATTCAAAGAAAAAGCGGGTATGATCAAGTATGATGGCATCACGGAAGAGCAAATTCTCCTTATTCTCTTTGATGCGTGCATTTTATATAGGTATTTTGTATTTCATTTGCACGCATTTCAATGCATTTTGTGTGGTGTTTGGCTACAAATGTTCCCCAAATGGTCTACTTTGGTTTGTCTCGTATTATTTGCAGGTATAAACCGGAAAGGAGTGTAATCAAGCCTAAAACATGTCCCTATGCATGCATTTATGAGATGAGTTGAGTCGGAGCCTTAAGACTACTATTTTGAGGTGCGCAAAGAAGTAAGATAGCTAGGCGAGCAAAGGAAGAACTTCAAATTGCTAGTGCCTACTTTGAAGAGCCATATCTCGAGTTCTACAACTGATTTTTAGGTGATTCCAATTGGAGATGAAATATTGTACTCTTATCTTTCCAACGCCACCAGAAACGCCCTGTTTTCCCAAGTAAAGAAGACATGGCAGCCGTTTGAAGTTCAGTGCGCGAAGCAGGAATTGTGCGCTGGAAAGTACTCGATCGAGTACAATTGTGTTCGATCGACTCCGTTTTCTACTCGATCAAATGGGGCCTTTTTGATAAGTGTTCGATCGAGTACCTAAAGTACTCGATCGAGAGGTTTTAGTTTGGATTTGTTTGATCGAGTGATATAAAAGTCCTCGATCGAGTATTTAGCTATTATACTCGGGATTTTTATCCCGTGATAGGTTTAGTTTTGTTAATTTTCACTTCCCTACATAAGGGAGTCGTAATTAGGTTAATATACACTTCTTCTTTTACCTTTTAATACTTCTCTTTTCTCATACACTCTTCACTGTTAATCACTTTTTGTCTTCCCTTTAATCTTTGCTTTGCTTAGTGGATTGATCTTTACGCCGGATTGCTTTAGATTGTAATCATCCTTTCTTTCTTAATCTTAATCTTATTGTTTGTTTGCTTTAAATTCTTGCTTTCTCTCTTTAATATTTCTGCCATATATAGTTTATGCTTAATCATCTTTATTCCATCATGCTTTTGATTAGTATGCTCATTATTATTATTGTTGACGCCATTAGTAAAATAAGTAGCTAATTTCTTCTATGTTAGGACTAGGGAATCCATGGTAGGATTGTGACGATGTAGCGAATAGACTAGATGGTTTACTTGTGAGAATCTGTCCCCATAGCAATATAACTGTACACCAATTTAGTTGAATGCATGCTTCTAAATTACATTAATCTGATTAATTTCGTTCCGGGATCGGAAGATTGGAATGAACAGACCTGCTATGAACAGTAGACTACCCTAATGAGGACGGAAGTTAAGTTAGTGGAAATCTAGGATAGAAAGTGGACCGAAAGGACATTTCCTGTATCCTTCTCGCAGTAGATTGTCTAGGCTATCTGCAACTGAGTCGATAAACTGCCATGGTGAACCGAAATCCTGACATACTCTCTTTTATCTGATCACACTTAGATAGACGGATTACAGATAGATACCTTGCCTCCCTGTGGAGATCGACCCTACTTATCACTAGCTTCTGTTAGTTATATTTAGGTTTAATTTTGGTACAGAAACGACCGTATCAAATTTTGGCGCCGTTGCCGGGGAGGCAATTGGCCTATTTATTTGTTTATTTTCGTCTGTCTTCCGCCTCAAGGGATTTATTCCTTGAGGCAGTTTTTATCTTTTTGCTTCAGTGTTGTTTTGATAGGTCCTACAGGTCTTACCTAGACAGGATTCTAGGAGAAAGATCGTCAAAGAGAAGGCTTGAGTACCTTTGACCCTTCTACCAAGATGTCTAGTGTCTCCCGAATTATAGAACAGTTTGAAGCTCAGAATGCAAGATCTGGCAAGCTAGAGAGTAGACAGTCTTGGAGTGGTTCACCTCAGCTCCGTACTACGGGACAACAGGTGGTCAACTGTAAGAGATGTGGTACTGTGGGGCACGAAGTTGTCGTTTGTCTAGCAGATGATGATGTAGTCTATGCGTTTAGGCGGCGTAGACAAGCTAGTCATTCTTCTGCATATGTGCTGCCACATCCATTTCAGCAACAAGGCTATCAAGAGTCTCTATTTGTTTGGCCGCCGCCACAACAAAGTCCCCCTTCTAATAAGCAGAAAGAAGAAATTGCTGAGTTGACGTCTGTAGTAAAGGCACTTGCGCTTCAAATGCAAGAGGTTGTGCTAGCCAAAGACGCCATCATAAAGAGACTTGAGACTCAGTTGGCTCAAGTAATTGCCGAGCAAATTTCTAAGCAACCTGAGACGGTCTATGCCATTCGCACTAATATTGATACTCCCTATGAAGGTCTGGTTCTGCTTATTGACGCTGAAAATGATGGCTCAGATGTTGAGGATATCGTTCAAGAGAAAGAATACAATGTTGCCCCGCCTGTCACTGTTCAAACACTCGATCGAGAGCTTTACTATACTCCATCGAGTGAAATTACTGAGGAAGTACTCGATCGAGAGGGTGAAAGCTCTCGATCGAGCAATGAGGAAAATCAAGTCCTCAATCGAGTGACACAAGTTGCTCGATCGAGTACAAATGTGTGGACGATGGGCCCACGGGGGCGCTTGGGAGGAAGAGAACAAGTGTTTGCATTTTGTTGGAGTCGCCACCAATTTTATGGGAAATTGGAACCGTTCGAATACCTCGTTTCATGTCAAGACACAAAGTAGTGACATGAACACTAAGCAATTATTACCCTTAGCATTCTATGTCTAGAATGACTCTCGTGGATGCCAATGAACACGGGTGTTCACAGAGATATGGAGTAAGGGGTGAGGGTACGTATTATGAAGCTCTTTTGATCGAACACCTAATCCCGCCCGCCTCGATAGCGGCCTCTACTAATGATTAGGGAAGTTATTCGTGTGGGTAAATATCCGTATAATACCCTTTAAATTTAGGACTATAACGTAAATTTAACATGCGAATATCGTCATAAAACATAAATACAATAGAGAAACGATAAGGAATAAGAATCAACCTCGGGTCCTTTGATGCACGGCGTAAAGAACAGAAATCAACAGAGATTCCCTCCTAATTGTTTCACCCAAGATTTGTCCGAGATATGCCCTTGTGCTAGAACGTGTTCTCCGATTGCCTTGCAATATTGGGAGAACTTGTTGTGAGTTTTTTTCAAGATGTGAGATCTCGGTTTCAGAGAAAGCTTGATCTCCAAAACCCTAGTTTTTCTGTAAATGAAAATCGCTAGGTCAAAAGGAGAGGGAGCCTCTCCTTTTGTTGCCTCGGTCCGCGGTCATGAGGGGGGAGTGGGCTTTCCACTTTCTCCTCATTTAACTCGTGATCCGATTGAACCGACCCCATTCGCTAAAATGTATATGACGCGGTTTTTATTATAAATCGTCATCGGTTATCGGCTATTAATACATCGACTAATAACACGGATTAGTTGAAGTATTAATACATGTCCGACAAAGACAATATTGTATAATTAATATTCAATATACATTTAATTAAATATATAAAACGCTTATATTTAATTTTACGAATTAACTGGTTAATTCGCCTTAGCTCATAATATTTAATCCGTATTAAATATAATATCTCAACATCACATTTTTGACTAATTACTAGTCAAAATAACTCGGACTAACTGGTTAGTCAAATTGGCATCTACATGACTGTATTTTCATACTGTCACATCTCTCAAACGTATCCTATAGGTGTGACTTTTTAGGGACCAAATTGATCACCGCCATCTCGTATGACAATAACGTCAAACTTATCTAGCAAGCCAACCGTTATTGATAAACGTGGATCAACCGATAATAATACCAAAAGTATGCCCTTTGATCCTTTTAGAGATTTATAAGTCCTTGCACTAATCGTTAAGACACCAACCCCAACAAGCTCCCACTTGTCCGTACAAGTGTATGTGCAATGACGTTATCCGCACTAACTGGAGGACACAAGCTCCAACAAACTCCCACTTGTCCGTACAAGTGTATGTGCGATAACCGATTCTCATATTCATTTAAAAATTTCTCCCACTCAATGTAAAACAATTTGCGATCCGGATCCGCAAAGGTCGTATTTTTACAATCGATCATCATCAAGAGTGGTTTCCCCGACTAGAGAGTAACTTAACCGATAAAACGAATCCGTATCCGAGCATGGCCATGCATTTCATTCTGACTCCTCGAGTGGCCCTGAGAAATATCGAGTACCCGATAAAGGCTGAATATTTCCTTCAACTCGACTCCTTCCGATCTAAGCACGCATGAAATGACCCGTAAAAATCTACTTGGCCCCCTGTTACGGATGACCGTGAGAAAGAAACCAAAGTCACCCAAAATCTGCCGTAGTCTCAAGAGACAGTCGATAGTCAAAGAATCGACTCTTAGGATCACCATGGCAGTCCTATCCACGACCGGGCAGCGAATGTTATAAAACATTTAGGACTCCGCGTCGATGTCACAATGGTGTCCTACGAAATATCCGTATAAATCGCCTCTGTGATTGGTCAGTCAACCGGTTGACTTATGGCTCGTTGAACCCACCATCAACCAACGTCACAAAATAATTGCCAGAGTTATCAGCTCATGTGGGCAATTAAGGACTAAAAAGATATGATGTTTGTTCAGTTCACTTTGTGGTGTTCAAAATTGTCGTACAATTCCACATGAAAAACAAAATATATAAATATCAAAACGATGATGTTGTATAGAGTACAAAAGAGAATGAATCTAATCCATAAAAGAGTACTACAACTTAGGAACACGTTTAATTCCCATGGAATTAACGTGCCCTTCATGCTTATCTTGTCGTAATGCTTTAGTGAGAGGATCTGCTATGTTATCATCTGTAGCAATCTTTTCTATCACTACTTCCTTTTGCTCCACGTAATCTCGGATTAGATGAGCTTTCCGTTGTACATGTCTAGACTTGTTGCTAGACTTTGGCTCCTTAGCTTGGAAGATGGCACCACTATTGTCGCAATAGATGGTGATCGGGTCATTCGAACTAGGCACTACAGATAGTCCATGTAAGAATTGACGCATCCATATCGCTTCCTTTGTAGCTTCATACGCGGCATAGTACTCGGACTCGGTCGTAGAATCTGCTGTAATAGCAGTTTGTTTCGAACTCTTCCACTGATCATAGCGCCATTAAGAGTAAAAACGAATCCAGATTGAGATTTCGAGTCGTCTCGATCCGTTTGGAAGCTAGCATCTGCGTAACCGGTTGCGCATAGTTTTTGAGAGCCTCCATAAGTCAATGCCCAATCTTTAGTCCTCCTGGAGGTACTTAAGAATGTTCTTGACAACCACCAATGTGATTCACCTGGATGTTGTTGGAATCGACTTGTCATACTCAATGCATATGCCACGTCCGGACGTGTGCATATCATGGCATACATGATTGATCCTATAGCCGAGGTATAAGGAATCCGTGTCATGCGCTCTTTTTCTTCCGGTGTCTCTGGTGCCTGAGACTTGCTCAAATGCACCCCTGGAGCCATAGGAAGGAACCCCTTCTTGGAGTTAGTCAAGCTAAATCTCTCTAGGACTTTGTCTATGTAAGACTCCTGACTGAGAGATAACATCCGTCGTGATCTATCTCGATAGATACGGATGCCCAGAATTCTTTGTGCCTCTCCCAGATCTTTCATCCGGAAATGGTTTTTCAACCATACTTTCACCGGTTAAGAGAGGTATGTCATTCCCAATCGTGAGTATGTCGTCAACATACAATATTAGGATGACAATCTTGCTCCCACTCGACTTGATATATAGACATGGTTCCTCGACCGATCGAGTGAATCCATTTTCTTTTATCACTTGGTCGAAGCGATGATTCCAACTCCTTGATGCTTGCTTAAGTCCATAAATGGAACGCTTAAGCTTGCACACTTTCTTAGGATGTTCTGGATCGATAAAACCTTCGGGTTGTACCATGTACAACTCTTCCTCCAAAAAGCCGTTTAAGAAGGCGGTTTTCACGTCCATTTGCCAAATTTCATAGTCATGAAAAGCGGCAATCGCTAAGATAATCCGAATGGAACGCAAAGATAACTACGGGTGCAAAAATCTCATCGTAGTGCAAACCTGGCACTTGGGTGAAACCTTTAGCAACTAGTCGTGCTTTGTAGATATCTTGCTGACCTTCCACAGAATGCTTTATCTTGTAAAGCCATTTGCATTGAAGGGGACGAACCTTAGCAGGTAGGTCAACAAGATCCCACACGTTGTTCTCGTACATGGAGTCCATCTCGGATTGCATGGCCTCAAGCCATAACTTTGAGTCAGAACTAGTCATGGCACCTTTATAGGTTGCGGGTTCACTACTCGTTAAGAGTATAATGTCATCTATGTCATGTTCCTCGACCATACCAATATATCTGTCCGGAGGAATAGAGACTCTACCCGACCTCCTAGGTTCCTCAGGAATATTAACATAGCGGGATTGAAGGAACTGGTTCCTCCAATGGTTGCTCGGTATTTGGTTCTGGAATCTCCGACAGGTCGAAGGTTCTATCACTCTTTGCATTCTCGAGAAATTCCTTCTCTAAGAATGTCGCACTAGCCGCAACAAAAACGCGTTGTTCGGTTGACGAATAGAAGTAATGACCAAGTGTTCCTTTAGGATAACCTATAAAGTATGTCTTGACCGATCACGGGCCGAGCTTATCCTCGTGTCTCCACTTGACATAAGCCTCGCAGCCCCAAACCCGTATAAAGGACAAGTTAGGGACCGTTCCCTTCCATAGTTCATATGGAGTCTTGTCAACAGCTTTAGACGGACTTCGGTTAAGTATTAGAGCGGCTGACAAAAGAGCATAACCCCATAATGAATCAGGTAAAACCGTGTGACTCATCATGGATCGAACCATATCAAGTAAAGTTCGATTTCTCCATTCGGACACACCATTCAATTGAGGTGTTCCAGGTGGAGTTAACTGTAGGGCAATCCCACAGTCCTTTAGGTGTTGATCAAACTCGTGACAAAGATACTCGCCACCACGATTTGAACGTAGTGTTTTAATCTTTCTACCCAATAGGTTCTGCACCCTATTCTGGTATTCTTTGAATTTCTCAAAGGATTCACTTTTGTGCTTCATTAAGTAGACATAGCCATATCTACTTAAATCGTCCGTGAAACTGATGAAATACCTATAGCCTTCTCGTGCGGTGATTGACATAGGACCACATACATCCGTGTGTATGAGTCCTAATAGGTCAGGAGCGCGCATTCCAACACCTTTGAAGGAAATCCGAGTCATCTTACCGATGAGACATGATTCACACGTGCCAAATGATTGAAAATCAAAGGTCGAGATAGCTCCATTCTTGATGAGTTGTTTAACGCGTTTCTCATTAATGTGTCCCATACGGCAGTGCCATAGATACGTTTGATCTTTGTCACCAACCTTTAACTTTTATTCATTACGTGTAATATTTCCGTGGTCGATCTAAAACATAGATTCCGTTCATGGAGACCGCCTTGTCAGAATCATATCGTGTAATGAGAAAATGCAAGTATTATTTTCTATTACAAATGAAAAACCAAGTTTATCAAGTGCGGCCGAAATAATGTTTTTCGAAAGACTAGGTACATAATAGCAAATATAATGACAACTCAAATCCACCGGGAAGTGGATCACATATGTCCCCTTTGAGATGGCAGCTACTCTTGCTCCATTCCCGACACGCAGTCCACCTCACCCTTTACGAGGGGTTCGATGTTTCGGAGCCCCTGCACATGATTACACAGATGAGAACCACAACCAGTATCAAGTACCCAAGTTCCGTAACTTGCGTGGTTAATCTCAATCATATGAATAAAAGTAGAAGAAGAGGAAGACATACCAACAGGTTTAACACGACCTGCCTTTAGGTCCTCATGATAAACAGGACATGTGCGTCTCCAATGCCCAGTCTTGTGGCAATGATGGCATTCCATGTTTTCATTCTTGCTCTTTGTCGCGCCTGATGAGTTACTCGACTCACCAGGACCACTCTTACCTGAACCCGACTTCTTGAACTTCGCCTTACCTACTGCTAGGTTTGCCTGAGCTTTGCCCTTACCTTTCCCTTTATTTGACACAACGAGAACATCCTGTTTCAAGCTCCCACTGAACTTCATGTCCTTCTCGGTCTGTACGAGAAGGGAGTGCAGTTCATGTGGGGTTTTCTTCAAATCATTCATATAGTAATTTGCTCTAAATTGCGAAAAACCATCGTGGAGTGAATGAAGCATGCGGTCGATAACAATGTTCTCGCTGATGTTACAATTAAAGGTCTCCAGCTTCTCGACATTCTCAATCATGCTGAGAATGTGTGGGCTAACTGGTTGGCCCTTCTGGAGTCTCGCATCAAAGAAGCGAGTGGTATGCTCATAGGTCACGATTCTCGGTGCTTTCGAGAATTCCTTGGTGAGCGTGGTGAAAATCTTGTTTGCACCATGGGCTATGAAGCGTTTCTGCAAATTGGGTTCCATTGCAAAAATGAGTACGTTTTTAATCGCACCCGCTTCCATACGAAATCATTAAACTTGGTGATTTCAGGACTCTCTAGCCGTGGGACCTGGGTTTGCGGGATGGGCTCTAATAGATATTTGAGCTTCCGTCGGCCAGCGGCAGATTCCGTAATGCCGCCTCCCAATCCGCGAAGTTTGATCCATCATTCTTCAGTCGAGTAGACTGATTCATCTGATTCATGAAGATCCGAAGCCAGGACTCACGGTCCAATGTGGCACTTGGCATTGGGTTATCAGTAGAACCAGCCATTTGTTATTAAGCAGTTTAAAAGTCGTGATCTACACTGAAAAAGAAAGAAAAACAAAACGAAATAAGCAACTCATCGAGGTGATTTAAGTCTATTTAAAATACATTTTAACATGTAGACTCTCGCACTTGCATAATTGATCTCCCTCAAGAATGATACAAGTGATCCCAAGACTCAATTTCTGTAAATTGATAAGCCAACTGTTTAGCTAATTCTTCCGGAAGAACTCTTGGTCGATAGATTTCCGTAAATCCTATCTATAGTCCACCATAGTCACAGGATCGTTTAGTGACCATAGTGTTGAGATAAAATAGGTCAATCGGTTCCAACTTACCCGACGTAGAAGGGGTCATATTATGCCTACCGACGAAGAAGGGACTCATTGGAGTTTGACCTATAAAGACCGTTCTCAATTTTTGTTTATACGAGGAAGATCCCATCAACTTAATTATAATTCATTTTAAGTGAACGAATAACTAGCGTCTGCGTGAATGAATCAATTTGGGTGATGGCTTAAAATCGAGTGACATGAGAATGTCAATGAAAACTAACTCGTGACCTCTATATGTGTCAGTTTTCATGCAATAATTAGGTGGTTTGGTTTTTTAGGCGGAATATGATGCATATTATCGTTACGAAAAATAAATAAAGGAATGCAATACGTAAATAAAAAATTCCTAGTGTGGCCTATCCTAGTAAAATAAAACATAAAACAACTTTGGAATCCACCGTTGGACCCGAGAAGCTTGTCTTGATGTTCCATCTTGATCCAAGTAGCGGGAGTGAGCATCCGGTCTCCGTCTTTGGTCTTCTCAAAAATTACAATTAAAATTACAAAATATAAACCTATTTACATTCTAATAAAAACTGTAATTACAAGTGAAAAATCCAAAACGGAGATACGAGATCTCAAAATACAACCAAGACCGTGTTCCATCATTACGGTAACACGTTCTACTAAGGCCACACTAAGTTACAACTGATTGTAAAATTAAATACGTAATAAAAGGCATTCACAAGCATTCAAAATTAACGATAAATAAAAATGCATCAACTAAAAACAAATTCATTCGTGACATAATTCCGTAATTATGTTAAATTTATCCAAACCACCTTTTAATGATTGAAATTCATGTGACAAAACCGCTTCTATCAATTCAATTTTAATCCATTACAATCCGTTACTTTAAATACGCTCTAAAATAACTTAATGGTACGTGTGTGAACCGTTTCACAATCATAGCGAGTGTACAATATCCGTATAATGTACATTTTGTAGCCAAAAAAAATTTAAAGCAAAAGGAATAAATTTTCAAAGCTGTCAAAACTGAAATCCCTCGATCCAGGGACACAGGTGCTCGATCGAGGAACAAAAGGGCTCGATCGACTGAACTGCAAGTCGATCGAGAGGGTTGCCAAACAGAAAGTGCTCGATCGACTAAACTGGTGGTCGATCGAGTACCTTTATCAGCAAATCTACTCGATCGAGTACGAGGACAACTCGATCGAGCAGTAGGGTTTTTAAAAGGGGTCGATCGAGTACAACAGGGACTCGATCGAGCAAAAACAAGACAGAAATAGCACTCGATCGAGTAGAAATACGCTCGATCGAATGCAAACATGGCTGAAACTTCAAAACCCTCGTGAAAACAGTTTGTCGAGACATAAAGAATTGCAATTTTGATCAAAAACGCATCAAAACAATTTAACAATTGACAAAACTTGACATGTTGCTATAATCTCCGTATAAAATAACAACATGTAAAAGAACAAATCGAAAAACAACCCAAGACAAATGTAAAATAAAACAGCAAGACGGTTTTAACAAAAACGCAACATCCGTGTATACAAGGCACGGATTTCGAGACAAACACAATCGTTTCAAAATCGTTTTATGAAAAACACATAGAAAAATTTACGTGGCCTCGCTCTGATACCACTTGTGGGTAAATATCCGTATAATACCCTTTAAATTTAGGAGTATAACGTAAATTTAACATGCGAATATCGTCATAAAACATAAATACAATAGAGAAACGATAAGGAATAAGAATCAACCTCGGGTCCTTTGATGCACGGCGTAAAGAACAGAAATCAACAGAGATTCCCTCCTAATTGTTGCACCCAAGATTTGTCCGAGATATGCCCTTGTGCTAGAACGTGTTCTCCGATTGCCTTGCAATATTGGGAGAACTTGTTGTGAGTTTTTTTCAAGATGTGAGATCTCGGTTTCAGAGAAAGCTTGATCTCCAAAACCCTAGTTTTTCTGTAAATGAAAATCGCTAGGTCAAAAGGAGAGGGAGCCTCTCCTTTTGTTGCCTCGGTCCGCGGGTCATGAGGGGGGGGAGTGGGCTTTCCACTTTCTCCTCATTTAACTCGTGATCCGATTGAACCGACCCCATTCGCTAAAATGTATATGACGCGGTTTTTATTATAAATCGTCATCGGTTATCGGCTATTAATACATCGACTAATAACACGGATTAGTTGAAGTATTAATACATGTCCGACAAAGACAATATTGTATAATTAATATTCAATATACATTTAATTAAATATATAAAACGCTTATATTTAATTTTACGAATTAACTGGTTAATTCGCCTTAGCTCATAATATTTAATCCGTATTAAATATAATATCTCAACATCACATTTTTGACTAATTACTAGTCAAAATAACTCGGACTAACTGGTTAGTCAAATTGGCATCTACATGACTGTATTTTCATACTGTCACATCTCTCAAACGTATCCTATAGGTGTGACTTTTAGGGACCAGTTGATCACCGCCATCTGTATGACAATAACGTCAAACTTATCTAGCAAGCCAACCGTTATTGATAAACGTGGATCAACTGATAATAATACCAAAAGTATGCCCTTTGATCCTTTTAGAGATTTATAAGTCCTTGCACTAACTGTTAAGGACACCAACCCCAACAATTCGTACTTGATATATCGTCGATTATATGCATGCAATGCAACATCCAAGTTTTGATCCTAGCATGTGAAGATTAGACTAAGTCGGTGAACAATTAATTTATCATACAATTAGGTCGAAGTTGGGATTAAGTTCAATTACATGTGAAAACATACAAATGATATAAAGCATAATGGCAAATACAATAGAGGAAAATTACAATAATAAAAATTACAATAATTACATTGGGTTTGGCGATTTATGTCGAAAATACCTTTAAAACGGATAATTTGAGAAAAAGAATAAACGAATAAATTAACGAACAGGAATTAGGCGATAATACGGATAATAGTTAATTATACGAAAGCTAATAAACTAAGGTTAAGGCAGAACGGAAGTTCAGAGACAGAAGTCAGCCAGGAACAGGCGCAGCAGAGCTGCGTCCCTTGGAAGAGGCGCATCAGTTGCTGCGTCTGTTCCTTGGCTCAGTTCTGGCTGTGAAGCCGGAATTGCAAGCCGTTAATGTTAATTGGTGATTTTAATGATCGATTATGAACAATTGACTCGGATGAAAGTGATTAGCATATTATTTACATGTGATTGAGGTAATAAAAAACAATAAAACATGGATGAGGCGGAATTAAGATGAATTAATTATATGAAGGAAAGATTGATTAGTGACATGGGTGAATTAATTTGGTTAAACATGACGAATTAACGACGAACTAATGACGAATATGATAATAAACAAGTAAGAATATATCAAAGGTCGAATTCCAGAAACTCAATATGAATGAATCGAATTTCTACAACCCGGTTTGACTTTAATGACGAAAACCCGCAAATATGGATTACAAGGGATTTAAGTCGGATTTAAATGATGAATTATATTCTAATGATGAGTAAATGATATACATGTGAAATTATTATGCTATTATATCAAAGAATTGACGAAAACAAATGAAAACAAATAAAAAGAAGACGGATTTAAAGAGGACGAAGGAAGAAGAAAGGAAGCAGGAACTGCGGCAGCCTCACGAAGAGGCGCAGCAGGTACTGCGCTCCTTCGAAGAGGCGCAACAGTTGTTGCGTCCTTTCTCGACGTCTGTCGTCTGATAATCCGTAAAAAAAGTGTTTTTAAACATGGTTTAGAAATCGGTTTTAATAAGTATTTTCGACATAAATCTTACATGATGATTACAAAAAGATAAAGAACAATAATAAAAGAGAGATTTACACCCTCATACTTACATGTTTGACGAAACGAGATGAACTAAGTATACGTTTAGTGATGCTCGACTCGAATGTAGACGAAAGTGCCCTCGTAACAGGAAATAAAACAGATTGATTAAAGTTTATTATTGTGGAGTTGGTCAAATTGGTCGGTCATGCAAACGAGGCTGGTACTCAGAAGGATCCGAGCTTACGTGGTCGAAAGTTCAAGCACGTAGGCGCCAAAAAGTAAGAACGTGGTCTTAGAATGCAAAGGGAGAAGAGAAGGGCGGACACTCGCGTGATAAATATGTGGAGCGAAGGCTCCTATTTATACTAATCACGTGAAGGAATAGGGTTTTCCGAGAGACTTTGGAAGTGAATCTCGAAAAGATATGAAAAAGATACGAAAAATACGCAGAAAAGGACCTGGGAAGAGGCGCAGCAGGCACTGCGTCTCTTGGAAGAGGCGCATCATCTGCTGCGTCTGTTCCCAAGTGGTTTCCTCCTGCGGAAGAAAGATTTCCGTGTTTAAGTTATGGAATAACGGAATAATCTTATTTTCCTTAATATTTTGTATGAATATTACGGGAAATTGTTTACCAAAGATTAAAGATTGTGAAATATTTATTAAAATATGGAATAGAAATATCCGGAACATTCCAGAACATTCCGACTCGGGATTTAACGGTTATCAGAAAATGAAGACGGTTTTAGGCCCGGACTCCAAATGTACTCTAATTATTGCCAAAACGACCGTATCGGCGCGTAGATGACAACTAAGAGGTAGACATAGATGTTTGAGCAATCACTTGACGACAAACTTACGAACTGTCAAAAATTGTTCCGCGTACCAAACATGCGGCCCAATCATCACCGGGTGATTTGCGGGAGGTGCAGAAATGAGGTATCTACAGATCCCCCACTTTGACTGAGGCTTGGACAAGGCGAAAGTCAAAGTATAGCCATCAGGTCAATCGAAGATTACAACCTGACGACTATGGCGACGCGAGGCGGCTTAAGGGGTCTGAACCAAGGACCTATCGTCGGGAACATTTTAGAGTCTGTCGACTATTGGGGAGGGTCGTTTAAAGTCCATTAGACTACGTAAGGAGGCTCGCCAGCCATAAGAAGAGATCATACCTGAGACTTCTTCTCGAGATGCTTGCGGAGGTGCGTAGGAGCTAAGGTTGAGTGTAAGAGCTAAGGTTAAGATCTAAAATTTATGTAAAGGGTAGGTGCTAGGGTGTAGGGCCCTAAAGGAAAGCATAGATGGGAAGGAGACCCCAATATAATTTCAAACTAAGGGGTAACTAAGGCTTGAATGCAAGAATTCTAAGGAAAGGCGATCCTAAAGGATGTGATCCTAAAGGGAAAAGGTGTATGAACCTAGGTGCGCGAACCTAAAATGACGGCTGGTATGGGAACTTCCGGAGAACTACATCTTTATCGTACTCCGTGGGGAAACAAGAAATATTGTGAATAGCGGGACACAGGCGGGAACTGCTGGGAGAAATCTGCTTGGGTCGTCTTCAAACAAACTTCGGAAGAACTTGAGAGGGATGATTGTATGTCGCGAACTCTCGTGTTGGGAAACCTTGTCAGGAATGTATCTCCATGTCTCGAGAGGGATTGTCGATCCGCTTAATCTCGTTGGAAACATAGTCGGGAACTTATCTCCATGTCTCGAGAGGGATTGTCTATCCGCTTACTCTCGCTGGGGAAATGTAACGAAGGCGTGTCGAAACACCTGTGAAGGAATACCTGCTCGGTGTGACAATCAAGGTCTTGGAGGCGATAAATAGCGTATAAAAGTCTGTATTCAGCTCAGAAATGCGGGTCTGAACGAAGAATAATCGTCAAAACGGACCAAATAGGCGATGTAACACCAAGGAAGAGGCGCACCAAAGATGGGCCCACAAATAACGAACTCATAACGAATTTTTGAAAAATCGCATGGAGGGAACCTCAGGAAGAGGCGCAGCAAGAGCTGCGTCTCTTGGAAGTGGCGCAGCAGGTGCTGCGTCTGTTCCTGAGTGTGTCTCTTCTGCGTAAAAACGCGATAAAACAGAGGGACTTCATTCATTAATTCGAAACATAAATCCTCAATTTCTCTCTTAAATCTAAACCATTTCCGCCAAAATTTGATCCAAAAGCTTGCATTAATCATGACCAATCGAGGTATGTATATCATTCTTGCTTAATCTTCTGTATCTTGCTTAATTTGGATCGAAAAAATTAGGGTTTTCAACCCAATTACTTCGAAAATTTGGGGCTTTTCCCCCAAATGGATTTGCCTTGTAAAATTGGTATTAGAAACGGATAATTGGTAATATAAGGAACACAACCATGTATTTGTTTCGAATTCTCGTTGAGTTTTGAGCATTTGAGTGAAATTGAGACGGCTTCACAGCTAGACCGTAAATTGCTTCGAAAATAGCCTTAGGATTGCCAATTTGCGATGAAACTTGATATTTGGACTCCTTGGCTGATGGGTAGACTTCCTACCATCTCGGAATTTTGGTTTGTGACGGCTTTTTCAGGACACTTTTAGGGCACAATCGCCGTTATAACGAAATGCTGCCGAAATTTTGACTCGAACCCATGACTAGGCTTCAACTTAGGCTTGACTCGACCCAAATTACCACATGAGCGATCGGGTTTGTAGGAATATGGCCAAAGATGGCGAGAAAAGAGCGATCTCAGGGCTTCCGAAGGCTCGAAAATCCCTAATCAAGGCTTGTCGTCATGTGGCGCGGCCTAAAATTACTTTAATTTTGCAGGTGATGAGGCTTCTACTTCTGGGAGAGCTCCCGTGGAGATAGACACTGATGTTGACCCTTCTCGTGTTGTCGAGGAGGCTCTGGAGGAGGCTTTCACCGCTGCGGTGATGGCTGCTGAGGACGAGGAGGCTGCTGAGGAGGAGGAGCGCGCCATGATCGAGCGAGGAGCGTTTGGTGCCTTAGTGCAGGCTTGGAGGGATATCGCGAAGAGGAAGCTGCGGGCTAACCTTAGCCTGGTCCGCGCTTTCTTGGACCGATTCTGGGACACGAATTCCACTTTTCACATGCCTTTTGGTGAGGTGGGAGTCACGTTGGAGGACTACGGCATGATTTCTGGTCTACCGTGTGGGACCGAGGTGGTGGAGTGGCCGGAGACTGCGATGAGGGTGGACTCGGCCGAGGCTAGGAGGTTGATCGGCTGGAACTTGGTGCCGAAGGCTGTTACAATGCCTGGTTTGGTGCCCAGTTCTTATGTCCGAGACTACTTTGCGGGGAAGACCCCGGCGAGGGTGGTGATTGACGGGATTGAGACGGCTCCTCCTCCCTGTACAGCTGAGCAGAGGGCCCGTTTGTGGCTTTGGTGGTTTCTGTCTTCGATCTACCTCGGAGACAAGGGAGAGAGGCTGTCGACGAAGCTTCTTCCCTTCCTTTCTGACCTGAGCTCCCTAGGGCGTTGGGACTGGGTCACTGCTGGTTTTGCGGTTCTCATCCGCTTCATGAGGGCCATGGTACGTCCGGAGTTGATGGAGAAGGGGACTTCTCCTGGTGCTGTCGGCCCTGGACTTCTGTTGGAGGTATGAACCTTCATTTAGACTAAAATCATTTCCTTGTTGAATTACGAAAGATCGTCATTGACTATCTTGCTTCACAGGCGTGGGTGTACTCCTACTTTCCGAGCCTCTCGCCCAGGAGGACGGAGCCGCTGGAGAAGGCATATCCCGTCGTGAGGGATTGGGTGATGTGTCGCACGAGGAGCAAGCGTTCCTCTCACGGTGTCTATCGGCGGGACGTGAACACTCTTCAGCTGGACAACGTGAGCATCTAACTTATTTTGATTTTGCTTCTTCATTGTTGTTTTAATCGATCATAAGAATGATTCCTTGTTTATCTTTCCTTAGTGGGTGCCCAGGCCTTGGGCGGAGTACGCTGGCGCGCCTCCTTTTGTGGCTGAGGTCCTTTGACCTAGGAACTCGAGCCGGCTGCTGTTGAGGACGTCGATGGGTCATGTGTGGTACTTGGGCAAGCGCTTAGCTCGTCAGTGCTCTCGGGATGTCTTGACGGTTCCCATCGATCCTCCTAGAACGATGTTCAGGGAGCCTTCAGAGGCTGAGAGGGAGGTTGACCTGGCTGGCGGTGACGCCCTTCTTCTTCCTGGCGAGGACTACTCGGTGTTCCTCTACGGGAGGTTGGCGTACTGGCCGGTTGTGGTGAGCATCTTACTCTCCTTTATTTGATTTTTCTTGATTTTGAGAATATGATGAAAGATCATCGATTAATGAGAATCATTTGACTTTGCAGGAGGTTGAGGCGGCGGGCATCGAGCCCCCAGAGTACCCCGAGACCCTCGAGTACACTGACGAGACCGGGAGGACGACACTCTCTGAGCTGCGTGACTTTGACGTGGCTGTGACGGATGCTGGCTTGGATGATTGGCAGCATCTGATTCGGAGGGTGAGCCTCTAATTTGCATGATTTTTGTGTAAGAACACATTTGATCGGACTTATCCAATTATTGAGAACTTCTTTCGAAAATGCAGGTTGCGCCGTCTCGGTTCATGGCGTTATGGAGGGTGGCCAACCGGCTGCGAGCTACTGCCGTTGAGGCACTTGTCGGCGGTCGAGGTCGTCAGGTATGAACCTTGTGCCTATTTCTCTTTTGAACTTTGATTTTCCAACTTTATGATTGCTTGAAATGATTGACATGAGCCAATTTTGTTGTTTACAGGGGGATCGTGAGCTGGAGCGAGAGCTGGCCCAGTCCCGAGAGGAGACAACTCGCTTGTTGAGGGAGCTTGAGGTTCGCGACGCCGAGGTTGCCGCTCTCGAGGCGAGAGTTGCGGAGCTGGAGGGCGACCGGCAGTAGTTTTGTTTGTTGTTTGTTTGTATCTTGCACATTTGTACCTTTTTAAGACCTTCATTTTGGACATTTTGGACTTTGCTTGGGGCTCGAGCCCCCAGTTTATTGTACATTTCCTTTTTTTGGCTGTATATATGATGGCCTGAGTGCCTTTGCTGCTGGGCTGCGTTGTTTGTACCTGCAGGTTAGCTTTGAACAGGTTTGGTAGATGGCTGTTTATGCCGTCATGCTGCCGAAATTTACATAGAAATCACAAAGAACATACATTTGTATATGCATATGGCCTAGATTAGCGCAAAACGAATGACTCGAAAGACCGGAAGTGCAAAAATGCAAAAAAGTGCCAAAAATGCAAAAAATTTGCTGAAAATGACCGGACGGTAGGGAGGGTTACCCCTAAAAAAATGAAAAAAATAGAAACCTATAAGTTAGAAATGAAATGATTAAAAAAAGAAATAAACGAAATATATAAATGAAATATACAAGTTTAAAATAAACATTATTTCCTAAAATGAAAATATACAAGTGTGTTAAAATGACGAGAATGCTGACATTGCCTCGAAATGCGTGCCCGCGGATTTAGGAAACACGAAATATGGCAATTTGCACGTATTTACCAAAAATAATAACCCGTAGGAATAGGAAATTATTCGTCAAGGAATTAGGAAAGATCCAACGCGGAAAATCACATAAACCTTGCTGAGGAAGAGGCGCAACATGAGCTGCGTCCCTTTGAAGAGGCGCAACAGGTGCTGCCCCTGTTCCCAGGTGTGTCTGTTCTGACGGATTTTAGGAAACAGTGTTTAGTATAAATAAAGACGTCGATAGAGGTTTTATTCACACAATTCTTCCGTCTCTTCTTCGTCTTATTACATAAAATTCTCAATATAATCACTCATCATGAATACTTTGGAGATTCGCCTAAAAGGGTGGACCAATGAGTTTTCCAACATGGAGAAACACGATATGGGCGCCTATAATCTTGGATCTTTGTTGAGTTTGAAGCTTATCAAGGTTGTCAAACCATTCCTAGATGCTTGTCTTGAATATTGGGACCCGAATTATCATGTTTTTGCGTTCCCCGGAGGTGACATTTGCCCGTTTCCTGAAGAAATTGCTGCGATTGGTGGATGGGACCCAGAACACTTGCCTGCCATTCCTTCTACTTCGCAAGGTTATAAGAGCAAATTTAGAGACTTGCTTGGATTGACAAGACTTGAGGTGGACCGTTTAGTGACCTCAAAAGGAGTGCGAATGATGGACTTTATTGACCGATTTATTAACAGAGCCGACCCCACCATTTCTTATGTTGCTAGGCGAAGGGCGTTCGGATTTTGCTTGTTGCATGTATATGTCCTTCAAGGGCATGTTGATGAAGACTTGAGAGGTGATCCCCGTCTCCTGGGCCTGATTGAGCAAATGGAGCTGCGCAGGAGCCCAGCTTGTTTATGCTTAGGAGAGATCATGTTGGGTTTGGATAATAGGAAAGTCAATCGCGACCTACCGTACTTGGGAAGTCCCGTTATCTTGCAGGTAAAAGAACATTTTTCTCTTCTTTTCTTTTTTGTTTCTTTTCGTTTTTCTTTTTTTTGTTGTTTTTTTTTCTTTTTTTTCTTTCGTCGTTTTTTTTTTTTTTTTTTTTCTTCGTCGTTTTTTTTTTCTTTTTTTTTTTCGTTTTAATACCTGCTTTTGGTAGGGTTGGCTTATGGAGCGTCTTCGATTGATCGAGCCCCCAGTTCATGTTCCTTCTTATCATGCTCGTTCGATTGCAATGAGGACCAGGCTTTACATGGTGGACTTCACTCGAGTTTGAAATTATTGGGAGAATAAATTGAAGAGTGATGATGGCCCCTTGATTAGGTGGATTGTGCCATGGTGGCATCTCAAATCTGTCACTGGAGTATCTTCCTTGGATCCTACTCGATCTGTGCGCATCCCAGGCTTGGAATTCATGGTATGCATCTTCCCGGAAAGGCTGATGAGACAAGTTGGAATGAAACAGATGATCCCGAAGCTTGACACTGTCCCGCAGACTGTTGTGGCGCTTACGACTGAGAGTCGAAGGGAGTGGGCCATGAAATAGGCTCAAAGAAATGTATGGTTCTTGAACTCTTCTGTTAGTGCCTTGTGGGTGTCGGATTCCTATCTGCGATGGAGGAAAGCTACTACTCCGGAGGAGCGTGAGAAGTTGAGGAAGCGCGAGCCCATTGACTACAAGGTGCGCGAGGTGGAAAAAGAGAAAGAGAAGCATCTGACCGAGGGAGAGGAAGAAGCTGGGTTTCGAGTTGTTCATCCTTCGAAGAAACCGAAGACCTCTCCTGTCGTGGAAAAAGTGATTGACAAGAATGGGAAATCTAGACCGCGAGAAAGACCGTTGGTGATTAGGTCTGAAGTGGCGCAAGAGCGTCCGGCTCGAGGTCGTGACAAGAAGTATGACAAGAATGACAAGGGTAAAGGGAAGATGGAGGAATAGCCCAAGTCTTTATTATTATTTATTATTATTATTACTATTGTAATAAAATGGTGGGATTTTTAGAATCCTAGCCTATTATTGGCATTATTATTATGTAGCGTATTTGTAATACTCCGTATTTATGGGTCTTTGGGTACTCTATCGAGTAGGCCTTACTCTGTCGAGTAAGGGTATGTTGCGTTTTAAAATAGTTTCTGACCTGTAGGGTACTCTATCGAGTAGCCTTAGGTACTCGATAGAGTAAGGGGGTACTCTATCGAGTAGCCTTAGGTACTCGATAGAGTAAGGGGGTACTCTATCGAGTAGCCTTAGGTACTCGATAGAGTAAGGGGGCACTCGATCGAGTACCTTAGCTACTCGATCGAGTAGTCGGTTTACGGGGGTTGTTTTCTTGGGTTTTGTTAATAATGCGATTAGAGTATATAATACTTCCGTCATTATTCCTAAATCACTTTTCAAAACCTAATCACTGTGAGAAGAGAAAGCAAACTACGTTATTAGCTTTAATCGCATTGTTGGCAAATCCCGGAGCTTGGAAGGTCGGATTTCACCTTTCTTTACACCGTTGTGATCCTTGCGTCGAGGGTAAGACCTGTATACCATTTTTATAGTATTTCATTAAAGTTAGTTAAACCCTAATATAGGGATTTGGGGGTTTTTGAGTAGTATGTGATTTGGTAGCATTTGCATGTTGTATGATAGGAGGAGGTTTCTTAGAGGAAGCTTTTTGAGACAGCTGTAGAGACCGTCTGATAATTGTGCTTTCCAGGTAGGATTTCCTACTCAGTATTAGTCCCATAATGGGATGATTGTTGATGTGTTGAGATTGATTGTTTGATATAGTAATTGTATTGTGACGGTTGTGATTGTGATTGTGATTCCTGTCTGTGGTTCTCGAGGCGTGTCCTCGGCTGAGTGGGGTCACTTGCGGGAGTGGCTTCACGCCCTAGTTTCGCCCTTCGTGGAACCCGCCACGGAAGGGGATGTGCACATTAATGGACAGGGTTATCGCTCACTATGTGGAGCGGGGATTTGGTGGGTACGGCTGCGGTCCCCCATCGCGGTGGTCTGGTCCAAAGGACGGTCGGTGATTGAGATTGTTGGGGTTGGTGTGGTTGTGTGTGTGTGTGACGGTTAAGGCGTTGTCTTTTATCTTATCGTTGATATATTGAATTGTGTGATTAGTCGACCCGTTTAAATGTTTGAAAAATCTGTGGTGATCCATTCGGGGTGGTGAGCGATTATTGAGCGGTATGATATGACGCGTATGAGAGATAGGATGAGTCATCACGTGGCGATTAGAAGTCTTCACGTGTGTCGACGGTGTCTTATAGCTTTGATAGTTTTAGCAATGCACGACCGTCGAGAATGTTGTATTTCAGTTTATTAGTTTTGGTTTTGATCATGTAATCACTTAAACTATTTACTTTTAAATATGTTTCTTTATTGTCTTATGAATATCATTGCCTCGGGTAACCGAGATGGTGACATCCTTATACCTGAGTGGTCCTGGTAAGGCACTTGGAGTATGTGGGTGTTACAAATGGTATCAGAGCGACGATCCTGAAACCTGTAACCAATGAATCTAATGAACCTAGGGAGTCTAATTAAAATGAACCCGGGGTAAAGGTTGTAGGAGCTAATGCAAAGACTCGGGAGACGTCCTAAAGTCGCGAACTCGCCCTACAATTTTGAACCGGTCACCATGGGATATGTGTCGGGATCGTTATGTACTTATTGTGTGCTTTGTGTATCTATGTAGTAGTATGTTGTATGAATTGATGGATGCATGCATGTGGAGGATGGGGGATCTGAGTTGAAAGATGATGATGACGTGAATTGTATGATGGTTGATTGTAAAGCATGAAAGTATAATGATTGATACATGTAATTTGGCATGTTATAATTATGTAAGTGTTAGGCCCAGTTTAGCCTGGTCTGACCATAACCTGGCCCGACTCAACAAAGCTGATTGATTGAGGCGAAGACCGGACAAGACTAACTACTATCTAGCTGCTGAAGAATATTATGGCAAGAAGACTACTAAATCCTGGAAGAGAAGCCTGATAGTCAGTATATCATAGCTTGGCGGATTACTAAAAACAGGCTGGATTAAGAAGACGGACAAGAAATACGATTGTATAAGCCAAATAACCGTGCCCTATTCTCAAGGAAGACCAAGTCCAAACCTAAAACTATTTAATCTATGAATCTGGACGGAAAGAAGAGAAAAAGCTAAGGATTGGTTGAGTTGAGAACGGGTCAAGCGAGCTAATAGGAAGCATGCCCTATTATTCCTAAAATGTACTCCTACAATTAGGGAGGAGGTTGCTCATTATAACGTTACTCATTGTAACGTTGGGGAGATCATTTGTAGAACTATAAATAGTAGAATTTAGCAATTGTAAAGGCACTCGTGATTAATCAATTGATCTATACTTTATCTTTTTTCACTCTTGAACATACAGATATACGTACAATATTGTGTCCAGCTTATTAATACAATAAAAACATTATTCCTTATACTTATTTCTTTCTTTGTTATTTGTTCATACCATTCTAATCTTATAGAACTAGATACCCTGATCACTATATAACCAAGCCGGATCCCTTCAGGAAAATCCTGCTAAAACAATTGGCGCCCACCGTGGGGCATCTAGTTCTTCAACCAACAAAATTCTCCTTATTATCTTTCATTTAATATTCACACACAAAAATGGTGGAACTCACCGCTGAACAACAATTAGCGGCTGCTCTGACCAAAATCAAGGAATTGGAAACAATCCAAGAGAAAGCGGCTTTCAGTGAAAAATCAATAAAGTCAAGGAATCGAGTCTAGCCAAGAAGAAATTGGAAAATCAGGCTTCGGGCTCCAAGACCGATTCGAACCAGAACCCCATTCTCATCCATCATCAAAAACATAGACTTCTCTAATTTTGGAACCCCGGAGAAAGATACATTATCCGGCACTCCAACCATTCCCAATGATGAGACAAACAAAACTGAAGCCGCAATAATGATGGCTATGCTTCAGGAAATCCAAAAACTCCACAACAAAATAGAAAATATACCCGGAGTACCAGACCCTGTGGCTGAAGTAGAAATTGACAGCTTTGCGGATTCACCCTTTGCAGATGAAATTGCAAAGATTGATCTACCCAAGAAATTTACTGTCCCATCCATGAGAACTTATGATGGAACCTCTGATTCGCAAAATCATGTTGCCATATTCAAACAAAAATGTTGGTCGCCTCAATACCTAGTGAACTCGAGGCAAGTCTCGCATTGCAAAAGGCTTTGGTACAACCCTAACCGGAGCAGCATTACAATGGTTCATCAATCTCCCAAATGGAAGTATCAAGAATTTTGCAGAATTGATCAATGCCTTCAATCAACAATTCGCGAGTAGCAGAGATATGGCCAAGAGACCCAGCAACCTGTTCAGGGTAAAGCAACTTCCTGAGGAATCTCTCAAGGAATTCCTGGCCAGATTTGTCAAAGAAAAGGTGGCCATTCCCAGATGCGATGAAGAGACAAAGAGAGAAGCATTCGAGCAAGGAGTCCCCTGACAAAGGACATTTATGCAGATCTGACCAAGAAAGCATGTCCAACCTTTGCCACTGTTCAATCCATCGCCTTAGAGCATGTCGACTAGAAGAAGACCTCAACTTCGGACGAACTCATCCGGAGGAAAGCGGGGCTATGGACATACTAACAGAAAAGCTCCTACCGAGAAAGCGGCAATTCCAGATCGACCCTATTCCAGGCCCGAACGATCCAAGTCAATATGGCACAAGAACATAAAGGTAACCTCTCTAGCCTCCCAACTATTCCTGAATATAACTTCTCTATTAATACTGCAGGATTAATCAAACGCTGAAAACCTGGGAGATACAAACGGATGGCCAAAGAAATCCGACAACCCCAGGAAAGATCCAACAAGATGGTGTGACTTCCATCGGGACATCGGACACACCACGGAAGAATGTATTCACTCGAAACAAGTGGCATACCTTCTAAAGAAAGGCTACTTGAAAGATATAATCCAGCAGACCAAAGAATAAAGATGAAGGACAAAATAAGAGAGACCCGGGGAAGCGGCGAGAGACCCTCCTCCTCCTCCTCCCATCTATGAAGTCAAATTCATAAATGGAGGATCGAAAATCTGGGTCTAACCAGATTCGGCCCGCCAAGAGAATATCCAGGGAATCCAGACTTCAACCTCCTTCCAGGCCCGAATCATTGCCTGCTATTACCTTTGATGACTCGGATCGCAAGGAATATCGTGTCTACACCATGACACCTGGTAATCACAATGCAAATCGGCACAGCCAAAGTATCAAGAATCCTGATAGACGGAGGAAGCTCAATCAACCTGGTGATGCTTGACGTCCTTAAAGCTATGAAGATAGACGAGGGAAAGATCATAAAGAAATCCAGCGTCCTGGTTGGATTCAGTGGAGAAACAAAAAACACCTTGGGAGAAATCAGCTTGCCTACCTATGTGGAAGGCGTGGCTTCATATGAGAGATTTGGAGTAATGGATTGCTTATCCTCATATAATGTAATCCTGGGCAGACCATGGATCCACAATGTCAAGGCAATCCCATCAACATACCATCAATGCGTGAAAATTCCAACGAGAATGAGGAATAACCACCATCGAGGAGAACAAAGGACTTTGCTCAGAATGTTACACTCGAGCTTTGAAACCCTCAAAGTCGGTAAGTCCTGCATAGCAATTAAAGTCACCTGTCGGGGAAGAATACATAGCACAAACACGGATGGAAACAGGAGAGGTCATATTAGACCCGAATTCCCTGACAGAAAGTGCTTGTAGGGGTCGAGATGCACTGACTCAATCGGACCAAATCGTCACTTTCTTGAAACTAAAATGTCTTGTTTTGCTTGGTCACATTTTGATATGACTAGTATAGATGCTGATGTTATTACTCATAAGTTGAATATTGACAAATCCTTTAAGCCCGTACAAAGAAAAAGAGAAGAAAATTCGGTTTGTGAGAGGAATGAAATCATCAACCAAGAGGTTGACAAGCTACTAGACATGGGAATGATCAGGGAAGTAATGTACCCTGACTGGCTTGCAAACGTAGTAGTCGTCCAGAAGAAAAACGGCAAATGGAGAGTCTGTGTAGACTACACCGACTTGAACAAAGCCTGCCCAAAAGATCCATTTCCCCTGCCACACATCGATGCAATGGTAGATGCCACTGCAGGCCACGAAATGTTAACATTCATGGATGCCTCCAGCGGATTTAATCAGATAAAAATGCATCCAGCAGACCAGGAAAGCACAGCTTTCATCACTGAAAGAGGTATATATTGTTATACTGCTATGCCCTTTGGATTAAAAAATGCAGGTGCAACCTACCAAAGGCTAGTCAACATGATGTTCAAAGATCAGATAGGAGACACCATGGAAGTCTATATAGATGACATGGTAGTCAAATCAAAAAAAGCAGAAGACCACGTCAAAGACCTGGAAGTAGCCTTTCAAATATTGGAAAAATTCAATATGAAGCTCAACCCACAAAAATGCCACTTCGGAGTCTCAGCAGGCAAATTCTTGGGCTACATGGTGACAAAGAGAGGAATAGAAGCCAGCCCTGAGCAAATCAAAGCTATCCTGGAACTAGAACCACCGAAGACAGTCAAAGACATACAAAAGCTGACTGGGAGAATAGCAGCCCTGAATAGATTCATTTCAAGATCATCAGAAAGATGCAAATCATTTTATAACCTGCTAAGGAAGAACAAGGACTTTCAATGGACCCCGATCATCAGGCCGCTTTGAAGACCGAAAATATACCTATCCTCTCCACCCTTACTTTGCAAAACCGGTCAAAGATGAACCCCGACAAGATATACCGTCACCACAAATCCTTCTTTGTCGGTGCAGTCCTGGTCAAAGAAGCGGACGGACAACGGACCACATGCTATTATGTAAGTAAAAGTCTGCTGATACAGAGATCGGTATGGCCTACTAGAAAAATATGTTTTAGCTTTAATAATGAGTTGCACAAAATTAAGACCATATTTTGAAAGTCACCCTATAATAGTCGAACAAATCTTCCTATTAAGTCCGTACTTAAGAGACCAGAATTGTCCTGGACGAATGTGCAAATGGTCATCCAAATAAGCACATACAATATAACGTTTGAACCAAGGACAAAGAATTAAGTCACAAGCACTAGCAGATTTTGTGGCTGATTTTAGTCCGACCCTAGAACCTGACCTAATAAAAGAAGTAAATAAACTAACCAAATGACCAAACGGACCTAGAATGGACCCTATTTGTCGATGGAGCGCCAACACAAGGGGCACGAGGCCTAGGAGTAGTACTAAAATCACCACGGGGGGATAAGATAGTACAGGCTATAAGTCGTGCATTTGAGGCCACCAACAATGAGGCGAAATATGAAGCCCGATAATGCGGATTAAAGGTATGTATTGATCTTGGTGTGCAAAATTTAAAGGTACGCACTGATTCCCTTCTCATCTCCAACCAGGTAAATGGTATATATACTGCAAAAGACCCCAAAATGATGCTTTATCTAGATGTTGTTCAAATGCTAAAATCAAAATTTAAAAACTTTAATATTGACCAAATTTCCAGGGACTTAAATACCCAGGCCGATGCCTTAGCCGGCCTAGGGTCCAACTTTAGTCCCCTTGATTTTGACAAAATACCCATTGTGCATTTATTAGAACCTGCAATAAACAAACAAGATGAAAGTTTCCCAATCTACATTGCTAATTCTTGGACGAAACCTTACTATGATCGGCTCTGACACAGGAATCCTACCCTTAAATAAGCAAGATGCCGAGCACTCGAAAATAAAAGCTGCTTCATATACTATTATTTACAACGTGCTTTTTAAGAAATCGCAGTGGACCTTACCTCGGATGCCTGGAACCACAGGAAGGCGAGCGATATTATCGTAAATCCATGAAGGATATTGCGGAAATCACAAAGGTGGAAGAAACCTGGCAAGCAAAATACTCAGAACAGGATATTATTGGCCCACCCTAAGAGCCGATTGCCTGGATTTTAGCTCTAAATGCAAAGCCTGTCAGATTCACGGACCATATATCCATCAGCCATCTGAGGAACTACATTCCATATCCGCACCCTGGCCATTTATGAAGTGGGGCATGGATATAGTAGGAAAACTACCTCAAGCACCCGGACAGAAAGTTTTCATGCTAGCAATGACTGACTACTTCTCCAAGTGGATAGAAGCTGAATCATACAGGCAAGTCAAGGAGAAAGATGTCATAACATTCATCAAACATAATATCATATGTAGATATGGCATCCCCTCTGAAATAGTATGCGACAATGGCACACAATTTGTGGGAAAAAGAACAAAGACCTTCATGTGCTCAATGGAACATCAATCTGTAACATCCACGCCAGGATATCCAAAAGCTAACGGTCAAAAAAGTGAAATCCAAATAAAGTGGTGATCACCGCATAAAGAAAAAGCTGGAAAGAAGAAAAGGTAGATGGGTGAAGAGCTCCCCCTGGTCCTTTGGGGCTGAGAACCACGCCTAAAACATCCACCTTTGGCCAAACCCCTACTCCTTGGTCTATGGATGTGAAGCGAAATCCCTGAGAGGTGGACATTCCATCAGCCAGATGTATCCTGAACACAACAACAAACAACATACCTCTAATGGAGGATAGCCTGGACTTAACAGAAGAGCTAAGAGATGCAGCAAGCATCAGATTAGCAGCATACCAGCAAAGAGTTGCGAGAAGCTACAACAAAACTGTCAAAGCCAGGGTGTTCGGGTAGGAGACCTCGTTCTCGGAAAGTATTCCAAAACACAAAAGAGAAGAATGCTGGCAAATTGGCCCCAACCTGGGAAGGCCCCTATCTGATTGATTCAATAGTCGGCCAGGGAGCTTATAGATTACAAACCCTGGACGGCGAAATGATCCCAAGAGCCTGGAATATTACACATTTAAAACTATTTCACATATAGAATATATCGCACAATCCAGGTATAACTTCTTACTTCAAATACTTCTTGCCTGGAACCTACATGTATGATATTTGCAATTACATGAATAAATGCCGTATATGATTTCTTCAATTTATATGTCCAAATACTTATTTATATTCTCATATTCACTTAGCGAAATCTTCAACACTTGTTTTACATATTGCATCTCAGTTAAAACAAATCTTAAAGATTGGGGGCCACCCCCACCAAATATCCAACTGATATCCAAAATTCAGTTGCAAAACAGGCCTTTAAATACTGAGCTCAACATACAAACCTGGAAAATCTATTCCTAAACTGTATGACATAGATGGGTCATAAGCCCTCCAGACACACAAAGGACGTAAGCCCTCCAGACAGGCAACAACCCCACCCATAACACATTAAACTGGCCTGATCCGGTCGAATAACGGCTCGATCGATCGAATAATCGCTGATCGATCAAATAACGCGGCCGATCGATCGAACAAATGGCCAGATCCAGTACATGTCCAACATCAGTACCTTATCAAAACACAAAAAGAAACAAAACAAAGACCAAATATTTATTCACCCAAAATACTGGTCCCACCTAATAACCATCCATTCCGGGGACATTCCCCCTGGATGGGCCAAAAAATTCCTTAAAACTCTAAATATTCATTCCAGGGACATTCCCCCTGGATAGACCAAAACCCAAAAGAAGAAACTAAACTATCTTTGAGCCAGTAACCGACTCACAACCATCCGCCATCTCCTGATAACCAGACTTTGCCTTGGAAGGAGGAGAATCCACTTCTTCTTCTTGACCCATGTTGGCCAAGTCAGGGTACTGAGCGTCCAGAGCTGCCTCATTTCGGTCCGGATTCCAATCAGCCCGGTCAGATTCTGGATCCCTCATAGCATCAACCCGACCTTTCCCGAAGAAATACTTGAGCAAGATCGCCAACCTTGCCTCCACTAACTCCTTTTCAAAGAAGAAGCTCCTCATTCTTTCTCAACTGATCCTGCATTGCCTGCTTCTCAGCCTCCAACTCCAGCCTGACAGCCTTCTCAGCATTTTTCGCAGCCACCTCACAAACTATAGCAGCCCTGGTTGACTCCTTAGCTTGTTGCCAACCGAGATTGGAGCACTACTTCATTACCCCGGATGTGTGCAGTCACGGTTAAGTTTATCCAATTTTTCCTCCAAACTAGAAACCCCGTCCTGGCGTCCCCGAGCTGACAAGCAGTAGCCAACCCGGCATCCAATCCCTACACATATACAAAATCAATCAGCCTGATACGAGACAAAACAAAAAGCACATCAACAAATTAAAAATATTCTTGTACAACTAACCTCCTTAGCCTGGGAAGCGAGTTCAAGACCTTTGTTACAAGAGAAGCCAAAATAGAGACCACTCGGTAGATGACTCAAGAGTATTAGCAGACAAGAGCGACCGCTCATTTTAGCGAAAAACTCGTTTATCGTGCCCTGGCAAAGATCCATGTCATCAATCCTAGCATCACTTGCCTTATACTCCCGAGTGGTTGAGCCGGATAGGCTGTTTCCTCCTTCCTCCTCTTCCAGAATATCATCCTCTCTCTTTCTCTTTTGAGCCTGGACGACCTCTGGTGACACTATCCTCGGCGGATCTTGAGGAGGCCGGACATCGAAATCGGATATCCAAAGTCTTGTCACTCCCACTAGTTTCCTGGCTCTTGGGTACCTGCTCAAAGAATCCTAGCCACCCCACCTTCAAATCCTTTGCGAAAAAGTTAGCCACCTAGAAGACCTAAACACTGGATATATAAAAAATATACGTAAATATCAAACCAAAAAGCGACAAGAAGACAACAACCAACATAAAAGCATGCGAAGACGTACAGAAAGAGCGGAGAACTAGGCTTGCCTTTGGGTACTCGACCCCAGTCACCTGGTCTTCATATACCGGGCAACAACTCCCTACCCAAACCGGCTGGCCAGTTCTTTCCTCCTCAGGAATAGCAAGGAAAGCATCTATCCTGGAAATAGCCTCCTCATCCAGAGGATCACAACTCCAATCAGGAGCTACAAAAACCACCAAATTTACACAGGGAGGATATCTCAGGTAATCAAAGCCTGATCCCAAAGTCTCGGTCCGGACAAACAGGAAAGTCTTTGCCCAATTCTTATCATCTCCAGAATCCAGGTTAGTAATTAATGGAGACATTTTCGATTTTATTCTCAAATTAAAACGACCATCAACAGGATTTTTCATATGATAAACTCCCTTAATATCATTAATAGTAATTACAAGATTATGTTTAGCACATAAATTTTCAATAGAATGGATAAGTTTCCAAACCATTGGCATAATCTGAAAAGGTAATACCTCCATAGCACGAATGGTATCAATCATCAAAGGAGTAAAAGGCAACTTACAGCCTGCTTTGAACGCCCATTCAAAAATACAGAACCAACCAGGTGAGACCCAGTTAGCCCTGACCGGGCAGGACTCAGGAATCCACACTTCGGTAGATTCAGGAATTATTTTCTTCTCCCTTAGAATCTTGTCGCAGTTTGTTTTTAGCAAATTCTCCTCAGGGAAAGAAGAATCAAGAGATTTAAGAGCAGTGAATACAGAATCCTGATACTTGAAAGCCACAGCCCGAGCAGGAGGATCAATTTCCCTTACCTCCTCCTCTTGAATATCTGTGGGTTCAGGCTCAACAGTAGCAGCAACAGCTCTCTGGGAAGCAGGGCGTTTTTTGGCTCCCATATTTCTAAGTGTTTGATTTATTATGATTGAAATTGTCAAGAAAATATAAAATAACAGAACAGGATTACTAAGAAGAATTTCAGAAGAATTTCAGAAGAGTTTCAGAGGAATTTCAGAAGAATATTCAGCAAAGAAAGTGGAGGAAAATTGATGAAAAATAACCTTGCCCTAAATACCGTATTTATAGAGGAGTGAATAACGGCATGAAAAACCTAGGAATTGCAAAACTGTCAGCATGATGTCACGTAGCCGTTGCAGTGTTCAACGGTAAATAGGAGTCTAAGAGTCACTGAATGTATATGATTATTTTTTGGTTAACCAGGTAAATTTGACATCTCACCCCTGGCCGGATCCAGCACGGGTAAAATGTCAAGGGGCAATTGTTAGGCCCAGTTTAGCCTGGTCTGACCATAACCTGGCCCGACTCAACAAAGCTGATTGATTGAGGCGAAGACCGGACAAGACTAACTACTATCTAGCTGCTGAAGAATATTATGGCAAGAAGACTACTAAATCCTGGAAGAGAAGCCTGATAGTCAGTATATCATAGCTTGGCGGATTACTAAAAACAGGCTGGATTAAGAAGACGGACAAGAAATACGATTGTATAAGCCAAATAACCGTGCCCTATTCTCAAGGAAGACCAAGTCCAAACCTAAAACTATTTAATCTATGAATCTGGACGGAAAGAAGAGAAAAAGCTAAGGATTGGTTGAGTTGAGAACGGGTCAAGCGAGCTAATAGGAAGCATGCCCTATTATTCCGGCAACAGCTCCTACAATTAGGGAGGAGGTTGCTCATTATAACGTTACTCATTGTAACGTTGGGGAGATCATTTGTAGAACTATAAATAGTAGAATTTAGCAATTGTAAAGGCACTCGTGATTAATCAATTGATCTATACTTTATCTTTTTTCACTCTTGAACATACAGATATACGTACAATATTGTGTCCAGCTTATTAATACAATAAAAACATTATTCCTTATACTTATTTCTTTCTTTGTTATTTGTTCATACCATTCTAATCTTATAGAACTAGATACCCTGATCACTATATAACCAAGCCGGATCCCTTCAGGAAAATCCTGCTAAAACAGTAAGGAAAAGTGTTCTGTTTATATATATATATAAAGCGATGCGTAAGTATACATGTTGTTGTTGTCGTTTTGAGTAAGAGTACAGAAAGTTGGGAGTGTGAATTGAACATGTGTTGGGTGAATATGTTGAACGAATGTGGTGGATAAATATGTGGCATGATGGATGAATTAGTGGAAAAAGATGAATAATCGTTGTATGATAATATGATTCATGATTAAGCATGTTATATAATGAAAGTTATTTTATAATGTTGTTATGCTAGTAACATGTGAATAGGGGACTTGATGTCATGTATTTGTGATTTTGTTTACGAAAAGAGATAGAATAAAAACATGTGGGTAAGTCATAATTGGCAAGTTAGATAAATTATGTGCATGATGAATGTTGTTGTTCGGCTTTTGAAAATAGTAACACATGATTATGAATACTGGTTTTATGAGTTTTGGACTGGTTTTGTTTGCTTGGTTGTTGTTTAAGCTGTTTGGAAGTAAAAATCAAATAGTTATGTCGTCTGATTACAGCAAAGTTGTCTTTAAACTGTTATAACTTGAGATTTATAAATGATTTTGATGTGATTCCAATTGGAGGTGATAGCTTGTCCTTTTACGATTCTAACGATAGGTCACACGTCCAAAACGACCAAGAAATGAGTGAGTTATGACTGTTTTACGAAAACTGGACAGTGCTGAGAATTGGGGTACTCGATCGAGTAGCCTTGGTACTCGATCGAGTAAGGGGGAACTCGATCGAGTACGTTAGTTACTCGATCGAGTAGCCCTGGTGATTTGTTTTACGTGCTTCTGATCTTCACCTACTTGATCGAGTAAGTCCCTTACTCGATCGAGTGGCCTGTACTCGATCTAGTGACCCCTGTTTTGGGTCATATGCTTATCTTTTGACATTCGTTGCATATTATGTTTAATTCAAAGGTATTATTTTGCTTATTTATGCACCGTTTTACATGTATGTTGATCCTGATGCGTAAGTTACCCAATCTTGTGATGTAAAGAGTGGCACCTATGATGAGTATGAGTTCGGTGGGGAGAACATGATTTATATGTGTTGTGATAGGTAGAGGAAAAAGAAAAGGAAGATTGGTAAGGCTTAATTGAGGCATATAGCATGTTGTGCGAGACGAGATGAGTGACATGGTTGTATGTTGAGTAATGAAATGTAAGTGAATATGGGCAAGGGATGATGTAAGTTAAGGAACGTGAGAACGAAAAGATTGAAAGAGATGATGTGGATAGTAGCAACCTGAGATGTATAACAAATTATGGAGGGAGATGGTTAGGAATAGTGTTGAGTAAGGATATATGTAATGAAAGGTCGTTTTAGAGGAATTGAGAAGAGTGGTATATAGTGAACTTAATGGAGATATGTCGCGACGTGGATTTGCAGATAGTGACTGAGTTTAGAAATTTGTGTTATCGAGAGACGAAACTAATGTGTGATTTCCTTGGGCAATTAACGGTATAAAAAGAATTTTGATTTCTAGAGATGTAAAAAGGGAGATGTAATTGTTTGAACTTTAAACGTTGATTTTTATGGACAAATTAGTGACAAGTGTGAGTGAGTGGAGTGATGAGAGGGGACCCATGGTAAGGAAGAGTGAGATAATATCGATAAGAAATAATGAGATTTGAGTTTTGGAGCGGTAAAAAAAAGGTAATTGGAGCACTAAAGACTTAGGTAGAAGGGATAAAGAGTTGAATGGTTAATGGATTTTGTCAAGTGGAAAAGAAAAGAATGAGGGGAGTAAAACTAGGAAAATGTTGACCGGAGTTATGTGACATAAAAGTAAGGAATCGTCGAGATGTATGATACTATCAAGAGTAAGTAGGTTAATGCTTTTACAGAAGTTTCAGGGTAACATGATTAATCATGAGTTTCGGGGAATTAAGGGAGTAAGAAGTTGGTAGAATATCTGCATGATATGAGATTTTGAGTAGAGAGTTAGATAATGACACAATTAAGGATAGTATTGGGAAGAATGTTGAGGTAGTGTTGTTGATGGATTTGATGTTCGTTATTTGGGATGCTAACCACAGATAGGAAAGAAATCGTGATGTTTAGAGATGAGTGTAAGAGGTTTGATGCCCGGACATTAGTAGTGTTATGGTTTGTGACTAGTGGTTAAGGGTGACGGTATTTTAGAAAAGCAGCAATTCTAAAGAGATTGATCTTGTAGGGACAAGATTGATAAGTATGGTTATGAAAGAGTATAAGATGTGGTTATATGAGGCGGTTGTTTGTAGTTGAGTATTAATGGTGTGGCTACATTTGGCAGAGGGTGATGGACATGCGAAGGGGAGATTATGTTATGAGGTGTATACGAGTTAAGCTCGGGTGAGAGGTAACTTTTATCAGGTGGTAACTTACGTGATCAGGATTGACTGGTTGGATGTGATTATGGGTCTATGTCATATATAAATGTTTGTGTGAGGTTGTGACCTCACAAGAAATGGTATGGTGTAATAATTATAAGTTGTTATCTGAATTTTCTGTAATACATGTTGGATACGAGAACGTAATGGAAGGATGTTTAAAAAGGTAATAATTTGACTGTTTTGGCATGACTAGTTATGCCTGTCTGTATTCATGGTACATGTCAATCTGTGATATGGTAAGGGGATGATATTCACGAGGTTATTATCTGTTTAATTCATAAAATATGTGGTGTTATGATTTAGTAAAGTGGATTTGAGTAAGTTTTTCTTGTCTGAGAAATTATTCTGAGTCAGTATTTATGGGAGTTGTATGCAGTCGTGATGACTATCGATGTGGTTGTAGTGCCTCGGGTGGTGATCCGGGCACGATATTTAGTGTTGTGATGCGGGTATTTTCGCACTGCGGTGTGGCTGTTGGTGGCAGTGTTGTGATGCCGTCACCGGTTGTGGTGGAGTAGGCAGGATGATTATGATTCGAGTTTCGAAAGTACATAGCAGTTATACATAGATTGTTGTTTTGTTTGATGTTGTTCCTGCGAGTTTTAGTTTGTGCGAATAGACGATTTGTCTTGTTTATTGATGTTTTCTTTACCTGGTTAAGTTGGGAATGAGGGTAGAGTATGATATACATAGAGTTGTATATGTTTTCGTTGTTGTCATAGTATAGTGATATTCTGTTGATGGGACACGGTTGTGAGAAGTTGTTACAGTAATTTTGATCTTGTTCTAGATAAGGCTTTAGTGGACATGGTAATGGCAAGTGACTCGTAAAACATGTGTGGTAATGACCTGAAGATGCAGGTGGTCCATAATCCTTTGTTGAGACAGTGAGTGTAGGGTGTTGGGGAAATTAGTGTCATGTTAAGTTACGTTTGAGTTTTGCGATAATGAAGGAAAGAACTTGAGGATCTAGTGTGAGTATACGTAACGAGTGTGGATCGTGAGTTATGCTTTTGGGAGATAGGTGCTTTACATAGAGAGGTATGTTGTTTTGCAGAAATAATGGAGAGTTAGTATGGCGATTTTGCTACGAGCCTTATGGTATAGGTTAGGGGTGTGCCGAATGAGTTGAGTTATGAGAAATGTTTAAGTAAGAGAGCCTTGGATATATGCATGGCAGTGTTTAGATTATAGGTGGTTATCTTTGACATGCGGTGGTGATGAGGATAATGAGCCGATATAGCTAGGATTTAGTATTAGTGAGTTACGAGGACGTAACATTTGTCTTAAGAGGAGTAGGATGCGATAAAAGAGAGTTTCATGGTGGTGCATGTTGTAATATAATTGGAATTAGAGTGTTAGCGTAGCGTAAAGGAGGGATTTGTTTTGTGGATGATACTTATAAAAGGCCATGGCCGTGCTTGTAGTAGTGTGATGCTTCAGAGTGTGAGAATATTTTATATAGTGTTGACAGTTGGAGGATGATGTTATGAGTCTGAGTAAACTTCGAGGACGAAGTTCCTTTTAAGGGTGGTAGAATGTAACATTCCGTTTGATGTCATGGGTATTTTGATAGTGGATTGGCTCTGGATGATATATTACGAAGCTAGTTTTTGACACCCTTAAATCTAGCCTTAATGAATTACGTAAATTCTACAGAAAAACTGGTAGGATATGTTTGTAATTGGTTCAACTAGCCAAAAACCTGTAATTTCAAAAATTTTCTAAACCAATCACAACATTTCCAACATTCCCAAGAGGCGGGTGCCAAAACCTGCAATGCTAACGAACTACTTTACATGCCATAGCTAAATAAGAAAATAGAATGATACAAACCAAAAATAGAAAAGGGAGACATATGTCCCTTCAAATTATATACAAAACCAAAAGTTAAAAGGTTTACTATAGGAATAGCCAAACTAGGTCCAAGGTTCCTTATGCTCACTAGCTCGTCTGTGACCCCAACAAAGCATCAACAACCTGTCAATCGCATTTTATACAAACACGAAAGCCACAATTCAGGTGGGAGTAACTTGAGTCCTCCCACCACGAATCGTCAAAATTAATGTAACATGTAATGTAACATGTAAACGATATGATAAACAATGTAATTATCATGTAATCTAACCTATGACCCCTAAACTGACCAAACTAAACTATCATGTGAATCATATAACAAATAGTAATCCAAACTTTATCAACTGTAATCGGCTTACATCTCACCTATTACAGTTCATAAAGTCACCATACAAGAAAGGGCAATATATCAAAGACAGGCATAAGTTCTTAGCACGGTCAATAGTCACTCTGTAACTCGAGTCTATACCACGAGGTAGGGAAGGTAATCGAACCGGTATCTTGGCTCAGCGGTTAATATTAATAAAACATGGCCAAGAGACAACACAACCCTAGCCTAAAATCTGCGCAGACCTAGACATGCGGATACACACCACCGCACCCAAGACCCACAATTTTTCTAAAAACAAAGTGAGTACCCTAAGGAGTCCACCAAAGGGTTGGCTAGTACTTAAGCTGACCACTTACTATCAAAATAAGTAACTGAGGTCATGCCCCAACTTGGATATAAATCCACTAGTGAGGAACACAAAGGCTATCAAGCAGTGAACATATACTCGTCAAAGACTATAAAGACCTATCTATGATGAAGGCCGAAATACTCACCTAGGACCTAGTCCCAGCTAGTCCCAGCTTGAATACCTTAGCCCACACCACACAAGACTCACCACACAAGTCAAGTAAGACACCCACTTAACCATAAGAGGGCAAAGAGTCCTACTTCCAACATAAATTCTAACATTCTATCATGTGAAAGGCTATATAAATGTCTATTCAGCAGATAAACCAACAGAATCCTCAATACCAATTTCCAATTCTAACAATATTAACCATATTAAAGGCTTCAGGGAATCTAGGGCCGTTTCTACAATATAAGAAGCTACTTAAATTCAACTAACTACACATGTGAAATAGAGATATAATAAATGGCCTAAAGCAAGAAAAAGGCCGATTTTCTAATTCATTCAACCGAATTTTTACCCGCAACCCCACCTGCGGCGGTGCGGGTTAAATTGCGGTTGACCAATCACTCAATTAACTGACATCGCATCAGTCAAAGGGACTAAGGCTCAGTTTTCGGCACAATCATCAAAACATGGCAATTATTGCTATAAAATTTACCTTGAGCCTAATCATTACAATTTCAACTTATAAACTATCCTAACATATGATAATTATCAATATAAGCTAAATTTTACCAACCTCATTATCTTTACTACTAACATTATTCATTTTAAGCCTTTTTATTACCATTTCATTTTATAACCTATACTAACATATGCTAACTACCAATATAAGAATAATTTCTACTACTAGTATGATTCAATTTAAAAGTGTACTCATATGTGACTTATACAACTTTAACATTAATTAACCCGAAATGACCAATATTGTACGAAAAATCGCGAAACAAGCAACGGACCGACCCGAGCCAGCCGTGGGCCAGCCGTGGGCCTGCCGAGCTGCTGCCGGGCCCGCTGCCGCCACCATTACTCCTCTTTTTTTCCATTTTTATTCATTATAAGACCGTCTGAAACATAATTAATCGTTCCCAATTCAACTTTGTTAAATTAAACTAACAAAAGGCATAAACTAAGCATGCATGCATCAATTTTATCATGTGAAAATTACTACTCAAACAAAAATCATAAAACATACAAAAACAACACAGCATGTGACGATCTTTCGTCGAGTAACTCGAAATATGTTACCTTAAGCTAGAAAATGAGCAATTAGCACCTCAAAACCCAAACCCTAACAACAACTAGCCGCTATCCTCGACAATATACGAGTCCCCGAACTCGTCCTCCAATTCTTCACCTAATTAAACAATAAAAACACCATAATAAGTACATAAATACCGAAAATACCGAAAATTCGTCTTAAAACAACTTCAAGAAAACTGAAATTAAATTATACCAAGTTGTAGATCGCGACGAGAGGATTCCGGAAATGTAAATTTCGTGAAAAACCGATAAGAAACGAGGAAGTTGTGACGATTTTTGCTTGAATTTTTATGTGAAAATGGTGTTTATGGGTTTTTGGGTTTAGAATGTTGATGAACAAAGAAAACCAGAAAAATGAAGGGGAAGGGGGGTTTGGTCCGCGGGAAAGGAGAGAAAGAAAGGAAAGAGCGGGTTTGAGTCGGGATTTTTCGAGTCGGTTTTGACTCGTTTCGATAATAATTAAAACCGTAAGTCAAATGCAAATTCCGACAAGACCAAAGTTTTTAAACACGAGATTACAAGAAAATTGAGTATTCATACGACCCATTTCCAAATTCGTTTACCCAACGTTCAAAAGAATTGTCATTTTCCCCCCGATACGCCCTTATTTCGAAATAAAAAGTTTTACACGGTTTAAACTATTTTTAAACATTTCGAAACTATCAAAATAAATACTTTTCTTCAAAATATAATAAAATTATATTTCTTTGAATTATTTTTACTTTAAATACTTAAATATCAACTTTTATTTGATTAATAAATTATTTCCGAAATACATTAACGGTCCGAAATTACGGGGCGTTACATAGTTGGTAGTGTATGGAGTTAGTGTTGAGAGAGATATAATGGAGTTTATGCGATATCGTGAGCCATGTCGTGGAGGTAGGAATAATTAGTGGAGTTGGTGTTACGAGTTCATGTTTGGGTTGGAGTTTTGTTTTGAGTTCTCAGTTACGTTGTTGTGTCTTGATCGAGTTAGCATGTTTGTTTTTATGTATGGGTTGAACTTCGGGGACGAAGTTCTTTTTAAGGAGGGAAGACTGTAATACTCCGTATTTATGGGTCTTTGGGTACTCTATCGAGTAGGCCTTACTCTGTCGAGTAAGGGTATGTTGCGTTTTAAAATAGTTTCTGACCTGTAGGGTACTCTATCGAGTAGCCTTAGGTACTCGATAGAGTAAGGGGGTACTCTATCGAGTAGCCTTAGGTACTCGATAGAGTAAGCGGGTACTCTATCGAGTAGCCTTAGGTACTCGATAGAGTAAGGGGGCACTCGATCGAGTACCTTAGCTACTCGATCGAGTAGCCGGTTTACGGGGGTTGTTTTCTTGGGTTTTATTAATAATGCCATTAGAGTATATAGTACTTCCGTCATTATTCCTAAATAACTTTTCAAAACCTAATCACTGTGAGAAGAGAAAGCAAACTACGTTATTAGCTTTAATCGCATTGTTGGCAAATCCCGGAGCTTGGAAGGTCGGATTTCACCTTTCTTTACACCGTTGTGATCCTTGCGTCGAGGGTAAGACCTGTATACCATTTTTATAGTATTTCATTAAAGTTAGTTAAACCCTAATATAGGGATTTGGGGGTTTTTGAGTAGTATGTGATTTGGTAGCATTTGCATGTTATATGATAGGAGGAGGTTTCTTAGAGGAAGCTTTTTGAGACAGCTGTAGAGACCGTCTGATAATTGTGCTTTCCAGGTAGGATTTCCTACTCAGTATTAGTCCCATAATGGGATGATTGTTGATGTGTTGAGATTGATTGTTTGATATAGTAATTGTATTGTGACGGTTGTGATTGTGATTGTGATTCCTGTCTGTGGTTCTCGAGGCGTGTCCTCGGCTGAGTGGGGTCACTTGCGGGAGTGGCTTCACGCCCTAGTTTCGCCCTTCGTGGAACCCGCCACGGAAGGGGATGTGCACATTAATGGACAGGGTTATCGCTCACTATGTGGAGCGGGGATTTGGTGGGTGCGGCTGCGGTCCCCCAGCGCGGGGCTAGTCCGGTGGACGGTCGGTGATTGAGATTGTTGGGGTTGGTGTGGTTGTGTGTGTGTGTGACGGTTAAGGTATCTTTATCTTATCGTTGATATATTGAATTGTGTGATTAGTACTGACCCCGTTTAAATGTTTGAAAAACTGTGGTGATCCATTCGGGGGTGGTGAGCAGTTATTGAGCAGGTATGATATGACGCGTATGAGATAGCTGGGATGAGTCATCACGTGGCAGTTAGAAGTCTTCCCCAGTGGGCGTCCTAACGGATGTGCGATATCCCCACAAAGCAAAGGGTATCTTGCTTGGCCAATCTCGATAGTTGTCAATCATTTTCTTGAGAATTGTGACAACGTTCTTGTTTTTGCCTCTCTGCGCCATTAGTCTGTGGTCTATAGGGCGAAGAGTGGTGATGCCTAATTTTGTACTTGGCTAGCAATTGCTCAGTCTCAGCTTGGAAATGCGATCCATTATCACTAATGATCTCATGTGGGCAACCGTATCGACAGATGATGTTGTTTTGTATGAACTTTGCCACATTTTTAGCCGTGAATACTATTGTAGGAGGCCGCTTCTACCCATTTGGTGAAATAGTCGATTGCCACTAGGATGAAACAGTGACCTCTCGTTCCGGCTGGAGTTATCTTCCCGATTATATCTATTCCCTAGGCAGAAAATGGCCAAGGAGATGTCATTGTATAGAGCAACGAAGGAGGGACATGCTGTACATTCCCGAAGATTTGGCAGTTGTGACAATGTCTTACATATTTGATGCAATCGGATTCCATTGTGGTCCAATAATACCCCAAACGTGTGATCTTCTTTGCCATCATGGGTCCACTCATGTGAGGACCGCATTCTCCATCGTGAACTTCTTCCATCACTTTCCGTGCCTGTGAATGATCAAGGCAACGTAGGATTACACCAAGAGGTGTTCTTTTGTATAATTCCCCTTGCATGAGAACGTATTGGGAAGCTAGTAGGCGTATAACACGTTGTCCCCTTTTGTCCATATCTGGTGGATAGGTACCGTTGAGCTTGAAATTCAGGATTGCTTGGAACCAGGGTTCCTGTGCGATTTCCTCTTCATCGGTGATTTGGTGGACATAAGCTGGCTCTGATCGTCGTTCAATACATAAAGGCATTTCCACCATGTCATCTGGCATATTAATCAAAGATGCAAGTTTTGCAAGAGCATCTGCAAATTGATTTTCTTCCCGAGGTAGGTGTAGATAAGTCACGTGATCAAATAATTGGGCAACTTGGTCTATTCTGGCTTGATAAGGTGCTAGGCTTTCGCTTCGGATTTTCCAAGATCCCGTAACTTGATTGATGATCAGGGATGAATCCCCATGTACTCGGAGGTTTTTGATGCCTAGGCTCACTGCCGCTTGTAGTCCAATGAGACAAGCTTCGTATTCTGCAGCATTGTTTGTCACCTCGAAGTCGAGTTTGACAGAGATTGGTGTATGCTCGCCTTCAGGAGAAATGAGCAACACTCCTATTCCAAATCCTCTTAAGTTTGATGCTCCATCAAAGTAAAGGTCCCAGGAGTCTACATCAGTTTGGAGTATATCCTCGTCCGGAAATGACCAAGTATCTATTGTTTGTGCATCATTGATGGGATTTTCTGCAAAGAATTCGGCAATGGCGCGCCCTTTTATAACTTTCAGAGGTACGTATTTGAGATCGAATTCTGAGAGCATCAAAGTCCATCTTGCTAGGCGTCCGTTGAGGACGGGTTTCTCGAAGAGGTATTTGACTGGATCCATTTTGGAGTATATCTTGACGGAGTAGCTAAGCATGTAGTGACGTAGCTTCTTCGTTGCCCACACAAGAGCGAGGCATGTCTTTTCGAGTTGTGAGTATTTGCATTCGTACTCCAAGAACTTCTTACTAAGATAGTAGATAGCCCTTTCCCCCTTTCCTACGGTTTGAGCTAACATGGTGCCTGTGGACAGCGGGCCGCCCACGGGGGCGCTTGGGAGGAAAAGAGAGACAAGCGTTTGCATTTTTGTATGGAGTCGCCACCAATTTTTATGGGAAATTGGAACCGTTCGAATACCTCATGTCATGTCAAGACATAAAGTAGTGACATGAACACTAAGCAATCGTTACCCTTAGCATTCAATGTCTAGAATGACTCTCGTGGATGCCAATGAACACGGGTGCTCACGGAGATCTGGAGTAAGGGTACGTATTAGGAAGCTCTTTTGATCGAACACCTAATCCCGCCCGCCTCGATAGCGGCCTCTACTAATGATTAGGGAGTTTATTCGTACTTGATATATCGTCGATTGTATGCATGCAATGGAACATCCATATATTAATCCTAACATGTGAAGATTAGACTAAGTCGGTGAGACAAGTAGTTTATCATACAATTAAGTCGAAGTAGGATTTAATGCTCAATTACATGTGAAAACATTCAAGCAATAAAAGAAATACAATAATTAAAAATTACAATAATGAAAATTACAATAATTACAATGGATTAGGCAATTTATGTCGAAAATACCTTTAAAAACGGATAATTTGAGAACAGAATAAAAGAAATAAAAGAATAAATGACGAACACGAATTTGGCGATAATACAATTAATAGTTAATTAATTACGTAAGCCGAATAACTAAGTCAAGGCAAAGACGGAGTTCAGGGACAGAACTCAGCCAGGAACAGGCGCAGCAGAGCTGCGTCCTTTGGAAGAGGCGCAGCAGACGTTGCGTCTGTTCCTTGGCTCAGTTCTGGCTGTGAAGCCGTAATTGCAAGCCGTTAATGCTAATTGGTGATTTTAAAGATCGATTAAATTTTATTTACTCGGATGGAAGTGATTAATGGGTTATTTAACATATGAAGGGGTCATGAAAGCAATAAAATATGAGTGAGACAGAATTAAGATGGATTGATTACAGAAGTGAACAATATTAACAAGCTTCACAAATTGATTTAATTAATTAGGTATAATGGATTGACGACAAATATGCGATAGATACGATAAAAGACAGATGAAAACTATATCAAAGACGAATTCCAGAAACTCAATATTGAACAAATCGAATCTCTACAACCCGGAATTGAATTTAATGACGAAAACCCGCAAATATTGGATTATTTGGGATTTAAGTCGGATTTAACAATGAATTAAGCGTTTGGATGAATGATAAATATACATGTGAATTATATGCTATTGTGAAGAGTTATTAAACAAACGAAAACAAATACAAGCAATAACGAATAACAGAGGACGAAGGAAGAAGAAAAGAAGCAGGAACTACGGCAGCCTCACGAAGAGGCGCAGCAGGTAATGCGCTCCTTCGAAGAGGCGCAGCAGTTGCTGCGTCCTTTCTCGACGTCTGTCTACTGGAAATCCGTAAAAAAGGTTTCTTTGAAGACGGTTTTAGAAATCGGTTTTAATAGATGTTTTCGACATAACTCTTACATAAATTGATACAAAAAGTAAATACAATAAATAAAAGAGAGATTTACACCCTCAAACTTACATGTTGACGAAACGAGAAGGACTAAGATATCGATTAGTGATGCTCGACGCGAATGTAAAGAAAGTGGCCTCGTAAGAGGAAAACGATTAATTAATTAAGTTGATTGATGTGGAGTTGGTCAAATTGGTCGGTCATGCAAACGAAAGGTTGGTACTCAGAAAGATCTGAGCTTACGTGGTCGAATGTTCAAGCACGTAGACGCCAAAAAGTAAGAACGAAGTCTAGAATGCAAAGGGAGAAGAGAAGGGCGGACACTCGCGTGAGAAATATGAGGAGCGAAGGCTCCTATTTATACTAATCACGTGAAGGAATAGGATTTTCGGAGACTCTTTGGAAGTGAATCTCGGAAAGATATAAAAAAGATACGAGAAATACGCAGAAAAGGGCATGGGAAGAGGCGCAGCAGCCACTGCGTCTCTTGGAAGAGGCGCAGCACCTGCTGCGTCTGTTCCCAAGCGGTTTCCTCCTGCGAAAGAAAGATTTCCGTGTTTAAGTTATGGTAGGACGGAAATAAATTGGTTTTCCTTAATATCTTATGTGAATATTACGGAGATTTGTTTACCAAAGGATAAAAATTGTGAAATATGGAATAGAAATATCCGGAACATTCCAGAACATTCTGACTCGGGATTTAACGGTTATCAAAAAATGAAGACGGTTTTAGGCCCGGACTCCAAATGTACTCTAATTACTGCCAAAACGACCGTATCGGCGCGTAGATGACAACTTAGAGGTAGACATAGATGTTTGAGCAATCACTTGACGACAAACTTACGAACTGTCAAAAATTGTTCCGCGTACCAAACATGCGGCCCAATCATCACCGGGTGATTTGCGGGAGGTGCAGAAATGAGGTATCTACAGATCCCCCACTTTGACTGAGGCTTGGACAAGGCGAAAGTCAAAGTATAGCCATCAGGTAAATCGAAGATTACATCCTGACGACTATGGCGACGCGAGGCGGCTCAAGGGGTCTGAGCCAAGGACCTGTCGTCGGGAACATTTTAAGTCTGTCGACTATCGGGGAGGGTCGTTTAAAGTCCATTAGACTACGTAAGGAGGCTCGCCAGCCATAAGAAGAGACCATACCTGAGACTTCTTTCTCGAGATGCTTCCGGAGGTGCATGGGAGCTAAGGTTAAGCGTAGGAGCTAAGGGTAAGACCTAAAAGATATATAAGGATTGGTTCTAGGGTGTGGGGCCCTAAAGGAAAGCATCGGCGGGAAGGAGGCCAAATATAAGTTCAACTTAAAGGGGTAACCAAGGCTTGGGTACTTAAAGGCTTATGAACCTAAAAGGATTTGGGATCCTAAAGGTTAAAAATCCTAATTTCGGGTTTATGAACCTAAGAAAGAAGGCTTTGGGTTTGGGAAATTCTGGAGAACAACACCTTTGACGCATTCCGCGGGGAAACAAGAAATATTGAGTAGCAGGACACAGGCGGGAACTGCTGGGAGAAAACTGCTTGGGTAGTCTTCGAGAAATAATTGCGAGTAGCAGGACACAGGCGGGAACTGCTGAGGAGGAATCTGCTTAGGTAGATGTTAATCTCATGTCTTGAGAGGGACAGTACGTCCGCTTACTCTCGCTGGAGACTCGATTGGGAATTATTCTTCATGTTATGAGAGGGAAAGTGTATCCGCTTACTCTCGCTTATAATGAAGGCGTATCGAATGCTTGTGAAGGAATAAATGCTTGTTGCGACAAGCATAAGTCTTGGAAGAAATAAATAATACGCAACAGTCTGCTGCTGGCTGAGAAGATGTGGGCCGGAACGAAATAAAATCGTCAAACGGACCAAAAGGATAAAATAGCATCGGGGAAGAGGCGCACCAAAGATGGGCCCACAAATAACGAATTTATAACGAATTTTTGAAAATCCGTATGGAGGGAACACAAGGAAAAGGCGCAGCAAGAGTTGCGTCTCTTGGAAGAGGCGCAGCGCCTGCTGCGTCTATTCCCCAAAGTGTTTCTTCTGCGTAAAAACGCGATAATAAGAGGCTTTGAAAATCATTTGTTCGAAACATAAATTTCTCTAACTTCTCTCTCAAATCTTCACCATTTCCGTCAAGGTTTGATCCAAAAGCTTGCATTAATCATGACTAATCGAGGTATGTGTCTCATTCTTGCATTAATCGTCCATATTTGCTCAATTTTTGGCCGAAAAAATTAGGGTTTATGACCCATTTGATCGAAAATTTGGGGCTTTTCCCCCAAATGCATTTGCCTCGTCAAATTGACATTAGAAATGGATAATTGGTAATATTAGGAACATAGCCATGTATTTGTCTTGAATTTTCGTTGAGTTTTGAGCCTTTGAACGAATTTTGAGACGGTTTCACAGCTAAACCGTAAATCGCTTCGAAAATAGCCTTAGGATTGCCTATGTGCGATGAAACTTGATATTTGGGACCCTTGAATGATGGGTAAACTTTCTATCATCTCGGAATTTTGGTTTGTGACGGCTTTTTCAGGACACTTTCCTAGGGCATAATCGCCATCATAGCGAAACGCTGCCGAATTTTCGGCTTGAACCCGGAACCAGGCTTCACATTAGGCTTGACTTAACCCAAATTACCACATGAGTGATCGGGTTGGCGAGAATAGGGCCAAAGATGGCGAGAAAAGAGCGATTTCAGGGCTTCCGAAGGCTCGAAAATCCCCTAACCAAGGCTTGTCGTCACGTAACGCGACCTAAATTTGCTTTAATGTTGCAGGTGATGAGGCTTCTACTTCTGGGAGGACTCCCATGGATATAGACATTACTACTGTCGAGGAGGCTTTAGAGAAGGCCTTCATCGCCGCGGTGATGGCTGCTGGGGGCGAGGCCCATGAGGAGGAGGCTGTTGAGGAGGAGGAGGCCCCGAGACGGGCCAACGTTGGGCGAGGAGGTCGTCAGCTGAGAGGAGCTCCTGCGTGGGCTGAGACTTGGGAGAGCAGGCACCTGCTGTGGGCTGCAGAGGGTCACCTGTCCTACAGGACGGTGAAGAGCTTGGTAAATAGGAATTCACTACTCATTACTCATCCTCTTTCATTCATTTATTTATATCTCTTCAATTTTCATTCAAAACTAAAGATAGCTTTTGTTTCAAATCACAATAGGAGGCCGGGAACATCAGATCGTTCTCGGGCTATACGACAGCGATGGAGCATTACGAGCGGCTGTCGGCGGAGGAGCGGGCCATGATCGAGCGTGGAGCGTTTGGTCCTTTGGTGCAGTCCTGGAGGGATATCGCGAAGAGGAAGCTGCGGGCTAACCTCAGCCTGGTCCGCGCTTTCTTGGATCGATTCTGGGATACGACTTCGACATTTCACATGCCTTTCGGTGAGGTGGGAGTCACTCTGGAGGATTACGGCATGATTTTTGGTCTGTCGTGTGGGACCGAGGAGGTGGAGTGGCCGGAGACTACCATGAGGGTGGACTCAGCCGAGGCGAGGAGATTGATCGGGTGGAATCTGTCGCCGAGGGCTGCTGCAGTGCCGGGTTTGATACCCAGCTCCTACGTTCGAGACTACTTTGCGGGAAAGATCCCGACACTGGTGACGATCGACGGGAGGGAGACGGCTCCTCCTCCCTGCACAGCTGAGCAGAGGGCTCGCCTGTGACTTTGGTGGTTTCTGTCTTCGATTTACCTCGGAGACAAGGGAGAGAGGCTGACGACGAAGCTTCTTCCCTTCCTTTCTGACCTGAGCTCCCTAGGGCGTTGGGGCCGGTCATTTGCTGGTTTGCGGTCCTCATCCGCTTTATGAGGGCCATGGTTCGTCGGGAGTTGATGGAGAAGGGGACTTCTCCTGGCGCTGTCGGCCCTGGACTACTGCTGGAGGTATGAACCTTCATTCAGACTAAAATGAATTCTTTTCTTTATCAAATCTCGAAAGATCGTTATTGATTATCTTGCTTTGGAGGCATGGGTGTACTCCTACTTCCCGAGCTTTGCGCCCAAGAGGACGGAGCCGCTGGAGAAGGCCTATCCCGTGGTGAGGGATTGGGTGATGTGCAGGACGAAGAGCAAGCGTTCTTCTCACGGTGTCTACCGGCGGGATGTGAACGCTCTTCAGCTGGATAGCGTAAGCATCTTACTTATATTCATTTGCTTTGTTTCTTCATTTTATCGATCATAGGAATGATCCTTGTTTGTCTTGTCACAGTGGGTGCCCAGGCCTTGGGCGGAGTACGCGGACGTGCCTCCTTTTGTGGCTGAGGTCCTTCGACCTAGGAGCTCGAGCCGACTGCTTTTGAGGACGCCGATGGGTCCTGTGTGGTACTTGGGCGAGCGCTTGGCTCGTCAGTGCTCTCGGGACGCGTTGACGGTTCCCATCGATCCTCCCAGGACGATGTTTAGGGAGCCTTCTGAGGCGGAGAGGGAGGCGGACTTGGCTGGCGCTAGTGGTGACGCCCTCCTTCTTCCTGGCGAGGACTACTCGGCGTTCCTCTACGGGAGGTTGGCGTACTGGCCGGTAGTGGTGAGTATTTCTGCTCTTCTTGATTCTTGATTTTCTTTTGAGAACTTATGATGAAAGATCATCGGTTGATGAGTGATATTTGACCTTTCAGGAGGTTGAGGCGGCGGGCATCGAGCCCCCAGCGTACCCCGAGAGCCTCGAGTACACTGACGCGACCGGGAGGACGACGATCTCCGAGCTGCGTGACTTTGACGTAGCTGTGACGGATGCTGGCCTAGACGACTGGCAGCATCTGATTCGGAGGGTAAACCCCTAACTTTGCATAATTTGGTGTAAGAACACATTTGATTGAGCTTGTTCAATTATTGAGAACTTCTTTTTGAAAATGCAGGTCGTGCCGTCTCGGTTCGTGGCGTTGTGGAGGGTGGCCAACCGGCTGCGAGCTACTGCCGTCGAGGCACTTGTCGGCGGTCGAGGTCGTCAGGTATGAACCTTGTGCCTATTTCATTTTTTAAATTTTGATTTTCCAACTTTTCTTGTGATTGCTTGAAATGATTGACATGAGCCAATTTTGTTGTTTATAGGGAGAACGCGAGCTGGAGCGAGAGTTGACCCAGTCTCGGGAGGAGACAGCTCGCTTGTTGAGGGAGCTCGAGTTTCGAGATGCCGAGATCGCCGCTCGTACGGCGAGGGTTGCAGAGCTGGAGGGTGACCAGCAGTAGTTTTGTGTAGCTTTTGTTTGTTTTTTGCACATTTGTACATTTGGACCATCATTTTGAACATTTTTTGACTTTGTTTGGGGCGAGAGCCCCCAGTTTGTTGCACATTTCCCTTTTTTGGTGTATATAAGATGGCCTGAGTGCCTTTGCTGCTGGGTTGCGTTGCTTGTACCTGCAGGTTAGCTTTGAGCAGGTTTGGTAGATGACGGTTTACGCCGTCATGCTGCCGAATTTTACATAGAAATCACGTAGAACATACATTTGTACATACATAGCCTGAATTAGCGCAAAATGGAAGACTCAAAAGCACGTAAAAAAATGCAAAAATTTTGCCGGAAATGACCGGACGGTAGGGAGGGTTACCCCTAAAAAAAAGAAAAAAAAAGAAATCTATAAGTTAGAAATGAAATGAAATAAGTATGTACATTTTGAAATGAATTGAATTATAATGAAAATTATTTCCTAAAAAAAAGAATTAAAATGAAAATGATTTCTTAAAATGAAAAGTGCAAGTGTGGTAAAATGGCGGAAATGTCGATGTCGCCTCGAAATGAGTGCCTGCGAAAGTAGTAAACATGGAATATGGTAATTCCCGCGTATTTACCAAAATAATAACCCATAAGAATAGGAAATTATTCGTCACGGAATTAGGAAAGATCCAACGCGGAAAATCACAGAAGTCACACTGAGGAAGAGGCGCAGCAAGAGCTGCGTCCCTTTGAAGAGGCGCAGCAGGTGCTGCGCCTGTTCCCAAGGTGCTTGGTTCTGGCAGATTTTTGGAAACAGAAATTAGTATAAATAGAAACGTCGATGGAGCTTTTATTCACACAAATCTTCCGTCTTTTCTTCGTCTAATTACATAAAATCCTCAAGATAACTTTCATCATGAATACTTTGGAGATTCGCGTGAAGGAATGGACCAATGAATTTTCGAACATGGAAAACAATGACATGGGTGCTTATAATTTTGGGTCTTTGTTGAGCTTAAAGCTTATTAAGGTTGTCAAACCGTTCTTGGATGCTTGTCTTGACTATTGGGACCCAAATTACCATGTTTTCGCGTTCTCTGGAGGTGATATTTGCCCATTTCCTGAAGAGATTGCCGCTATTGGTGGGTGGGATCCCGAACACTTACCTGCCATTCCCTCCACTTCGCAAGGGTATAAGAGCAATTTTAGAGACTTGCTTGGATTGACTAGACTTGAGGTGGACCGTCTAGTTACCTCGAAAGGCGTGAGAATGTTGGACTTCATTGATCGATTTATCAACAGGGCCGACCCCACCGTTTCTCATGTTGCTAGGCGGAGGGCATTTGGCTTTTGCTTGTTACATGTGTATGTCTTCCAAGGGCATGTTGATGAAGACTTGAGAGGCGATCCCCGACTTCTGGGCCTTGTTGAGCAAATGGAGCTGCGCAGGAGCCCAGCTTGTTTATGCTTAGGAGAGATTCTTTTGGGCTTGGATAATAGGAAATCCAACCATGATCTGCCGTACTTGGGAAGTCCCGTCATTCTGCAGGTTTGGCTTATGGAACGGCTCCGATTGATAGAGCTCCCAGTTCATGTTCTTTCTTATCATGCTCGCTTGATCGCGATGAGGACGAGGTTGTATATGGTGGACTTCACTCGTGTCTGTGATTATTGGAAGAACAAACTGAAGAGCGACGACGGTCCTTTGATCAGGTGGATTGTACCGTGGTGGCACCTTAAATCCGTCACTGGAGTGTCTTCTTTGGATCCCACTAGGTCCGTGCGCATCACTGGATTGGAGTTTATGGTGTGCATCTTCCCGGAAAGGCTGATGAGACAAGTTGGGCTGAAGCAGACGATCCCGAAGCTTGATACTGTCCCGCAGACTGCTGTGGCGCTTACTACAGAGAGCTGAAGAGAGTGGGCCATTAAATGGGCCCAAAGAAACATGTGGTTCTTGAATTTCTCCGCCAATGCTTTGTGGGTGTCGGATTCTTATCTGCAATGGAGAAAGGCTACTACTTCGGAAGAGCGCGAAAGGTTGAGGAAGCGCGAGCCTGTTGACTACAAGGTGCGCGAGGTAGAGAAAGAGAAGGAGAAGCATCTGACAGAGGGAGAAGAAGAAGCCGGGTTTCAAGTTATTCATCCTTCGAAGAAACCAAAGACTACTCCTGTCGCGGAAATGGTGATTGGCAAGAATGGAAAGTCTAGGCCTCGAGAAAGACCGTTGATGATTAGGTCTGACGTGGCGCAAGAGCGTCCGGCTCGAGGTCGTGACAAGAAATATGACAAGAATGACAAGGGCAAGGGGAAGATGGAGGAATAGCCCGAGTCTCTTTATTATTTGATTATTATTATTATTGTTGTTGTAATAAAAAGGTGGGATTTTTAGAATCCTAGCCTATTCTATTTTTATTATGTAGTGTACTATTATTATAAGAATGAATGAAATAAAAAAGGTTAGATGGTTATGAAACCGTTGTGATTTTCTATTTATTATTCTTGTCGAATTTCAAATGCAATGCAAGTGTCCTTCTATTTACATTTTAGAAATAAATGGGTTGAATCCTGTGAAGGATTGCCTACGTATTCACTTAAAAAATGAAATCAAACCCTTGCGCGTAGTTCGAGTAAATGTAAAAGAATAATTGTTCTAAGCAAGAGCTTGTAATGAACTTAGAAAATAAGCATGAGCTTTTGCTAGTTCTGAAGGTGCAGATCAGTTTATTTGATGATATGAGGATGACAAATATGTCAGGATGCAGGAGCATAACGACATTAGCTTTTTTCAGCTTGGCCAGGGGTCGTTTATTTAGTGCCACAAGAGCGACACGTGGGGTTACGCGAGGCGCGTTTTTGTTCCTATTCTAGGCATAGTACCGTTTCAGTTGGTCAAGGTTTGTCGGGTTGGAGAACTCATTCCCGTCTAGGTCTGTGATTCTAACCGCACCCCCTGGAAGTATGGATTTGACTAGAAATGGTCCGACCCAATTAGGTTTGAATTTTCCTCGTGGGTCGACAGGTAAAAGAGTTGTAACCGCTTTAAGCACTAAGTCTCCTTCCTTGATGTTTCTTGGCCTAACTCTTTTGTTGAAAGCTCGTTTGATACGTGCTTGATATGTTTGGACATTATTCAAGGCGCGTAGCCTACGTTCATCCAGGAGGATGAGTTCTTCATATCTATCCCTCTTCCAATCGGCTTCCGGGATTTGACTTTCGAGTAAAATACGCAAGGATGGTATCTCTAGCTCAACTGGTTGTACAGCTTCCATGCCGTAGGTCAAATAGAAAGGAGTAGCCCCAGTGGGCGTCCTAACAGACGTGCGATATCCCCACAAAGCGAAGGGTATCTTGCTTGGCCAATCTCGATAGTTGTCAATCATTTTCTTGAGAATTGTGACAACCTTCTTGTTTGCCGCCTCCACCGCGCCATTAGTCTGTGGTCTATAGGGCGAAGAGTGGTGATGCCTAATCTTGTATTTGGCTAGCAATTGCTCAGTCTCAGCTTGGAAATGTGATCCATTATCACTAATGATTTCATGTGGGCAACCGTATCGACAGATGATGTTGTTTTGTATGAACTTTGCCACATTTCTGGCTGTAAGACTAGTGTAGGAAGCCGCTTCCACCCATTTGGTGAAATAGTCAATGGATACTAGAATGAAACAGTGACCTCCTGTTCCAGCTGGGGTTATCTTCCCGATTATGTCAATTCCCCATGCAGAAAATGGCCAAGGAGATGTCATGGTATAGAGCAATGAAGGAGGGACATGTTGTACATTCCCGAAGATTTGGCAATTGTGGCAATGTCTTACGTATTTGATGCAATCGGATTCCATCGTGGTCCAATAATATCCCAAACGTGTGATTTTCTTTGCCATCATGGGCCCACTCATGTGAGGACCGCATTCTCCATCGTGGACTTCTTCCATCACCTTTCGCGCCTGTGAATGATCAAGGCAACGTAAGACTACACCAAGAGGTGTTCTTTTGTATAATTCCCCTTGCATGAGAATGTATTGGGAAGCGAGTAGGCGTATAGCACGTTGTCCCCTCTTGTCCATATCCGGTGGATAGGTACCATTAAGATTAAAATTCAGGATTGCTTGGAACCAGGGTTCCTGCGCTATTTCCTCTTCATCGGTGATTTGGTGTACGTAAGCTGGCTCTGACCGTCGTTCGATACACAAAGGCATTTCCACCATGTGATCTGGCATATTAATCAAAGATGCAAGTTTCGCAAGAGCGTCTGCAAATTGATTTTCTTCCCGTGGTAGGTGTAGATAGGTAACGTGATCAAAGAATTGGGCAACTTGGTCTATTCTAGCTTGATAAGGTGCGAGGCTTTCGCTTCGAATTTTCCAAGATCCTGTAACTTGATTGATGATCAATGATGAATCTCCGTGTACTCGGAGGTTTTTAATGCCTAAGCTCACTGCTGCTTGTAGTCCAATGAGACAAGCCTCGTATTCTGCAGCGTTGTTTGTCACCTCGAAGTCGAGTTTGACAGAGATTGGCGTATGCTCACCTTCAGGAGAAATGAGCAACACTCCTATTCCAAATCCTCTTAAGTTTGATGCTCCATCGAAGTAAAGGTCCCAGGAATCTACATCAGTTTGGAGTATGTTTTCATCTGGAAATGACCAAGTGTCTATCGTTTGTGCGTCATTGATGGGATTTTCTGCGAAGAACTCGGCGACGGCGCGCCCTTTTATGACTTTCAGAGGCACATATTTTAGGTCGAATTCTGAGAGCATCAAGGTCCATCTTGCTAGACGTCCGTTGAGGACGGGTTTCTCGAAGAGGTATTTGACTGGACCATTTTGGAGTATATTTTAACAGAGTAGCTAAGCATGTAATGGCGTAGCTTCTTTGTTGCCCACACAAGAGCGAGGCATGTCTTTTCGAGTTGTGAGTATTTGCACTCGTACTCCAAGAACTTCTTACTAAGGTAGTAGATAGCCCTTTCGTCACTTCCTATAGTTTGAGCTAGCATGGCACCCATGGCGGTTTCGGTTACTGTGAGATATAAACCAAGAGGTTGATCTCGTTGTGGTGGCATGAGCACTGGTGGTTTAGCTAATATCTCCTTGATTCGGTCGAACGCTTTTTGACAATCATCATCCCACATGGTGTGGTCCGTTTTCTTGAGCTTTTTGAAGATAGGCTCGCAAATCATGGTGAGTTTCGATATGAATCGACTTATATATTGCACTTTTCCCAGGAATTCCCTGACTTCTTTTTCTGTTTGAGGTTGTGGCATTTCGATCAGAGCTTTGATTTTAGAAGGATCTATTTCTATGCCTCTTTGACTAACGACGTATCCCAGGAGTTTGCCAGATGTTACCCCGAATGTGCATTTTTGAGGATTGAGCCTTATGTTGTACTTTCGTAGCCTCGCGAAGAATTTGCGAAGGTTCGCAATATGCCCCTCTCTTTCCTTGGATTTGACAATCATGTCGTCTACGTATACCTCAACTTCTTTGTGCATCATATCATGTAAGAGTGTAGTTGCGGTGCGTTGATATGTAGCTCCGGCGTTGATCAATCCAAACGGCATGACCGTATAACAATAGGTTCCCCATTGAGTGACAAAGGCGGTCTTATGCATATCTTCCATGGCCATTTTGATTTGATTATAACCCGCGTACCCATCCATGAAGGATAGTAACGCGTGATTTGCGGTATTGTCCACCAATATGTCAATGTGAGGTAGAGGGAAGTCATCTTTTGGGCTTGCTTTGTTCAAGTCTCTAAAATCAACACAAACACGGATTCTCCCATCCTTTTTGGGTACGGGTACTATGTTAGCTACCCAGTCAGAATACTCGGAAACTTTTATGAACCCGGCTTTGAATTGCTTGTCAACTTCTTCTTTAATCTTGAGAGCCCATTCTGTCCTCATTCGTCGAAGCTTCTGATTCACAGGTTTGAAACCTGGCTTAATCGGAATCCTATGTTCGGCGATATCCCTGTCGATCCCTGGCATGTCTTTGTAGGACCAAGCGAAAACGTCTTTGAATTCATTCAGGAGGTCTATGAAATCGGCCCTTTCGGTAGAGCTCAAGGTAGTCCCTATCCTAAGTTCTTGGGGTTCTAGTTCGGTTCCTACGTTGATGGGTTCGGTGTCCTCTATTACTGGTCCCCCTTCCCCTTCCTGTAGTATTTCTTTGGCTACGTAGGGAGGTATTTCGGTCAAGTCTGGGTCTTGGTCATCCTCAGTATCATCGTAAATGCAATTGCACTCAAAAGAACACAAAGAGTAAGCGAACCCGATTTATTCATATTAAAATTTGAGTAGAGTTGAAACAAAGAAGCCAACCGATCCATGGTCGGTGGCGGCAAAGGGACAATGGTTGGGGGGCATTTCCCGAACTACTGTGACTACTCGAGGCTAAGCTAGGAGAAACAAAGGGAGTGGGGATGACGACAGGAGTAGACTCTCTAATGACTTCTCTAGACTCCGACTCTGACTCCGAATCCGACTCGAACTCATCGTCTTCTGGTTCTCCTTTGAACATCTCTCCTTCTCCAGTGGTGAGCTTGAAGAGTCTTCCTTGATTGTTGGTCCATTTGATTGATTTTCTCCATCCTTTCTGCTGTTTTGCGTTGGTTTTGTGATTAACGCGGTGGGGTTGAAGCGATCGTCCTGAAGTATCATGGTAATGATCTCATCCTGCGCGGCCCTAACAAATCGATCTTCTCCGAACAACAGGCTAACAGCTTGTTCGTCTAAGCAAGGTGCTTGACGGGTTTTGACGGTAGGAACTGTTTCTGGAGGGATGAAGTAGCAATCGTGAAAGATCTCGATTCCGGCTAGCTTCCTCTCGAGGTAATGCCAAGGCTCGAGAAATCCATGAAAGAGTTCTAGACTTTCTTCTTGGACAAAGTACCCATTTAGAGTAGGGAGATAGGGTCGCATTTGGACTCCTACATACTTACGGTTTTGGACTTGAGCAAGCATTTCGAGAACCTCCTCTCTAGTGGGTTTGTACCCTAGTCCAAGTGGTATTCTCTTTGAGTTGCCTTCCTTATATGGTGCGAAGGTATTTTTCCGAATGGGGTTCAAAGGCATTCCGGGGAAGTATCCCTGGGGTTTGAGTATGTGGTTGACCACCAAGTTGGAGTAGGGATCATAGTATAAGGGTGCCAACTCACTTTCTATGACGCTTACACTTTGGAAGCCCCCAAGTTCGTATACGGGATCTGCAAGGACTTGATTGTTCGACTGTTTTTCGATTATCGCTTTGATGGGTGACGAAGTGATCGTCACTACTTTGCCATTTAGTGGGATCTTGATCTTTTGATGAAGAGTGGATGTTACCGCTTTGGAAGCGTGAATCCATGGCCTTCCCAGAAGTATGTTGAAGGAAGCCTCGATGTCCACTATTTGGAAGTTAACCTTTCGTTAAATTGGCCATGTGGCTATGTTTAGGTTAACAAGTCCTACTACCTTCCGTCGTGTACCATCATATGCGCGCACACCTTGATTGGTAGGGGTCCAATCCGACTCTTTCATGCCTAGCTTGTATGCCGTTTTGAGGGGTATGACGTTGACCGCAGAGCCATCATCTACCAAGGTCATTGGCACGTTCTTATTTAGACAAATGACAGTGATGTATAGAGCGAGGTTGTGACTAGCGCCAAAAGGTGGCAAATCTTCGTCTGAGAAAGTAATAGGATTACTTAGCCTCGGTGATTCTTGGAAGACCAAGTTGACTACATCTTCAGGAGTGGAGTTATGTGCTACATTTAGTTTGGCCAAAGCTTGCAGTAAAGCTTGGCGATGTGGGAATGAGCTTGCTACTAATTGCCAGACTGAAAGATCAGCCTTTGTCTTCTGTAATTGCTTGAGCAAATGGTCAGTGGAGTCATCTTCGTTATCATTTGGTGTGACAACGTTGGTGGGACCATTTTGAGTAGTGCTTTGATACGGACGACCCGAACGAGTTAGGTGGTCCACATCTTGGTCTTCACCGTTTTGGACTATTTCTTTGACTAGGGAGTTTTCAGTGAGATACTCGTCCTCATCATCATCGGCCCAAACTCCATGGATCGTAGCTAGTTCCCTCATTCTCAGGATATCATCTTCTAGTCGTATGATTTGGTCGACTAATTTATCAACCACAGTGATTATTTCTTGCATAGTAGCATTTGGAGAGAAGATTAGTGGCACATACTCTTTAGGTGTTGCATCGGGATCATGTAAAGTTGTCACCACATTTTCTAATTCCCAAACTTGTCTATCCACACTCCTTGCCCATGTGATGAAGTCGGAAATGGTAGGGGATATAGTAGAGTAGAACCCTTCATTCTCGATTGCATGGATTTCATTTTTGATTGGAGAAATGAGGTGTGAGCAATCTAAGGTAGATTCGTCACTTGTAATCACTAGAACTCCAAGAGGATTCTGAGTGTTGTTGGGTTTAACTCCCGGTGGTATTGGCAATCGACCATCTTCAATCATGTCTTGAAGCACGTTTTTCAACTTGTAGCATTTTTTTGTATCGTGCCCCTTGCCTCTATGGTATTCGCAGTACGAGTTCTCGTCCCAGAATTTGGATTTTCTTTCGAGCTCGGGAGTAGGCTCAATGGGTTTTGTCTTGATTCATTAACCTTTTTAAAGCGTTGGAGTACGTGTCCCCAAGATTTGTGAACTTCCTTGGTGGGGTAGTTGTCTTAGATGACTCGAGAAGGTTAACTTCATCTGTCTTGCTAGTAGAGTCGTATGAACGACTTGTTGAACCTTGATAGCCTCGACCTACCGTTTTGGACAAAAGTCCTTTACGGATGTCATCTTCAATCCTTGTCCCTAGTACGGGTAAGTCCTTGAAACTTTTGATGTTCTGATATCTCAAATGGTTGGCATAGATGGGTTTGAGATTATCCACGAACTTCTCCACAAGGGTAGCCTCATCCGGGTGTTCCACTAGTTGGGTACTAGTCTTTCTCCACCTACTTAGGAAGTCGGTGAATCCTTCTTTGTCATTTTGGGTAAGAACCTCTAGAGTGCGCATGTTAACTTGGATCTCGGCATTATCCGCGTATTGTTTAGAAAACTCGATTGCGGCATCTTCCCAAGTAGCGACTTTCTTATGATCTAAAGAGTAGAACCATTGTTTCGGGATGGTGTCAAGAGATGAAGGAAAGATCCTTAAGAACATCTCGGGTTTGATGCCTTTGATAGACATGTAATCCTTGAAGGCACGGATGTGGTTCAAAGGGTTTTCGTGCCCCTTGAATTTAGGGATATCCGTCATATTGAAGTTAGTTGGCAATTTGGAATTGACAACCTCATACTTGCGATTATTCTCCATGTAAATGTCATTCCCCTTAAGGTACATCAATTGCTCCTCTAGATGTTGGAGTCTTTTCTCAGCCACAGTCATCCCCATGAGAGGATTTTCATCCTTGGATTCATCATCAGAGTTACCTAATACTTTACTTTCATGAGGAGGCAACCTTCCCTCTACGGCATAGATACGGCCTTCGATGAGCTCAAGGCGGTCATAGATTTGGTCTTGGGTGACTTGCATTTGGGCTAGCGCGGCGAGGATTCGATCATTACCATCTTGAAGTTGGTTGAGGTTTGTTTCGCTGGATCCCGGCATCTTGCGAACTGGATAAGATATCGGCGAGGAATCAAAACACGATCGACCATTCTAACACACTTGCTAATAGAAGAAATGTTTTGACTCGTGAAGTGGGTGTGTGCCACTTGTGTTGAGTGAGATTTGAAGAAAGACAAGGTTTTTTGAAAATGTGTGTCCTAGTCAACTATAGTGTAGTTGTAGGAGTGGACTCAAAGTGAGGTTTTGAAATGGGCTTGTGGCCCGAATTTTGACAAGACAAACGGACAGAGTTTTGACCGGATTTTGCGCTAATCAAATGGCCTATTTCGAAATTTTGATTAAGAAAAGGGGGTTTTGATTTTTGAAAAATCGTCATGGTTTTGTTTAGAAATGGTGATCACGTAAGGTACAAACATTTATACAAGCATTATAACGGGATGCTGAGTGCATTTAAAAGGGTTTTGGTTTAAAGGGTGGGTTGCCATACCGAACCATCAAACCCGAAGTCTGTGGAGAGGCTCGTGCCAAACAAGAGTAAGGCCGATTCCTAGTCCATTTCCTCAAGTAGTGAAGGCCCTTGATATAAACAAGAGTAAGCATCATGGTATGGATGACGTCAATCGCTATCCATCCTTAGGCCCAAATAAGAATTAAGACCTTTTAGACGGGACGATTGGTCGAATGGGTTGGGTTGGGCCTAGGAAGGCCGAGTAAACGATCTATGAAGACCGAGTTATGAAAACCGACAATTGTCTTGTACAAACTATTCCCTAACCTTGTTAAAGTTTCACCCTTGCTACACGTAAGTGTATTATCCCCAGCGGACTCGCCAAACTGTGGATAGCGGGCCGCCCACGGGGGCGCATGGGAGGAAAAGAGAGACAAGCGTTTGCATTTTTGTATGGAGTCGCCACCAATTTTTATGGGAAATTGGAACCGTTCGAATACCTCATGTCATGTCAAGACATAAAGTAGTGACATGAACACTAAGCAATCGTTACCCTTAGCATTCTATGTCTAGAATGACTCTCGTGGATGCCAATGAACACGGGTGCTCACGGAGATCTGGAGTACGGGGTGAGGGTACGTATTAGGAAGCTCTTTTGATCGAACACCTAATCCCGCCCGCCTCGATAGCGGCCTCTACTAATGATTAGGGAGTTTATTCGTACTTGATATATCGTCGATTGTATGCATGCAATGCAACATCCATAGATTAATCCTAACATGTGAAGATTAGAATAAGTCGGTGAGACAAGTAGTTTATCATACAATTAAGTCGAAGTAGGATTTAATGCTCAATTACATGTGAAAACATTCAAGCAATAAAAGAAATACAATAATTAAAAATTACAATAATGAAAATTACAATAATTACAATGGGTTAGGCGATTTATGTCGAAAATACCTTTAAAAACGGATAATTTGAGAAAAGAATAAAAGAAATAAAAGAATAAATGACGAACAGGAATTAGGCGATAATACAATTAATAGTTAATTAATTACGTAAGCCGAATAACTAAGTCAAGGCAAAGACGGAGTTCAGGGACAGAACTCAACCAGGAACAGGCGCAGCAGAGCTGCGTCCTTTGGAAGAGGCGCAGCAGACGCTGCGGCTGTTGCTTTGCTCAGTTCTGGCTGTGAAGCCGTAATTGCAAGCCGTTAATGCTAATTGGTGATTTTAAAGATCGATTAAATTTTATTTACTCGGATGGAAGTGATTAATGGGTTATTTAACATATGAAGGGGTTATGAAAGCAATAAAATATGAGTGAGACGGAATTAAGATGGATTGATTACAGAAGTGAACAATATTAACAAGCTTCTCAAATTGATTTAATTAATTAGGTATAATGGATTGACGACAAATATGCGATAGATACGATAAAAGACAGATGAAAACTATATCAAAGACGAATTCCAGAAACTCAATATTGAACAAATCGAATCTCTACAACCCGGGATTGAATTTAATGACGAAAACCCGCAAATATTGGATTATTTGGGATTTAAGTCGGATTTAACAATGAATTAAGCGTGTGGATGAATGATAAATATACGTGTGAATTATATGCTATTGTGAAGAGTTATCAAACAAACGAAAACAAATACAAGCAATAACGAATAACAAAGGACGAAGGAAGAAGAAAGGAAGCAGGAACTGCGGCAGCCTCACGAAGAGGCGCAGCAGGTACTGCGCTCCTTCGAAGAGGCGCAGCAGTTGTTGCGTCCTTTCTCGACGTCTGTCTACTGGAAATCCGTAAAAAAGGTTTCTTTGAAGACGGTTTTAGAAATCGGTTTTAATAGATGTTTTCGATATAACTCTTACATTAATTGATACAAAAAGTAAATACAATAAATAAAAGAGAGATTTACACCCTCAGACTTACATGTTGACGAAACGAGAAGGACTAAGATATCGATTAGTGATGCTCGACGCGAATGTAAAGAAAGTGCCCTCGTAAGTGGAAAACGATTAATTAATTAAGTTGATTGATGTGGAGTTGGTCAAATTGGTCGGTCATGCAAACGAAAGGCTGGTACTCAGAAAGATCCGAGTTTACGTGGTCGAATGTTCAAGCACGTAGACTCCAAAAAGTAAGAACGAAGTCTAGAATGCAAAGGGAGAAGAGAAGGGCGGACACTCGCGTGAGAAATATGAGGAGCGAAGGCTCCTATTTATACTAATCACGTGAAGGAATAGGGTTTTCGGAGACTCTTTGGAAGTGAATCTTGGAAAGATATGAAAAAGATACGAGAAATACGCAGAAAAGGGCCTGGGAAGAGGCGCAGCAGCCACTGCGTCTCTTGGAAGAGGCGCAGCACCTGCTGCGTCTGTTCCCAAGCGGTTTCCTCCTGCGAAAGCAAGATTTCCGTGTTTAAGTTATTGTAGGAAGGAAATAAATTGGTTTTCCTTAATATCTTATGTGAATATTACGGAGATTTGTTTACCAAAGGATAAAAATTGTGAAATATGGAGTAGAAATATCCGGAACATTCCAGAACATTCTGACTCGGGATTTAACGGTTATCAGAAAATGAAGACGGTTTTAGGCCCGGACTCCAAATGTACTCTAATTACTGTCAAAACGACCGTATCGACACGTAGATGACAACTAAGAGGTAGACATTAAACTAAGGTAGACTCTTCACTTGTGATCACTAGAATTCCAAGACGATTCTGAGTGTTGTTGGGTTTACCTCCCGGCGGTATTGGTAATCGACCATCTTCAATCATGTCTTGAAGTACATTCCTCAATTTGTAGCATTTTTCTATGTCGTGCCCCTTTCCCCTATGGTATTCACAGTATGAGTTCTCGTCCCAGAACTTGGATTTCTTTTCGGGTTCGGGAGTAGGTCCTATGGGTTGGAGTTTGCCTTGCTTCATTAACCTCTTTAGAGCATTTGAGTAAGTGTCCCCAAGATTTGTGAATTTCCTTGGTGGGGTACTCTTTTTGGATGGCTCGAGAAGGTTAACTTCATCGGTCTTGCTAGTGGAGCCATAAGAACGACTTGTTGAGCCTTGATATCCTCGACCTACCGTTTTGGACAAGAGCCCTTTACGGATGTCATCTTTAATCCTTGTTCCTAGTATGGTTAAGTCCTTGAAACTTTTGATGTTTTGGTACCTCAAGTGGTTGGCATAGATGGGCTTCAAGTTGTCCACGAATTTCTCCACAAGGGTAGCCTCATCCGGGCGTTCAACTAGTTGGGTACTAGTCTTCCTTCACCTACTTAGGAAGTCGGTGAAACCTTCTTTGTCATTTTGGGTAAGAACCTCTAGAGTGCGCTCGTTAACTTGGATCTCAGCATTATCCGAATATTGCTTAGCAAACTCGATCGCGGCATCTTCCCAAGTAGCGATCTTCTTGTGTTCTAAAGAGTAGAACCATTGCTTTGGGATGGTATCAAGAGATGAAGGAAAGATCCTTAGGAACATCTCGGGTTTGATGCCTTTGATAGACATATAATCTTTGAAAGCACGGATGTGGTTTAAAGGGTTTTCATGCCCCTTGAATTTAAGGATATCCGTCATGTTGAAGTTGGTTGGCAATTTGGAATTTACGGCCTCGTACTTGCGATTATTCTCCCTATAAATGTCATCCACGTTAAGATACATCAATTGCTCCTCTAAGTATTGGAGTCTTTTCTCAGCTGCAGTCATACCCATGGGAGGGTTTTCGTCCCTGAAGTCATTCACGAAGTCATCAACTACTTCACTCTCTCGAGGAGGCAACCTCATTTCTACGGTATACATTCGGCCTTCGATTGTGTCGAGGCGGTCATACATTTGATCTTGAGAAACTTGGAGTTGAGCTAGCGCGGCTAGGATTCGATCATTACCATCTTCGAGTTGATTGAAGTTCGCGTCACTTGTTTCAGGCATCTTGGAAACTGGATAAGAGATCGATGACGAATCAAAACACGATCGACCATGCTAACACACTTGCTTGAAAAGAAATGTTTTGACTCGATGAAGTGTGTGTGTGTGCCACTTGTGTTGAGTGAGTTTTGAAGAAATGACAAGATTTGAAAAATGTTGGTCCTAGTCAACTATAGTGTAGTCTTAGGAGTGGACTCGAAGTGAGGTTTTGAAATGGGCTTATGCCCGAAATTGACTTGACAAACGGACAGAGTTTCGACTCGGTTTTGCGCTAATCAATGGCCTTTTTCAAAATTTTCAAGTTGAAAGGGATTTTGATTTTACAAAAATCGTCATGGTTTCGTTTAGAAATGGCGATCACGTAAGGTACAAACATTTATACAAGCATTATAACGGGATGCTGAGTGCTTTTAAAAGGGTTTTGGTTTAAAGGGTGGGTTGTCATACCGAACAATCAAACCCGAAGTCTGTGGAGAGGCTCATACCAAACAAGAGTAAGGCCGATTCCTAGTCCATTTCCTCAAGTAGTGAAGGTCCTTGATACAAACATGAGTAAGCATCATGGTATGGATGACGTCAATTGTTATCCATCCTTAGGCCCAAATAAGAATTAGCACCGTCTAAACGGGACGATTGGTCGAATGGGTTTGGTTGGGCCTAGGAAGGCCAAATGAAACGGTCTAGGAAGACCGAGTTATGAAAACCGACAATTGTCTTGTACAAACTATTCCCTAACCTTGTTCAAGTTTCACCCTTGGCTACACGTAAGTGTATTATCCCCAACGGAGTCGCCAAACTGTGGACGATGGGTCCACGGGGGCGCTTGGGAGGAAGAGAACAAGCGTTTGCATTTTGTTGGAGTCGCCACCAATTTTATGGGAAATTGGAACTGTTCGAATACCTCGTGTCATGTCAAGACACAAAGTAGTGACATGAACACTAAGCAATCGTTACCCTTAGCATTCTATGTCTAGTATGACTCTCGTGGATGCCAATGAACACGGGTGTTCACAGAGATCTGGAGTAAGGGGTGAGGGTACGTATTAGGAAGCTCTTTTGATCGAACACCTAATCCCGCCCGCCTCGATAGCGGCCCCTACTAATGATTAGGGAAGTTATTCGTACTTGATATATCGTCGATTATATGCCTGCAATGCAACATCCAAGTTTTGATCCTAGCATGTGAAAATTAGACTAAGTCGGTGAACAATTAATTTATCATACAATTAGGTCGAAGTTGGGATTAAGTTCAATTATATGTGAAAACATACAAATGATATAAAGCATAATGGAAAATACAATAGAGGAAAATTACAATAATAAAAATTACAATAATTACATTGGGTTTGGCGATTTATGTCGAAAATACCTTTAAAACGGATAATTTGGGAAAAAGAATAAACGAATAAATTAACGAACAGGAATTAGGCGATAATACGGATAATAGTTAATTATACGAAAGCTAATAAACTAAGGTCAAGGCAGAACGGAAGTTCAGAGACAGAAGCCAGCCAAGAACAGGCGCAGCAGAGCTGCGTCCCTTGGAAGAAGCGCAGCAGTTGCTGCGTCTGTTCCTTGGCTCAGTTCTGGCTGTGAAGCCGGAATTGCAAGCCGTTAATGTTAATTGATGATTTTAATGATCGATTATGAACAATTGACTTGGATGAAAGTGATTTGCATATTATTTACATGTGATTGAGGTCATAAAAAACAATAAAACATGGATGAGGCGGAATTAAGATGAATTAATTATATGAAGGAAAGATTGATTAGTGACATGGGTGAATTAATTAGGTTAAACATGATGAATTAACGACGAACTAATGACGAATATGATAATAAACAAGTAAGAATATATCAAAGGTCGAATTCCAGAAACTCAATATGAATGAATCGAATTTCTACAACCCGGTTTGACTTTAATGACGAAAACCCGCAAATATGGATTACAAGGGATTTAAGTCGGATTTAAATGAGGAATTATATTCTAATGATGAGTAAATGATATACATGTGAAATTATTATGCTATTATATCAAATAATTGACGAAAACAAATGAAAACAAATAAAAAGAAGACGGATTTACAGAGGACGAAGGAAGAAGAAAGGAAGCAGGAACTGCCGCAGCCTCACGAAGAGGCGCAGCAGGTACTGCGCTCCTTCGAAGAGGCGCAGCAGTTGCTGCGTCCTTTCTCGACGTCTGTCGTCTGATAATCCGTAAAAAAGGGTTTTTAAACATGGTTTAGAAATCGGTTTTAATAAGTATTTTCGACATAAATCTTACATGATGATTACAAAAAGATAAAGAACAATAATAAAAGAGAGATTTACACCCTCAGACTTACATGTTTGACGAAACGAGATGAACTAAGTATACGTTTAGTGATGCTCGACTCGAATGTAGACGAAAGTGCCCTCGTAAGAGGAAATAAAACAGATTGATTAAAGTTGATAATTGTGGAGTTGGTCAAATTGGTCGGTCATGCAAACGAGGCTGGTACTCAGAAGGATCCGAGCTTACGTGGTCGAAAGTTCAAGCACGTAGGCGCCAAAAAGTAAGAACGTGGTCTTAGAATGCAAAGGGAGAAGAGAAGGGCGGACACTCGCGTGAGAAATATGTGGAGCGAAGGCTCCTATTTATACTAATCACGTGAAGGAATAGGGTTTTCGGAGAGACTTTGGAAGTGAATCTCGAAAAAATATGAAAAAGATACGAAAAATACGCAGAAAAGAACCTGGGAAGAGGCGCAGCAGGCACTGCGTCTCTTGGAAGAGGCGCAGCATCTGTTGCGTCTGTTCCCAAGTGGTTTCCTCCTGCGGAAGAAAGATTTCCGTGTTTAAGTTATGGAATAATGGAATAATCTTATTTTCCTTAATATTTTGTATGAATATTACGGGAAATTGTTTACCAAAGATTAAAGATTGTGAAATATTTATTAAAATATGGAATAGAAATATCCGAAACATTCCAGAACATTCCGACTCGGGATTTAACGGTTATCAGAAAATGAAGACGGTTTTAGCCCCGGACTCCAAATGTAATCTAATTACTGCCAAAACGACCGTATCGGCGCGTAGATGAAAACTAAGAGGTAGACATTGATGTTTGAGCAATCACTTGACGACAAACTTACGAACTGTCACAAATCGTTCTGCGTACCAAACATGCGGCCCAATCATCACCGAGTGGTTTGCGGGAGGTGTAGAAATGAGGTATCTACAAAATGCTGAAAAAATACTTCGATCGGGTTACATAAGTGCTCGATCGAGTAACTTTTTTGCTAATAACAATGAATGGTCGTCTAAATTTATTTCAGACGATATTTCTGCAATTAAGGTTAATTCCTTTGTTACTTCTTTTGCAGGTACTGATAGGTTGACGGACCCAGGAGGTGGGCATCATACGTTGAACTTGGAGACTGGAACAGTGTGGATTGATGACCCAGGTGGAAGAATAGACGAGGCTAGGCCATACAAGAAGAAAGCGCGCAAGAGGGCCAAAAGTGGAGGCCAATACGCTGCGATAAGTTGTTGTCCTCCTGTTGATGTGATGGTATGGAGGCCTAAAGTCAAGCTGATCGATGTTGAGGGAACCTCATTCAGTCAACAGCCTTGTCGCGGGCCACTGATTTGCGTGGGTGGATGAAGAAAAGAAGGTCGAGTTGGGACCTATCTGAAACCAGCGCTACCGGGAGGCAGCTCGGAATTTAAATTTATTTCTAGTTGTTTTTTTCAAACATTTTAGTTTTTGTTGCGTGCTTAATAATTGGTTTTTACAACCATACTCTGTGAACAATTGGGACTTGGTTTTTAGTAGAAATTTGTAGCCTGCAGGACCATTCGATCGAGTAATTCTTTTCCTCGATCGAACACGTTGGCAGCCATTTGTACTCGATCGAGTACTAACTTCTCTCGATCGAGTACCATCGGATAGAATTTGGTTGATTTGCTTCCTGTGACATTGTTATGGAGCTGCTTTGCGACCTCCCATGTTGCTGGCTGGTTTTGGGAGGTCCCTACTTCGCGTTATCTTGTAAGTTTTCCGCATCTACACTCTCTCTCCTTTTTAGTTTGCATTTCCTTTCCCTGTTTTGGGTACAATGAGGGTATTGTACGGTTTGGTTTGGAGAGGTTATGCATCCATATTTGTGTCTGCATCTTGTATTTATTTGCATTTCTGTTACCACGTTTAATTTCTGTATGCATTGCTTTTTTATTTCCATAAAAAATCAAAATCCCATAAAAATTAAAAAAAAAATCAAAAAATATTCACGTTTTATTTTGCATATAGGTTGAGTCGGAAGAGTAGATTTCTGTGATGAAATTGCACTTTAACTTGTGATTTTTACTTGAGCCTTGCATTTAATCGACGGTTATTAGCTGAGTCTTGCGCATATCTACGAGTTTTTGTTCAAATATAGCTGACTGTGTAGATTTGACCTGATAAATTGGCAACCTACTTTACAATTTCTGAGATTTAGAGCCATATGACCGGTGACATTCATGACCGGTTTACATAGGAATTGAGAGTAGTACTCCTTGCATAGCGTGTTCATCACTTTTGCACATTTATGAAATTCGATTTCTTGTCAATTGCATACATTCGGGTTTGTGGTCGGTGTCACATGCAGGGAGGTGCTTGCAAATTTCCTTTTCTTACATTTTTTCACCCCTTTAGCTCCACTTAAGCCAAATATAGCCTTTTTGACCCATTAGCTACATCCATAATTAGCTTGCCTTGACAAGCTAGTTTAGTGTGACTGTTGTGGTATTTTGATCCATGTTGCGAGTTTGGCTCATTTTTATTGTCTGGAGTTGGTAGGAAAATGATAAAGGATGAAGAAAAGAAAAAAAGAAAGAAAGAAAAAAAAAACATGAAAAAGAGAAAAAAAATAAAAAAAGGACACGTGAGAAAAAAAAATCAGAAAAAAGAGTTGGAAAAAATTGAAAAAATATGTGTGAAAATCTCACGTGAAATCAGAAGAGAAAAAGTTTGAAAAATTTTGAGTTTGGTTGAATAATAGAGACCGACTGTGCTTATTTTTATCTTGTGACGGTCTCCCTCCTCCGTTTTATTCATATATTTTTGAGGAGATAGTGTAATTGGACAGTGAGTTGTGGTCCAATGAGGGGCACTTGTACTTTATTTTACAGTCAGTTGAGATTCGGATGGTCTTATATGGCCTTGTTTAGGAACTAGCTTGACGCTTTACCTTCACATTTCCATAATTTGTTTTGCCTTTTCTCACCTGAACCTGACTTTCCCATATCATTTGTAAGCCCTCGGCTGTGACGGACATTGTTGGTTGGAATGTGTGTATAGTACTTGAATCGTCTATCATTTTTATTGCATGCATGTTATGTAGGTCGTAGTTTAGGTGAGTGGCTGTATTCTCTTTCTCTCTTACATACATATTCACCCTTTGCTTCATGAGAGAAGAGTGACCCGTGAGAGTCCGATTTTGTCGGTCTTGCAAGATCGATAGGTCAGCTTTATTTATGGACATCATACAACTCGTTTGCGTATTGACTGATGTGGCTATGACTGTTGATTTTTGTTTGCATTAATTGGTTCGAGTAGACAGGTTATAGCTAATCTGAGTTTTCATATCCGTTCCATTAGTTTGCATTTAATTTGCTTGGGGACAAGCAAATGTTTGGATTGGAGAGATTTGATGCGTGCATTTTATATAGGTATTTTGTCCTTCATTTGCACGCATATCAATGCATTTTGTGTGGTGTTTGGCTACAAATGTTCCCCAAATGGTCTACTTTGGTTTGTCTTGTATTATTTGCAGGTATGAACCGGAAAGTAGCGTAATCAAGCCTAAAACATGTACCTATGCATGCATTTAGGAGATGAGTTGAGTCGGAGCCTTAGGACTACTATTTTGAGGTGCGCAAAGAAGTAAGATAGCTAGGCGAGCAAATGAAGAACTTCAAATTGCTAGTGCCTAATTTGAAGAGCCATATCTCGAGTTCTACAACTGATTTTCAGGTGATTCTAATTGGAGATGAAATATTGTCCTCTTAGCTTTCCAACGCCACCGGAAACGCTCTGTTTGCCTAAGTAACGAAGAAATGGCAGCCGTTTGAAGTTCAGTGCGCGAAGTAGGAATTGTGCGCTGGAAAGTACTCGATCGAGTACAATTGTGTTCGATCGACTCCTTTTTCTACTCGATCGAATGGGGACCTTTTGATAAGTGTTAGATCGAGTACCTAAAGTACTCGATCGAGAGGTTTTAGCTTGGATTTGTTCGATCGAGTGATATAAAAGTCCTCGATCGAGTATTTAGCTATTATACTCGGGATTTTTATCCCGTGATAGGTTTAGTTTTGTTAATTTTCACTTCCCTATATAAGGGAGTCGTAATTAGGTTAATAGACACTTCTTCTTTTACCTTTTAATACTTCTCTTTTCTCATACACTCTTCACTGTTAATCACTTTTTCTCTTCCCTTTTATCTTTGCTTTGCTTAGTGGATTGATCTTTACGCCGGATTGCTTTAGATTGTAATCGTCCTTTCTTTCTTAATCTTAATCTTATTATTTGTTTGCTTTAAATTCTTGCTTTCTCTCTTTAATATTTCTGCCCTAATCTAGTTTATGCTTAATCATCTTTATTCCATCATGCTTTTGATTAGTATGCTCATTATTATTATTGTTGACGCCATTAGTAATATGAGTAGCTAATTTCTTCTATGTTAGGACTAGGGAATCCATGGTAGGATTGTGACGATGTAGCGAATAGACTAGATGGTTTACTTGTGAGAATTTGTCCCCATAGCAATATAACTGTACACCAATTTAGTTGAATGCATACTTCTAAATTACATTAATCTAGTTAATTTCGTTCCTGGATCGGAAGATTGGAATGAACAGATCTGCTATGAAAAGTAGACTACCCTAATGAGGTTGGAAGTTAAGTTAGCGGAAATCTAGGATAGAAAGTGGACCGAAAGGACCTTTCCTGTATCCTTCTCACAGTAGATTGTCTAGGCTATCTGCAACTGAGTCGATAAACTGCCATGGTGAACCGAAATCCTGACATACTCTTTTTTATCTGATCACATTTATCATTCTCTTCCTTTACTGCTCTTACTTTATTTCTCTTACCCTTTGACTTCCAGTAGTTTAGAAAATCAGATATAAAAACCCCATTTGTGACTTAGATAGATAGATTACAGATAGATACCTTGCTTTCCTGTGGAGATCGACCCTATTTTTCACTAGCTTCTGTTAGTTATATTTAGGTTTATTTTTGGTACATAAACGACCGTATCAAATTTTGGTTATGCATCCATATCTGTGTCTGCATCTTGTTTTTATTTGCATTTCTGTTACCACGTTTAATTTCTGTATGCATTGCTTTTTTATTTCCATAAAAAATCAAAATCCCATAAAAATTTTAAAAAAAAATTCTAAAAAATCAAAAAATATTCACGTTTCATTTTGCATATAGGTTGAGTCGGAACGGTAGACTTTTGTGATGAAATTCCACTTTAACTTGTCATTTTTACTTGAGCCTTGCATTTAATCGACAGTTATTAGCTGAGTCTTGCGCATATCTACGAGTTTTTGTTCAAATATAGCTGATTGTGTAGATTTGACCTCATAAATTGGCAACCTACTTTACAATTTCTGAGATTTAGAGCCATATGACCGGTGACATTCATGACCGGTTTACATAGGAAGTGAGAGTAGTACTCCTTGCATAGCGTGTTCATCACTTTTGCACATTTATGAAATTCGATTTCTTGTCAATTGCATACATTCAGGTTTGTGGTCGATGTCACATACAGGGAGGTGCTTGCAAATTTTCTTTTCTTACATTTTTCACCCATTTAGCTCCACTTAAGCCAAATATAGCCTTTTTGACCCATTAGCTACATCCATAATTAGCCTGCCTTGTCAAGCTAGTTTAGTGTGACTGTTGTGGTATTTTGATCCATGTTGCGAGTTTAGCTCATTTTTATTGTCTGGAGTTGGTAGAAAAATGAGAAAGGATGAAGAAAAGAAAAAAAAACGTGAAAAAGAGAAAAAGAAAAGAAAAGGACACGTGAGAAAAAAAAATCAGAAAAAAAGAGTTGGAAAAAATTGCAAAAAAATGTGTGAAAATCCCACGTGAAATCAGAAGAGAAAAAGTTTGAAAAATTTTGAGTTTAGTTGAATAATAGAGACCGACTGTGCTTATTTTTATCTTGTGACGGTCTCCCTCCTCCGTTTTATTCATATATTTTTGAGGAGATAGTGTAATTGGACAGTGAGTTGTGTTCCAATGAGGGGCACTTGTACTTTATTTTACAGTCAGTTGAGATTCGGATGGTCTTATATGGCCTTGTTTAGGAACTAGCTTGACGCTTTACCTTCACATTTCCATAATTTGTTTTGCCTTTTCTCACCTGAACCTGACTTTCCCATATCATTTGTAAGCCCTCGGCTGTGACGGACATTGTTGGTTAGAATGTGTGTATAGTACTTGAATCGTCTATCACTTTTATTGCATGCATGTTATGTAGGTCGCAGTTTAGGTGAGTGGCTGTATTCTCTTTCTCTCTTACATACATATTCACCCTTTGCTTCATGAGAGAAGAGTGACCCGTGAGAGTCCGATTTTGTTGGTCTTGCAAGATCGATAGGTCAGCTTTATTTATGGACATCATACAACTCGTTTGCGTATTGACTGCTGTGGCTGTGACTGTTGATTTTTGTTTGCATTAATTGGTTCGAGTAGACAGGTTATAGCTAATCTGAGTTTTCATATCCGTTCCATTAGTTTGCATTTAATTTGTTTGGGGACAAGCAAATGTTTGGTTTGGAGAGATTTAATGCGTGCATTTTATATAGGTATTTTGTCCTTCATTTGCACGCATATCAATGCATTTTGTGTGATGTTTGGCTACAAATGTTCCCCAAATGGTCTACTTTGGTTTGTCTTATATTATTTGCAGGTATGAACCGGAAAGAAGCGCAATCAAGCCTAAAACATGTACATATGCATGCATTTAGGAGATGAGTTGAGTCGGAGCCTTAAGACTACTATTTTGAGGTGCGCAAAGAAGTAAGATAGCTAGGCGAGCAAAGGAAGAACTTCAAATTGCTAGTGCCTAATTTGAAGAGCCATATCTCGAGTTCTACAACTTATTTTCAGGTGATTCTAATTGGAGATGATATATTGTCCTCTTAGCTTTCCAACGCCACTGGAAACGCCCTGTTTGCCCAAGTAACGGAGAAATGGCAGCCGTTTGAAGTTCCGTGCGCGAAGCAGGAATTGTGCACTGGAGAGTACTCGATCGAGTACAGCTGTGTTCGATCGACTCCTTTTTCTACTCGATCGAATGGGGCCTTTTTTATAAGTGTTCGATCGAGTACCTAAAGTACTCGATCGAGTGGTTTTAGCTTGGATTTGTTCGATCGAGTGATATAAAAGTCATCGATCGAGTATTTAGCTATTATACTCGGGATTTTTATCCCGTGATAGGTTTAGTTTTGTTAATTTTCACTTCCCTATATAAGGGAGTCGTAATTAGGTTAATAGACACTTCTTCTTTTACCTTTTAATACTTCTCTTTTCTCATACACTCTTCACTGTTAATCACTTTTTCTCTTCCCTTTATTCTTTGCTTTGCTTAGTGGATTGATCTTTACGCCGGATTGCTTTAGATTGTAATCATCCTTTCTTTCTTAATCTTAATCTTATTGTTTGTTTGCTTTAAATTCTTGCTTTCTCCCTTTAATATTTCTGCCCTAATCTAGTTCATGCTTAATCATCTTTATTCCATCATGCTTTTGATTAGTATGCTCATTATTATTATTGTTGACGCCATTAGTAATATGAGTAGCTAATTTCTTCTATGTTAGGACTAGGAAATCCATGGTAGGATTATGACGATGTAGCGAATAGACTAGATGGTTTACTTGTGAGAATCTGTCCCCATAGCAATATAACTGTACACCAATTTAGTTGAATGCATGCTTCTAAATTACATTAATCACAGTTAATTTCGTTCTGAATCGGAAGATTGGAATGAAACAGGACTGCTATGAACAAAGAGACTACCCTAATGAGGTTGGAAGTTAAGTTAGCGGAAATCTAGGATAGAAAGTGGACCGAAAGGACCTTTCCTGTATCCTTCTCACAGTAGATTGTCTAGGCTATCTGCAACTGAGTCGATAAACTGTCATGGTCAACCGAAATCCTGACATACTCTCTTTTATCTGATCACATTTATCATTCTCTTCCTTTACTGCTCTTACTTTATTTCTCTACCCTTTGTCTTCCAGTAGTTTAGAAAATCAAATATAAAAACCCCATTTGTGACTTAGATAGACGGATTACAGATAGATACCATGCCTCCCTGTGGAGATCGACCCTACTTATCACTAGCTTCTGTAAGTTATATTTAGGTTTATTTTTGGTACAGAAACGACCGTATCACTCTTTCCTCTTTCCTTGAAGGATAATGCTAGGAAATGGTTGAATTCACATGAACCGGGTACTTTCACTACTTGGGAAAGATTGTCAAGGGCTTTTATCAACAAATTTTACCCTCCTTCAAGAACCGCTAGAATAAGGCATGAAATCCAAACCTTCAAGCAAAAGCATCTTGAAACTTTGAGTGAAGCATGGGAAAGATTTAGAGACCTTCTTACCTCTTGCCCACATCATGGAATCCCCAAATTGATGACAACTCAAATCTTCTTCAAAACACTTGAGCAAAGGTTTAGGGATATGATTGTGGCGGCCTCAGGTCGTAACTTTGACAATATGAAAAATGCCCAAATCACGGTGATGATCCAAAACATTTCCGACATGGAAATTAGATATAGAGGTAAAGAAGGTGATTAAGAGAAAATGAGTCCAGGAGTGAAGGACCTTCAAAGCTAGAATTGGAAAACATGCCAAGTTGGATGAATTGTCAAAGAAATTTGATAGCTTTTTGGTGGAGAGGAAGCATGAAAATGCTTATCATGAAAAAAGACCAAATCACCCCATGGTCTACTATGTTCAAGAGCCTAGGTCACCACCAAGGACCTACTCTCAACCAAGTTCTCCTCCAAGAAACTATCATCAATATGCTCCTACTTGTGAGAATTGTTGTGGTATTGGGCATTAATATTACACTTGCTCATCTTTTTCACAACAAGACCCATACCCACAAGAACCCTATTTCTTACAAGACCAACAACCTCATCATTTCCAACAACAACAAATTCCATATCCACCTTCATAAGAGCAATTTCAACAAACTTACCAACCTCCACTCATTGAACCTCCAAATACCAGCCCTCTCATTGAGAGAATGTTGGAAGAAATTGATGCTAGAGCGCAACAAACAGAAGCCCAATATGATCAACAATTCAAGAATTTGATAACTGAACTCACTAATGTCCAAGCTCACCAAAGGACATTTGATCCTCACATAGCCAATCAATGGACTTCAAACATCCAAAGGAAGCCACATTATTTGCCACTTCAAGGGCTTAACCCCAAGGATGGACTACCACTTCATCAACAAGTCCACTTGGTTACCTTGAAAAGTGGGAAGGAATTAGGAGGATCAATGTAGATAGTGAGTGAACAAATTGAGAAAGATGAAAATTCTGTCTTGGAAGAAATTGTGGTTGGCAAAGTGGTTGATCGGGAATTCTTGATTGGTCTTGAACCAAATGAAGAAGATAACCTTGGCCCTCCCATATGAGGGTTAGAGTAGTGTCCTCCACAATAAGTGCGTTTACATATTAAATCTCGTAAAAGGAATATCAGGGATTTATATTATTTATTTGTCAGCTGGTCATCGTTAATCGGTAATGATTGGCTGACTAGAGTTTGACATTAATGTCGTGTGACGACGGTGATCAGCTGATCCCTTTAGGTCACACCTATAGGATGACGCCCAAATTGGATAAATTAATTATTTGTATGAGATACGATATAATTAATTCCTTATATTAGTTGACTTTTAATAAGTCGTGTGAATGTATTATTTGATAACGGGTTACGAACTCGGGCCAAGAGGATATATTATTTAATTATGTGATAATTAATTAATAAATATAAATTAGAATTTATTAATTAATTGTTAATTAATTAGTTTTATACGATATGTGTGTATGATGTGAGGTGGAGATAATTAGCTATTTAAATTTACAAGAGGTTGTAAAATTAGCTAATAAGGGTTTATAAGATACATTTTATATTGATAAAATGGTCTAATAATTACTTAATGGTTAAGTGGTTATTAGTTGTTAATTTGTATTATTTAATTGTTAAATAATCAAATTAATATTTAATTATGTCAGATAATTAAATATAAAACTTATAAGCATTTGTGGGACAAATGTCAAAAATTGAAATGGACCCGGAGGGGACCATTTGGACAGATTTTTATACACTTCTTATACACTCATTGTGAGTGGAAAAGGTAGGCATTTCCCACTATCTTTTGTATGTGAATTGTTTACATCTCCATGCTTATAAATACCCAATTCCTTCCATCATTTCTCTTAGGTTGAAAATTTGAAGAAAATTGGTCTTTATATGCTTGTTGTGGATGGTTTATATACACCATCAATAGACCATATTTTTCTTCTTATTTTGTTCATCCTTTTATATTAAAACACATATAAAAGTAGACTAATAATATTATCAAAGTAATAATATAATTAGGACATCAAATATACATATATTAATACTCAAATAATATCTAGTCTATATTATTTGTAGTAATTTTTGGGTTGAATCTTGGGTGCCATCTTAGCAGATTACCTATTTTGGTAATTAAGGTGTTGGAGGATCATCCTTATTGTATAAGCTCAAGAACAACATCAAGGAAGGAGTCCTTGAGTTGTGCCCATATTTTACCATCAACAATGTAAGGATATTTTGTCTTAAGATGGTTTTATACCATCTCTTTTATATGTTTCTTTGCATGCATGTAGATTTAGACCACCTAAAATTAATTTATAATTTTGATATCATAAGATGAGTATTAATTTGGTCTAAATATCTAACAAGTTGTATCAGAGCATTGTTACATACATGCATGTTGTCTTAAGACGATTTTAGTAATTTATGAGATAAATTAATAAAATTGATATTATGTTACTAAAATTAGTTTTATCACATAATCTGGTCTTGCATGTAAATAATCTGGTCTTAGGATGATATGGGACGAAAATTTGATTTTTGTTATATTTTTCCACTTTTTATAACTTAAAATGGCATAAAATTGAATAAAAATGCATTAAAGTTAATTAAGAGTTAATTAAATTTGGTTGCATGTTAATTTTATACATATTTATTTAGAAATAACCACATGCATGTTCTATTTATGAGATAAGTAGATACTTTAAATTAATGTGATTAATTTAGGTAGTTTATTAATTTTTATTAGATAAAAATTGGTAAATAATAGTTATTTTGAAAATAAATATTAATTTAATTTTTGGGCTCGAAATTTTTGAATTTTTAGCTCCTGGAAATTGTTCCAAAATTTACAAAATTTTATTTTAAGTTATTTCAATTTTTATGGTTTAATTTAGAATTAAATCGTAAAAATTTCCGTTTTACCGATTAAATTGTAAAATCATTTTAAATAAATTTTAAAACCAAAAATTTTCACTTGCATGTCATTTTTGGTGTAAGACCAGAATGTTCATGGCCTTGAAATTTATTTTTCCATAAATTTTATAATTAAATGGAATTTTTCCATAATAATTGTGAATTATTATGTCTTTTTGTCATAATTTATGCTTTAAATCCCATATAACTTCAAGATAATTGTTGAGAATAATTATCTTGATATTAGACCAGATTAGTATCATTAGCATATCTTAAAATTGTTTTAAGAATTGATTATGAATTTTTATTGGTAAAAATTCCGTCAAAACAAGCTCAATTGATCGTTGTTGGTAAGTAAGACGATTTGGCATGTCATATTTACATAATGCATTTTTCTTATTCATTTAGATGAATTTTTTTTAGCATTATAATTATGTAATTTTTTCCTAATATGGCCATAGGTAGAAGTTGGTATTTCCCGTAATGTAAGGGAATATCGACTTGTTTTGTAATTAATTGCGATTTCGTATCGCCCAATTTGTAATTAATTAATATTTTTTATTTTAATTTTATTACAAATTGTATAATAGGGTATTGTTATGTAATTTAATTATTAGTAATTAGATGAAGCATCTAAAGACGGAGTTTTCATGAAGACGGTGTTTTCGGAAAGGCGTTCCGAAATCCTAAAGAAGGAGGCCATTTTATGAAGACTCAAGGGACCAAGGAGTTGGTTTCCGATATGTAATAGTTTTAGTTAATTAGATTAACTAGGTGGCCATATTAGGACTTGGTTGTTTATATTTATGCATTCATGCCAAATCGTCACTACATGTTTTTATTTTCTTGTTACCGATTTAATTGTCTAGCATTCACCAATTTCGTTCACTTAAAAGTGATAGACAATTAAATTGATAAGATCTCTCACATTTAGTTCAAAAAATTGAGATTAGCCTTACCAAATAATAGCACCTATGAATCCCTTCTTCATTAGAGGTAGGTTCGGATCACCGAGGTACACTCTTTTTACGTTGGGTAAGTAGGGTAATAAAAGTTATTACGCGTGAAAATTGGTTGGACTCAACGGAATAAATATGGGTTGAATCGGTCCACCGTGCCCATATTTATTTATGGGGCTAAAAGATAGATTTTAAGAAAATCCGTTAACCAAGAGTTCTAGTAGTAGAATCAGTCAAATTGTTGACTCACCAAATTTATATATATATATATATATATATATATATATATATATATATATATATGGATTGAATTGGTCCAGCGTGCCCGTGTTTATATAAAATTGGATCTTGGAATCATTTATATAATTCAGTGGGAGATCATTATATAAATGGGAACTTGTTAAATAGTTTTACAAGTTAAAAAAAAAATTTAGAGGATAAATGTTAATCTTTCTTTTCATTTCCTTTGTAGTAATCACGATGACTTCTACTAGTGAAACCGTCACCATAGCTAGAGATTCATGGCTACGTTCTTTTATGGACAAATATGTATTAAAAGCCGACGATAGTAATTTTAAAGATTGGGAGGAACAACTTCGATTAGCTGCCGCAGGTGATGGCAAATTACGCTACCTTGTCGATCCCTCTCCCCCTTCGCCTAGTTCTAGGGCCACTGTCGATGTAAGGGAGGCCTTTAATGATTATCAAAAGGAATCTGCTGCAATAAAAAATGTTTTGATTTTTTCAATGGATCCTGCTTTACAAAGGCAATGTGTCAAATTTTGCAATGCACATGAAGTATTCTCGAGGCTTTCAACTATGTTTTCTCAAGCCTCAAGGATAATTCAGTATGACACCGCACTTCGTTTCTTTGAGGATAACCTCAAAGATGGTCAACCTGTAAGTTCACACGTACTTAAAATGATTGAGTACGTGGAAACTTTAGAGGGGTTAGGATGCAAGATCCCCGACGAACTTGTCGTGGACCGAGTGCTCCACTCTCTCTCGCACGTCAAAGGATTTACCCAATTTAGGGTAAATTATAATATGACGAACATACGAAAGAGTTTACATGAGCTCCATTCTCTACTTGTACAAGCAAAGAAGGACATGGGATTGAGTGGGAGTACGAGGAAAGATGTGCTTGCGATAAATGTGAAGGGGAAGAAGCAGTTTAAGAGGAACGCAGGTAAGAAGCCTGTACAGGTGGAGGGCAAAGGTAAAGCAATTGCGAGTTGCTCTACCAAGCCTAAACCTAAGAAGGGTAATCCTCTTAAAGATACTTATAATTATTGTAATAACAAGGGACATTGGAGGCGTAATTGCACAAAATACTTGGATGACATTAAAGCTGGCATTGTGAAGCCAACATGTAATTTCTCAACCGAATATTTTATGATAGACATAAATTATGCTTCAAATACAACTTGGGTATTAGATACTGGTTGTGGTTCTTACTTGTGCAATCATTTGTAGGGCCTAAAAAGCATAAGAAAGCTAAACAAGGGTGATGTTGATCTCCGAATGGGTAACGGGTCTAAAGTAGCGGACGTCTCAGTAGGAACTTATGTACTTAACTTAGCTTCAGGGTTGCAGTTGTTTCTTAATAATTGTTATTTTGTACCAACATTGTCTAGGAATATAATATCAGTATCTGTGTTAGACACAGAAGTTTTTACTTTTGTTATCAAAGACAAACGTTGTACTTTTTCCCTTAATGGGATTCCATATAGCGAAGCTACTTCAATTAATGGTATTTATATTCTAGACACTTGCAACGTGTTTATCATTTAGATAATAAAAGACTCAAAACAGGTGATCCCGATCAATCTTATTTATGGCATTTTCGATTAGGACACATTAACGAGAAACGCATTAAAAGACTAGTGCCGTCTGGTATAATTAAACCTTTTGATTTTGAATCATTTGATACATGCGAATCTTGTCTTCTTGGCAAGATGACTCGTACACCTTTTCTAGGAAAAGGATCTCGAGCTAGTGAGTTGTTGGGTTTAATACACACCGATGTATGTGGTCCAATGACAGTCACTGCTAGAGGTAATTATGACTATTTCATTACTTTTACCGATGACATGAGTAGATATGGGTATATCTACTTAATGAGGTATAAAAGTGAAGCTTCTGATAAGTTCAAAGAGTTTCAGAATGAAGTAGAAAATCAATTAAATAAGAAGATTAAAACACTACGATTAGATCGTGGTGGGGAGTATTTAAGCAATGACTTTAGAGATCACCTTAAGGACAGTGGTATTGTATCCCAGTTAACTCCTCCTGGCACACCACAGTTAAATGGGGTGTGGCTGAAAGGAGGAATCGAACTTTATTAGATATGGTCCGATCAATGATGAGTCAAACTGAGTTACCTAAGTCATTTTGGGGTTTTGCCATTTTATCTGCTATACGCTCACTTAATAAAAGTCCCACTAAAGCAACTGATAAAACTCCATATGAGATATGGAAAGAGAAAATCCCGAATCTGCGATACATGAAAGTATGGGGTTGTATGCTTATGTCAAGAGCAAGTCTGACGATAAGCTTGCACCTCGTTCTGAAAAATATGTTTTTGTAGGCTACTCTAATGAAACTTGTGGATATTACTTCTACAATAATAGCGAGAACAAAGTGTTTGTGTCTCGTGAAGCTGTCTTTTTAGAAAAAGAGTTTATTTCTAGAAGACAGAGTGGGAGAAAATTTGAACTTGATGAAGTTCAAGAGCGAAAAACTGATATGACAATACAGGAAGATGTTCCTTCTACGTTTGAATCGGTTATTGTTCTTTCTGAACCTAGGAGGTCAGAGAGGGCTAGTCGCCAGCCTGATAGATACCTTGGTGTTATCGAGGAAGATGGTGACTATGAGGTTTTACTTTTGGAAAGTGATGAACCTAAGACCTACAAAGCAGCTATTACTAGTTCTGACTCTAAGCTATGGCTCGAGGCCATGCAATCTGAAATGAATTCCATGTACGATAATCAGGTATGGGACCTGGTTAACCTACCTAAAGATGTTCGACCCCTTCAGTGTAAGTGGATTTTCAAGATTAAAATCGGCATGGATGGACATAAAGATGTCTACAAAGCTAGATTGGTGGCAAAAGGTTTCACCCAGGTTCATGGTTTACACTATGATGAAACTTTTGCACAAGTTGCTATGCTTAGATCTATTCGGATAATGTTAGCGATTGCTGCATTTCATGATTATGAGATATGGCAAATGGATGTCAATACCGCCTTCCTGAATGGGTTTCTGGAAGAGGAAGTGTTTATGACACAACCTGAAGGTTTTGTTGATCCTAAAAATCCTAAAAAAGTATGCAAACTTAAGAGATCCATTTATGGTCTTAAGCAAGCGTCAAGGAGTTGGAATCATCATTTTGATCATCTTATTAAACAAAATGGTTTTTCTCGAAGTGTTGAGGAACCATGTTTATACATGAAGTTTAGTGGTAGTAAAGTTGTTTTCTTAGTTCTTTATGTGGACGACATATTACTCATTGGGAATGACGTAGATATGCTTGCTTCTGTTAAGAAGTGGTTAGGAAATCACTTCCAAATGGAAGATTTGGGAGAAGCTCAGCGCATCTTGGGTATCCGGATCTATAGGGATAGATCCAAAAGGATATTAGCATTGAGTCAAGAAGCCTATATCGATAAAATTCTTGACCGATTCAATTTGAAAAACTCCAAGAGAGGTTTTCTACCTATGGGCAGTGGGATCACTTTGAGTAAGTCACAGTGTCCTACTGAGCCTAAGCATATTGAACACATGAAATCGATTCCCTATGCTTCCGCTGTTGGATCGATCATGTATGCTATGATGTGTTCTCGTCCTGATGTGTCGTATGCTTTAAGTATGACGAGTCGTTTTCATAAAACTCCAGGTGAGAGTCACTGGATAGCAGTCAAGAATATTCTGAAGTACTTGAGAAGGACTAAAGATTCATTCTTAGTGTTTGGAACAGAATCTGAATTACGTATAAGAGGTTATACGGATGCCAGTTTCCAAACCGATAGGGATGATTTGAAATCCCAGGCTGGTTTTGTCTTTTTGTTGAACGGAGGGGCGGTTTGCTGGAGAAGTTTCAAGGAGTCTCGTGGATCACGATTCTACAACGGAAGCTGAGTGCATTGCAGCCTCTGAAGCTGCAAAGGAAGCTGTTTGGATTAGACAATTTTTAGAGGGACTGAAGGTAGTTCCAACCGCCGAGGATCCTATCATTTTGTATTGTGATAACAGTGGGCTATTTTTCAAGCAAAAGAGCCCAAGTCTAGACACGTACTTAGGAAATTTCATGTAATTAGAGATTTAATCGAAAGGAAGGAAATTATAGTTTGTAAGGTTGGGACAGCTGACAACATCGCTGATCCTTTAACCAAGCCTTTGTCTCAAGCTAAACAAGATAGTCATGTAGTTTCGATGGGATTGAGACGAATGTCAGAACTGTTGTAAATTATACGATATGTAATAATTAAGATATTGTATTTATTATTTTATATATGATAATTACATTTATCGTTGTATTCAATTTTTATATCTGAATTTAAATACTTTTTTTTGTCCAAATAGGTTGTAGTGACAACGTCGAACCCTATTAAAGTGAACTGGATTAACATTGTATTTTTGTCCCTAGTTACTTAATGAGGTGACGTCTCGGAGTGACTAGATTGTAAGGCGATAGATGACAAGTTCGACTGTCATATGGCCATTGAGATGGCTGGTCGATTACATATATAGGCAGATTGTGAGACGATTTGTCGGACAATGACCATTTATAGAGTCCTTAGTTGCTAGGTCGTGGCGAGGATTTCTATTTATTCCTTCGAGTCAATTCTTTAGACTGGTGACTATTTGTCTGAGTTGGTACGGTTTTCCGGTGGCTTAGGTTTTTGTTCTAGGGCGCGCCGTAAAAGGAGGCAGGTGAGCATTTACTGGGTCATTGTGATCTGTATCGAACGAAGAAAATAGGTCAACATGATTGTCCATTTATGTCATATTTTATCTCAAGGCCACTCGAGGAGAGGTGAGTGGAAATGCATGGCCACGCTCGGATGAGATCTATAGTAGATTATTTGGTCAGACAGTCATTCTCCGAATCGAGGAAACCACTTTATGATATGATCACGTGCAAGAACGACCTGAAAGACATCTTGTATTGAGTGGGAGATAATATTGGACAAGAGAATTGGTAGTGCACACTTGTGTCGGACAAGTGGGACATTGTTGGAGTAGTGTCCTCCACAATAAGTGCGTTTACATATTAAATCTCGTAAAAGGAATATCAGGGATTTATATTATTTATTTGTGAGCTGGTCATCGTTAATCGGTAATGATTGGCTGACTAGAGTTTGACATTACTGTCGTGTGACGGCGGTGATCAGCTGATCCCTTTAGGTCACACCTATAGTATGACGCCCAAATTGGATAAATTAACTATTTGTATGAGATACGATATAATTAATTCCTTGTATTAGTTGACTTTTAATAAGTCGTGTGAATGTATTATTTGATAACGGGTTACGAACTCGGGCCAAGAGGATTTATTATTTAATTATGTGATATTAATTAATTAATATTAATTAGAATTTATTAATTAATTGTTAATAAATTAGTGTTATACGATATGTGTGTATGTTGTGAGGTGGAGATAATTAGTTATTTAAATTTACAAGAGGTTGTAAAATTAGCTAATAAGAGTTTATAAGATACATTTTATGTTGATAAAATGGTTTAATAATTACTTAATGGTTAAGTGGTTATTACTTGATAATTTGTATTATTTAATTGTTAAATAATCAAATTAATATTTAATTATGTCAGATAATTAAATATAAGACTTATAAGCATTTGTGGGGCAAATGTCGAAAATCGAAATGGACCCGTAGGGGACCATTTGGACAGATTTTTATACACTACTTATACACTCATTGTGAGTGGAAAAGGTAGGCATTTCCCACTATATTTTGTATGTGAATTGTTTACATTTCCATGCTTATAAATACCCAATTCCTTCCATCATTTCTTAGGTTGAAAATTTGAAGAAATATTGGTCTTTATATGCTTGTTATTGATGGTTTATATACACCATCAATAGACCATATTTTTCTTCTTATTTTGTTCATCCTTTTATATTAAAACACATATAAAAGTAGACTAATAATATTATCAAAGTAATAATATAATTAGTACATCAAATATACATATATTAATACTCAAATAATATCTAGTCTATATTATTTGTAGTAATTTTTGGGTTGAATCTTGGGTGCCACCTTAGCAGATTACCTATTTTGGTAATTAAGGTGTTGGAGGATCATCCTTATTGTATAAGCTCAAGAACAACATCAAGGAAGGAGTCCTTGAGTTGTGCCCATATTTTATCATCAACAATGTAAGGACATTTTGTCTTAAGATGGTTTTATACCATCTCTTTTATATTTTTCTTTGCATGCATGTAGATTTAGACCACCTAAAATTAATTTATAATTTTGATATCATAAGATGAGTATTAATTTGGTCTAAATAACTAACAATGGGACACTTAAGAAGACTCATTGCAAAATGATAAGTGTGGGGAGGGAAGTTATGAAGGGCTTGGTGCCCCTATTTGGGATGTCTATGATAATGAGGAAGACTCCCCACTACCACCACCTTCCGAAATCTTTGAGGAAGAAGTGCTTGTCAATGACAAGTGTGGGGAAGAAGGAAAAAGTTGGGAAATGGAGGTTGATGAATTCGAACTTGCCATATTGGAAGAGTTGAGGAGCCATGAGAAAAACTACGACATTTGTAGTTTTGACTCTAGCTTAGAAGAAATTGAAGCTCTCATATTTGGTACTGTTTCGGTTCAATTGAAGAGTCAAGAGAAATTGAATGAAAATGATGATATTATGAACCTCAATGTTGAGAGGTTGGCCCCTCCACCTCTTATTCTTCACCACTCTCCTTGTCTTGAGGACCATGTGGATATTCCCTCTTCTTATGAAGTTTATGAGATTCCATCCCTCTCTCCTTCTCGCTACTACATTGCAATGGAGGATCCTAGTCACCAAGAAGATCCAAGAAACACTACCGAGAGAAGTTAGAGGAAGAACGGGAGGAAGCGTTGGAAGAGAAGTTGGATGTGGTTGGTTATAGCTTGGAGCTACCTATGCTTGTTTGAGGGTTTTGCTAGAGCCTTTGACCGTCTCCTCCGTGCCTTGAGTGACATGGATCATGATACTTGGATTTTCAAGCAAGACAATTTTGGATGAGAGGTTTGGTGGAGTCCCTCAAGAACCACTAAATTGTATATATTCTCTTCCCTCACTTACTTATACTTTACTTGCATTTTAGTTCCCTCCTTACATTTGTTCCATTGAGGACAATGTCACGTTTTAAGTGTTGGGAGGGGATTCATTATATAAAAACCATAAAAATTTGAAAAATTGAAAACACCCAAAAAACATGTTATTTATTTTATTGCACATTCCTTTCAAAAAAAACAAAAAAAATCCAAAAAAATTGAATATATCAGAAATACAAAAACACGTCTTTAATTTTGAAAAATTTGGAAAATACAAAAATATGTTCTTTAATTTTCCCTTCTCTCCCTATACTTTGTTCCATTGAGGACAACGTAAATTTCAAGTGTGGGGAGGGAAATATCCACTTTGTGCATATTGTTTATATTTGTATATATTTGCTTGTAAATTTGACAAAATTTCAAAATAAATGACTAAAATTGAAAATTTTCAAAAATTCCAAAAATATTGCATTGTTTATATTATATATATTGCATTTGTTCTAACCTTTTTGAATGACAACACATGCGAGCATCGGAGAAGACGTTTGGTAAAATTCTTCCAATCCTTTCTCTTTTATCCTTCTTTTCTATTTTGTATATATAAGCATGGAGGAGGACGGGATATGTGATGTGGGTGTTCCCTTTGGGAACCTTTTTGGATATGATTGTGTTGTTGGTGTGTTGTTAGGACTAGAACATTGTATGCATTTATATTAGACATGTATATATATGTGTTCACTCTTACATTCACATAGCTTGTTCATATATGTAGTTTGCATCCATACACGTTGTATTTTATTTGTAAATTTTCGCATAGGCAGTCTAAATGTGGAGGGCATATGTTGCCAATGATGATAATTTGCCTTGCTCGTGTCATCCCCCTCTTGATAGCTTGTGCCTTTTGATGACAAATGGTTAGGATTTTTGCTTGAAAAAACCCGGAAGTCTAGCTTAACAACCGAATTGCGACCACCATGTGAGACCGTATTGGACCCGAGACCCGACCTACGACCGACATAGCTACTCAAATCTAAGGATAGAGCCTCCATATGGCCGGTCCATCAAATCGGTCCCATTAGGTATTTGTGAGTAGTTCTCCTTGTGTGCTGTGTCATGTCAAAACGCATAAGTATGGAGCTCATTCCTTGATTCTGTAGAAGTGTTGATGTGCATATTGAGACGATTTTGTTCAATAAAGTAACTTTACAATAGCCAAATAAGCCTTTGTTATGCCCTTGAGTCAATTGTTTCCTTTTGTTAACCCATTTTGAGCCTAAGCCTTATCGTTTCTATTGCCAACTAAATAAATACATACCATAAACAACTCACCAATGTTGAGTAGTTCGTCGTTGTAGTCCATTTGTGGAAGAGTATTTGGGTTGGGAATTCTGACTCTCCTTGAGGTGTATGATCTTAATGCCACATGAGTGACATTGTGCTTCAACTATGATTACTTTTGCTTAATAAGAGGTCAACATGTCATGAAAAATGCAAGAAAGAAAATAAAAAAGCAAAAAAAAAAATGAAGTGAAAAACAAAAAGAAAAGAATGTTGTATTTTTATTCAATAAAGGGTTGATGGACTTGCAATTGATCTTGTTTCGAAAAGAAATGAATGATTTTTGAAAATGGCAATCTTTGCCAAATTTTGTGGAAGAATTCTTTTGCATTGGTACGGTTTTGTGAATTGGTTTGAAGTGGCGACTACTCGATCCTTAGCTCCCATTACAACCCGGTTATCTCTCTTGTTTATGCATCATTTTGACATTTCTCTTGCGGATATTTGATGGAGTACCATATTAGAATGCGGCCATGCTTCGCAAGTCGAGTTAGGGGAGTGATTTTGGTTACTTTTTGTCACAAAAATCACCCGGTTCTTCAATGAGTGTCTAGTTAAACCCGTGAGAGTCGGTCTTTGGTCTCCTTTTGGTCAAAGGTTTTATATGGAGTCGATCTTGCGTGTGTCGTGTCAATCTTGGGAGTATAGCTACGTACTTCCCCTTTCCCGCCTAGAATTTGTTTCTTAGGCACTCCGCGCTGTCTATGTAGGCTACTTGAGCTAGAATTAGGGGATAGACACCTTGGTATGACCCGGAGACGACATCCTCCACTAATGACTCTCTTTGTTCGGTTTTTGAAAGAAAAACGGCCGCTTAGATGAGGAAAGCGGTTTGATTTTTGTGATGCATCTTATATGTTGACTTGTGCTTAATTGAATGATTGCATCAAAATTTTCCATAAGCCCCCACTTGCCTTGCATCGGAATACATACCTCATTGTATTTCAATGTGAGTTGAAGGGACGTAGAAGGCCCATTAATTGCCTTTCATAGGATATTATTAGTTTAGCTAGTCTCTTATATTAAGGGTCTTAGTTTAGTTTAAATGAGCTTACTCGAGAACGAGTAAGGTTTAAGTGTGAGAAGATTTGATAAGTAGTAATTTAGTATCATTTGTACTCATACTTTTATCTTATATTTAACTCGATTTTGTGCGATTTAATTGTCTTATAGCTAATTTTACTAATTATTAGTTTTATTATAATAATTACTAATAAATATTATTTGTCGGGAATTTGGTACTACTCGATTCATTTTAATTTTATAGGTACCAACTGACAAATAAAAGAGGAAGTTTGGAAGTAAGACAAGTTGAGACGGGTCAAGAAACAAAATAAAGTGGAAGTCAACCCATAATACCATCAATTCACTTCCCAACTCCAACATTTCCATTCCTCATTCACAGCAAACACCTTCACCATTTTTAACCATCATCATCACCGTCGGCATTACCTGCACCATTTCCATATACTCTGCCGAAAACCCGACTTCAAACACCTCTCATCAACAACCCGATGCTCCTCTGCCCTCCCCTGCCTCGCATGACCTCGACAAAACAACTGCGCCGAGCAGCAACCCAGAATTCACCTCGAATAACCCATATCAGTCACCATTTCAACCACTCCTCACATCATCAATTTCATTTCACCATTTACACCTCCCCTGCTCACCTCCATTAAACCACCAGCATCAACAACAACACCGTTTTCATCCTCACCATTAACTCACCTACATCCGTCCTCCATTATCAATCACCATAACCGTTTCTCAACTCCCCTGTCCACCCGCATCATCAACTCAAGACCACAAACCCGCTTCATTCACTCTGCATCAACCATTCATCTCCCACGACCAAACCCGCCATTATCATCGTCATCTTCATCATTCATCACCTTCATCCCTACAATGACCACCTCCCTGCATCACTCCAACATCATCCTCCCCTGCCCATTCTCAACCCGTCACCTGATTTCGTCCACCATACCCGCATCTCCTCTGCTCAACATCCACGGATTCAATCAACAGCAGCCGCATCAACAGCCCGGCAGCAACAACAACACCAACGAACACCACCAGCTCGTTTTTACCATATCAATCAACAAAACCCGACATCGAAACCCGAGTTTAATCAAGCTCAGATGACCTGCAACTCCGTCGCCATCAACTCCGTCATTCTCCACTCAGCTCGTCTTTGCACTTCAGCATCTCCGAGTTCTTCACCGAAAATCCGACGACGGCACCGGTCTCATTCATCATTCATCCCCATTGGCAATCCAATCAATCTTAGCTTTTTGACTCAAAAAACTGTGTTGGATCTTGAGTAAGTGTCTGTAAGAGTCAGCAGCTTCACATTCAGCAGCAATAAGAGCAAGATCAGTAGGATGAGCATTCATTTGGACCTGAATATCATCTAACAAAGCCTTAGCTACCCCCACTGATTTCTCAACATCAGAGAATCTGTTCTTGTTCAGCTCCTTTAGAGGTTTTTTCAAATTCTTTAGTCTGGTAACCAACATGAACATGGGAGTACCTGAGACTTGATTCTGCCATGAATTTAGAACAATTTCCTTGAACCCAAGATCCATACTCCACATATTGTAATATCTAAAATGACCCTTAGGCTAAGTTTAACGGGGTATGAAGAGGGGTATGAGGGTGGGTCTTAGCGTCAGATTTTCACTGGCTGAAGCTCAGACTTGGATAAAGTAGTGGGTTTGAGCTGAGAGTCTGAGCATCAGTCTTGGATTTCGAAGACGCTTCTTCAGACGGATGAATAGAAGATTTGTATTATTTTATTAATATAAATTGTAGATTTTATTAATATAGTCCGTCTTGCTTCAGACGCTCTAAAATAAGACGGATTAAATGTCACCATTTTTTAAAAGAATGTAACCATTTAGTGAGAAAATATTATATGAAGCTAACATTTTATCGTAAAATGACAACATTTTCTCCGTCTTATTTCAGACGGGAGAATTTGCGTTTTTTATAGATATTGATGTAAAATGAAATATAAAAGTAAAATAAGTTGAGTTGAGTTGAGTTGGGTAACAAAAATTGAGAAAAAGCCCATCTTATTGAGTTGAGTTGGGTAACAAAAATTGAGTTGAGCTGGATAACAAAAATTGAGTTGAGTTGGGTAGCAAAAGTAGTGCATTGAGTTGAGCTGGGTACATCTTTATTAATATTAAACTGTAGATTTTTTTATTATTATTAGGATAAATTGCAAAATACTACCTATTATAGTTGATATTTTTCAAAATACTACATATTATATTTAGATTTTTAAAATACTACCTATTAAGTTACACATCTTCCTAAGCTATTATCTAATGACTGGGCTTAAGACTTAATTCCTCATTAGGAGGTGATTTTCATTTATCCAATTAGTTTTTAAAATGGTCTACTAATTATACCCTTACTAATTTTACCCCTTTCTTAAAATTTTCTTTTTCATCTTCATCCACCCACAACCCCTTTAACAGCCACCACCATATCACTCCAAGTGGTAACTATTAGTATATCACAAACCACCATTCCAAACCCCCTCCCACCACTGCATTCTCACCGTTGCCACCATACTCAATCACCTTTCTCCACTATAACCTCACCATGGCTCGTAACTTCAACTACGACACTTTCTTAGCTCGTCATCGTTGCTCCAGAAACCGTAATCCTTAGATCTAGGGTTTTTATTGGTGGTGGAGGGGGTTTCATAGCTGGAGGAAATGTCTTAGATAGTGGGGGTGGATACTTGTGGCGATTAGGATGGTTTTGGTTTTGATGGGGTGGTTTGTGGGTAGATGTGGGACTTGGGTGGTGCCGTAGTGGTGGATTAGGGTGGAGACGGCGATCGGTGGTGCGCATGACTCGATTAGCGTGATAACGAAGGCGAACTTAGGTAGTGATGTTGGTTGTGATTAATATAAAAAATGGTGTGATTGGGTGATGATGGTTGTGGTGATGGCGGAGGCGGTGGTGATTGGGTGATGGTTGTGGTGAAGAAGATGATGTTGGGTGAGTGGTCAAGAGGGGTAAAATGGGTATACCAAAGTAATGTATGAGTTTTTGATTATTTTACTCTAATTAAGCTCTAATTTAGATTACTAGGTAGCAACTTAGAAATAATTGTAACTTTGTAGGTAGTACTTGACAAAGAAAAGTATAATATGTAGTATTTTGAAAAAAATTAACTATAATGGGTAGTATTTTGAAATTTGGCCTTATTATTATTATTATTATTATATATATATATATATTGTAGATTGTGTGGAAAGTTGAGGTGGTAAAGTCTGAAATGAGTATGAGGATAAAGTGTATATTTTAAGTGAGTCTGAGAGTGTCTGAGTCTGAGTCTGAAGAATGAAAAGTTAGTGGAAAGCTGAGGTGGCAGAGTCTGAAGTCTGAAGATGAGTCTGTGGATAAACATAGTCTTAGTTTGGTTCCTGATGAGTCTCTTATAACACACGCAAGGGTTATGGTCAAATAATTCTTCAAGAAGAAAATGGACAAAAGCATGAGGGAATAGGTCCATCCATTCAGAATTAATGAGAAATCTATCAATTCTAGAGAAAGTCCTAGTGCCTGACTCATGCTTATTGTTCCAAGTATAAAAAGCACCTTGACCTTTGATGTCAGTTAAGCCACAATATTGAATACAGTCTCTAAAATCAACAATTTCAGCTCAGGAGACCCATTATTATTTAGGTTGCATTTCTTTTTCCGTAAATAGTAAGAAACTTATACAAATTTAGTTGTAACTTGTAAGCTTCTCTTTTTCTTGCCTATATAATACATAAGTTTATTATAAGTCCGATTTATAATGTATGTCTCTTTGTAATATCGACTGTTTGTTTAAATAGTCACAAAATGTACGTGTTTAGCAGATCCTCCATACCTACTATAGAAATAATTAAGTTAAAAGAGAGGAAAAATTAGGCTAATTAATATTGTAAATCAAGTCACAAAATAGTTGAACAATGTCTTACGTATAAATAACTTTTTGGTTGTACACCTTAAGTTGCAATAAGGATCTTCTTCATTTATTTTTTCTCAATGTTGACTAGATATAATCTGGACCGTAAATAGGTAATGACATCTCCATTTTTTTTTAAAAATGGAAAGGATTTTGACTCCTTAACTTCGTTGAACTATCGCACCCAAAAAAAGCAATGAGGACTCTCTCCATTTCCTAAAAGAAATGGAGGGTCTATTTCTTTTGAATGGTCAAGATTTTATTTGGGGACGATCCAACGACTCGAGTTTTATCACGATAAATAAAAGTAAAAGGTAGTAAATAGTAGAATGCAATATAATACTCCCTCCGTCCCGGTCATTTGTTGTCCTTTGGTTTTGGCACAAAGACCAAGGAAAGAGGAGAGGGCCAATAGCTAAATGACAAGTGGAACAAATTGAGTGTGAATGATCAAATTACTCATCAAGTTCATTCTTAAAATAGAAAGGACAACAAATGACTGAGACACCCAAAAATGAAAAAGGACGACAAATGACCGGGACAGAGGGAGTATTACATTGTGAGAGAGAAATGGACCCTCCATTTCTTTTAGGAAATGGAGAGGATCCATACTCAAAAAAAAAAGCACACCTAATTCCCTAGCTTTCTCCTTGTAGCATACTCCGGATTACATTCTGGTGTCAAGGTGTCCTACGCTAGTAGCTACTGTAGTAAAAACAAATTTTATATTCATAAGAAAAATTAACTATGATGATTATTATATTTGGTTATACAGAGTATTTATTTTCATAAGAAAAATTTATGTTAACGTTGTAAATAAAATAATTATCTTATTCGCTTTTAAGAGTGGAGTCTAGTAATTAAAACTTGAGTGACATTCAAGCCTTTCCAAGATCAAAAACTTGTAGTCCAAGAGCAAAAACTTATGGAGCATTCTTGGTCTGAGTCCATGCCTAATAGATCACTTCGAGTCTATCACCCTCGGGTGACTAGCCTGGTATACGTGGTTTGCAGGCTATCACGTACATTCGAGGGTTTACCCAATGCGCACCGAAGATAGTGGCTGCGGGTTCCCTCGTCACAAAAAAAAATCGCCTTACTCGAGTACGTGTGTACTTCGTATAGATTATGGAGTACATTGTAACACTACCTCGAATCAGGTTCAAAGTTGACCCGAAGCGAACAAACCCGAACATATTTAATTCAAAATTCTAATTGACTTCATCGATCCATACTTGACTAGAACTTTGATAAACATTAAATTGACCGATCTAAAATGACTCGAAATGACTCATTCCACGAAACTACTTTAAAATGGCACTTGATTTATTCTACCCCTAGCTCTAAACCGTAAACACCATACTCCCTCCATTCAACTCCACTTTGCAAGTTTTTTTTATCACGTTTGCCAACGCATCTTTTACACAATAAATATCATTAGCTGCGTACTTGCAAAAATTATAAAAGTTAGATATTTTTAATGTACTTTTAAAGACGAATCAAATAAGATCTCACATGAATATATTTTCACTTATGTATCGAGAGAAAATTGAAATTGAATGTCCGCGTGTGAATAGTGCGCAAAAGAGAAACTTGCAAAGTGGAGTTGAATGGAGGGAGTACATTTTACTTGGCTGAAACTGACATTTTCAGATTTTCGGCCACCAATCAAATTATTACAAAGGACAAATTCTGAAAATAACATTACTGGTAGATTTGTATGAGGTATCTCATATTCTACAAAGCGTCTTGCTTGTGACGGGCTAATCCCGTCACAAACTTGTGACCTCTCACAAAAAGGGAGAGGGGACAAGGTGGGCACCCCCTTTCAATGGGCATTTTATGAGAGGAAACGATATCCGTAACAAGCTTGTGACGGATATCGCCCGTGAGATTTTGTGCATATTCTAAAGGTACTAGGTTTCGTGGGTCTAGGATAGTTGGTCCACATACATTTTAATTCTTATTACAATAACTCGAAATAGAGACATCTAACTAAACTACCGAGTTTTGATTGGCTATTGCTATATATGAAGAGGGTTAACTTTAATTTGAGATGGATGGATTACAACATACTAGATCAATATACATTATTTAAATGGTTAATCACACGTCACATCATCTACACACTCTCCTTTTGGTTCGGCTTAATTGCTATGATTTCTCCAACCACAAGGGATGAAGTACTTTTTACGGGATGCATGCTGATGTCACGTGTTTTTTTTATATTCGTATTTGTTTTGGTGCTACATACCCCCTCCGATTTATAGTTTCCAAAAAAGACGGAAATTGTACGATATAAGGAGTAAATGTAAACAATAATTAAAGATAACATATAATAATGCAAGTGGGTTAAATAGGGTAAATTTGAGGTTGAGATTCCTAACACAACACAGTAATAACTCTGACAGATATTGGCTGGTCATAAATGAGAATTTGTGTGTTAATATATGGTTAATTTTCTTAGTTACTAAAAAGGAAGAGACGTGGGCATTGGGCAATTGTGGTTTTCCTTTGCTTTTTTCTTTAGTTGTATTTGGAATCTTAGCCAATCTTTTTTATCTGAATATTTTAAAAGTACTCAAGCTGAACGTGAACTCAATAACTTTGTCACTTTTTCTTCCATGCATAAATTTGAGCTTAAAGTAACTAATCTAAGTATCTAGCAACCCTATCATACATTGGATGACATTTTGATAATGTTTTGTCCCATGAACTAGGAGTCATGAGCATAATTTTCCTTTTTCTATATGACTTTTATAGACAAATGATATGACCGAGGAATATAGTTACACGCTTGATGTCAATGGCCACACCATAAGTTATTGTATGTTATCGATCTCCCTCCTTTATGTTTGGCTTCATATTAATGAAAACGACGAGAATACATTCATATACATGCACAAGAGAGACATCAACTAATTTTTGAAACCGATAATTGTATGTGGATGTTAAGGTCTTTCTCAAAAAGTTTAGAGTATATTCTCGCCCAATTCTTTTAACCCAATAATCGATACCCAACATGGATTATTTGGAATGCTATCTTTCACCAGCTACTACAACAAATCCCTTACCTTCTCGACGCTTTTTTAGCCTATTCTCGACACTTAAAAGCGTCGCCATTTTATTTCTCGACGCTTTTAAAAGCGTGGTTTTTTGGGGCGTCAAGATTTTTTGACGCTTTCTAGCGTCAACCTTGTCGTTGCTTTTTGGTGTCACAAGTATCGACGCTTTTTAGCGTCAGAGTTTCTCTACGCTTATTTGCGTCAAAAATTATAAATTTCTCGACGGTTTTTTCTATCACTAGACAAATTCACTACGACTCCTATTTTCATCACTACGGTTGAATAAAATCATATAGATTATCAGATGACCACATAAAGAGTGTATAGAATACAATAATTTAGACGGAACTCCGATAAATCGGTGCAAGGAATAAAGTAATTTCATAAAAATATCCAATATACGGAATACAACTTTAAAACGTACAATGTTTGTAGAAAAAAAAAACTCCATAAAAAGGAACTCATCCAGAGCTGAAATATTTCTATAATAAAACACTAAAATCAAATATACATCCATCTACAACGGAAATACATTTTGTTGACCAATCTGGAGAGTATGTCCATCTAGTGTTCAATTCTAGTCCAACCCTCCCATTGCATCCATCTCATCCTTCCTGCCAAATCATCAATACTTCCAGTATGAGTAAACCATTCCTTATTTACTCTACATATCATACATAATTAAATAGATAGAGAAGTATATTTTTGTTGACAAACCAACATTAATCTTAAAGAAAGGATGAGATAGGATGTATACCTTATGTACAGGGACCAAATACAATAAACTAGGAGAATAAATGTAACAATCTCAATATGAGTATTCACACTCATATGCAGCATCATCAGCCCTGCCCAATTTATATTTTCTGCAATAACCATCAACGGATCAGCTTTCAAACATCGAAGCAAATGACACCAAAAAAGAGTTGTTTCAATAGGTATAAGTTAAATTAAAATGACAACAGAACATCCAAGCAAAATCATCTAGTAATTAACTTAGGATTATTTAATGCAATACATGAAAAAAGTAAAAATATCATAGTATTACTGAAAAGAGACGTGTCTTGTGCAAGGACATAGCCATATGCATACAGGGAACTTGACTTTTGTGATATGACGATATTAGGACAATGAGTATTTAAAGTCGCTACAATTGTCTTCAAATGAGAACATTTCCTGTAAGACAAGTGTAAACTCAAACAAAGTTGGTAGATTTTTCTTTCAGCATTAGAAATATATAAGGTAATGCATGTGCAATTTCCCCTTGAAAAAATACATTAGCACATATAATCCGTTATATATTACTCCCTCCATTCCAATTTTATTGTCCCCCTTTTCCCCAAAATTCATCCCTATCTAATTGGAGTAGGTTAGCATTTAGAGAATAAGTGCTTCTAAAAGTTAAAATTATCATTTTATACATGATCTTTAATAGCTAATACCTTTAACTATTTCAGACATACAAGCAAATCACACGAGGAAAAGCCTCACTAAGTATAAGCATACACTAGTATGACCACAAAGAATTAGAAATTCTTGCACAGGAGACCCTTATATCTTGTATACAACTAGTGACATTGGTAGATGAATAACAAAACATAAGACAAAAAAAAAGGGCATAGCAGAAGTACTTTTACTAATTGTTGGTCAGGTTTCACTCCTTTAATCAATCCGACTCCAACAGCCTGATCTGTCACGGATTGAACAAATCTTTGTACAACTGGAAGGCTGACCTGGTAAAACATAAGACATATGTTAATGAATAAGATATAGAGCAATGCACTAGAAATTATCCGTTGTTGAGCGAACAAGAAACTCATATCTACTTCCAGTAGAGCTCTTAGGATATCTCGCATGGGTTCAGCAATGTTCTCTTTTGTTAAGACCTCTAAAGAAACTACAAACACATCCTTCATAAATCATTTAAAAATTAAAGTCATTCAAACCACATGTCCTTTATGCTATTAAGTTATCCATCAATTAGAATGTAACTCAATCGAAAAGTTCCCACTCATGAATTTTGTCCATACAAAAAAATTTGATAATAACAGACCAGTAAAGACTAAAGTTCTTATATACACAGCTTCTGCTTTCAATTTCGTCAATGATCACATGACCATTTCTTTGCAAGCAAATTTAACTAAATGAAGCTAAAACCCGAAAGTCATTTCCTTCCTACATAGCATACATTGAAATTCTAGCAAGAATATGAAAAAATACTTCTTTCAAAAACATTGAAAACATATATGTGATCTAGAATATAAGAAAAACACCTTTCCTTCCTCTTTGACATGTTAGAAATACAATAAAAATGGAGAGTAGTGGATGATAAATATCTTGAGAGTCACTTCAGCACCAAACCATACATTTCTGGACACCTTCAAGCTATAGAGATCAATGATACTAGGAATAGACTTGAGACAGCTCAAGAATTTGCACCTGTTCATTAAATCAATTGATTAGAAATAGCTCAATGAAGGTATTAACTACTATTATGAAAAAGAGGTGACTTGCATCACCAAGTTGGACAAAGTCTTTTTGAATTCCGGACCTAATTCAATGGTTGGGTTAGCGGGATTGGCTCTAATTGGGCTTCATACCACAAAGCCATCAAGCACAGTGTACAATCAGATTGCAGTAAACTTCAGAATGATAAATGCTTAAAATCACTTTATCAACTATTTAGAAGTACAAATCAGACTCCAGTAGGTATACAAGGTAACAAGGTAACAACTAACAAGGCTATGCTGCTATGGTGAACGGGAAATAATATGGAGACTGCAAAGCATACATAAACCATCTCTCGAGCAGCAAGTATACTAACTGCAGTAGGTATACAAGGTTATGATGAAAGATAAATCATATGGAGACTGTAAGGTATACTCACTGCAGTAGGTATATACCCTCATGTGAAAAATGCACTTTTTTTTTTTTCTATCAGTAAGTTCATGAGATAATCCAGAAAAAAAAAAACTTGATTTTTTTTTTGAGAAAAAATAAATAAAGTAATTGAAATGTGCTAATGTGAGTTGAACAAAGCAGATAATGAGACAGGAAAAGGGGAATGGAAAGGAGACAACTAGTTTGGAGAAGAGGGGACAAACACATTGACCAACGATTAGGCTGTGACACCTGCTTCGTTTAATTCTCGAATTACGTGGGTCAATTCTAGTCAATACCCATTTTAATATGCTAAGGAATAAAATTTCTACAGCATAATAGCTCATTACACGCGACTACTCAAGGCCAAAATATGGTTCTCTCTTGGAATTTTATGGTTCTTAGCTTATAAGTTGCAGCACCAGCAGTAGTTTCTACTTTATAGCTGAAGCTAACTATAAGTTAGAAGTTGATAGTTAAAACTAACTATAGGTAAGTTGGAAGTTTACGCAAATATTACCTATAATCATGACCACATTTTTGTCATTCTACATCATTCTACCAAAAACTAGCATTGCATTGTACAAGAGTGCCCAATAGAACCCGCTTGCTTCGCAATGGCTGTTTTAGCCAATTCTTCGACAAATGTGTGCCACTAGAACCATATTTCATACGAGTGCCTACATAAACATCCTGAACATTTCTCGTTTGACCACTTTACCGATACAACCAAGTACATCAATTTGAGTATCAGTAGTTATGAACAAAGAGACTAAAATTCACACATTTCTTTAGTTATAGAAGTGATATGAGAGACCAGAAAATAACGATGACTGACTACACTAATGACTAACAAAAAGTGTCAAAACTACTCTCTCCATTCCGGTCATTTGTTAAACTTTATTTTTGGCACAAAGACCAAGGAAAGAGGAGGGGGCCAATTATGGATGACTAGTGGACCAAATTGAGTGTGGAGAATCAAATTGCCCGTCAAAAGAATTCCCGAAATAGAAAGGTAAATAATAGACCGAGACACCCAAAAATGGAATAGGTAAACAAATGATCGGAACAGAGGGAGTATCTACTTTCTTAGCTTTCAGCCTACGCTTAAACTCCCATCAGGGAAATTGGCTATGGAGAAGAAATGGGAACAACACCCGCTAACATTAAAAATAACCTGCTGATGTTATTTCCTTACCAAGCAATCTGCTGATGTTATTCCCTTACCAAGCAATTAATGAATTACTCATTCCCCCAGAGCATGCAGGTTATGTATAAGACAGAAGACAGGCAAAAGTGATTAAACTTAGTCATAGATCTCCCTCTCACAATCACCAATATCTCGCAAATAATAATGTCAAGCGCATAAGCTTGACCATCATATACCCAATAGCAAAACTAGAAGTTTCTGCCATCTAAAATCTCAATTCATTTACTGTAATAATCAAAATTTATCACTTTATGCCTAATATAAAAGAAGTAGCTATCCGACACCAATAAATCCACAGCAAAAAATGAAGGAGAAAAAATCTATGACTGGAGTAGACTAAATGCATCCAACTTAATAGTTAATACCAAATTGAGTTGTTAACCAATATAATATACAAATAAAAAATTGATAGATTATAAAACGATAAAACTCATCGGTGAACTCACTTAACTGAGGGCACATATTATAGATTGTAAATCGACATCGACAACTTCAAATTGAACTCCGTATAAAAAAATTTAAACCCTAGAATTATAAAAACAGAAAGGTTGGGCGATTTTACTTACAATTTCACCATAACAGCAGTAATAACCAAAAATTAGGTTTTGATTAATAATTATTGATTACAGGTGACGATGAAATAACGAAAACAATAAACTAAAGATTGAAGAAATTTACCTATTTAGTTGATAATGATGATGATCAATGAGAGGTGCGATTAAGGATGAGAAATTAAGAGTTGAACACAGTAGGGAATGGATAGAATAGTAAATGAATTAAGTTTTGATACATTAATTAATTAGAAGGGACAGCATGTATGGTATAGGCGGTTTGTGCTTTGGGAAGCGCGAGGCCAAATTTTTGAGTTTTAATTAGCGTGTTATTCGTGCGGGAGTTCGGCATAGCGGTTTTTTATTAGATAAAATAATTATTATACCAATATATTGGATCGACTTATAAATGCGTCGACCAAAAAGCGTTAACAAACTAAGGGAATTGTAGTAGTGAATAGACATCCCAAGTAAATGAGAGCGTTACCATCTCGGTTTCCCGAGGTAGTGAATAACAAAGTCCAACTCACCAAAGTACTTTAAATTAAAACTTTAGTGAATACATGTTTATTACAATTTAACGAGTCCATTTTTAAAATAATGTTCAAAAATAAAATATTTGTCATTTTGGGTCGGTTTTGAAAATATTTGTCAAAATGGTGTCCACGTAGACTCGGAATTTCCAAACCTGAAATACGGAACAAACACGCCACTATCAATGGCGTGTTTCTAGTGAATATAAAATTGTAAAATTTGGAAAATGGAGTAAAGGAAACACGCCAATACGAATGACGGGTCTTAGGGTAGAGACACGCCATGCCCACTGGCGTGTCTATTGAACATCCATCCTCCAACTGCATTACTAGCATGAACTGCATCATCCACAGAAAACGCAAACCTATCCGACCCCGACAAATCAAGTCCATCGTCCATCTCATCCTCAGCCAAAAACTCCCACAACTTTCTCCTTGCATCCTTCTTCTCATCCTCCTGCAAAAACGACACTCTTTTAATTGCATTTACCCCAACTCCACGATTTCCTTCTCCCTCAACCTTGCGCCTCAACATACAATCACCATTATCACTAGGACCAGCATTGTTACTGCTAACACCAACGGCATCATCCTCATTATCCCAAAACAAACCCTTGAGCTCATGAAACAAAGCCCGGAACAAATGACCCATCAAAAACTCCGGTGCATCGGGACCATTAAACCCGTCATAAATCCCAACAAACAACCACCCATGCTCTTCAGAAGAGAATGATACTTGAAGAAGAGAATGATTGAGAGAGGAAAAGCCTTGTGAATTTCGTGATGCATCTATAGGGTTGGGTAAGCATAGTTTTAATGATATAAATTGATTTTTGATAGGAAAATATATGATATGAATTGATAAAACACATCAAATTAATTGGGAAATTGGGATTGAAGTTGGGAATTGATGCATTAGATGGATTGGGGTTTGTGAAGTTATTAATTGGGGAAAGTGGGGTTGAATCATTGTTTGATATTAGAAGGGTATATGATATTGATTGAATGAATAAAGGAAGCTTGGATCAGGACGAAGAAGAACAAGAATATAAAGATGAAGACGGAAGTTGTGTGAGGTATTTTGTTTGAAGCAGATTTTGTAAATTTGATGGTGAATAGACACGCCATTCCCACCGGCGTGTCTCTACACTAAGACCCGCCACTCGTATTGGCGTGTTTCCTTCATTCTATTTTCCAAATTTTACAATTTTCTACTCACTTGAAACACGCCATTGGTAGTGGCGTGTTTGTTCCGTATTCCAGGTTTGGAAATCCCGAGCCTACGTGGACACCATTTTGACAAATATTTTCAAAACCGACCCAAAACGACAAATATTTTATTTTTGACCATTATTTCAAAAATGGACTCCAATTTAACTAACTAAAACTTAATAATAAATATTTACAACTCGCAACGGAAATAAATAAAGTGATATAATTGTTCTATGTGATCTAGACTTCAACTATGGTCCAAGTCAAGCTCTCATCCCAATGCTTCCGAGTCAGCTAATCTTTAGTACCTGTCAAATCTGCTCCCCATAAAACGGTTCACCGCAGGTGTTCACGAATACACAGTCAACCGCGAGGTTGAGTAGGAATAACTACTAACAACAAAAACATATGATAACAATCCAATTTCCTTTTTACATTGCATAACCCTGTTGGGGCTGGTGTCCTTAACAGTTAGTGCAAGGACTTATAAATCTCTAAAAGGATCAAAGGGCATACTTTTGGTATTACTATCAGTTGATCCACGTTTATCAATAACGGTTGGCTTGCTAGATAAGTTTGACGTTATTGTCATACAGATGGCGGTGATCAACTGGTCCCTAAAAGTCACACCTATAGGATACGTTTGAGAGACGTGATGATGAAAATACATCATGTAGATGCCAATTTTGACTAACCAGTTAGTCCGAGTTATTTGACTAGTAATTAGTCAAAATGTGATGTTGAGGTATTATATTTAATACGGATTAAATAAAATGGGCTAAGGCGAATTAAACAGCTAATTCGTAAATTAAATATAAACGATTATATTTAATTAATGTATATTGAATAAATTATACAATATCGTCTTTGTCGGACATGTATTAATACTTCAACTAACCCGTATTATTAGTTGATGTTTTAATAGCCGATAACCGATGACGATTTATAATAAACCCGTCATATACATTTTAGCATTTGACGAACCGGACCACGAGCTAAAATTAAGAGGAAGTGGAAGCCCACTTCCCCATAAGGGCTCTCGGTTTTGGCCGAATTAGGAGAACAAAAAGGAGGGCCTTCTCCTTCTTGTTAATCTAATCATCATTAGTGAAAAAGGATTAGGGTTTCATTGCCATTTCCTCCGAAATTCCTAGATCTCACATCGACAAAACTCACAATAGCTTTCTCAATATTGCAAGTCAATTAGAAAGCATTTCTAGCACAAGGGCATAGTCTCGGACGGTCTTGGGTGCAACAATTAGGAGGAAATCTCTGTTGATTTACATTTCTTTACGCCGCACTACAAAGGACCCGAGGTTGATTCTTTATCTTTGTCGTTTCTATATTGTATTTCGTTTATGACCATTTTTCACATGTTAAATTTACGTTATAGTCCTAAATTTAAAGGGTCTTATACGGATATTACCCCACAAGTGGTATCGAGGCGAGGCCACGTAAATTTTTCTATGTGTTTTCCATAAAACGATTTTGAAACGGTTGTTTTTGTCTCGAAATCCGTGCCTTGTATACACGGATGTTGCGTTTTTGTTGAAACCGTGACATGTTTTACACGGTTGATTCACTTTTTCCGTTTTGTTCTTTTACATATTGTTATTGTATACGGAGATTATAATAACATGTCAAGTTTTGTCAGTTTATAAAATTGATTTTATGCGTTTTTGATCAATATTGCAAAAGTTTGTTTTGATAAACTGTTTTCACGAGGTTTTGCATTTCCGAAAACTTTTGTAATCGATCGAGTGGTTTTTCTGTCTTGTTTTTACTCGATCGAGTCCTTGCTGCACTCGATCGACCACTTTTAAAACCCTGACTGCTCGATCGAGATGTCCTCGTACTCGATCGAGCAGATTTGCTAATAAGAGTACTCGATCGACCACCAGTTTAGTCGATCGAGCACTTTCTGTTTGGCAATCCTCTCGATCGACTTGCAGTTCAGTCGATCGAGCCCTTTTGTTCCTCGATCGAGCACTAATGTCCCTGGATCGAGGGATTTTTGTTCTGGAAGCTTTGAAAATTTATTCTTTATGCTTTAAATTTTCTTTTGGCCTTAGTATGTACTTTATACGGATATTGTACACTCGCTATGATTGTGAAACGGTTCACACACGTACCATTAAGTTATTTTAAAGCGTATTTAAAGTAACGGATTGTATTGGATTAAAATTAAATTGATAGAAGCGGTTTTATCACATGAATTTTAATCATTAAAAGGTGGTTTGGATTAATTTAACATAATTACGGAATTATGTCACGAATGAATTTGTTTTTAGTTGATGCATTTTTTTATCGTTAATTTTGAATGCTTTTGAATGCCTTTTATTACGTATTTATTTTTACAATCTGTTGGAACTTAGTGTGGCCTTAGTAGAGCGTGTTACCGTAATGATGGAACACGGTCTTGGTTGTATTTTGAGATCTCGTATCTCCGTTTTGGATTTTTCACTTGTAATTACAGTTTTAATTAGAATGTAAATAGGTTTATATTTTGTAATTTTTAATTGTATTTTTTTTTGAGAAGACCAAAGATGGAGAACCGGATACTCACTCCCGCTACATGGATCAAGATGGAACATCAAGACAAGCTTCTCGGGTCCAACGGTGGATTCCAAAGTTGTTTTATGTTCTTTTTTATTAGGATAGGCCACACTAGGAATTTTATTTACGTATTGCATTCTTTTATTTATTTTTCGTAACGATAATATGCATCATATTCCGCCTAAAAACCAAACCACCTATTTATTGCATGAAAACTGACACATTTAGAGGTCACGAGTTAGTTTTCTTTGACATTCTCATGTCACACGTTTTATGCTAAGCCATCACCTAAATTAATTCATTCACGCAGACGCTAGTTATTCGTTCACTTAATATGAATTATAATTAAGTTGATGGGATCTCCCTCGTATAAACCAAAATTGAGAACGATCTTTATAGGTCAAACTCCAATGAGTCCCTTCTTCGTCGGTAGGCATAATATGACCCCTTCTACGTCGGGTAAGTTGGAACCGATTGACCTATTTTATCTCAACACTATGGTCACTCGTACGATCCTGTGATCATGGTGGACTATAGATAGGATTTACGGAAATCTATCGACCAAGAGTTCTTACGGAAGAATTAGCTAAACAGTTGGCTTATCAATTTACAGAAATTGAGTCTTGGGATCACTTGTATTGTTCTTGAGGGAGATCAATTATGCAAGTGCTTGAGTCTACACGTTAATATAAATTAAATAGACTTAAATCACCTCGATGAGTTGCTTATTTCGTTCTTGTTTTTTCTTTCTTTTTCAAAGTAGATCACGAACTTTTTTTACTTGCTAATAACAAATGGTGGTTCTACGATAACCCAATGCCAAGTGCCACATTGGACCGTGAGTCCCGGCCGGATCTTCATGAATCGGATGAATCGGTCTACTCGATCAAGAATGATGGATCAAACTTCGCGGACTCGGGAGGCGGCATTACGGAATGTCGCCGCTGCGTGACGGAAGCTCAAATATCTATTAGAGCCCCTCCCGCAAACCCAGGTCCCACGGCTAGAGAGTTCTTTGAAATCGCCAAGTTTAACGATTTCTGTATGGAAGCGGGTGCGATTAAAAACGTACTCATTTTTGCAATGGAATCCAATTTGCAGAAACGCTTCATAGCCCATGGTGCAAACAAGATTTTCACCACGCTCACTAAGGAATTCTCGAAAGCACCGAGAATCGTGACCTATAAGCATACCACTCGCTTCTTTGATGCGAGACTCGAAAGGGCCAACCAGTTTAGCCCACACATTCTCGGATGATTGAGAATGTCGAGAAGCTGGAGACCTTTGATTGTAAGATCAGCGAGAACATTGTGATCGACCGCATGCTTCATTCACTCCACGATGGTTTTGCGCTCTTTAGAGCGAATTACTATATGAATGATTTGAAGAAAACTCCCCATGAACTGCACTCCCTTCTCGTACAGACCGAGAAGGACATCAAGTTCAGTGGGAGCATGAAACAGGATGTTCTCGTTGTAACAAACAAGGGGAAAGGTAAGGGCAAAGCTCAGGCAAACCTAACAGTAGGTAAGGCGAAGTTTAAGAAGTCGGGTTCAGGTAAGAGTGGTCCTGGTGAGTCGAGAAACTCATCAGGCGCGACAAAGAGCAAGGATGGTAACATGGAGTGTCACCATTGCCACAAGACTGGGCATTGGAGGCGTACATGTCCCGTATACCATGAGGACATAAAGGCAGGTCGCGTTAAACCTGTTGGTATGTTTTCTTCCTCTTCTACTTTTATTCATATGATTGAGATTAACCACGCAAGTTACGGAACTTGGGTACTAGATACTGGTTGTGGTTCTCATCTGTGTAATCATGTGCAGGGGCTCCGAAACATCGAACCCCTCGTAAAGGGTGAGGTGGACCTGCGTGTCGGGAATGGAGCACGAGTGGCTGCCGTCTCGAGGGGAACATATGTGATCCAGCTTCCTAGCGGATTGGAGTTATTTTTATATAACTGCTATTATGTACCCAGTCTTTCTAAAAACATTATTTCTGTTTCTGCACTTGATAAACTTGGTTTTTCATTTGTAATAGAGAATAATACTTGCATTTTCTCATTACACGATATGATTTACGGCAAGGCAGTCTCCTTGAATGGAATTTATGTTTTAGATCGGACAAATGAAAATATTACACGTAATGAATAAAAAGTTAAAGGTTGGTGACAAAGATCAAACGTATCTATGGCACTGCCGCATGGGACACATTAATGAGAAACGCGTAAAATAGCTCATAAAGAATGGATCTATCTCGGCCTTTGATTTTCAATCATTTGGCACGTGTGAATCATGTCTCATCGGTAAGATGACTCGTATTTCCTTCAAAGGTGTTGGAATGCGCGCTGCTGACCTATTAGGACTCATACACACGGATGTATGTGGACCTATGTCAATCACCGCACGAGAAGGCTATAGGTATTTTATCACTTTCACGGACGATTTAAGTAGATATGGATATGTCTACTTAATGAAGCACAAAAGTGAATCCTTTGAGAAATTCAAAGAATACCAGAATAGGGTGCAGAACCTATTGGGTAGAAAGATTAAAAGACTACGTTCAGATCGTGGTGGCGAGTATCTTTCTCACGAGTTTGATCAACACCTTAAGGACTGTGGGATTGCCTTACAGTTAACCCCACCTGGAACACCTCAGTTGAATGGTGTGTCCGAACGGAGAAATCGAACCTTACTTGATATGGTTCGATCCATGATGAGTCACACGGTATTACCTGATTCATTATGGGGTTATGCTCTTATGTCAGCCGCTCTAATACTTAACCGAAGTCCGTCTAAAGTCATGGACAAGACTCCATATGAACTATGGAAGGGAACGGTCCCTAACTTGTCCTTTATACGGGTTTGGGGCTGCGAGGCTTATGTCAAGTGGAGACACGAGGATAAGCTCGGCCCGCGATCGGTCAAAACATACTTTATAGGTTATCCTAAAGGAACGCTTGGTCATTACTTTTATTCGCCAACCGAACAACGTGTTTTTGTTGCGGCTAGTGCGACATTCTTAGAGAAGGAATTTCTCGAGAATGCAAAGAGTGATAGAACCTTCGAACTGTCGGAGATTCCAGAACCAAGTACCAAGCAACCATTGGAGGAACCAGTTCCTTCAATCCCTTTGCGTTAATATTCTGAGGAACCTAGAAGGTCGGGAAGAGTCTCTATTCCTCCGGGATGAGATACATTGGTATGGTCGAGGAACATGACATAGATGACATTCTACTCTTAACGAGTAGTGAACCCGCAACCTATAAAGGTGCCATGACTAGTTCTGACTCAAAGCTATGGCTTGAGGCCATGCAATCCGAGATGGACTCCATGTATGAGAACAACGTATGGGATCTTGTTGACTTACCTGCTAAGGTTCGTCCCCTTCAATGCAAATGGCTTTACAAGATAAAGCATTCTGTGGAAGGTCAACAAGATATCTATAAAGCACGACTAGTTGCTAAAGGTTTCACCCAAGTGCCAGGTTTGCACTATGATGAGATCTTTGCACCCGTAGTCATGCTGCGTTCCATTCGGATTATCTTAGCGATAGCCGCTTTTCATGACTATGAAATTTGGCAAATGGACGTGAAAACCGCCTTCTTAAACGGCTTTTTGGAGGAAGAGTTGTACATGGTACAACCCGAAGGTTTCATCGATCCAGCACATCCTAAGAAAGTGTGCAAGCTTAAGCGTTCCATTTATGGACTTAAGCAAGCATCAAGGAGTTGGAATCATCGCTTCGACCAAGTGATAAAAGAAAATGGATTCATTCGATCAGTCGAGGAACCATGTCTTTATATCAAGTCGAGTGGGAGCAAGATTGTCTTCCTAATATTGTATGTTGACGACATACTCCTGATTGGGAATGACATACCTCTCTTAACTTCGGTGAAAGTATGGTTGAAGAACCATTTCCAGATGAAAGATCTGGGTGAGGCACAAAGAATTTTGGGCATCCGTATCTATCGAGATAGATCACGTCGGATGTTATCTCTCAGTCAGGAGTCTTACATAGACAAAGTCCTAGAGAGATTCAGCATGACTAACTCCAAGAAGGGGTTTCTTCCTATGGCTCCAGGGGTGCATTTGAGCAAGTCTCAGGCACCAGAGACACCGGAAGAGAAAGAGCGCATGGCACGGATCCCTTATGCCTCGGCTATAGGATCAATCATGTATGCCATGATATGCACACGTCCGGACGTGGCATATGCATTGAGTATGACAAGTCGATTCCAACAAAGATCCAGGTGAATCACATTGGCTGGCTGTCAAGAACATTCTTAAGTACCTACGGAGGACTAAAGATTGGGCATTGACTTATGGAGGCCCTCAAAAGCTATGCGCAACCGGTTACGCAGATGCTAGCTTCCAAACGGATCGAGATGACTCGAAATCTCAGTCTGGATTCGTTTTTACTCTCAATGGCGCTGCATCGGTGGAAGAGTTCCAAACAAACTGTTCACAGATTCTACGACTGAGTCCGAGTACTATGCCGCGTCTGAAGCTGCAAAGGAAGCAATATGGATGCGTCAATTCTTACAAGGACTATCTGTAGTGCCTAGTTCGAATGACCCTATCACCATCTATTGTGACAATAGTGGTGCCATCTTCCAAGCTAAGGAGCCTAGGTCTAGCAACAAATCTAGACATGTACAACGGAAAGCTCATCTAATCCGAGATTACGTGGAGCAAAAGGAAGTAGTGATAGAAAAGATTGCTACAGATGATAACATAGCAGATCCTCTCACTAAACCATTACGACAAGATAAGCATGAAGGGCACGTTAATTCCATGGGAATTAAACGTGTTCCTGAGTTGTAGTACTTTTTATGGATTAGATTCATTCTCGTTTGTACTCTATACGACATCATCGTTTTGATATTTATATATTTTGTTTTTCATGTGGAATTGTGCGACAATTTTTGAACACCACAAAGTGAACTGAACAAACATTATATTTTAGTCCTTAATTGCCCACATGAGCTGATAACTCTGGCAATTATTTTGTGACGTTGGTTGATGGTGGGTTCAACGAGCCATAAGTCAACCGGTTGGTGACCAATCACGAGGCGAGTTATACGGATATCTCGTAGGACACCATTGTGACATCGACGTGGAGTCCTAAATGTTTTATAACATTCCGTGCCCGGTCGTGGATAGGACCTCCATGGTGATCCTAAGAGTCGATTCTTTTGACTATCGACTGTCTCTTGAGACTACGGCAGATTTTGGGTGACTTTGGTTACTTTCTCACGGTCATCCGTAACAGGGGGCCAAGTAGATTTTTTCTGGGTCATTTCATGCTGTGCTTAGATCGGAAGGAGTCGAGTTGTAGGAAATATTCAGCCTTTATCAGGTACTCGATATTTCTCGGGGCCACTCGAGGAGTCAGAATCGAAATGCATGGCCATGCTCGGATACGGATTCGTTTTATCAGTTAAGTTACTCTCTAGTCGGGGAAACCACTCTTGATACAGATCGATTGTAAAATACGACCTTTGCGGATTCGGATCTGCAAATTGTTTTACATTGAGTGGGAGAAATTTTAAATGAATATGAGAATCGGTTATCGCACATACACTTGTACGGACAAGTGGGAGTTTGTTGGAGCTGTGTCCTCCAGTTAGTGCGGATAACGTCATTGCACATACACTTGTACGGACAAGTGGGAGCTTGTTGGGGCTGGTGTCCTTAACAGTTAGTTCAAGGACTTATAAATCTCTAAAAGGATCAAAGGGCATACTTTTGGTATTACTATCAGTTGATCCACGTTTATCAATAACGGTTGGCTTGCTAGATAAGTTTGACGTTATTGTCATACAGATGGCGGTGATCAACTGGTCCCTAAAAGTCACACCTATAGGATACGTTTGAGAGACATGACAGTATGAAAATACAGTCATGTAGATGCCAATTTTGACTAACCAGTTAGTCCGAGTTATTTGACTAGTAATTAGTCAAAATGTGATGTTGAGGTATTATATTTAATACGGATTAAATAAAATGGGCTAAGGCGAATTAAACAGCTAATTCGTAAATTAAATATAAACGATTATATTTAATTAATGTATATTGAATAAATTATACAATATCGTCTTTGTCGGACATGTATTAATACTTCAACTAACCCGTATTATTAGTTGATGTTTTAATAGCCGATAACCGATGACGATTTATAATAAACCCGTCATATACATTTTAGCATTTGACGAACCGGACCACGAGCTAAAATTAAGAGGAAGTGGAAGCCCACTTCCCCATAAGGGCTCTCGGTTTTGGCCGAATTAGGAGAACAAAAAGGAGGGCCTTCTCCTTCTTGTTAATCTAATCATCATTAGTGAAAAAGGATTAGGGTTTCAGTGCCATTTCCTCTGAAATTCCTAGATCTCACATCGACAAAACTCACAATAGCTTTCTCAATATTGCAAGTCAATTAGAAAGCATTTCTAGCACAAGGGCATAGACTCAGACGGCCTTGGGTGCAACAATTAGGAGGAAATCTCTGTTGATTTCTGTTCTTTACGCCGCACTACAAAGGACCCGAGGTTGATTCTTTATCTTTGTCGTTTCTATATTGTATTTCGTTTATGACCATTTTTCACATGTTAAATTTACGTTATAGTCCTAAATTTAAAGGGTCTTATACGGATATTACCCCCACAAACCACCTGACAACGTGCTCCTTCCTTTTACTTTAGCACACCTCCCTTAACAACGTGCTCACTTTACTTTGGTACCCGTCCCTTAACAACGTACCGCCAATATGTAATAGTACCCCTCACTCACAACGTACATATTAGCGTCACCCAGTGTACAAACTCCCTCAACAACGTACAACTGACTGTCGCACAGCTTTTCACAATAATCACGATCACAATCAAAGATAACAATTCAATTCACCTCATCACAATTATCAACATAAATCAATATAACTCACCCTTCCAAAAATTACGATATTATCAACCAACATATAACAATATGAATCTCTCTTCCAACAATTACGATAATATCAACCAACACAATTCACATACGATCAATTCACTTTAACATAAGCCATCTAATAAACCAAATATTATCGAGTAAAAGTTGAGTAGGATTTATCCCTACCTGGCAAGCGATTCCAATTACGCAGCTCAAGTAATCCAATAAATAAAGCAATCCGATCTAATTATAATTCTTCACAACCGTCACCTAATCAAAATATTATAATTCAATTATTTATTTATTATTATAATTTATTATTTTAATTATTCAATTATATTTTAATTATATTTTAATTATATTAATTATTTCCCATTTAAATTATTATTACGTAAAACCCGTTTATTAAAGTCAAAACCCGATTTCTTACTAATACCCGAGTTAACCCGTCTTAAAACTAAATAACCAACTCATAAACAAAACCCAAACCCCACGTATTCCCGTGAAAACCCACAACACAAACCACAGACAACCCGTCGAAACCGTGTTCAACACCCCCACCAAAACCCGTCCTTCACCACTTCCTTAACCACCATCAGCCCCGACCAATCCTGCCACCTCCTAGCCCACACCACGACGAACACCAACGACCAAAACGCCACCAGTAGCCCCCAAACACACGTCCTAACCACCCTCTCTACTCGCATCACTAACCAAACCACCACCACCACCGTGTATAAAGCCCACATCTACAACCACTACAGCCACACTCACGCCCAACGACCACCATCATTGTCACCCCTGGTTCACGACGGTTCTAATGGTACCCTCCACCCTCACTCACGGTCAGAAACGCGGCCACGACGCTTGTCTTAAGACGGTCACACGCACGCCCCTGTTTTCCTCTCTTTACCGCCACCACCATCACCAACCGCCACCTGCCGCCACGCCAACACCACCAAAGTGGTCGACTCAACCACCCCAACAAAACCCCTCTATACCCAGGTCACGACATAGCCAATTAGGGGTTCAATTACCCACTACAATCACCCACGACCTAACCCGCAATACCCCCTGACCAGCTACTTTCAGCCGCCTGCCACCGCCACCCTAGGCCTTCCCTGACACCACCACCACACCCATTCCAACCCTGCAATCCCACGTACCACTTCCCAAAGTTTGGTCTGATTTCGTCAAGGTTTGGGTCAGTTTCTAAGCGTCTTAAGATCGGTTCACATTCAGCTGTATAAGAAAATAAAACAAGATTTAGAAGTTGTTACCTATTAATTACCGCTTGCTAATTCCGTCTCCAAAAGCTCTTCCTCTTAATTTGTGATTTATTTCTCAGATTTAAGGTGGTATTTTTAGTGTAAGATTAAAGAGAATGCGAGGTCATTTAGGAAACTATTATAACTTACCTTATTCCAATTAGTATAGGAATTATTATTATAATTGCCATTATATTATTATTATTATTATTATTATTACATGTATTAGTCTTACCATAAGTAGGATTGTTTGTACTTCGTGGTGGCTACCTAATCAGTCAAATTAGGATGATAAACGGCTAGTTTTTGAACATCAATCTAGCAAATCGGTGCTCCATTATTTCACCTAATTAGATTGACGGTGAACCGTGGTTCATGGTGGCTACCTTATAATAATAATAATAATAATAATAATAATAATAATAATAATAATAATAATAATAATAATAATAATAATAATAATAATAATAATAATAATAATAATAATAATAATAATAATAATAATAATAATAATAATAATAATAATAATAATAATAATAATAATAATAATAACATTAAACTTTTATGTAAACTTTTATTTTTATTTTAATGAAAGCTGCGCGCATCCCTTTATAATAACATTAATAATAATAATAATAATAATAATAATAATAATAATAATAATAATAATAATAATATAATAATATAATATTAATAATAATAATTATAATTATAATAATAATTATAATTATAATTATAATAATATTAATATTAATAATAATAATAATTATTATAATAATTATTATTAATATATTAATATTAATATTAATATTATTTCAGTTCAATTTAGCTCCAATCAGCTTAGTTCGATTCAAATTATTTAATTCATTCACTTTCGGCTCCATTGATTGATTCGATTCACTCACTCCATTCATTCGATCCAGGCTCGATTCAATTCAACTCGGCTCCATTCGATTCGATTCGGCTCCTTTTTCATTCAAATTCGATTCGATTCGGCTCTAAAAAGCCAGAAAGAACAGGGCCTTAGTCTTACCATAAGTAGGATTTCCTCATACAATATTTAATGATTTAGTATTGCCATAACTTTATTATTATTATTATTGATAATATAATTATTATTACTTTTATATATTATTATTTCCATATAATATTATTATTAATTCCCGATACAAAACCCGATCACACCCATACTATACTAATAAATTTCGGTCCATATAATAATGGCACACGGCCCAAAGCACAAATATTAGCTAAGCCCAATTCCCGACTTGGATGCTTAGTTTATTATTTAATTAACGTCTTACTTATAGTTATTATTAGAAATGTCTTTAATTAATTATTAGATTACATATTTTATTCTCATAAATTATTATCGAATTACGGGATATTGCAGTCTTCCCTCCTTAAAATGAACTTCGTCCCGAAGTTCGCCCACAACTTCTACCACAACACTTATAAACATCCTCATAACTAAGGACCATCCAACACAATTATCCATTTACGATTATCAATCACGCCAATCATATTACAAGATATCACAATAATAACTCAAACATTTGTAGTATTACATTCCTTCCCCCTAAAAATAAACTGCGTCCTCGAAGTTCGGAATATTAGCAATAGGAACAATCAAATCATTATTGTAATGCCATAAAACATAAAACACACATTGTAATATAAAACAATTATTATTTCCAACACAACACCAATTAATGGTTAAATGAATAACAAAATCTTTGATTTCCTTCTAAATAGCAAAATCACAACATAAAGTATACTCGAACTAACTTTATTTAAACTCAACTACTTTACTTAACTATTGGCGAATACATTGCCAAAACAAATAATAAACTATCACAAAATACGCACAATTGTTTAGTTTAATCCTTTCTTCATAATGATATCTAACTTAGACATGGATGTAACTAATATAAATATTTAGGCTTAGGGAAACACATTCCGCATATCACTAGACATGTCATTCTACTTCACATAATTGACCACATCAAATATAAATGTACAAGAGATAAAAAAACAAAACTTATACTCTTCAAGGCTAGCAAAACATGTACTTTTAGAAAATAAACAGAGTTAGTAGACCATGAGAAAAAGATTCAAGTCAAAAACTCATAATGTCAATTTATAATGTATTTTACAACTTATTTGGTCAAAACAGAAATTTCACAGCATCTTGTCAGAACCTTAGGTCAACATGGAAAAATCACTATTAATTGTCAAAAATTTATCTTGAAACGTGGCTTATTAATTTAGAAACATATACGAATCTTTTAAACAATGGAGTTGGAATTACACTAAATAGACAGGTAGGTTTTAAATGACAAATTTTACAAAAACATGGCGCGAAAACATCACTGTACAGGAATATTCTGACCACTGTCCACTAAAATATTTATTACTCATAAACCGTATATTATTTGAACATGAGACCAGCGGCATATGAAATCTAACTCACAAGGGTATCACCCATAAAAATCGCCAAAACTATCAAGAGTAAAATTCCGAGAAATCAACCAAAATCACATTCTTCACAATTTCACGCAATAAGTAATACTTTACATGTTTAATCATATTCACACCTCCCACCTACATGTTATCATACCTTCCCATATCAAACACATGCTTATCACAATGCTTATCATCTGCAAACATTAACGAAAACAATCATTCAAACAAGACAACAAATTCCTAAGGGAAAATATACTATATTCATTTTAAATTACCCCACACTGAAATATCTCGCAATGTACCCGGTTCAAAACTGGAAGGGCCAAGGTACAAATTAGGCGCGCGCTTTCCTAACGCTACTAAGGGGGCTCATAATAGTTTATACCCGGGGTTTATTTTATTTAGACACATCCTACGTTCATTATTATTCATTGGTTAGGCTCGAGGATCGTTTTACTCTGATACCACTTTGTAACACCCCCATTTATTCAGGAGTCTTTAGCTAGACATCCCAAGTAAATGAGAGCGTTACCATCTCGGTTTCCCGAGGTAGTGAAACAAAGTGAAACTCACCAAAGTACTTTCAATTAAAACTTTAGTGAATACATGTTTATTACAATTTAACTAACTAAAACTTAATAATAAATATTTACAACTCGCAGCGGAAATAAATAAAGTGATATAATTGTTCTATGTGATCTAGACTTCAACTATGGTCCAAGTCAAGCTCTCATCCCAATGCTCCCGAGTCAGCTAATCTTTAGTACCTGTCAAATTTGCTCCCCATAAAACGGTTCACCGCAAGTGTTCACGAATACACAGTCAACCGCGAGGTTGAGTAGGAATAACTACTAACAACAAAAACATATGATAACAATCCAATTTCCTTTTTACATTGCACAACCCCCTGACAACGTGCTCCTTCCTTTTACTTTATCACACCTCCCTTAACAACGTGCTCACTTTACTTTGGTACCCCTCTCTTAACAACGTACCGCCAATATGTAATAGTACCCCTCCCTCACAACGTACATATTACTGTCACCCCAGTGTACAAACTCCCTCAACAACGTACAACTGACTGTCGCACAGCTTTTCGCAATAATCACGATCATAATCAACGACACTAATTCAATTCACCTCATCACAATTATCAACATAAATTAATATAACTCACCCTTCCAACAATTACGATATTATCAACCAACATATAACAATATGAATCTCCCTTCCAACAATTACGATAATATCAACCAACACAATTCACATACGATCAATTCACTTTAACATAAGCCATCTAATAAACCAAATATTATCGAGTAAAAGTTGAGTATGATTTATCCCTACCTGGCAAGCGATTCCAATTACGCAGCTCAAGTAATCCAATAAATAAAGTAATCTGATCTGATTATAATTCTTCACAACCATCACCTAATCAAATATTATAATTCAATTATTTATTTATTATTATAATTTATTATTTTAATTATTCAATTATATTTTAATTATATTAATTATTTCCTGTTTAAATTATTATTACGTAAAACCCGTTTATTAAAGTCAGAACCCGATTACTTATTAATACCCGAGTTAACCCGTCTTAAAACTAAATAACCAACCCATAAACAAAACTTAAACCCCACGTATTCCCGTGAAAACCCACAACACAAAGCACACACAACCCGTCGAAACCGTGTTCAACACCCCCACCAAAACCCGTCCTTCACCATTTTCTTAACCACCAGCAGCCCCGACCAATCCTGCCACCTCCTAGCCCACACCACGACAAACACCAGCGACCAAAACCACCAGCCAAAACGCCACCAGTAGCCCCCAAACACACGTCCTAACCACCCTCTCTACTCGCCATCACTAACCAAACGACCACCCCCACCGTGTATAAAGCCCACGACTACAACCACTACAGCCACATTCTCGCCCAACGGCCACCATCATTGTCACCCCTGGTTCACGGCGGTTCTAATGGTACCCTCCACTCTCACTCACGGTCAGAAACGCGGCCACGACGCTTGTCTTAAGACGGTCAGACGCACGCCCCTGTTTTCCTCTATTTACCGCCACCACCATCACCAGCCGCCACCCGCCGCCACGCCAACACCACCAAAGTGGTTGACTCAACCACCCCAACAAAACCCCTCTATACCCAGATCAGGACATAGCCAATTAGGGGTTTAATTACCCACTACAATCACCCACGACCTAACCCGCAATACCCCCTGACCAGCCACTTTCAGCCGCCTGCCACCGCCACCCTAGGCCTTCCCTGACACCACCACCACACCCATTCCAACCCTTGCAATCCCACGTACTACTTCCCAAAGTTTGGTCTGATTCCGTTAAGGTTTGGGTCAGTTTCTAAGCGTCTTAAGATCGGTTCACATTCAGCTGTATAAGAAAATAAAACGAGATTTAGAAGTTGTTACCTATTAATTACCGCTTGCTAATTCCGTCTCCAAAAGCTCCTCCTCTTAATTTGTGATTTATTTCTCAGATTTAAGGTGGTATTTATAGTGTAAGATTAGAGAGAATGCGAGATCAATTAGGAAACTATTATAACTTACCTTATTCCAATTAGTATAGGAATTATTATTATAATTGCCATTATATTATTATTATTATTATTACATGTATTAGTCTTACCATAAGTAGGATTTTCTCATACAATATTTAATGATTTAGTCTTGCCATAACTTTATTATTATTAATAATATAATTATTATTACTTTTTTATATTATTATTTCTATATTATATTATTATTAATTCCCGATACAAAACCCGATCACACCGATACTATACTAATAAATTTCCGTCCATATAATAATAGCACACGGCCCAAAGCGCAAATATTAGCTAAGCCCAATTCCCGACTTGGATGCTTAATTTATTATTTAATTAACGTCTTACTTATAGTTATTATTAGAAATGTCTTTAATCAATTATTAGATTACATATTTTATTCTCATAAATTATTATCGAATTACGGGATATTACAGTCTCCCCCCCTTAAAATGTACTTCGTCCCGAAGTTCGCCCACAACTTCTACCTCAACACTTATAAACGTCCTCATAACTAAGCACCATCCAACACAATTATCCATTTACGATTATCAATCACGCCAATCATATTACAAGATATCACAATAATTGTAACGCCCCGTAATTTCGGACCGTTAATATATTTCGAAAATGATTTATTAATCAAATAAAATTTGATATTCAAAGTAATTAAAGTAAAAATAATTCAAAGAAATAAAATTTTATTATATTTTGAAGAAAAGTATTTATTTTGATAGTTTCGAAATGTTTAAAAATAGTTTAAACCGTGTAAAACTTTTTATTTCGAAATAAGGGCGTATCGGGGGGAAAATGACAATTCTTTTGAACGTTGGGTAAACGAAATTGGAAATGGGTCGTATGAATATTCAATTTTCTTGTAATCTCGTGTTTAAAAACTTTGGTCTTGTCGGAATTTGCATTTGACTTACGGTTTTAATTATTATCGAAACGAGATAAAACCGACTCGAAAAATCCCGACTCAAACCCGACTCCCTCCTTTCCTTTCTCCCTTACCCGGCTCCCTTCCCCTTTCTTTTCTTTTTTTCTGATTTTTTTTGTTCTATCTTCATCTTCATCCTCTAAAACCATACCAAACACATTTCTTATACATTCAAGCTTAAAATCGTCACAATTTCTTCGTTTCTTATCGGATTTTTGCATAATTTACCTTTCCGGAATCCCCTCGCCGAGATCTACAACTTAGTATGTTCTAATTTCAGTTTTCATTAAGTTGTTTTAAGACCAATTTTCGGAAATTTCGGTTTATATACTTATCTTTGTGTTTTAATTGTTTATTTAGGTGAAGAATTGGAGGACGAGTTCGGGGACTCGTATATTGTAGAGGATAGCGGCTAGTTGTTGTTAGGGTTTCGGTTTTGAGGTGCTAATTGCTCATTTTCTAGCTTAAGGTAACATATTTCGAGTTACTCGACGAAAGATCGTCACATGTTTTGTTGTTTTTGGATGTTTGGTGATTTTTGTTTGAGTAGTAGTTTTCATATGTTAAAATTCGTTGCATGCATGTTTAATTTATGCCTTTTGTTAGTTTAAATTAACAAAGTTGAATTGGGAACGATTAATTAGTGTTCAGACGGTCTTTTACTAAACAAAAATGGAAAAAAATGGTGGTGTAGGGGACGGGCGTGGGCCCGTGCCGTGGCGAGCCCACGGCTGGCCCGGGTCGGTCCGTTGCTTGTTTCGCGGTTTTCCATGCAAAATTTGTCATTTCCGGTTTATTAATGACATAGTTAGTATGAGTACACTTTAGGAATTGAATCATATAAGTAATAAAAATTATGTTAGTGGTAAAATTGTGCTTATATTAATAGTTATCACATGTTAGGATAGTTTACAAAATGAAATTGTAATGTTTTGTTGATTGTCTTGCCGCAAAATCGAGCCTTAGTCCCTTTGACGATGCGATGTCGATTAATTGAGTGATTGGTCGCCGCAATTTGACCCGTACTGTCCGCAGGTCAGGGGTTGCGGGTAAAAATTCGGTTGAATGATTTAGATAATCGGCCTTTTTCTTGTTTTAGGCCATTTATCAAGCTTTAGTTCACATGTATAGCTTATTGAATTTAATAGTGTCTTGTATTGTAGAAATGGCCCTAGTTTCCCCTAAAGCCTTTAATTTGGTTAATATTGTTAGAATTGGAAATTTGTATTGAGGATTCTGTTGGTTTATCTGCTGAATAGACATTTATATAGCCTTTCACATAATAGAATGTTAGAATTTATGTTGGTAAGTAGGACTTTTTGCCCTCTTAAGGTTAAGTGGGTGTCTTACTTGACTTGTGTGGTGAGTCTTGTGTGGTGTGGGCTAAAGTATTCAAGCTGGGACTAGCTGGGACTAGGTCCTAGGTGAGTATTTCGGCCTTCATCATAGATAGGTCTTTATAGTCTCTGACGAGTATATGTTCACTGCTTGATAGCCTTTGTGTTCCTGACTAGTGGATTTATATCCAAGTTGGGGCATGACCTCAGTTACTTATTTTGATAGTAAGTGGTCAGCTTAAGTACTAGCCAACCCTTTGGTGGACTCCTTAGGGTACTCACTTCACTTTGTTTTAAAAAAAGTTGTGGGTCTTGGGTGCGGTGGTGTGTATCCGCATGTCTAGGTCTGTGTGATTTTAGGCTAGGGTTGTGTTGTCTCTTGGCCATGTTTTATTAATATTAACCGCTGAGCCAAGATACCGGTTCGATTACCTTCCCTACCTCGTGGTATAGACTCGAGTTACAAAGTGACTATTGACGGGACTAAGAACTTATGCTTGTCTTTGATATATTGCCCTTTCTTGTTTGATGATTCTATGAATCATAGAAGGTGAGATGCAAGCCGGCTATGGTTGATAGAGTTTGGATTACTATTTGTTATATGATTCACATGATAGTTTAGTTTGGTCAGTTTAGGGGTCATAGGTTAGATTACATGATAATTACATGGTTTATCATATTGTTTACATGTTACATTACATGTTACATTAATTTTGACGATTCGTGGCTGGGAGGACTCGAAGTTACTCCCCACTGAATTGTGGCTTTCGTGTTTGTATAAAATGCGATTGACAGGTCGTTGATGCTTTGTTGGGGTCACAGACGAGCTAGTGAGCAAGGAACCTTGGACCTAGTTTTTGGCTATTCTATTAGTAAACCTTTTACCTTTTGGTTTTGTATATTATTTGAAGGGACATATGTCTCCCTTTTCTTTGTTGGTTTGTATCCTTATATTTCCGCGCCTTTAGTTATGTATGTAAATTAGTTTATCAGCTTTTGCAGGGTTTTTGACACTCTTATTGAGTTGGATTGGTTGTGAATGGTTTAGGAAGAAAAAATTTTGAAATTGCAGGTTTTTGACTAGTTGAACCATTTACAAACATATCCTACCAGTTTTTCTGTAGAATTTACGTAATTATTTAAGGCTAGATTTAAGGGTGTCACAATAATAACTCAAACATTTGTAGTATTACACTTAGTTTTAGATTATTCTACCCAATTAGATTAGAAAATTAGTCTCTCTATTACTGTAACAAGAACCCTAGAATTTTCCTCCCTTTAATCTCTCATTAATAAAAGTTGTAATCTTTCTTCATCATTAATTTAATTCCTCTTTAATTTATTCAAGTTCTACAATTTTCAATATTTTACATTTAGATTATTGGGTTGTGATTGGAAGACAAGAAAATATTCATCTTCCTTATTTCAACCAAAGTTTCCATCTTTAATTAATGTTGGTATAATTCTCATCCTAATTACTCTTCCTCTCAATTGTTTACATGTTTATTGTAGTTTAATTACTTGTCTTTATATTATGTTTGTCTTCCGATTTACATGATAAAGTTCCCATCTTTTGCTTCCATTTTCATTAACATGTGTGAGTAGTGTTCTACTAGGATGGAAGGGGATCTCATATAGGCTATATGATAGGATTTTGATAAAGGGAGACTATAATATTGAGTATTTGCTTATTGGTTTGTCATGCACATGTGATGTTTGTGAAAATGCTTGAATGGGAGTTTGAGTGGTTTCCTTATCTTTTCTACTTGTTGAGTGAGAACTCGATTAATTATCCTAAAATTGCATGATAAATTGAGGGACGAGATTGATTAAGTGAGGACTTTATCAGTTCCATCCTAGGGTTAGTCTCATGTCGAGAGATTAAGACTCTCCTTGCATTTATTCTTGATTTTGTCTCTATACTTGTTTCCGTCTTTGCCTACATGAGTGAACCCGATATCCTAGTCCCGTTAATTATCTTATTTGCTTGTTTGTTAGCTACGTTCCTTGTTTTAGTCATAGGTTATAGTTAATCATCATCCAATTGCTTAGATTGAACTAAACTAGAAATAGACAAATGATTTGAGATCGATAATCCCGTCCTTTGGGTTCGACCCTTGCAATACTACACGACTACTTGTACACTTTCAAGGTTATAAATATAAAATTTCACAACAACAAATTTAAAAATTTAATATTTAATTCAAGGTTATGTTTAAAGTCTCTAATATAATAAGTATACATTGCGAGATTCAATATATTTGGAGTAATACCTAAGTTCCAAGGATAAATCCTATTCATAATCATGGGATTACACCATCTTATGATAATCTTCTGATGTGGGACAATTCAACTATTTATACGTAGTATATATTTATCACACCTACATTATTTTTCAATGTGAGACGAATAACATATTTAAAAGTACACCATATTTTTTGAACCTAATTCGTCATCCAACCCGATTTAATAATAAGCAAATACTATATTATCTTTTAATATTCATACGTTTATTTTCTATTTGTTTTATCATAATTAAAATATGTGCAAATGATATGAACCTATACTCTAATGATAGAATTTTTTTAGCACAATTCTAATTATATTATTTAAGCGTAATATATTTACCACACCTACATTATTTTTCGATGTGGGACATATAAAATCTATAGGTAGAAAATATAATGATATAAACTTTTAAGAGCTCTCCAAGACAATACTTAAGAGACTCAAAAGATTTTGGGTTGATGCCTAAGTTCCAAGGATGCCTCTGTAATACTACGGATTTTATAGGCTGGTACTCGACCGAGTATAGCCTACTCGGTCGAGTAAAGTGTGTCGTGTATCCTGTTTGTCTACTGCCTAGAAACACTCGGCCGAGTATGTGGAATACTCGACCGAGTAGAGGGTACTCGGCCGAGTATACTCTATACTCGACCGAGTATCCGGTCTGTCGAGTGTTATTTCCGCGGTTTGATTTGGAAATGATTAGGGCTTTATATATTATGCTAAACAGTTTCTAATTACGTTTTACAAAACCTAAAACATCCTACGACGCTCTAATCATCTCTGAATCTCTCCTTTGTGTGTGGGTTATCATAGCAATTGCATTCTTTCCTATAATTCTTCGTCGGTAAGTTCTTATTCTCATATTCCATGGGTTATATTTCTAGGGGTTGTCTTTGATTATGAATTGGGGGAAATGGGGTTTTGCAATTAGTGATTGTGTGATGTGATTGTTGTTTAGTCGGAGACTTCGTAGAGGAGCCGTTCTAGTTTGCTTGCTCGCATTCCTTGCTGTTGTGCTAAGGTAGGGTTTTCCCTACTCAGTTCCTGTTTAATTGATTTGAGATTATGTTATATTGTGTACGTTTGTTTATCTGCTGATCATCGTTGGAGTGATGGTATGGTGATGGTGTCGTGATGGTGTTGGTGTTGTGGAGTCACTTGCGGGAGTGGCTTCACACCCTAGTTCGCCCTCCGTGGAACCCGTCATGGGAGGGGATGTGCACATTAAGGGACATGGTTATCGCTCGTTGATGAGCGGGATTTCTGTGGGGATTGGCTGCGGTCCCCCACTGGCGGCGTGGGCTACCTGTTGTGATGTATAGTCTGGCAGGGCTACACACCTCGATGTGTAGTCGGTTACTATGTGAGATCGGGAGACTGGGGACGGGGGATGATCAGCTGGTTGCTTTATGCACCTGTCTTATTTTAATTATGCAGTAACTGACCCCGTTGTGTTTTTTAAAATCTGCGGTTATCCATTCGGGGATGGTGAGCATATTGTGACGGGTGATGCGCTAATTGAGCTTGGGGCAGTCATGGGAGATTCACCACGCTGGATTAGTTGTCACCGTCATGAGTCTTAGTCGTCGTTTTGGTAGTTGTTAGTATTTGGCTATGACTTTTGTTGGATTTTGAGACAATGTAACTTTTATAATCCTCGTACTTTAATAAATGTGTTTGGGACTGTTGCTGTTGATATTTACTAACCTCGGGCAACCGAGATGGTAACAGCCTCTAATGCTGGGGTAGTCCTGGTAAGGTATATTGGTATGAGGGGGTGTTACAAAGTGGTATCAGAGCTGACGATTCCGGCACCTAAAACTAATGAACCCAATGAACTTAGGGAGTCTAAATAAAATGAACCCGGGGAGAGTTGTTTGGAGCTACCGCAAGGACTTGGGAGACGTCCCGAATTCGCACTATGGCCCTCACAATCTCAAGCCGGTCACCAGGGCGGAATTTGTTGTGTGTTTATTCGATGCATATGTGTGGTATGTAGAAATTGAATGATTGGAACATGTGGCAGAAGGTGTGATGTGTGGAGATATGTGTAAGACATGGTGAGACTGGTTGACACGGATTTGGTATGGAATATGTTGGCATGTTAAGTGCTTATTATGTGGCTTTCAAAAGGGTAGTGGTACATGCGTATATGATCATGATGATGTTAATGTTTGGATTTGGTAGTAGCATGTGATTAAGGTCATGCGTCTATATATATGAATTTCGTGTTTAATTTTCATGTGGGTATGATAAAAGTTCAACTATGTACTGATTTTTAGAAGTATTGATTTGTTATTGTTGCCTTATACATGTTAAAGTTGTTTTGGTTTAGAAAACTTGATTTGTATGAAGATAGATTATGGTAGGGCTGGCTTAAAACCGTCATAAGTCAAGTTCTAGAAATGATATTGTTGTAATTTCAATCGGAGGTGATAGCTTGTCCACTTATGATTCTAACGATAGGCCACACGCCCAAAATGACCAAGTAAAGAGTGAGATATGACTGTTTTACGAAACCTGGACGGTGCTGAGAACTGTGCCGATACTCGACCGAGTAGTCCCTACTCAACCGAGTATCTTTCATTGTAATACCCATCCTTTTAGGGACCCGTTGACCGACGTTGACCGACCTTAGGGGCATGTGGTAGCCTTTGGAAATTCGTGCAAGAGATGTCTCGTGTCGTGACAGGCCTTGGGATGAGTGGTACTCGATCTAGTCGAGGCTACTCGATCGAGTAGCTTGGGTACTCGATCGAGTAGGGGCCCCTCGATCGAGTGAGTTGGTTACTCTATCGAGTATCGTCTTTTCAGCGAGGGTTTATAATCGTGTTTTGATAGAATCGCAAATCATTTCCGCCTCCTTCCTTCAGACCTAGATGTCGCCTTTCTTCATTTCCTTCACCATAATTCCTTCCATGGGAGCCTTAGAGGATGCTCGTGCTTTAGGGATATGTTGCTTGAGTCGGGTAGCGGTCTTGACGCCGATATGCGATGCGTAGGTATGTCATCATCATCATCTTTGTTGTTGTTGTTTCTTGTAGGGTGGTAGCGATAGTAATAGGTGTGTGTACTATTTGTATAGGGGTTTTTCTTGCTTGGTTGATGTCACGTGATTGATCAAGGAATCGCTGCGGTTGGCTAAAGGTAGGTTCGCCTACTCGGTTTCTGTTGGTTGTTTAATGTGTCAGATGTTGTGGTGATTGTAGTGTCGTTATGATTGGATTGATTGTGGTGTTGGTTGGTGTTGTGTTGTCTCGATTGGCGTGTTTGTGATAATTGTATAGCTGTCTATGTTCTTCGGGGCGCGTCCCTCGCTGAGTGGAGTCACTTGCGGAAGTGGCTTCACGCCCTTGATTCGCCCTCTGTGGAACCCGCCACAGGAGGGGATGTGCACATTAATGGTTATGGGTTTATCGCTCGATATGATGAGCGGGGATTTGGTGGGTACGGCTGCGGTCCCCCACTGGCAGGGCTGGTCCAGTGGACAGTCGGTAACGGTGATTGGCTGGTGTGGTTGTGGCTTGTGTGTGTGCTTGGTTGTGGTTGTGGTATGTTGGTCGATGTGTTGTGTCTTGTCTCAGTTACTGACCTTGTGTGTTTTGTCTTTGTTTGTTCTGTTGTGTCTGCCGTGATCCCTTATGGTGAGCAGTCGGTCTTTTAGGTGAGGTCTTGGATGATAGCTGGAGTCTTGGCAGGGATGGGTCTTTCGCAAGTTACGTCAGAGATAGTTCACATAAGGATGTTGAGTTCTATCTTTTGTATCAGTAGTTTTGGTTGGATCACTTGTAATAAATATAAATGTTCTTTTATCGACTTTTGGTCATTGCTATCCTCGGGTAACCGAGATGGTAATACCTTTATATGCTAGGAAAGGTCTTGTTAAGGCTCCTTGGTATATGGGGGTGTTACAAAGTGGTATTAGAGCGACGATTTTGGAACCTGTAACAAATGAGCCTAATGAACGTAGTGAGTCTAATAAAATGAACCTGGTGTATGTATCCTGGGAACCCCAGCTGATGCTAGATTTTGGGTGAGTAGGCGCCCTCATTTAAAAATCATGGCCCCATTATGATTAAGTCATTCACTGGTTAAGGGAGTAGTGAGTCGGGAATTATGTGCTTTACATAGTCTATGGTTACGATAGAAGAGTGTGTGATAAAGTTATGTTAATGCTAGCATCTGTGTGGTGAGAATTGCCAAATCTTGTGGTTGAATAGAGATGGTGAATCGCCTGCAATATGCACTAGTGTATGTGTCATGTGGTGATAGTAGAGTTTATTCTAAATAGATGGTATTGGTAATTGATATAGAGGTTTGTGAGTCTTGTATGTGGTAGTAATGTTGATGATTGGCAAGTTGTGAATTGCGTAGTGGTCATTAAGATGGTAGTGGAGCAAATGTGATAGATGAATGGTTGAATGCTTCCGCAATATGGTTTAATTGAGTTGTGAAAATTGTTTGCCAATTGTTGTGGTAAGTTAGTTATTAGTAAACTTGGATGATAAATGAAAGTTAAATGATAGGTGAATGCCTAGAGTGATGTGATTAATAGTTATAATATCAAAGTTACAAATGCATGTTTAGGAATCGTCTTGTTGAGGTTACGATAGTGCGATTAGAGGTAAAGAAGACATGTTAGAGGTATGTGTGTTGAAGCTAAAAGGTAGTCCATTAGTTGCATAATAATTGTTATAGTATGAAAATAATGAGTTGAATGAGGTAATGAATTGGTGACTTGATACATTGCACTTGTGCGATAGTAATATGATGTGAATGAGTATGTTAATCTGTGCCGATATCCGAATTCGTTTTTGGAATCGACACGCGTTTCTGTTTTGCAGGGAACTCTAATTAATCTTGTATTTCCGACCGTGTATCTACCCTTGCTTGACCGAGTATGAGTGCCTACTAGACCGAGTTGACCTCATTCGATCTAGTTAGGAAGCTATAACGTCGAGAAAGTTGGAATTTCCTATGAAAACTCGACCGAGTAGCTCCAACTCGATCAAGTGGAGGCCACTCGATCGAGTAACATACTTACTCGATCGAGTAAGTGCTACAGTTCCCGTAGCGGGTTCATAAACCCTTTCTTTTGTTCATTCTTCTTATTCCTTCTTTATTTTCGCAAACCCTATTTTCCAAATCCCTCTCAAACCCTTTGATTCTTGTTGTTTGGGGTGCTTGAATTTGGTGAATTCTTTGCTTAATTCGTTCCTTTTATTGCTAATCAATCAAGGTATGAATGTTTATCCTATTTTGATGTTTTTAATTGAATAGAAGCATGTAAGATGTTGGAGATTGTTGGGAAAATCGATTTATATGTGTTAAATCTTTTCTCTAATTGTTGTTATATGATCTAAATGCTTTCCTTTGATGATTATTGATGGTAACAATGCAAAAATCGAATCAAATTGAATGTTATTATGAACCGAACATTTTAGGGTTTGAGATTTTAAATTGATTTTTGGTTGTCTATTGTATGTAAAAGGATGAAAATTGAGTAATATATGTTATATATATCATATATAAAGTTGATTTTTGTTATTTTCACTCAAAATTTGTCTTAACATTCCATCTTAAAAGTGCCCCAAACTGAAATTCGTCTCATGTTAGTGTGAAATTGGGTTGTATGTGAAGATGTTTTGAAGGTTTGATTCCTAAAAGTAGTAGTGGCTGAGTTAATTCATGTTAAATATGTCAAAATTTTGCAGCTGTAGAGACCGTCTGATTTCTAAGAATTGAGAATTTTGCTTATAATTTTGGATTGTTGGTGGAAGTGCGTACTTAGCTATTTCTTTACATGACAATACAAGTATGTTTTATGTGGTTTTCTAGTATATGTGTGGTTGTATATTGAAGTTGTATGCTGAAATAGATGCTGAGACCTACAGTGGGGACCAGACAGAGTAAGAGGGGTAGGGCTTCTGAGCCCGAAATTGGGGAGGGGAGTGGACCGGTAGTCCCGGCTGTGCCGGAATACCCGTCTGTGGTTTTTGTGGATTTCACACAGAGGAAGAGGTTTGTGGCTTTGCAGGGTCGTAGTATGAGACCAACCCGCTGTATCGACACAACCCTTTTGGATGACCTGGGCATTGAGACCGATGTCAGACACATCTTTGAGACCTTGGGGATGACTGGGCTTTATCACCTCCGGAAGCACTCATATGCCTTTCTGACCCTTGAGTTCCTGAGCTCGTTTAAATACGAGCCGATGGAACAAACTGTGGAGTTCCGCCTCATGAACACGAGATTTATCTTGACCATGGACCTATTTGCTTCTCACCTTGGCTTGGCTAAGCCTGCCAAGGGGGCTCTCCGTGACATACCGACTGAGTGTGGGGTGTGTAGTCTTATGCCTTGTATCACCGGGAAATCAGTCCCCACTTCGAGTAACATGTTGATTAATGACGTTCAACATGTCACTTTGAAGATCTTTCTTCGTGCTTTGACGTGTCTTCTTTACGAGAGGAAGGATGTGAGTAAGTTGAACTCACATGAGTTGATGCTTCTGATGGCGTACCTTAACCCCGAGCGGACTCAGAGAGTGGTTTTTTAATGCCCCTGCCATGGTGTATGCCAGCCTAGGTTTGATGGCCTCGTCTGACACTAGGTTCCTGAGTTGTGGTGCCATTGCCACACGTTTAGCTGAGAAGCTAACTTCCTTTGAGGCTTCCCCGGCCTACACCCCTTTAGCCACCCCGGTACCTACATTGGACATAGCCTACTTCCTCGACCTGAAATGGTTGAGAACCTTGGAGGATGGCAGTTTACCATGAAGGGTATGGGGGATGAGTTGGATGAAGATACCAGCTCCTGAGCACCTCCCACCGACAGAGCCTTTACCCGCGGCAGTAGTATCTGCCGATTCTGACGAGGAGGAGGAGGAGGATGCGCGTCCTGCGAGGCAAACGTACTTCATCGACCCAGAGATCCTCCAGGTCATGCCAGAGCCGAGGAATGGGGAGAACGTGAGAGATGAGGGGGATAGACCTAGAGTGGGGAGAGGGCCACGCCGAGTGCGAGAGAGAGTGGCTGAGACTCAGCCACAGCAGCCGGTACCACCACAGTATCCGTTTCCTGGCTACCCTTCTTTTGATACCCCGGAGGTGCGTGAGAGCTACCTTTCTGAGAGAGTGTGTTCTACCTTGACACTCCGAAACCTACATGAGATGACGTACGTTGTAACGCCCCGTAATTTCGGACCGTTAATATATTTCGGAAGTAATTTATTAATCAAGTAAAATTTGATATTAATGTATTTAAAGTAAAAATAATTCAAAGAAATATAATTTTATTATATTTTGAAGTAAAGTATTTATTTTGATAGTTTTGAAATGTTTAAAAATAGTTTAAACCGTGTAAAAACTTTTTATTTCGAAAAATGTGCATATCGGGGAAAATTACAACTCTTTTGAAAATTGGGTAAACGATTTTGGAAATGGGTCGTATGAGTATTCAATTTTCTTGTAATCTCGTGTTTAAGAATTTTGGTCTTGTCGGAATTTGCATTTGACCAACGGTTCTAATTATTATCGAAACGAGTCAAAACCGACTCGTAAAATTCCGACTTAAACCCGCTCCTTTCCTTCCTCCTTTCCTTTCCCGCGGACACCTCTCCCCCTTCCCCTTTCTTTTCTGATTTTTCTTTTCCTCTACACTTTCCTTGATGTTCTAACATACCAAACACAAACAAACACCATTTTTAATCAAAATCCAAGCTATTTTCACCATAACTTTCTCGTTTCTTGACGGATTTTCACATAATTTATATTTTCGGAATCCTCTCCTCGAGATCTACAACCTAGTATGTTTTAATTTCAGTTTTCTTGAAGTTGTTTTAAGACGAATTTTGGCAAATTTCGGTATTTATACTTATTTATTGTGTTTTTATTGTTTATTTAGGTGAAGAATTGGAGGACGAGTTTGGGGACACGTATATTGTCGAAGATAGCGGATAGTTGCTTGTTAGGGTTTGGTTTTTAAGGTGCTAATTGCTCATTTTCTAGCTTAAGGTAACATATTTCGAGTTACTCGACGAATAATCGTCACATTCTTTGCTTTTTGTATGTTTTTGTGATTTTTGTTTGAGTAGTAAATTTTCACATGATAAAATGGGTTGCATGCATGTCTAATGCTTGTCTTTTGTTAGTTTAAGTTAACCATTTGTATATTATTGTTTAGAACAAATTTGGATGAGTAATTATTTGATGGGACAAATCCGCGGGTTGGCTGGAACGTGTCGATGCGGACCGAGACATTTTCCAATGTTTTCCAAAAATATGACAGATTGAACGGCGTCGAAAAATTAGGTGGTTTAGCCACTTGAATCACTCAATTCGGAGTCCGTATGAGTATTTGGCGTCGTTTTACCGAAAAATTTATAGAAAAGTTACTGTTCACAGACCCGCGGTACTGTTCACAGCAGTGAAACAGGCCCGTGACGGGCAGCGTAAGCCCGTGCTTGGCCCGGGTTGGTCCGTCGCTTGTTTCGCGGTTTTTCATGCTTTGTTCATCGTTTTAGGTTCATTAATGTTATAGTTAGAATAAGTAACATATGGTTAAACCTTTGAAATGAATAATGTTAGTAGTAAAGATAAAGAGGTTGGTAAAATTATGTTTAAATTGGTAGTTGCACATGTTAGGGTAGATTATAAAATGAAATTGTAATGAATAGGCTCAAAATGAAATTTATAGCAATAATTTCAATGTTTTGATGATTGTGCCGAAAACTGAGCCTTAGTCCCTTTGACTGATTCGATGTCAGTTAATTGAGTGATTGGTCGGCCGCAATTTAACCCGTACTGTCGCGGGAGATCGGGTTGCGGGTAAAAATTCGGTTGGATGAAATTTTATATGAATTGGATAATCGGCCTTTTTCTTGTTTTAGGCCATTTATCAAGTTTTTAAGTTCACGTGTATAGTTGGTTGAATTTAATAGTTTCTTATATTGTAGAAACGGCCCTAGATTCCCTGAAGCCTTTAATATTGTTAATATTGCTAGAATTGGTATTGAATACTTTCTTGCAGGTTGTTGTGTTTGTCATAGATAGGTCTTTATAGTCTCTGACGAGTATATGTTCACTGCTTAATAGCCTTTGTGTTCCTGACTAGTGGATTTATATCCAAGTTGGGGCATGACCTCGTTACTTATTTTGATAGTAAGTGGTCAGCTTAAGTACTAGCCAACCCTTTGGTGGACTCCTTAGGGTACTCACTTTGTTTTAGAAAAATTGTGGGTCTTGGGTGCGGTGGTGTGTATCCGCATGTCTAGGTCTGCGCAGATTTTAGGCTAGGGTTGTGTTGTGTCTTGGCCATGTTTTATTAATATTAACCGCTGAGCCAAGATACCGGTTCGATTACCTTCCCTACCTCGTGGTATAGACTCGATTCTGAGTGACTATTGACCGTACTAAGAACTTATGCCTGTCTTTGATATATTGCCCTTTCTTGTATGGTGATTTTATGAATTGTAATAGGTGAGATGTAAGCCGGTTACAATTGATAAAGTTTGGTTTACTATTTGTTATATGATTCACATGATAGTTTAGTTTGGTCAGTTTAGGGGTCATAGGTTAGAATACATGATAATTACATTGTTTATCATATTGTTTACATGTTACACTACATGTTACATTAAATATGACGTTTCGTGGCTGGGAGGACTCGAAGTTACTCCCCACTGAATTGTGGCTTTCGTGTTTGTATAAAATGCGATTGACAGGTTGATGATGCTTAGTTGGGGTTCACGGACGAGCTAGTGAGCAAGAGAACCTTGGACTTAGTTTGGTTTTTATTTTGTAGAAACCTTTAACTTTTGGTTTTGTATATATTTTGAAGGGACATATGTCTCCCTCTTCTATTTTGGTTTGTATCATTATATCCCCGTGTCTTTAGCGTGGTTATGTAAATAAGGTTATTAGCTTTTGCGAGTTTTGGCACTCTTAAGTTGGAGATGTTTGTGAATGGTTTAGGAAAATTTTAAAAATTACAGGTTTTGTCTAGTTAAACCAATTACAAACATATCCTGTCAGTTTTTCTGTAGATTTTACGTTTTTAATTATCGCTAATTTTAAGGGTGTCACGGTTGGTATCGAGCTTGTTGCTCCCGGCCTTGCGTTTGTTGTGCACCCCACTTAAAAGCACTTGACCTTTAAATAATAAACTTGAGAGATGGGTAGGATGGGTAGATTTAGGATTTTATGTGGTAGTCTATTTGTGATTGCTAATTGTTAGGTTTGTTGATTGTTAGTTATTAATTTTGGTGCCGTTAAAGATTGGTTATACCAAATGTAGAATGCTTCCACTTTCTCGATATTTCTTTCCGTATTCAGTGTATCTTACCTTAATCTTCCAATTTCGTTGTTCATTCGTCTTTCAAATTCCTCTTATCTCGCCTTGGTAACTACTCTTCCATTCTTTCTCCTGATTCATCCTTGGTTCGTTTTCTCCTTATAACAAAAGTCCATGTGGACACCTTCTTTTTATTCCGCAGAATAGTCCCCTTGTTCAAGAGAACCCGGTTTTGAGAGAATGTAACATTGGAGGGCGTGAACGAGTTGAGAAATTGATTGTTTAAGGTTTGAGTTGTATAGGAGAATATAACTTGGGATCCTTTGGTTAGTCTTGTTAGTTGTAATTAATATGAGAGCCTAGTGAGTTGAGAAACACCTTGGGATTTATGTCTATTGAGAGCTTGTTTGTTATAGATGTTTGAGCATGGGTACTACCTTAGCACATAAGATGGAATGAATTTAAGCTACTTCATTTGAGAGTCTCGATATTTCTTGTGGAGAATTAAAGGAATGATAGTTAGCCCTGATCCTTGTAGGCCTTGAAAGGAATACAATAGGACATTGACGTTGCTTAATGGATTGGTATTGTACTTTGGAATTAGTTAGTTTGTTAAACCTTTTAAGTTGACCAAATCTAGTATAGAGTAGCCCTTGTTGACCTTTCGAAATTTGAGAACACGTGGTTGACCTTATTAATCATATCTGGATTTGGGAATTTTGGTGGAATGTTGTTCGATGTAGTTCGTGAGTTCAAGGATGTGATTCCAATTTATGGTATCGGAGACTAGAAGTATTAAGTGGTGAGATGAAGGAGTAGACAAGCTATGGTACTTGGGGATGACATAGTAAGTGAAGTTTAATGACGAGAATTGTAAAGGAGATACTTTGTGACATGGGTGGTAACAAATGAATTTGTGTGGTGAATTGATTTTGGCTCTTAGAACCTATTGAGTTGAGGAATACCTACCATTGTGGAGTCCTTGTTAGTCTTATAATTTGGTAGACTTTTGGGGCTTGGTTGAGCACCTTAGTGATGTAACCTTATCATATCGATCATAAGCTTTGATGAGTGTTTGGTAAGCGGTAACCCTTTCATTGTGCCGCTTCTATTCTCCTTTCCTTCTCTTTAACGTTCGTTGAACCTTGTTTTTATGCCAAATTTTACGTATCTTCTTCTTGCCCGAGATATCTTCTTAACTTGAATACCTCTTATTTATGTCAACCGTTATCTTTACGGACCGACTCCTTAGTTTCCTAATTTATCAGATTCATGCACCCTTCGGAAATGTTTTACCGTTTCTCTATCCCGTTATAACTCCTTATCTACTTAGTGTAGTTGGTACATTGTTGACCATGTTTACAGAGTTAGTGGGATGTGATTTGAGGATTTTTGTATTTTGATTTTCGTCGGGAATTAGTGTAGGAGTATGTGTCTATATTTGACCATGTGATATGAGAGCTAGATTTTTGATGGAATTCTTATGATGGCAATGTTGTAGTATCCTTGCGAGTTAAGGTTCGCGTGTTTTGGTGGTATAAGACTCACTTTGGTTTCGATTTGATGATAAGACTAATGGGATTAGTTTACCTTGGTGGAGTATTTCTATGGTTATTTTGGGTTTGTTTTGGGCATTGTTCGTTCGGGGATTGTTCGTTTGTCATTTGATCCTTACTTTACAGTATTGGGGATTAATAGCTAAGTCGGTGGAATGTTATTGTAAATTTGGACCTTATATTTAATCCTTTGAGGAATCTTTCTATTGGAATTGGAATATTGTTGGGAAGTAGGATAGTGAATCTTGAGTAAACCGATCAGATGATTTGTGTGATGAACCCATTTATCTTATAGTTAGTGCTAATTATGGATTGGATAGTGCAACTTGTTGCTTGTGGGTTGGTTTCAAGCATGAATGCGTTTGGGAATATTGAATCTTGGTAAGGGTATAATATTGTTACTAGTTTCGACTTTTGATGTTGAATTTGTTCGGTGGAGGATATTGGTGGAAACATTTTGATTGGGAAATGGTTAAGTTAATTGTAGAGGATAGGATTGTCTCAAGGATTAGCTTATGCGTAGACTTGTCGATGAGTGGTTCAGATGGCTCTTTGGATTAGTGTGGCCTCTGGTTGTTGCCCTGTTGATGTTCGGAGGACCTAGTAGGATGACTCTGTGGTTGGAAAATTTGGGTGAACCTTTCTCGATGTACCGATCTTCCTAATTCCGATCTCTGACAATTGTCATTCTTGCTATTCTGGCTTGTTCCGTTGTGTTCGCCTTTATGGAACTCATTTGACCTTTTGAGTAAAGCGTCTCGTTCGTTGACATCTTTATTGACTTCATCCAAAAATTCCACCTTTAAGAGTTCAATTCCTTCTTGTCTGTTGGGTGTGAGTTCCCTATCGCGACTTGCACTTCTCGTTCCCGAGTTGTTTTCCATCTTGCATAGAATCTATATAGTTTGAGTAAACTTTTGGTTCATTTTTCCTTAATTTGGAGTTAAATCTACAAATTGACCTCTTTCTATAACATTTGAAAATGATTTCTCACTCTCTTTCAACCCTAGTGTTCAATTGGATACCTAAGCTATTTCTCGTTTTGTGTAATGATTCCTTTTTCTTACTCCTTTTCCGCGTTACTAAGCCGCATTTAATCATAATTAGTAAAGATATTATTCTTATTATAGAATTTTAAACTAAAAGTTTGAAAATGCTTTTATGATTTTCAATGGTTTTAACATTAGTGAATGTTAAATCTCGTTGTTGGTGACGTCCCAATAATGGGTTTTCTCATTTATTGGTGTAGAAATTATTTTATATCTTGATATGAATGTGGATGTTCTTGTCTGATCAACAAGATTATCACCGTTTCATTGAAAAGATACCTATATTTTCTTATAACTATAATTTCTCCTTCTAAGTTTCGAGGGCGAAACTTTTTAAAAGGAGGGGTGATTGTAACGCCCCATAATTTCGGACCGTTAATATATTTCGGAAGTAATTTATGAATCAAGTAAAATTTGATATTAATGTATTTAAAGTAAAAATAATTCAAAAAAATATAATTTTATTATATTTTGAAGTAAAGTATTTATTTTGATAGTTTTGAAATGTTTAAAAATAGTTTAAACCGTGTAAAAACTTTTTATTTCGAAAAATGTGCATATCGGGGAAAATTACAACTCTTTTGAAAATTGGGTAAACGATTTTGGAAATGGGTCGTATGAGTATTCAATTTTCTTGTAATCTCTTGTTTAAGAACTTTGGTCTTGTCGGAATTTGCATTTGACCAACGGTTCTAATTATTATCGAAACGAGCCAAAACCGACTCGTAAAATCCCGACTTAAACCCGCTCCTTTCCTTCCTCCTTTCCTTTCCCGCGGACACCTCTCCCCCTTCCCCTTTCTTTTCTGATTTTTCTTTTCCTCTACACTTTCCTTGATGTTCTAACATACCAAACACAAACAAACACCATTTTTAATCAAAATCCAAGCTATTTTCACCATAACTTTCTCGTTTCTTGACGGATTTTCACATAATTTATATTTTCGGAATCCTCTCCTCGAGATCTACAACCTAGTATGTTTTAATTTCAGTTTTCTTGAAGTTGGTTTAAGGCAATTTTGGCAAATTTCGGTATTTATACTTATTTATTGTGTTTTTATTGTTTATTTAGGTGAAGAATTGGAGGACGAGTTTGGGGACTCGTATATTGTCGAAGATAGCGGCTAGTTGCTTGTTAGGGTTTGGTTTTTAAGGTGCTAATTGCTCATTTTCTAGCTTAAGGTAACATATTTCGAGTTACTCGACGAATAATCGTCACATTCTTTGCTTTTTGTATGTTTTTGTGATTTTTGTTTGAGTAGTAAATTTTCACATGATAAAATGGGTTGCATGCATGTCTAATGCTTGTCTTTTGTTAGTTTAAGTTAACCATTTGTATATTATTGTTTAGAACAAATTTGGATGAGTAATTATTTGATGGGACAAATCCGCGGGTTGGCTGGAACGTGTCAGTACCGGACCGAGACATTTTCCAATGTTTCCAAAAATATGACAGATTGAACGGCGTCGAAAAATTAGGTGGTTTAGCCACTTGAATCACTCAATTCGGTCCGTATGAGTATTTAGCGTCGTTTTTACCGAAAAATTTATAGAAAAGTTACTGTTCACAGACCCGCGGTACTGTTCACAGCAGTGAAACAGGCCCGTGACGGGCCGCGGCAGGCCCGTGCTTGGCCCGGGTTGGTCCGTCGCTTGTTTCGCGGTTTTTCATGCTTTGTTCATCGTTTTAGGTTCATTAATGTTATAGTTAGAATAAGTAACATATGGTTAAACCTTTGAAATGAATAATGTTAGTATTAAAGATAAAGAGGTTGGTAAAATTATGTTTAAATTGGTAGTTGCACATGTTAGGGTAGATTATAAAATGAAATTGTAATGAATAGGCTCAAAATGAATTTTATAGCAATAATTGCAATGTTTTGATGATTGTGCTTAAAACCGAGCCTTAGTCCCTTTGGTGATTCGATGTCGATCAATTGAGTGATTGGTCAGCCGCAATTTAACCCGTACCTGTCGCAGGACTGGGGTTGCGGGTAAAAATTCGGTTGGATGAAATTTTATATGAATTGGATAATCGGCATTTTTCTTGTTTTAGGCCATTTATCAAGTTTTTAAGTTCACATGTATAGTTGGTTGAATTTAATAGTTTCTTATATTGTAGAAACGGCCCTAGATTCCCTGAAGCCTTTAATATTGTTAATATTGCTAGAATTGGTATTGAATACTTTCTTGCGGTTGTTGTGTTTGTCATAGATAGGTCTTTATAGTCTCGACGAGTATATGTTCAACTTTGCAATAGCCTTTGTGTTTCTGACTAGTGGATTTATATCCAAGTTGGGGCATGACCTCGTTACTTATTTTGATAGTAAGTGGTCAGCTTAAGTACTAGCCAACCCTTTGGTGGACTCCTTAGGGTACTCACTTTGTTTTAGAAAAATTGTGGGTCTTGGGTGCGGTGGTGTGTATCCGCATGTCTAGGTCTGCTTGATTTTAGGCTAGGGTTGTGTTGTGTCTTGGCCATGTTTTATTAATATTAACCGCTGAGCCAAGATACCGGTTCGATTACCTTCCTACCTCGTGGTATAGACTCGATTCTGAGTGACTATTGACCGTACTAAGAACTTATGTCTGTCTTTGATATATTGCCCTTTCTTGTATGATGATTTTATGAATTGTAATAGGTGAGATGTAAGCCGGTTACAATTGATAAAGCTTGGTTTACTATTTGTTATATGATTCACATGATAGTTTAGTTTGGTCAATTTAGGGGTCATAGGTTAGAATACATGATAATTACATTGTTTATCATATTGTTTACATGTTACACTACATATTACATTAAATATGACGTTTCGTGGCTGGGAGGACTCGAAGTTACTCCCCACTGAATTGTGGCTTTCGTGTTTGTATAAAATGCGATTGACAGGTTGATGATGCTTAGTTGGGGTTCACGGACGAGCTAGTGAGCAAGAGAACCTTGGACTTAGTTTGGTTTTTATTTTGTAGAAACCTTTAACTTTTGGTTTTGTATATATTTTGAAGGGACATATGTCTCCCTCTTCTATTTTGGTTTGTATCATTATATCCCCGTGTCTTTAGCGTGGTTATGTAAATAAGGTTATTAGCTTTTGCAGGTTTTTGGCACTCTTAAGTTGGAGATGTTTGTGAATGGTTTAGGAAAATTTTAAAAATTACAGGTTTTGTCTAGTTAAACTAATTACAAACATATCCTGTCAGTTTTTCGGTAGATTTTACGTTTTTAATTATCGCTAATTTTAAGGGTGTCACATACGTTCAGGGTATTGGGACCTCGGGACCACATCCGGTTTTGTGGAGGGGAGTCGGGGACAGCAGCGGGGTTTTCCACTCTTATGGGGTGGATATGTCTACTTGGGGAGCGCCTCAGTTATACCCTTACGGTGGTTTGACTCCTTGGTACGTGAGACCAGATGTTGGAGCCGGTGGTGATGCGGGTCTTGGTGCGTCAGGAGCGGGCACTTCGTGTAACACCCCGTAATTTCGGACCGTTAATATATTTCGGAAGTAATTTATTAATCAAGTAAAATTTGATATTAATGTATTTGAAGTAATAATAATTCAAAGAAATATAATTTTATTATAATTTGAAGTAAAGTATTTATTTTGATAGTTTCGAAATGTTTAAAAATAGTTTAAACCGTGTAAAAACTTTTTATTTCGAAATAAGGGCATATCGGGAAAAGATGACAACTCTTTTGAAAATTGGGCAAACGATTTTGGAAATGGGTCATATGAGTACTCAATTTTCTTGTAATCTAGTGTTTAAGAACTTTGGTCTTGTCGGAATTTGCGTTTGACAAACGGTTTTAATTATTGTCGAAACGAGCCAAAACCGACTCGTAAAATTCCGTCTCAATCCCGCTCTTTTCTTTCCTTTCCCGCGGCACACCCCCTTCCCCTTCCTTTCTTTCTGATTTTTCTGTCCAACTACACCTTCCTTAACATTCTTAAACATTCCAAAACAAAACACCATTAAAACTTAAGATTTCAAGCTAGTTTTCACCATAACTTCCTCATTTCTTGTCGGATTTTCGCAAAATTTATATTTTCGGAATCCTCTCTTCAAGATCTACATCCTGGTATATTTTAATTTCAGTTTTCTTGATGTTGATTTAAGACGAATTTGGGCATATTTCGGTTTTTGTACTTATTATTGTGTTTTTATTGTTTATTTAGGTGAAGATTTGGAAGACGAGTTTGGGGACTCGTATATTGTTGAAGATAGTGGCTAGTTGTATATTAGGGTTTGGTATTCAAGGTGCTAATTGCTCATTTTCTAGCTTAAGGTAACATATTTCGAGTTACTCGACGAATAATCGTCACATTCTTTGCTTTTTGTATGTTTTTGTGATTTTTGTTTGAGTAATTTGTTTCACATGATAAAATGGGTTGCATGCATGTCTAATTCATGTCTTTTGTTAGTTTAAATTCTCATAATAGTATAGAAATGGAATGGGAACGATTAAGTAATGCTTAAAACGGAGTTAAAATGAACAAAAACGGAAAAATGGAGGAGTGGGGGTGGCGGCGGCGAGCCGGCGAGGCCCATGCCACGGCTGCCTTGGGGTTGGCCCGGGTTGGTCCGTTGCTTGTTTCGCGGTTTTTCATGCATTGTTAAATCGTTTTAGGTTCATTAATGTTATAGTTAGAATAAGTAACATATGGTTAAGCTTTGGAAATGAATAATGTTAGTAGTAAAGATAATGAGGTTGGAAAAATTACTCTTATATTGGTAGTTAGCACATGTTAAGATAGATTATAAAATGAAATTGTAATGAATAGGCTCAAAATGAATTTTATAGCGATAATTGTAATGTTTGGATGATTATGCCGAAAACTGAGCCTTAGTCCCTTTGACTGATTCGATGTCAGTCAATTGTGTGATTGGTCAGCCGCAATTTAACCCATACCTGTCGCAGGACTGGGGTTGCGGGTAAAAATTCGGTTGGATGAAAATTAATGTGAAAAATGGATAATCGGCCTTATTCTTGTTTTAGGCCATTTATTAAGTTTTTAGTTCACATGTGTTGTTAGTTGAATTTAATAGTTTCTTATATTGTAAAAATGGCCCTGGATTCCCCGAACCTTTAATATTGTTAATATTGCTAGAATTGGAAATTGGTATTGAATACTTCTTGCAGGTTGTTGTGTTTGTCATAGATAGGTATTTATAGTCTTTGACGAGTATATGTTCACTGCTTAATAGCCTTTGTGTTCCTGACTTGGTGGGATTATATCCAAGTTGGGGCATGACCTCGTTACTTATTTTGATAGTAAGTGGTCAGCTTAAGTACTAGCCAACCCTTTGGTGGACTCCTTAGGGTACTCACTTTGTTTTAGAAAAATTGTGGGTCTTGGGTGCGGTGGTGTGTATCCGCATGTCTAGGTCTGCGCAGATTTTAGGCTAGGGTTGTGTTGTGTCTTGGCCATGTTTTGATAGAACCTCTGAGCCAAGATACCGGTTCGATTACCTTCCCTACCTCGTGGTATAGACTCGAGTTACAGAGTGACTATTGACGGTGCTAAGAACTTATGCCTGTCTTTGATATATTGCCCTTTCTTGTATGATGATTTTATGCATTGTAATAGGTGAGATGTAAGCTGGTTACAATTGATAAAGTTTGGTTTACTATTTGTTATATGATTCACATGATAGTTTAGTTTGGTCAGTTTAGTGTTCACATGTTAGAATACTCGATAGTTAATTGATTTATGACGTTGTTTACATGTTACATTACATGTTACATTAAAAATGACATTTAGTGGCTGGGAGGACTCGAAGTTACTCCCCACTGAATTGTGGCTTTCGTGTTTGTATAAAATGCGATTGACAGGTTGAAGATGATTAGATGGGGTATACGGGCAGCTAGTGAGCAAAAGAACCTTGGACTTAGTTTGGTTATATTTTGTAGAAACCTTTTAACTTTTGGTTTTGTATATATTTTGAAGGGACATATGTCTCCCTCTTTTTCTTTGGTTTGTATCACTATAATTCCTTGTCTTTAGCATAGTTATGTAAATTAGTTTGTTAGCATTTGCAGGTTCTGGCACCTTCCTCTTGGAAATGTTTGTGAATGGTTTAGGAAAGTTTTAAAAATTACAGGTTTTGTCTAGTTGAACCAATTACAAACATATCCTGTCAGTTTTTCTGTAGATTTTACGTGTTTATTTAAGGCTAAAATTGAGGGTGTCACAGTTGGTATCAGGGCATATTTGCTCCCGACGCACGTTTGTGCACCCCACCTAAAATCACTTGACCTTTAAATAATAAACTTGAGAGATGGGTAGGATGGGTAGAGTTAGGATTTTATGTGGTAGTCTGTTTGTGATTGCTATTTGTTAGGTTCTAACCAATGTTCTATTTTGCAAGATGGTTCTCCAAGAAACGTAGATAATGCAATCTTACCAGCAGGGTTTGTTAATTGTTAGTTATTAATTTTCGTGTCGTTGAAGCTATGACCGCGATCTTATTCGTTGGTGACCAAGACTGAGTGGCCGTTGTCGAATGTTGAAGATTGGTTATGCCAAATGAAGAATGCTTCCACTTTCTTGATACTTCTTTTCGTATTCAGTGTATCTTACCTTAATCTTCCAATCTCGTTGTTTATTCATCTTTTTAATTCCTCTTCTCTCGCCTTGGTAATTACTCTTCTATTCTTTCTCCCGATTCATCCTTGGTTCGTTTTCTTCTTATAATAAGAGTCCTTGTGGACACCTTCCTTTTATTCCGCAGGATAGTTCCCTTGTTCAAGAGAACCCAGTTTTGAGAGAATGTATCATTGAAGGGCGTGAACGAGTTGAGAAATTGATTGTTTAGGGTTTGAGTTGTATAGGAGAATATAACTTGGGATCCTTTGGTTAGTCTTGTTAGTTGTGCTTGATATGAGAACTTAGTGAAATGAGAAACACCTTGGGATTTATGTCTATTGAGAGCTTGTTTGTTATAGATGATTGAGCATGGGTACTACCATAGCACATAAGATGGAATGAACCTAAGCTACTTCATTTGAGAGTCTCGATGTTTCCTGTGGAGAATTAAAGAAATGATAGTTAGCACTAATCCTGGTAGGCCTTGAAAGGAATACAATTGGACATTGATGTTGCTTAATGGATTGGTATTGTACTTTGGAATTAGTTAGTTTGTTAAACCTTTTGAGTTGACCAAATCCAGTATAGAGTAGCCCTTGTTGACCTTTCGAAATTTGAGAACACGTGGTTGACCTTATTAATCATATCTGGATTTGGGAATTTTGGTGGAATGTTGTTCGATGTAGTTCGTGAGTTCAAGGATGTGATTCTAATTTATGGTATCGGAGAGTAGAAGTATTAAGTGGTGAGATGATGGAGTAGACAAGCTATGGTACTTGGGGATGACATAGTAAGTGAAGTTCAATGACGAGAATTGTAAAGGAGATACTTTGGGACATGGGTGGTAACAAATGAATTTGTGTGGTGAATTGATTTTGGCTCTTAGAACCAATTGAGTTGAGGAATACCTACCCTCGTGGAGTCCTTGTTAGTCCTATGATTTGGTGGACTTTTGAGGCTTTGTTGAGCACCTTAGTGAGGTAACCTTACCATATCGATCATAAGCTTTGATGAGTGTTTGGTAAGCGGTAACCCTTTCATTATCTTTTTGTTCTCCTTTCCTTCTCTTTAACGATCATTGAACCCTGTTTTTATGCCAAAGTTTACGTGTCTTCTTCTTGCCCGAGATATCTTATTAACTCGAATACCTCTTATTTTTGCCAATCGTTATCTTTACGGTCCGACTCCTTAGTTTCCTAACTTGTCAGGCTCATGCACCCTTCGAAAATATTTTACCGTTTCTCTATCCCGTTATCACTCCTTATCTCCTTAGTATAGTTGGTACCTTGTTGACCATGTTTACAGAGTTAGTGAGATGTGACTTGAGGATATAGGATTGACTAAGTAGTCGAGTTTGTGATTGGCTTCCATAATCACTTTGGAGATGAGGGTTTGATAATGTATATGTTACCGTGTGAGAAATGTTAAATGTGGGATTATTAGTTGGTTTTAGTGAGTGATATTGATTACTACTTGAGGTATGGTATGAGAGTGAGAGTAAGCTACATTATTGGGAGGTTTTAGCACTTGTTTTGGTAACTAGAAAGGGTAATGGTATGGTTGACACCAATTGTTAGGCTAAGGAACATAATTTCAATTTATGGTTTTAGGAACTCTGAGGTGATAAAGTGTTGTTACAATTATGACCTTGTTCCTTGAGAATTTAATGGTAAGTAAGTTTAGGATATCAAATTTGAAAGAATACTCCTTGGGGATGTTGATGACCAGAATGGATTGGTGATGTGATTTGGTATTAGTTGGCTCTTGAGAGTTCTTGAGTTGAGAGAGACTTAGTATTGAGGAGAATTTGTTAATCCTATAGTTTTATAGACCTTGAGGTCGCATTGAGTACTTGAGATGATGGGACGGTGTTGTAGCTGAGTGTAGCTGAGTGTAGTTCCGCTTTTGGCAATCCTTAATAAATAAAAGGATAGAGGAACGTGAGATCCTGTTGATTTTTCGGATTTTGGGGTTGGTATGTTACTACCTTGTTTTGAAATGAAAACCTTGTAGAATATTTGAGGAACCCATAGTTGACACTAGTTGGATACGAATATAACTTTGTTGGAAGCCTTGACCTTAGGCTTGTGAAAGTTGTTTTGGAATGTTATTGTAAATTTGGACCTTATATTTAATCCTTTGAGGAATCTTTCTATTGGAATTGGAATATTGTTGGGAAGTAGGATTGTGAATCTTGAGTAAACCGATCAGATGATTTGTGTGATGAACCCATTTATCTTATAGTTAGTGCTAATTATGGATTGGATAGTGCAACTTGTTGCCTGTGGGTTGGTTTCAAGCATGAATGCGTTTTGGGAATATTGAATCTTGGTAAGGGTATAATATTGTTACTAGTTTCGATTTTGGTTTTTGATTTTGTTCGGTGGAGGATATTGGTGGAAACATTTTGTTTGGGATATGGTTAAGTTATAATTGTAGAGGATAGGATTGTCTCAAGGATTAGCTTATTCATAGACTTGTCGATGAGTGGTTCAGATGGCTCTTTGGATTAGTGTGGCCTCTGGTTGTTGCCCTGTTGATGTTCGGAGGACCTAGTAGGATGACTCTGTGGATGGAAAATTGAGTGAACCTTTCTCGATGTACCGATCTTCCTAATTCCGATCTCTGACAATTGTCATTCTTGCTATTCTGGCTTGTTCCGTTGTGTTCGCCTTTATGGAACTCATTTGACCTTTTGAGTAAAGTGTCTTGTTCGTTGACATCTTTATTGACTTCATCCAAAAATTCCACCTTTAAGAGTTCAATTCCTTCTTGTCTGTTGGGTGTGAGTTCCCTATCGCGACTTGCACTTCTCGTTTCCGAGTTGTTTTCCATCTTGCATAGATTCTATATAGTTTGAGTAAACTTTTGGTTCATTTTTTTCTTAATTTGGAGTTAAATCTACAAATTGACCTCTTTCTATAACATTTGAAAATGATTTCTCACTCTCTTTCAACCCTAGTGTTCAATTGGATACCTAAGCTATTTCTCGTTTTGTGTAATGATTCCTTTTTCTTACTCTTTTTCCGCGTTACTAAGCCGTATTTAATCATAATTAGTAAAGACATTATTTTTACTATAGAATTTTAAACTAAAATTTTGAAAATACATTTATGATTTTTAATGGTTTTAACATTAATGAGTGTTAAATCTCGTTATTGGAGACGTCCCAATAATGGGTTTTCTCATTTATTGGTGTAGAAATATTTTTATATCTTGATATGAATGTGGATGTTCTTGTCTGATCAACGAGAGTATCACCGTTTCATTGAAAAGATACCTATCTTTTTCTTATGATTATATTATTAAGTTGTCGTATACTATAATTTCTCCTTCTAAGTTTCGAGGACGAAACATTTTAAAAGGAGGGGTGATTGTAACACCCCGTAATTTCGGACCGTTAATATATTTCGGAAGTAATTTATTAATCAAGTAAAATTTGATATTAATGTATTTGAAGTAATAATAATTCAAAGAAATATAATTTTATTATATTTTGAAGTAAAGTATTTATTTTGATAGTTTCGAAATGTTTAAAAATAGTTTAAACCGTGTAAAAACTTTTTATTTCGAAATAAGGGCATATCGGGGAAAGATGACAACTCTTTTGAAAATTGGGCAAACGATTTTGGAAATGGGTCATATGAGTACTCAATTTTCTTGTAATCTAGTGTTTAAGAACTTTGGTCTTGTCGGAATTTGCGTTTGACAAACGGTTTTAATTATTGTCGAAACGAGCCAAAACCGACTCGTAAAATTCCGTCTCAATCCCGCTCTTTTCTTTCCTTTCCCGCGGCACACCCCCTTCCCCTTCCTTTCTTTCTGATTTTTCTGTCCAACTACACCTTCCTTAACATTCTTAAACATTCCAAAACAAAACACCATTAAAACTTAAGATTTCAAGCTAGTTTTCACCATAACTTCCTCATTTCTTGTCGGATTTTCGCAAAATTTATATTTTTGGAATCCTCTCTTCAAGATCTACATCCTGGTATATTTTAATTTCAGTTTTCTTGATGTTGATTTAAGACGAATTTGGGCATATTTCGGTTTTTGTACTTATTATTGTGTTTTTATTGTTTATTTAGGTGAAGATTTGGAAGACGAGTTTGGGGACTCGTATATTGTTGAAGATAGTGGCTAGTTGTATATTAGGGTTTGGTATTCAAGGTGCTAATTGCTCATTTTCTAGCTTAAGGTAACATATTTCGAGTTACTCGACGAATAATCGTCACATTCTTTGCTTTTTGTATGTTTTTGTGATTTTTGTTTGAGTAATTTGTTTCACATGATAAAATGGGTTGCATGCATGTCTAATTCATGTCTTTTGTTAGTTTAAATTCTCATAATAGTATAGAAATGGAATGGGAACGATTAAGTAATGCTTAAAACGGAGTTAAAATGAACAAAAACGGAAAAATGGAGGAGTGGGGGTGGCGGCCAGCAGGCCCGGCAGACCCAGGCAGGCCCACGACTGCCTTGGGGTTGGCCCGGGTTGGTTCGTTGCTTGTTTCGCGGTTTTTCATGCATTGTTCGTCGTTTTAGGTTCATTAATGTTATAGTTAGAATAAGTAACATATGGTTAAGCTTTGGAAATGAATAATGTTAGTAGTAAAGATAATGAGGTTGGAAAAATTACTCTTATATTGGTAGTTAGCACATGTTAGGATAGATTATAAAATGAAATTGTAATGAATAGGCTCAAAATGAATTTTATAGCGATAATTGTAATGTTTGGATGATTATGCCGAAAACTGAGCCTTAGTCCCTTTGACTGATTCGATGTCAGTCAATTGTGTGATTGGTCAGCCGCAATTGGGGTTGCGGGTAAAAATTCGGTTGGATGAAAATTAATGTGAAAAATGGATAATCGGCCTTATTCTTGTTTTAGGCCATTTATTAAATTTTTAGTTCACATGTGTTGTTAGTTGAATTTAATAGTTTCTTATATTGTAAAAATGGCCCTAGATTCCCCGAAACCTTTAATATTGTTAATATTGCTAGAATTGGAAATTGGTATTGAATACTTCTTGCAGGTTGTTGTGTTTGTCATAGATAGGTCTTTATAGTGTTTGACGAGTATATGTTCACTGCTTAATAGCCTTTGTGTTCCTGACTTGGTGGGATTATATCCAAGTTGGGGCATGACCTCGTTACTTATTTTGATAGTAAGTGGTCAGCTTAAGTACTAGCCAACCCTTTGGTGGACTCCTTAGGGTACTCACTTTATTTTAGAAAAATTGTGGGTCTTGGGTGCGGTGGTGTGTATCCGCATGTCTAGGTCTGCGCAGATTTTAGGCTAGGGTTGTGTTGTGTCTTGGCCATGTTTTGATAGAACCTCTGAGCCAAGATACCGGTTCGATTACCTTTCCTACCTCGTGGTATAGACTCGAGTTACAGAGTGACTATTGACGGTGCTAAGAACTTATGCCTGTCTTTGATATATTGCCCTTTCTTGTATGATGATTTTATGAATTGTAATAGGTGAGATGTAAGCCGGTTACAATTGATAAAGTTTGGTTTACTCTTTGTTATATGATTCACATGATAGTTTAGTTTGGTCAGTTTAGTGTTCACATGTTAGAATACTCGATAGTTAATTGATTTATGACGTTGTTTACATGTTACATTACATGTTACATTAAAAATGACATTTCGTGGCTGGGAGGACTCGAAGTTACTCCCCACTGAATTGTGGCTTTCGTGTTTGTATAAAATGCGATTGACAGGTTGAAGATGATTAGATGGGGTATACAGACGAGCTAGTGAGCAAAAGAACTTTGGACTTAGTTTGGTTATATTTTGTAGAAACCTTTTAACTTTTGGTTTTGTATATATTTTGAAGGGACATATGTCTCCCTCTTTTTCTTTGGTTTGTATCACTATAATTCCTTGTCTTTAGCATAGTTATGTAAATTAGTTTGTTAGCATTTGCAGGTTCTGGCACCTTCCTCTTGAAAATGTTTGTGAATGGTTTAGGAAAGTTTTAAAAATTACAGGTTTTGTCTAGTTGAACCAATTACAAACATATCCTGTCAGTTTTTCTGTAGATTTTACGTGTTTATTTAAGGCTAAAATTGAGGGTGTCACACTTCGGGTGGTGGTGGAGATGAGGATGCCGTGATGGACGAGCAGCGGCGGCAGGAGTGATACTCCGTTTCTTTCTGATATGTTTGTAGATTATGATGGATGTTAGTTTGTTTCGGTTAGCACTTTTTTTTCGAACTTGGTTTGTATCGGTTTCCATAAGGCCGTACTTTCTTATTTCTGGACTTGTTTTACAGGATTTGTGGTCGGGTTATCATCCCGACTCGTAGTCATGTGATCATATATCTTGTGTTTGGAATTATGGGCAAATTTTGAATTGTGGTCGCTCGATCGAGTGCCCCTCACTCGATCGAGTAGCTGCAGGTGTGGCATTTGGAGGGGTATTCTGATCTCAGGCCACTCGATCGAGTAGCCAAGGGGCTCGATCGAGTAGGGCCAGCTCGATCGAGTGCCTGACCAACTCGATCGAGTGTCACTGTTACAGGCACTTTTCAAGATTTAAATTGTTCGAATGCTTTTATTTTTTTTGGATGTTTCTATATTAGACATGGTTGTTGATGCTTAGTAACATGTTTTAGTCTCATCGTTAGTCATGTTTTGACTTGTGCTTGAATTATAAGTGAAGTTTTGCGAGATATAGGTGTGACGAGACGATGACACATATTGCTGCGGGAATTGGGCATGCAAGTGATGTTATTTAAGTTCATATTTGTATATGTACATGTCTATAGCTTGTGAGTAGTGGTTACGTGGTGTCAGGTGTCATGGAGGGACAAGGATTCTGTTTCGAGGGTGTTTACACGACTGGTCCTAGGGCCTCACGCGAATCCAGCTTTTTGACAGGTATTTTGAGCAATTCACGCAGTTTTAGTAGTATTTGTGTTACCTTGTAATCTTTATGCGCGTACCATCTGTCATAGTTAATCGGGTAATATGTTTATAATATTCTCACTTCTTCAGTGTGGTTGCCTATTATCAAGTTGTTGAGATGTTGCTAGTTTGTCACAAGATATATATATCTGTGTGTGTGTGTGTGTGTGTGTGTGTGTGTGTGTGTGTGTGTGTGTGTGTGTGTGTGTGTGTGTGTGTGTGTGTGTGTGTGTGTGTGTGTGTGTGTGTGTAAGTAGTATGTAATTTCAATGGTCTACGTTTGTATGGGTTGTGATCACGTAATGTCCGTTAGTAAAGTGGCGTGTGTATATGAATTAATATTAGTCGTGGTTAATGAGTAATGTCGATAAGATGCAATAGGTGTCGGGTAAAGGGCCAGGGAAGTCGTTTGATGGCGAACTTCGGGGATGAAGTTCCTTTTTAGAGGGGAAGAGTAATGTCGCAAAGGAAAATGCCGTAATTATCACAATTTTGCAGTATGTTTGTGATGTTTTATAGTATCTCTGTTACATTTAAAGTATGACTTTATAATTGTTTTAATAGTTTATTGTGGGAATTGTATAATTGAGTGAGAGTGAATAATTGTCGAACAAGATGACATGTCGTTATACCTTTTTTTGAGTAATCATTCGTTATGTTATCTTGATAATATGATGTCATGAGCAGTAGCGGGGTTGTCATCAGTGGTTTTGCTTTGTGCGGCTATGAATCATACATTGTTGTGAAGCTGTGATAGGACCGTTGTGTTGCATGTTTTGTGTTGGTAATTGTTGGCCAGTGAAAGCATAGTCTCGTAGTTGCGTTAATGCATATCTGAATAATTCGATGTAGTAGTATAAGTGATAGTCGAGTTGGTCGTGTTGGTGCATGTTGTGTGTTCGGTAATTCAAGTAGTGGTTCATCGAGGCTTGAGTGTGTGGTGTGTTAGGCAATTGACGATGATGATGTTTGATGGACATACGTAGTGGGATAATACTTCTAGAGAGTTGTTGACCTGTATTGGGTAAACGGTGGTGTCGACCTTGGTTTCTTGTTGTGTGGTTTGGGGGAGGATGAGTCGAACTTCGGGGACGGAGTTCTTTTTAAGGGGGGAAGACTGTAATACCCGTCCTTTTAGGGACCCGTTGACCGACGTTGACTGACCTTAGGGGCATGTGGTAGCCTTTGGGAATTCGTGCAAGAGATGTCTCATGTCGTGACATGCCTTGGGATGAGTGGTACTCGATCTAGTCGAGGCTACTCGATCGAGTAGCTTGGGTACTCGATCGAGTAGGGGCCACTCGATCGAGTGAGTTGGTTACTCGATCGAGTAGCGTCTTTTCAGCGAGGGTTTATAATCGTGTTTTCATAGAATCGCAAATCATTTCCCCCTTCTTCCTTCAGACGACCTAGATGTCGCCTTTCTTTATTTCCTTCACCATAATTCCTTCCATGGGAGCCTTAGAGGATGCTTGTGCTTTGGGGATAGGTTGCTTGAGTCGGGTAGCGATCTTGACGCCGATATGCGATGCGTAGGTATGTCATCATCATCATCTTTGTCGTTGTTGTTTCTTGTAGGGTGGTAGCGATAGTAATAGGTGTTTGTACTGTTTGTATAGGGGTTTTGCTTGCTTAGTTGATGTCATGTGATTGATCAAGGAATCGTTGCGGTTGGCTAAAGGTAGGTTCGCCTACTCAGTTTCCGTTGGTTGTTTAATGTGTCAGTTGTTGTGTTGATTGTAGTGTCGTTATGATTGGATTAATTGTGGTGTTGGTTGGTGTTGTGTTGTCTCGATTGGCGTGTTTGTGATTATTGTATAGTTGTCTGTGTTCTTCGGGGCGCGTCCCTGGCTGAGTGGAGTCGCTTGTGGGAGTGGCTTCACGCCCTTGATTCGCCCTCTATGGAACCCGCCACAGGAGGGGATGTGTACATTAATGGTCATGGGTTTATCGCTCGATATGATGAGCGGGGATTTGGTGGGTACGGCTGCGGTCCCCCACTGGCAGGGCTGGTTCAATGGACAGTCGGTGATGGTGATTGGTTGGTGTGTTTGTGGCTTGTATATGTGCTTGGTTGTAGTTGTGGTATGTTGGTTGATGTGTTGTGTCTTGTCGCAGTTACTGACCTTGTGTGGTTTATTTTTGTTTGTTCTGTTGTGTCTGCCGTGATCCCTTATGGTGAGCAGTCGGTCTTTCAGGTGAGGTCTTGGATAATAGCTGGAGTCTTGGCAGGGATGGGTCTTTCGCAAGTTACGTCAGAGATAGTTCACATAAGGATGTTGAGTTTTATCTTTTGTATCAGTAGTTTTGGTTGGATCACTTGTAATAAATATAAATGTTATTTTATCGACTTTTGATCATTGCTATCCTCGGGTAACTGAGATGGTAATACCTTTATATGCTAGGGAAGGTCTTGTTAAGGCTCTTTGGTATATGGGGGTGTTACATTCATACTCGACCGAGTATTCCATATTCGGCCGAGTAATCTTTCTGTGATAAGTCTGTTCAGCTTCTGGAGTCGTGAACTCGGCCGAGTAGTCCCATTACTCGACCGAGTAACCTGTACTCGACCGAGTACCTCTTTGGGCGGTCATATTGAGTATGTGGCTATGTTATTTCATTTGTTTTGAGTCGTGGGCTATATGAACAGGTATGTTTGAGTCTTAACGCATTCTTTTATATATGTGACGGTCTTGATACGTAAGTTACCGGATGTTATGATATGGAGAATGTTGGCTTATGAGGGACATGTGTTGGATAAGGAAGACATGTGTTAATGTGGTTGTGAGGGATATTGGAAAAAGGAAAGAGAAGATTGATGAGCTAATCGAGGCAAAGAACATGTTTTGTGAGATAGGGTGAGTGATATAGTTGTGTGTTGAGTAATATAAAAGTAAGTGTATATGGGCAAGAGTGATGTAAGTGTAGAGAATGAAAGATTGAGTCGAATAGTGACAAATTGGGATGTGGAAGGATTTATGGTAGACGGTTAGGATTGTGTTGCTTAAGGATATATGTAATGAAAGGTTGTTGTAGAAGGGTGGAGAACAGGGGTATATAATGAACTTAGATGGAGTTATCTCGCGACGTGGATTTGTAGATAGTGACTGAGTTTGGGAGTTTGGATTATCAAGAGGCTCACCTAGTGTATAACTCTTTGGGCAATTAACGGTATGCGGTGACTTGTTGGTTTCCTAGGAATACGAAAGGCAGATACAAGTAATTAATGGGTAACCGTTAGTTGTGGGGATTTGAGGGTGACAAGTATGAGTGAGTAGTATGAGGAGAGGGGATCTGTGATAAACAAGAATGAGGAGATATTTATATGAATTAATGGAATTTGAGTTGTAGAACAACAAGAAGGTAATCGGATTACTAAAGAGTTAGGTAGAAGAAGAAAGGAGATGAATTATTAGTTGGTATCATTGGATGGAAGTAAGTTGGGAGAACGTTGACCAAAGTTATGGGACATGAAAGTAAGGAATCATGGAAATATAAGATAGCATCATGAGAGTCAATGGTTATATCGAAGTTCAGGACGACATGTTAGCTGTGAATTTCGAGGTATTAAGGGAGTAAGAAGCTGATAGAGTGTTTGCACGATATAAGATTTTGATGGAGAATTAAGTGACGATACAATTAAGGATGGAATTGGAAAGAATGTTGAGGTAAATTTTGTTGATGGAGTTGGTGTTCGTTATTGGGATGACAACCAAAGAGAGGAAATGAATTTTTATATTAAGAAATGATAGTAAGAGAGTGGTCACATGAAGGATGGTGGTGCCATAGTGTTGTCACTAGTGGTCGAGGATGATGTCACATACGGAAGTTAGTTGTTCTAAGAGGATGATTTTGTGGAGACGGATTGGTATGTATGGTCGGGAGGGATTATAAGATGTGCATATAGGAGGTGTCTTCTAGTAGTTGGGTAATGACGATATGGTTACGTTCGTCGAGTGTTGAAAATTATGCGGGTGAGAGGATATGTTGTGAAGGGCATCCGAGTTAAGTTCGGACGAGAGGTATCCTTTATCAAGTGGTAACTTACGTGATAAGGATTGGCTAGTTAGATTCGATTACGGGTCCATGAGGTGTGTAAAACTTTGTGTGAGTTTTTGACCTCACGAGTAATGGTGTGGTGTGATAGTCATGAATCGTTATATGTGTGTTCCGCGTCATATGTTATACTTATATGTGTATGTATGATATCTGTAAGTAATGGTGTGAGGTTCCGGCCTCAAAAGTCATAGTATGGATGGTATTCATAAGGTTATTATCTATTATTCCGTGTAGTATGCTGCGTTGTGATCTAGTAAAGCGATTTTAATGAAGTCTTCTGGTCAAGGAAGTGGTACTGAGTCGGTGTTATGAGATTGTAAAAGTTGCGATGACTACCAATGTGGTTGTCGTGCACTGGGCACGGTAATTCGTGTTGTGATATGAGTATTTTCGTGTTGTCATAGATCATTGTTTATTTACTGCTATTTCCTGTCAGTGTCGGTCGGGGCATATAGACCGTTGTTTTGTTTCCAGATGTTTCTTACCAGTGTCGGTATGGGTTTGGTCCTATTGGTTTTTATAGAGTATGATATGAAAGAGAGTTGGGTATGGTTCTGTTGTTATCATGGTAAAGTAATATTTTGTTAATGGGACACATTTGTGAGAGGTTGTTGGAGTACTTTTGATCTTGGGTTAGATGAGGCGTTGGTGGACATTGTTGTGGCAAGAGAATTGTGGAGCATGTGTGGTATTGAACTGGAACTACATGTGGTTTAGTGCCTTTTCTTGGGACAGTGAGTACGGCGTTTTGGGACTTAGTATCATGTCAAGTCAAGGGTGAGTTTTGTGGTAATAAAATAGGTGAACTTGAGAAGCTAATGTGAGTGTGTGTAATAATTGTGGATCGTGAGTTATGATTGTGGAGATAAGTGCATGTATAAAGAAGTATGTTCAACCAGATGGCTGCTGGTTACATCAATGGCAAATGGAATGTTCAACCAGATGGCTATACACCAGCTGGATGTTATAAATGGTTTAAAGGAAATAAGCCTCGAGTTAATTGGTGCAAAGCAATCTGGAATGGGTGGGTAATACCAAAGCATCAATTCCTGGGGTGGCTCATTGCCCATGAAGCTCTGAACACCACAGCTAGACTATCAAGCTTTGGGTTGGCCATTGAGGATAAATGTTACTTGTGTGGTTTATCTGAAGAAACCATTGAACATTTATTTTATGATTGTGTTTACAGCAATGGGGTCATCAGGGAGTTGAACAAGCAGACTAGGTGGGATTATCCTATGAGGGATAAGCTGAATTGGTATGTGCAGAGGACGGGAACAGTGCTGCAAAGGGGAGTACAGTCAGCTATGATGATGGGTACGTTGTATCAGATATGGCATCAGAGAAACAAAAGCAAGAATGAGAATGTTCTGCTACGTCCTGAGTGTGTGGCAAAGAATTTTATGGAGGAGATGAGATCACGAGTTCGAGGCCGGGATAGATCACTAATGACAATTGCTGAGAGAGATTGGCTAAAAGGAATGCGTCTAGTAGAGTGATAAATTGTTTTTGTTTGTTTGCCATATATAGTCCAATGTAATTATTCGATTTTTGATATATATAATTTCTCACATTTCACCACAATAAAAATAAAGAAGTATGTCGTTTGTAGTATAGGTTATGTGGTGTGCCGAATAAATTGAGCTATGAGAACAACCAGAGTAAGAGAGCCTTGGATATAGGAATAGATGTAGTAGGTGTCGAGGCTATAGGCGGATATCGTTGAAATGCGGTAGTGATGAGGATAATGAGAATATATAGTTAAGGATCTAGTATTAGTGAGTTACGAGGACATAACATTTATCTTAAGAGGAGTAGGATGCGACAAAGAGAGTTTGATGGTTGTACATGTTATAGTATAATTGGAAGTTTGAGTGTTGGTGTAGAATAAAGGATGGATTTGTATTGGGGTTGATTTTATTACAGGTAATAGCAGTGCTCGTAGTAGTATGATGTTTAGGAGTGTGAGTAAACTTTGATAGTGTTAACGGATTGTGTGATGATGTTTATGTGTGTGAGTAAACTTCGAGGACGAAGTTCGTTTTAAGGATGGTAGAATGTAACATTCCGTTTTGATGGTTGATTTTATCCGGTGGATTGTCTTGGTAATTGAGGGTGCTAATGAGCGTTATGGAAGTAAGACATAGTTGGCAACACTTATGTTGTGGGTATCCGATAGTACTATATATGGAGTTAACATTGAGAGATTATGCTGTAGTTGAGACGATATTGTGAGCCATATGGGGGAAGTAGCGTGGTTGGTGGAGTTATTGTTAGGTGTCCATGTTTTATAGGTTGGGTTGGAACTTCGGAGACAAAGTTCTTTTTAAAGGGGAAAGATTGTAATACTACGAATTTTATAGGCTGGTACTCGACCGAGTAAAGTGTGTCGTGTATCCTGTTTGGCTACTACCCAGGAACACTCGGCCGAGTATGCGGAATACTCGACCGAGTAGAGGGTACTCGGCCGAGTATACTCTATACTCGACCGAGTATCCGGTCTGTCGAGTATTATTTCCGCGGTTTGATTTAGAAATGATTAGGGCTTTATATATTACGCTAAACAGTTTCTAATTACGTTTTACAAAACCTAAAACATCCTACGACGCTCTAATCATCTCTGAATCTCTCCTTTGTGTGTGGGTGATCATATCAATTGTATTCTTTCCTTTAATTCTTCGTCGGTAAGTTCTTATTCTCATATTCCATGGGTTATATTTCTAGGGTTTGTCTTTGATTATGAATTGGGGGAAATGGGGTTTTGCAATTAGTGATTGTGTTATGTGATTGTTGTTTAGGCGGAGACTTCGTAGAGTAGCCTTTCTAGTTTGCTTGCTCGCATTCCTTGCTGTTGTGCTAAGGTAGGGTTTCCCCTACTCAGTTCCTGTTTAATTGATTTGAGATTATGTTGTATTGTGTACGTTTGTTTATCTGTTGATCATCGTTGGAGTGATGGTACGGTGATGGTGTTGTGATGATTGTGGTGGAGTCACTTGCGGGAGTGGCTTCACACCCTAGTTCGCCCTCCGTGGAACCCGTCACGGGAGGGGATGTGCACATTAAGGGACAGGGTTATCGCTCGTTGATGAGCGGGATTTCAGTGGGGATTGGCTGTGGTCCCCCACTGGCGGCGTGGGCTACCTGTTGCGATGGGTAGTCTGGCAGGGCTACACACCTCGGTGTGTAGTCGGTTACTGTGTGAGATCGGGAGATCGGGGACGGAGGATGATCAACTGGTTGCTTTATGCACTTGTCTTATTTTAATTCGGGGATGGTGAGCAGATTGTGACAGGTGATGCGCTTATTGAGCTTGGGGCAGTCATGGGAGAGTCACCACGCTGGATTAGTTGTCACCGTCATGAGTCTTAGTCATCGTTTTGGTAGTTTTTAGTATTTGGCTATGACTTTTGTTGGATTTTGAGACAATGTAACTTTTATAATTCTCGTACTTTAATAAATGTGTTTGGGACTGTTGCTGTTGATATTTACTAACCTCGGGCAACAGAGATGGTAAAAGCCTTTCATGCTGGGGTAGTCCTGGTAAGGTACCTTGGTATGAGGGGGTGTTACAGCCTCCTATTTATAATCATAGAATCACCCACTTTATGCTATATTTCGATGTGGGAAAGTTCTATTTTTTATATGTACTATATTTGTTACACCTATATTATTTTTCAATATGAGACATATAACATACTATGAAATACACCATCTTTAATATGTGCAAATTATATATATATATATATATATATAGAGAAGGGATCATGTAAGGCCATTACATCTTATAAGTTCATAAGTCCTTATAAAGGCCCTTGGATGAAGAGAATGGAAGGCTAGGATTAGATCTCAATGGATGGCTACAAATTAATCCCTCCACCTTTTCTCTAATTAACTCATCAATTCTATTAACATACCTCACTAATCATTCATCATCTCATTATCACAACTTCTTCTCCTCTCTCTACATCTCAATTCTCTTTCCTCTCTAAAAAAACCAAAAAAATCAAAAACCCAAAAAAATCAAAAACCCAAAAAATCATTCATTCCTCTCTTCCTAATTCACCACCACCCTACCCGACACCACCCCACCACCCGCCGCCGCCGCCAACCCCACCGCCGACGACGTTTTTTTTTTTTTTTTTTTTCGTGTTAGTTTTTATGTTTTGAGTTGTTTTTTTCCATTCGTTATTTTTGTTATCTTTTATTTTATTTATTTATTTTCCTTAGTTGTCTTTTATTTTGTTAATTCTCGTCTTTTTACTTATTTTCTCAATTCTCGCTTTTTTATAAAAAAAACTCAGATTTGAAATAACACAAACAATAACACTCCCAAAAAAAAAATATAAAAAGTGTAACCATAATTGTAAATTGTATAACTTTAATGTTTTACGAGTATAACTTTAGTCGTAAATTGTATAACTTTAATGTTTTAACGGTACAACTTTTGTATAACTTTTGTTTGGAGTTGTTTTTTTCTATTTGTTAGTATTAATCTTAGACATATTAAAGTTATTATAATGCATGTTTTGACATTTCAAATATCGTCTTGTTTTTTTATTTTTACAAATGTCGTTTCTTTAAAATTTGTCTTGTTTTTTATTTTTACAAATGTCTTTTCTTTAAAGTTATTATAAATTTTTCAGTTATGGGCAAAAGTTATACTGTTTGTGTCTAAAGTTATACAAAAATAGACTAAAGTAATACAAAAATTGCCTAAAGTTATACTGTTATGGACTAAAGTTATACAAAAATGGACTAAAGTTATACAAAAATTGCCTAAAGGTATACAAATATGGACTGAAGTTATACAAATAAGGACTAAAATTATACAAAAACTGACTAAAGTTATACAAATAAGGACTAAAGTTATACAAAAATGGGCTAAAGTTATACAAAAATTGACCAAAGTTATAAAAAAAATGGATCCATTTTTGTATAACTTTAGTCATTTTTTGTATAACTTTAGCCCATTTTTGTATAACTTTAGTCCTTATTTGTATAACTTTAGTCAGTTTTTGTATAATTTTAGTCAGTTTTTTATAACTTTAGTCCATATTTGTACAACTTTAGTCCATATTTGTATAACTTTAGTCAGTTTTTGTATAACTTTAGTCCTTGTTTGTATAACTTTAGTCCTTATTTGTATAACTTCAGTCATTTTTTGTATAACTTTAGTCCAAATTTGTGTAATTTTAGTCCAAAATTGTATAACTTTATTCCACAAGAGTATAACTTCAATCATTTTTTGTATAATTTTAGTCCAAATTTATATAACTTTAGTCCAAAATTGGTTTTTTAGTCCATATTTGTATAACTTTAGTCAATTTTTGTATCACTTTAGTCCATTTTTGTATAACTTTAGTTCATATTTGTATAACTTTAGTCCATTTTTGTACAACTTTAGTCAGTTTTTGTATAACTTTAGACAATTTTTGTATAATTTCAGTCCATATTTGTATAACTTTAAAGTTTAAAGGGTATAACTTTAGTCCATATTTGTATAACTTAAACTTTAATGTTAATTAAAAAGGTATAACTTTAGTCGTAAATAGTCCACCATAATAACAAAAAAACGTTAATCTAACAAAAAAACCCGTAAATCTAAGAAAAAACCAAATATAAAAAAAACCAAATAACAATGATCAATGAAGTTGCACATAAGGGCATTGAAGTTATACACAATGACCACTGAAGTTGCACATATAAGTTTAAATAATATTGCAAAAAAAAAAAAAAATATCTGAACTTTTAAGATTAGAATTTAAAAAAAACCAACAATAACAAGAACAAAAAAATCGAAAATAACTTTAATCCATAATAACAAAAACTCGTTAATCTAAGAAAAAAACCAAATAACAAAAAATTATAAATAGTATAACTTTAGTTGTAAATAGTATAACTTTAATCATAAATAGTATAACTTTAGTAGTAAATTGTATAACTTTAGTTGTAAATTGTATAACTTTAGTTGTAAATTGTATAACTTTAGTCGTATAGCCCAATTAAATTAACAAATTATATATATATAACAAAAAAAATGTCATTAAAATTTAACAAAAAATCACCAATAGATATGAAGAAAATTAATACCAAATCTAAAATAATAAAAAAATATCTAAACCAAAAAAACTATTAGAGGTAAAAATCATATCTGAAAATCGAAAAAAAAAAAAAAAAAAAAAAAAAAACAAATACAAAAACCAACTTTCAAATACTCAGATATGAAAACAAAGAATCACATAACAAAATAAAAAAAAATATAAGAAAACAAAACAAAATACAAAACCAGAACTCGAAAACCAGATGTGTAAAAAAATTGAAATCGAAAAATTTCGTTCGAAAAAAAAATTGAAATCGAAAAACAAAATACTCAGATATGAAAATAAAGAATCGCAACAACCAACAACAACAAGAACCACATAAATTTTTTAGATTTGAAAAATAAAAAGAGAAAGGAGAAGGGTAGGGATGCGGCTGCTTGTTGTTGTTGGCTGCTTGTTGTTGACCGGAGATGTAGAGGAGAAGAAGGAGTGGTGGTAAATTCAGATCTCGACATTTAAACAAAAATGCAAAAAAAATTATAAACAAAACAAAAAAATACAAGAAAACCGGACTGAGGAGGGACCAAGGCGGTTGTCGGATCTGAGAGGAGGAGGTGCGGGTTGTTGTTTTTTGTGGTGGAGGTTGAGGTTCGGTGGTGGTGGTGATGTGGTTGGCGTTCGTTGGTTCTCGGTGGGAGGCAGTGACGGGATGATGGTGGGCTTGGGATCTGGGCGGGTGCGGAGGTAGTGGGCTGGTGGTCTGGTGAGGTGGAGGTGGTGTATGGCAGCCGAGAAGGAAGGAGGAAAAGGGAGGCAGTGACGGGAGGGAGAAAGGCAGGGGTGAGATTGAGTGTGGTTGTCGATGTCGGTGGTTCTGGGAATGGTTGTCGACGTCGGGGTTTGGTTGTCGTGGGTCCGGGAGAGGGTGGGAGGGAGGGGTTTGAATATTTGGTTTTTGGGTTTTGTTTTTTTTTTTTTTTTTTTTTTTTTTTTTTTTTTTTATGAGAGAGAGAATGAGAGATAATGAGAAAAATGAATGAATGATATGAGGGAGTGAGGAGAGGGAGATTAGAATGAGGAGGATTGATTAGGGAGAGGGATTAGTGAGGATCATTTGTGGCCCTTCAATGAGATGAAATCCCCTCCCTTCATCTCCTACATCCAAAGGTCCATATTAGGACTTAGGGACTCAATGGATGTAAGGGCCTTACGAGAACTCTCTCTCTCTCTCTCTCTCTCTCTCTCTCTCTCTCTATATATATATATATATATATATATATATATATATATAATCTAATGATAGCATTTCTTACCATGAATCGAATAATATTATTTTCATAATTTTTTACCGACATTATTTTGCAAAATGAAATGTAAAAGGTTTTATATAAAAATTAGAAACATCACTAGAATATAAACTAAGAAATATAGAGTATATATTATAATAACTAATAGATTTTCCAAAGATTAACTTAGGTTAGAAATCATTATTGTAGAGACAATAATACAAACTCTCTTAAAAACACTCTCTGACAATACTTAAGAGAATCAAAAGATTTTGGGTTATGACTTATATTTATAATAATAAGATCACCCTGCCTTATGGTAATCTTCCGATGTGGGACAATTCTAACATTTATACATAGTTTATTCACCACACTTACATTACTTTTCAATGTAGGACAAATAACATACTAAGTACACCATTTTTTTCGCACCTACTTTGACATCAACTCGATTTAATAATGAGAAAATACAATACAATCTACACTCTAATGATAGAATTTTTTTTGTCACAATCTAATTATATAATTTTCATACTATATTTTTTTGTCAAATGAAATTTAAAGTTTATATCAAAATTATAAACATCACTTTAATATAATATAGAAAATGTATATATATGGGCCAGTTCTATTATTTATACATAATATATTTGATGCGTGTATTTTATATAGGTATTTTCTACTTCATTTGCACGCATTTCTATGCATTTTGTGTAGTTTTTTTTTTTTTTTTTTTTTTGGGTGAAATGTGAGTATGTATTATATATATCAAAAAGGTTGATTACATGTAGTCAAAAATAGGCTTTCTGTTACATATAATTTTTAAGCTTAAGCCAATTTATCTCTTCCTTAGTCATATGCTGAAAATCTCTTCCTCTGATTCTAGCTTTCACTTCCTCTATGACCTTCTCAGCACATACTCCTGGCCTAATTAGAACCCCATCCAGCCTGCACTTATTTCTTTCCTGCCAAATGTGGTACATAGCTCCCCAGACCATAGCAGCTTGAACTCCTATCTGCACCTTAGTCCCATTCCTTAGCAGACACCAATCAAGGACTTGCCTGTCAGGTATATGGCATTTCAGACACTGGTTGATGCAACAAATGACTTGCTTACTGTAAATACACTCGAAGAATAAGTGATCTGCCCCTTCAGTAGCTTGAGCACATAGGAAACAGGTATCATCAATATCCATTCCAAACTTAACTAGCTTATCATTGGTTCTCAGTGCTCCCTGTGCATACAGCCAGGCAAAGAACTGATGCTTAGGTAGCACCCAACCATTCCAGATTAGCCTTACCCATGGCACCTTTGGAACACTTCCTTGCAGCCATTCATATAGCCTTATATAATTACAAGGATAACCATATCCCGCAAATTAGGCTAGGATATCGCAACTAAATAACATAAATATAGGAACAATAATATTATGAAATCATATATATCCTATATTCCTAATACCCCCCCTCAAGCTGGAGCATGAAGATCAACAGTGCCCAGCTTGCGAAGAAGTGCAAGAAATTGTGAAGTGCCCAATGCTTTGGTAAGGATATCGGCCAATTGGTCCTTAGTAGAAACATGAGAGGTAACAATAAGTCCTTCGGTAATGGCATCGCGCACGAAGTGACAATCAATTTCAATGTGTTTCGTGCGTTCGTGAAAGACGGGATTACTGGCAAGTTGAAGAGCGGAAGCGCTATCAGAGAAAACGGCCATGGGCCGAGACAAGGTAATGCCGAAAGTGGTGAGGAGCCCTTTCAACCATTTTAGCTCGCAAACAATATTCGCCATAGAACGATACTCGGCCTCAGCTGATGAGAGTGAGACGGTGTGCTGGCGACGAGTTTTCCAGGAAATAGGAGAGCTGCCGAGAAAGATGTACCACCCAGTCACAGAACGACGGGTCATCGCGCAAGTTCCCCAGTCGGAGTCACACCAGCCGGTAATGGTGAAGTCACTATCGGATCGTAATAAAATACCTTGACCCGGACTGCCCTTTAAATAGCGTACCACGCGCATAGCAGCATCCATATGGTCAGTACACGGTTGATGCATAAATCGAGAGAGGATGTGAACAGCATAGGACAAGTCAGGACGAGTGACTGAGAGATAAACTAACCGGCCAACAAGACGACGATAGGATTCAACATCTTGAAGAAAGTCACCCGTAGCTTCAAGCAACTTGTGATTTTGCTCGATTGGAGTAGGAGCGGGTTTGGACCCGAGTAAACCTGTGTCAGAGATAATGTCTAGAGCATATTTGCGTTGGGAGACATAAATCCCTTCAGTGCTGCGAGATATTTCAAGGCCCAAAAAATATTTTAAGACACCAAGATCCTTCATGTGAAAACAATTCCCCAAATATTCCTTAAATTTAGCAACAGCGGAAGAATCGTTACCAGCAATGACTAAATCGTCAACATAAATAAGAATGAATAATCGGATATCTCCATGTATGTAAGAGAACAAGGAGTAATCGGAATAAGACTGGGTGAACCCATAGGACTTAAGTGCAGAAGTAAGTTTAGCAAACCAGCATCGCGGGGCTTGTCGGAGGCCATAAAGAGATTTCTTGAGACGACAAACCTTACCTTCTTTACCGTGACTAAAACCAGGAGGCAAGCGCATATACACTTCTTCATTCAATTCGCCGTGTAAGAAAGCATTATGAACATCCATTTGGTGGAGCTCCCATTTATTAATAGCAGCTATAGCAAGAAAGGCACGAATTGTACCCATTTTGACAACCGGAGCAAAAGTCTCGCCATAGTCAATACCCTCGACCTGGTGATTCCCGAAGACAACGAGGCGAGCCTTGAGGCGTTCAACAGTACCATCAGATTTGTATTTGATTTTATACACCCATCGACAACCAAGAGCTCGCTTGTCAGATGGCAAATCCGTCAATTCCCAGGTATCATTCCTCTCAAGAGCATCTATTTCATGTTTCATCGCATCACACCAACCCGGATCACGTATTGCATCTTTGAACGACGGAGGTTCAATGCCAGTAGTCACGGTTGCAAGAAATGCACGTTGTTTGGCCGAAAAAATAGTGCAATTAACATAATTAGCTAAGGAGTAGGATGTACCTGAGGAGGACGTCGGAGAGCTAGGTGGGCTGGAAGAAGGGGACGGACTATTGACGGTGTCGAGCACATATCCAGAGAGACGAGAATTAGGAAATTTAGTCCGGTGACCTCGACCCATGTCAGCAACCGAGGTAGTGGAAGGAGCAGCAGCAGACGGAGTGGCAGTTGGTGGACCCTGGTCTGCCGTAGCAGCTGTGTCTGTGGGACCGGTAGGAGAGCCAACATGAGGAGAACCCGGGGTGGCTGTGGCTGTATCCGTATCCATGGGAATATCAGCCGACCCATTAAACGGCTCAAGGGTGATGAAAATGTCATCAATTGTGGAGTCGGGTGACGAGTGGTTTAAATGGGCATCATTAGCAAAAGGGAAATGGCTTTCATGGAAAATAACATCCCGACTGACAAAGAAGGATTCGGTCTCAAGATCGTAAAGTTTCCAACCCTTTTTACTGCCCGGATACCCAACAAAAACGCTCTTGCGACTTCGCTTTTCAAATTTGTCACCGTTGGTATTTTGATTATGCGCATAAGCTAAGCACCCGAAAACGCGCAAATTGGTGTATGAAGGGGCAACCCCATAAAGACACTCGTATGGAGTCAAGTTATTTAGTAAGGGAGTCGGTGTCCTATTAATCAAGTAAGCAGCTGATAGAACACATTCGGCCCAAAAAGATTTAAGCAAATTAGACTGAAAACGAAGGGCACGGGCAACATTTAAAAGATGTCTATGTTTACGTTCGACCCGCCCATTTTGCTGTGGGGTACCGACACAAGAAGTTTCAAATTTAATGCCATTTTGAAAAAAATACCCGGCCATGCAATTGAACTCTGTCCCATTATCGCTCCGGATGGTTTTAAGAGATTGAGCAAATTGAGTTTGAACCATATTAATAAAACTCATAAACATGTCTGTGACCTCGGTTTTATCCAGAAGTAAATAAACCCAAGTTGCGCGTGAATAATCATCCAAAATGGTTAAAAAAATATTTCGCACCACAGGATGAAGCAAGACGATATGGTCCCCAAAGATCACAATGGATTAACTCAAAAAAATCCGATGCACGCTTATAATTTAAATCAAAACTGTCCCGATGTTGTTTAGCCAAATGACATGCATCACAAATAGTATCTTTATTGGAAATTAAACTATTAAAAGAGGGAATAGTCTTGACCACTTTATGTGACGGATGTCCAAGTCGCTTGTGCCATAACTCAAAAGTCTCCTTGCCTGACACCGAATTAACAGCCAGTGGTGTCTCCCCCGCTTGAATCCAAAATAGTCCGTCCCTTAGCTCACCTGCTCCAATCGTCTTCCTCGAGGAAGGGTCCTGAATAAGACAAGAGTCTTTAGCAAACATAAAAGACAAATGGGAATGTACAATTAATTGGGATACAGACATTAAATTGCACGTGAGATTCGGGACAAATAAAACGCTGTGAAGGACGAGAGACTCATTAATATAAACGGAGCCCATAACCGTAGACTCGACTTGTTGGCCATTAGGAAGCCCAACTGTTCTACCCGGAATCTGCGTTTGATTCATCAGAAAAGACAAAGTACCAGTAACATGATTTGAGGCCCCCGTATCAATTATCCAATTATACATACCGCTAAGACGATCCGAGGAAAGAAGAGAATGAGCAGATGCGGAAGTCAGGACTGCATTCGCGTGAACAGAGGCAGCAGGGGTATTGGAACCCGTTGTAGCAGACGAACCCGAACCCCCATCATTAGAGGAATTCGAGCCACGAGCCTGCCGAGTACGATAGCGCTTGTAATCAGCAAGAGTGCGAGGCCTATCGCCCCACCAATCAGGGAAACGCATGGATTTGAAGAAGCATTTTGAAGCCTCATGCCCGCGTGTTTCACAGAAAGAGCAGAACAGAGTATTGCGTTGAGCACGCTCCTTGTCTCGTAAAGCGCGCCAATCACTGTTAGCAGGGGGAGTAGCAAAGATGGCGACTTCAGACACATCGGGTAGTGTCTCAAGTCGTAGTCGCTCTTCTTGTAGAACAAGATTATATGCGCGACTAAGGGCAGGCAAGGGGTCCAATTGAAATTAAGAGGATCGGATATTACCGTAAAGAGTTCGATAGAGACCCATAAAGAACTGATGCAAGCGTTCATTATCTTGGCGTTGAAGAGCAGCCGTGCCAATGTTGCACTCACACTTACCACAACGACAAGCAAGCGGCGGTTCGTGTTTGGCAATCGAATCCCAGAGCGTCTTCAACTTTCCAAAGTACGTAGTGACATCCATTCCCTTCGTTTGAACACATTGATGCAATTGAGTTTTGAGATTATGTATCATCGTCCCATCGACAACGGCATATTGTGACTTAATTTCAGACCACAATACAGAGGCGTCATCGGGATAGGAGATGTTGTCGAGCAAAGCAGGATCGATTGTATTTCGAATCCATTGGATTAAAGTGCAATTAACCACAACCCAGTTGTCGAGTTCGAATGCATCGGTGGGTTTTTTGATGGTACCATCGACGAATCCGAACTTGCGACGAGCTTTTAAAGAAAAGGTCATGGAACGTTGCCAAGCGTCGTAATTGTCACGACGAAGAATGATATTGGAAATTTTTGCACTCAGAACGTCATGTGAACCGAGGTAATAAGGATTAAGAGGATCGGTTTTTGGTGTGGAGGTTTCGGCATCACCAGTCATGGTGGCGGAGCGTAGGATCTTCGTGATGAAAAATTAGAGTAAATTTTTTGTGAGAAAGGAAATCCCTGATACCATTTTGTGTAGTGTTTACCTACAAATGTCTCCGGAATTGCCTACTTTGGTTTGTCTTTTATTATTTGCAGGTATGAACCGGAAAGGAGCATAATCAAGCCTAAAACATGCCCCTATGCATTTATTTAGGAGATGAGTTAAGTCGGAGCTTGGAAACTACTAATTGTGATGCGCAAAGAAGTAAGATAGCTAGGCGAGCGAAGGAAGAACTTCAAATTACTAGTGCCTACTTTGAAGAGCCATATCTCGATTTCTACAACTGATTTTCAGGTGATTCCAATTGTAGATGAAATCTTGTTCTCTTAGCTTTCCAACGTCACCGGAAACGCCCTGTTTGCCGAAGTAACGAAGAAATGACAGCCGTTTGAAGTTCAGTGCGCGAAGCAGGAACTATGCGCTGGAAACTACTCGATTGAGTAGATACTGTTCGATCGAGAGGTTTAAAGTCCTCGATCGAATAGCCTATTTTAGATAGTGTTCGATCGAGTAGTTTTTCTACTCGATCGAGAGGTTGTGCTATAAATTACTCGATAGAGAGGTTTTAAACCACTCGATCGAGTACTTTTCTATGGGCCGCAAAGTTTTAATGTCGTTTAGGTTAATAATTATCTTTCCTATAAATAGGAAAGACATAATTAGGTTTAGGACTCTCTCTTTTCTCTCTTCTTTTCTCCTTTTCTTCTCCCTTTTCTCGGGTGGAATGTTGTTTTGCTCTTCTTTGACCGGATCTTAACTTTTGTAATTTCTTTACTCCCTTTATTTAATTTAATTCCCTTTACATATTTTTATATGATGTTTGTTCTTTTCTCCTTCGTTATTGCTTTACCTATGTTTATGCGTAGCTAATCTCCCTTGCTAAGACATAGGGGAGCCATGATCTTAAGGAATTTGTGAATTAAGTGATTAGGTTTAATGCGAAATTGATCTATGTTGTTAATCGCTACATTTAACTGTTCTTGTCTAATTGAGTCGACGCAATTAGTTAATAAATCACAGTACACCTTGACCTAGATCGGAAGATTAGAAAGGGTAAAACCTGTAGCGAACACTAGAGCACTTTAGTGAGGGCAAAAGCTAAGCTAATAGTGTTTTAGGGTGAATTGAGACTGAAAGGAGATATTCATTGCTCCGTAGATTAAACTTGCATTGACCCGAGACCTTAGATTACGTTACTTGAGAATCATGGTGAACCGATTGTCTTAGCTGCTTTCTCTCTACTTGCTTACTTTCTACTCATTTATTCTCTTTCTCTCCTTTGACCTTATTAGTTTAGTTAAAACACTCAAACCCCCAAATTGTGACCGTAGACAGATCAAATTGACAAGTAGATGGTGACCGCCTCCCTGTGGAGATCGACCCTACTTACCGCTGACTTCTGTTAGTGTATCTAGGCTTTATTTTTGGTACCTGACGACAGTATCAAATTTTGGCGCCGTTGCCGGGGAGACAACTATTTTATTTGCTTGTTTATTTTTGTTTGTCTTTAGCCTCAAGGAATTTATTCCTTGAGGCAGTTCTCATCTTTTTATCTAGTGTTGTTTTGATAGGCCCTACAGGTCCTACCTAGACAGTTCTAGGTAAAAGATCATCAAAGGAAAGGCTTGAGTACCTTTGATCTTCCACCTATGTTCCATCCTATGGCGCACAGTGGTTACTTGTGAGAGATGTGGTGTCATGGGGGCACAATGTCATTTATCATCTCTGCTAGCGGGAAACGACCGTGTCAAAATTTGGCGCGACGAAGTCTATGCGTTTAGGCAGCGTAGACAAGCTAGTCCTTCCATTACATATGTGCCGCCACATCCGCTTCAGCAACGAGGCTATCAGAAGCCTCCATTTATCTGGCCCCCGCAACAACAAACCCTTCCTCTCGTTGAAGAGAAAGAGGAGATTGCTGAATTGAAATCTTTGGTGAAGGCATTATTTGCACTTCTAGTGCAAGAATCAGATAAAGCTAGGGAAGTTCGTGTCAAGCTATTTGAATCTCATATAGCTCAATTAGCTACCGAGATGGACTATAGGCATTCAGAGGAGGTACTTGATATTTGTACCAAGAGCCGTCCTCCCTATGAAGGACCTGAGCTGTCTATTGATGATGAAGATCTGTACAACTCGGAAATTGAAGAGAACGAAGCATTTCTCAAGCACTTCACCACAGCTCAGCATAAAACACTCGATCGAACAACCCATCATGTTCGATCGAGTGAATTCTATATGGAGGAATTCGATCGAGTAGAACTAACCACTCGATCGAAAGGTTTGTATGAGGAAGACCTCGATCGAACACCCCACACTATTCGATCGAGTACTACTGATGAAGAATCTCCTCGATCGAGCAATATGCATTCTCGATCGAGTGATATGGCCATGGAGAGAAATGAAACGTCATCTTGGTTTGTTTTGGATGACAATTTTGATGAAGACAATGGTTATGGTGAATCCCCCATTTAGAAAGCAGAGTTGGACACTCTTGAAGCTGCGATATATGGGATAGAGCCCACAAAGGAGGGGAATGAGGAGACAAGTGAGTCGGTGATTGTTCCTAGCACGGAGCAGGTAATGTACTCTTTTGTCAATGATTCCGACGTTAGGAGCGACCGACCTGAGGTAATTAAATATGATTTCATGATTATTTCTATGACTAAAAGTAAATTATCTCTTATGATTTATGCCTTTTATTCAGATGCTCTACCCCTTCCCAGTTCGACAAATAATTTGATAATGTTTCACCGTATCTGTCATCGGAAATTCGTTAGGCTGAGATGGTATCTTCTATTGCTTTCATATGCTCTTTCTTTATTATGGTGCCACTTACAGTTTTGCGTAGCACATGCGCAGTTATTTGATCGGCTGCTGCGTGCTTTGAGCTGTTTTGACTAGGTTAAATTATAGTGGCTAAAGAAAGAAAAGAAGGTCGAGCTGGGACCTGTCTGAAACTAGCGCTGTCCGGAAGGCAACCCGGAGTTTTAATTTTTAGTTGATTTACATTTCAGTTTTGTGTGTGTAATAATTGGTTTTTAAACCATAGACTCTGCGGAACAATTTAGACTTGGTCTTTTGTCGTATTTGTGGTTGTATTTGCGTCTTTGCAGGTGTCATACTGTCGCCCATGAGTACGCACATTAGAGAGCTCTTGATCGAGTACCATTTTACTCGATCGAGTGTTTACCTCCATCGATCGAACGCTTTTCCTTCTCGATCGAGCATCCACATATAATGACCCTTTGATCGAGGCCTTCTGTTTCCTCGATCGAGCACTGTTGCAGCCCATTTTACTCGATCGAGTCCTTTCCCTCTCGATCGAGTAGATTCATTCTAATTAGCTTCTTGTGACGCTGTTTTGCAGCTGTTTGTGACCTCCCACGTTGCTGGCTGGTTTGGAGAGGTCCCTACTTCACGTATTTTTGTGAGTTTTCCGTATCTTCACTCTCCTCTTTTCTAGTTTGCATTTCCTTTCCCTGTTTTTGAGTACAATGAGGGCATTGTACGGTTTGGTTTGGGGAGGTTATTCATCCATATCTGTGTCTGCATGTTGTTTTTATTGCATTTCTGTTATCACATTTATTTTTTGTATGCATTATCGTTTATTTTCTGTATGCATTGTTGTTTATTTTTAATAAAAATGAAAAATCTCATAAAAATTAGAAAATTCAAAAAATTCAAAAAAATTTCACGTTTATTTTAGCATATAGGTTGAGTCGGAACGGTAGATTTCTATGATGATATTGCACTGCAATTGTCTTTTTGCTTAAGCCTTGCATCGACTATTATTCTTTTTAGCATTGTCTTTTTGCATGTCCACGAGTTTATGCTAAAATTTAGCTGAACGAATAGACTTGACCTGCAAATTTTGGCAAGCTACTTATAATTTCTAAGATTAAGAGCCGTATAAATTGGTGTCATTTGTGACCAGTTTTATGTAGGACTGAGAGTAGTACTCCTTGCATATCATGTATCATTAATTTGCACGTATATGAAATTCAATTTCTTTTTGCCTACATGCATTCGGGTTAGTGGTTGGTGGCATATGCAGGGAGATGCTTACATTCCCCAGCTTTCTTTCATTTTTACCATTTAACTCCACATTTAGCCAAATTTGCCTATTGACCCTTGACTACATCCATATTTAGTCTGCCTTGTCAAGCTAGTTTAGATTGTTTTGTGGTATATTGTTTATTGTGCCAAGTTTGGCTTGTATCTGATGATTTGGAGTTGGTAATTTATGAAGAAAAGGAGGATGAGAAAAGAAAATTGAAAAAAAAAAGAATTGGAAAAAATGAAAAAAAAAACGTGAAGAAAAGAAAGCTGAGAAAAAATGAAAAAAAGGATTCGATTGTTTACGGTTTCTGCTCCTATGCTTATTTATATCTATTGAGGAGTATGTTCAGTTTGGTTTGGTGAGCTTTGGTGTCAAATGAAAGGCACATGTGCTTAATTCTATAATTGAGTAAGAATCGAATGTTGTTATTTGGTTCTGTTTAGGTACTAGCTTGGCCGCCTATACCTCCACATTCCCATAAATGTTTTTCCTTTTCTTACCCATTGCCTCACTTTACCATACTTTTGTAAGCCCTCAGCTGTGACAGGACCTTGTTGGTTGGAATGTGTGTACGGTAGTTAGAATTGTCTATCATATTAGTTGCATGCATGTTTATTTGGGTCGCAGTTTAGGTGAGCGACTATTTTCTTTCTCTATTACATTTAATTGCTTACCCTTTGCTTCATGAGAGAAGAGTGACCCGTGAGAGTCCATTATCAAAGGTCTTGCAAGGTCGACAGTTCAGCTCTATTATAAACATCTTATAACCCGTTTGCATTTGACTGTTTTGCTATAAGTATTAGTTTGCTGCATTAAATTGGTTTAGGTGGACGATTTGTAGCTAGCTCTGAGCTTTCTTTTCTGTTCCATTAGTTTGCATATAGTTTGCTTGGGGACAAGCAAAGGTTTGGTTTGGGGAGATTTGATGCGTGTATTTTATATAGGTATTTTGTACTTTATTTGCACACATTTCTATGCATTTTGTGTAGTGTTTACCTAAAAATGTCTCCGGAATTGGCTACTTTAGTTTGTCTTGTATTATTTGCAGGTATGAATCGGAAAGGAACATAATCACGCCTAAAACATGCCCCTATGCATTTATTTAGGAGATGAGTTGAGTCGTAGCTTGGAAACGGCTAATTGTGATGCGCAAAGAAGTAAGATAGCTAGGCGAGCGAAGGAAGAACTTCAAATTACCAGTGCCTACTTTGAAGAGCCATATCTCGATTTATAATTTTAGATGAAATCTTGTCCTCTTAGCTTTCCAACGCCACCGGAAACGCCCTGTTTGCCCAAGTAACGAAGAAATGACAGCCGTTTGAAGTTCAGTGCGCGAAGCAGGAACTATGCGCTGGAAACTACTCGATCGAGTAGATACTGTTCGATCGAGAGGTTTAAAGTCCTCGATCGAATAGCCTATTTTAGATAGTGTTCGATCGAGTAGTTTTTCTACTCGATCGAGAGGTTTTGCTATAAATTACTCGATAGAGAGGTTTTAAACCACTCGATCGAGTACTTTTCTATGGGCCGCAAAGTTTTAATGTCGTTTAGGCTAATAATTATCTTTCCTATAAATAGGAAAGACATAATTAGGTTTAGGACTCTCTCTTTTCTCTCTTCTTTTCTCCTTTTCTACTCCCTTTTCTCGGATAGAATGTTGTTTTGCTCTTCTTTGACTGGATCTTAACTTTTGTAATTTCTTTACTCCCTTTATTTAATTTAATTCCCTTTACATATTTTTATATGATGTTTGTTCTTTTCTCCTTCGTTATTGCTTTACCTATGTTTATGCGTAGCTAATCTCCCTTTCTAAGACATAGGGGAGCCATGATCTTAAGGAATTTGTGAATTAAGTGATTAGGTTTAATGCGAAATTGATCTATGTTGTTAATCGCTACATTTAACTGTTCTTGTCTAATTGAGTCGACGCAATTAATTAATAAATCACGGTACACCTTGACCTAGATCGGAAGATTGGAAAGGGTAACACCTGTAGCGAACACTAGAGCACTTTAGTGAGGGCGGAAGTTAAGCTAATAGTGTTTTAGGGCGAATTGAGACCGGAAGGAGATATTCATTGCTCCGTAGATTAAACTTGCATTGACCCGAGACCTTAGATTACGTTACTTGAGAATCATGGTGAACCGATTGTCTTAGCTGATTTCTCTCTACTTGCTTACTTTCTACTCATTTATTCTCTTTCTCTCCTTTGACCTTAATAGTTTAGTTAAAACACACAAACCCCCAAATTGTGACCGTAGACAGATCAAATTGACAAGTAGATAGTGACCGCCTCCCTGTGGAGATCGACCCTACTTATCGCTGACTTATGTTAGTGTATCTAGGCTTTATTTTTGGTACCTGACGACAGTATCAATATTCACCACACCTACATTATTTTTCAAAGTGGGACATATAACATACTAAAAAGTACATATCTTTTATAACAAATTTTTTTGGGTTAATACCTAAGTTTCAAAGATGCCTCTTATTTATATTTATAGATTCACCCTACCGTATACTATTCTTTCGATGTGAGATACATAATTTAATTATTTAGATGTAGTATGTTCATCATGCCTACATTATTTTTCAATGTGAAAGATATAACATACCAAGAATTAGATGTCTACTATTGTATACATATTATTTTTCTTTGAAAGTAAAACCACTTAGTCTCGATCATTAGATATGGATCTCTACATCGTACATATAACGACTCATTAACGCTCTATTATTGCATTCAGAAGACAACCATTAGTAAACTCTTTAGTTTTGTACTGTGTTAGGAGACTACAATTAGTAACCTTTAGTTTTATATTTTTTGATTTTCTTGTTCATGTTCTTAACTCTTTCCCGGGTAGTTCCCAACGATTTCCACTTTATTTTTTATATCATATCATAGATAATGGTAGAAAATCTTAAAAGCTCTTTAAAACAATATTTATGAGACTCAAAAAATTTTGGGTGGATAATAAGTTAAATATGCCTCATATTTATAATCATAGGATCATATCACCTTATATTAATCTTTCGATTTGGGACAATTCTACTATTTATATGTAGTATATTCACCACACCTACGTTATTTTCCAATGCGGGACAAAACATACTAAAAATTATATTATTTTTTACCACGAAGCTAATTATATTATTTTAATATGTGCAAATAATATGAAATTTATACTCTAATGATAGCATTTTTTTTACCACGAAGCTAATTATATTATTTTAATAATTTTTTTAACGATACTGTTTTGCCAAGTGAAATGTAAAAGTTTGATATAAAAATTGGAAATATAACTTGAATATAATTTAGGAAATATATATATTATAATAATTAAAAAATTCTCCAATTTATTTTTTACATCAAAAATTATTATTTATGATACTTTCTTAAATTAATTTTTGATGATGTGGACGCTCTCAGATCGCTCGAAAAAACTCTCTCTTTTATATATATATATATATATATATATATATATATATATATATAGAGAGAAGGGTTCTTATAAGGCCTTGATACCATATAAGGCCCTAAGTCCTTATAAGAACCCTTGGATGGAAGGGATGGAGGGATGAGATTACATATCAATGAAAGGCCACAAATTGATCTCCCCTAATTAGCTTCCTAACTCAATTAATCTCCCTTCTTAATCCTCCTCATTCTCATAAACTCCTCTCATCCATTCATTCATTCACCCCTTTCAATAATTCACTCCCTCTCCTGATTCATTCACTCCCAACAAAAAAAAAACCCAAAAAAAAAACCCAAACAAATCCCACCTTTCCTTTCAAAAACCAAAAACAATCCCACCACCCACAACCCACCACCATATCTTCCACCACCACAACAACTCCACCCGGCTGCCACCCTCCTCTCTAACCCGTAACCACACCCGACCCACCACCGCAACCACAACAACAACAACACCAGCCGGCCTCCACAACAACAACAACAACACCCACCACTCCTCACGCCAGCCGACCTCCACCACAACAACAACAACAACAACAACAACACCATCCCGGCTGCCACCCTCCTTTCCCGTCTTCGTCCTCGTCCAGATCTGCGCGTGGTTGTTGTGGGTCATACCCACACTCCTCACGCCGCCCACGATCCTCACCACAGCACACGCCACCACCCCCGACTCCCTGCTTTCCCGTCTTCGTCCTCGCCACCACCCCGACATCTCCAACAAAACCCACCCTCCTCACGCCGCCCTCCTTCCTCCCCCATCACCACCGAGCCCACCACGAGCTGACTCCCTGCTTTCCCGTTTTGTTGTTATTGTTTATCGTTTATTGCTTATGATTTTTTCGATTTGTTTTGTTTTGTTTACAAAACCGCCGAGCTGACTTCCTTTCTCTTTTTTTCTTTTTTTTTTTCTTTTTTGTATTTGCTTTGTTTGGTTTTGATTTTTGTAGATTTGTAGATTTTTATTTTTCAGATTTGTTGGTTTTTGTTTATTTGTTTTATTTTTGTTTTTGTTTATTTGTTTTATTTACGGTTTTTGTTAGATTTACGGGTTTTTTGTTAGATTTATGCATATAATTTGTTATTCTCATGAGTTATTTGGTATTAATTTTGTGTGGTGTTTTTTTTAGATCTATTTTTTTTATTTTTTTTCTGATTTGGTATTTTAATGTTATTTATTATTGTTGGTATTTTTTTTGTTAGTGTTACATATTTGGTTTTATTTGGTTGTTATTTTTTTATTTGGTTGTTATTGTTATTTGATTTTTTGGACTAAAGTTATACATCTTGTCTATTAAAGTTATACACTATGTGCATTAGAGTTATACACACGATATTTAATTTTGGTTTTGTTATTTGGTTTTTTTTATTGTTATTTGGTTTATTTCAGATTTCGGGTTGGGTTGGGTTGTTGGTTTTTTTTTTTTTTTTTTTTTTGTTATTTACTTATTATGTTGTTATTTATTTAGATCTAGTTTTTAGATTTTTAGATTTGTTTTAGATTTTTCATATTATTTTTTTTGTTTTTTTGTTGTTATTTTTTTTTTGACTAGAGTTATACATCAAATGCCTAGAGTTATACATTGTATGTCTAGAGTTATACAGATTGTGACTAGAGTTTTACATCTTTTGACTAGAATTATAAATACTGTGACTAGAGTTATACATTAAATGCCTAGAGTTATACATTATATGCCTAGAGTTATACATCATATGCATAGAGTTATACATTATATGACTAAAGTTATACAATTTTGGACTAAAGTTTTACAAATATAGACTAAAGTTATACATATGAAGGACTAGAGTTATACAAAAATGGACTAAAGTTATACAATTATGGACTAAAGTTATACAACTATGGACTAAAGTTATACAAAAATTGGACTAAAGTTATACAAAAATGAACCAAAGTGACTAGAGTTATACATTGTATGACTAGGGTTATACAAACTGTGACTAGAGTTATACATTATATGCCTAGAGTTATACATCATATGCATAGAGTTATACATTATATGACTAAAGTTATACAATTTTGGACTAAAGTTTTACAAATATGGACTAAAGTTATACATATGAAGGACTAGAGTTATACAAAAATGGACTAAAGTTATACAAAAAATTGGACTAAAGTTATACAAAAAATGAACCAAAGTTATACAAAAATGAACCAAAGTTATACAAAAATGGACCAGAGTTATACAAAAATGCACAAGAGTTATACAAAAATGCACCAGAGTTTTACAAAAAATTAGTCCATTTTTGTATAACTTTAGTCCATTTTTGTATAACTTTGGTTCATTTTTATATAACTTTGGTTCATTTTTGTATAACTCTGGTTCATTTTTGTATAACTTTGGTGCAACTATCCATTTTTGTATAACTTTGGTCCATTTTTGTATAACTTCAGTCTTTTTTTGTATAACTTTGGTCTATTTTTGTATAACTTGATCTTTTTTGTATAACTTTGGTTCATTTTTGTATAACTTTGGTTCATTTTTGTATAACTTTAGTCCATATTTGTATAACTTTGGTCCATTCTTGTATAACTTTGGTTCATTTTTGTATAACTCTGGTTCATTTTTGTATAACTTTGGTTCATTTTTGTATAACTTTAGTCCAATTTTTTGTATAACTTTAGTCCATTTTTTATATAACTTTGGTGCATTTTTGTATAACTTTGGTCATAAAATGTATAACTTTAGTCGTAAATAGTTAAAAAATCAAACAATAAATATGAAAAATATGAAAAAAAAAATAATAACAAAAACCAAAAAAACTCATAATAACAAAAACAAAAAACCAAATAACAATAATAAAACCAAAAAACCAACAACCCAACCAAACCCGAAATCTAAAATAAACCAAATAACAAGATTTAAAACCCGAAATCTTAAAAAAAAGTATAACAAGAAGAGATTTGAGAAAATGAATAAAAAAGGAGAAGTAACAAAATAAAAGAAAATAAAAGACAACAACAAAAAATGAATGGAAAAAACAACTCAAAACATGAAAATAAAGACCAAACGAAAAAAAAAAAAAAAAAAAAAAAAAAAACCGAGGAAAAAAAAAAAAAAAAAAAGTTGGCGGCGGTGCGGTGGCGGCGGTGTGGTGGCGGCGGTGGTGGGCGGTGAGTTGGTGTCGGGTGGGATAGTGGTGGGTGGTGGTGAATGAGGAAGAAAAGAATGAATGATTTATTTGGGTTTTTTGATTTAATTGGATTTTTTGGGTTTTTTGATTTAATTGGATTTTTTGGGTTTTATTTATTTATTTGGGTTTTGGGTTTTTTATTTATTTGGATTTTTTGGGTTTTTATTTTTTGGGGTTTTAGAGAGAAGATGAGTTGTGTGATATATGAGAGAAGTGGATGAGAGGAAAAGAAGTTATAGTGAATTAGTGATTAATTAGAAGGATTAGTGAAGGAGGAGAGAATGAGTGATATTAGTACATAAACACACTTTTGGAGGTTGATCTTGGCCATCCATCTCCCTCCATCCAATGGCTCACAATAGGACTTATGGACTCAAATATATAGAGGACCTTAGTTGATCCTTGTTATTTTCCAATGCGGGACAAAACATACTAAAAATTATATTATTTTTTACCACGAAGCTAATTATATTATTTTAATATGTGCAAATAATATGAAATTTATACTCTAATGATAGCATTTTTTTTACCACGAAGCTAATTATATTATTTTAATAATTTTTTTAACGATACTGTTTTGCCAAGTGAAATGTAAAAGTTTGATATAAAAATTGGAAATATAACTTGAATATAATTTAGGAAATATATATATTATAATAATTAAAAAATTCTCCAATTTATTTTTTACATCAAAAATTATTATTTATGATACTTTCTTAAATTAATTTTTAATGATGTGGACGCTCTCAGATCGCTCGAAAAAACTCTCTCTTTTATATATATATATATATATATATATATATATATATATATATATATATATATATATATATATAGAGAAGGGTTCTTATAAGGCCTTGATACCATATAAGGCCCTAAGTCCTTATAAGAACCCTTGGATGGAAGGGATGGAGGGATGAGATTGTATCTAAATGAAAGGCCACAAATTGATATCCCCTAATTAGCTTCCTAACTCAATTAATCTCCCTTCTTAATCCTCCTCATTCTCATAACTCCTCTCATCCATTCATTCATTCACCCCTTTCAATAACTCACTCTCCTGATTCATTCTCTCCAACAAAAAAAACCAAACAAAAAAAACCAAACAAATAACAATTCTCTTCCTCCACAACAAATAAAAAAAACCCAATAAACCACAAAAACCTCCATCCTCCTCCTCACCCACGGCTCCTCCCGCCACCCTCCTTCCTCATCCCGTCACCATCCCGTCACCGCCTCCCTTTTCCTCCTTCCTTCTCGGCTCCTCCAACACCACCATCACCAAACTAAAACAAAAAAAAAAAAAAAAAAAACCCAAAACAACCCCTCCACACACCGACCCACCTGCTGCCCACGACCACCCCACCACACACCACACCCGACCCAAAACTCGCCAACACCACCAGCCCCTCCAACACCACCGACATCAACAACAACAACCAACAACAACAACAACAACAACCAACAACAACAACAACCCGCCTTTACTCCCCCTTCACTCGGCGGCCAGATCTACGCCCACCACCATTCACCTCCTTTTCGCCTCCCACCGTCGCTGACCCAACCCCACCCCACCACACACCACACCATACACCACCCGACCCACCGTCTTCTCCATCCCTCATCTCCAGATTCGCTGCTCCTGCCGCCACCGCCTACTGCTCCTGCCGCCACCGTCGTCTTTTTTTTGGGTTGTTGGTGGGTCGTATGAATGGTGTTTTGTTGTGGTAATGGTGGTGAGGTGGTCTTGTTTGTTGGTTTTTTTGTGGTAATGGTGGTGAGGTGGTCATGTTTGTTGTGGTAATGGTGCTGAAAGAACTAAACCGTACATATTTAAACTTTGGTTTTATTTTTGTTTTGGTCTTGTTTGTTGGTTTTTTTAAACTTTGGTTTTATTTTTGTTATTGTTATTGTTAGATTATTTGTGATTGTATTGTATTTGTGATTTAGTTTAATCGTCTCACATGTAGTATTGTTTAATTATTAATTGTTGGTTTTACGGTTTACGACTAAAGTTATACATTTTATGACTAAAGTTATACATTTTATGACTAAAGTTATACATTTGGTGTTGTTTTTTTAGATCTATTGGTTTTTTTGTGTTTTTGTCATATTTTCTTTATTTTGTTATTGTTATTTGGTTTTATTTGGTTGTTATTTTTTTATTTGGTTGTTATTGTTATTTGATTTTTTGGACTAAAGTTATACATCTTGTCTATTAAAGTTATACACTATGTGCATTAGAGTTATACACACGATATTTAAATTTGGTTTTGTTATTTGGTTTTTTTTTATTGTTATTTGGTTTATTTCAGATTTCGGGTTGGGTTGGGTTGTTGGTTTTTTTTTTTTTTTTTTTTTTTTTTTTTATTTACTTATTATGTTGTTATTTATTTAGATCTAGTTTTTAGATTTTTAGATTTGTTTTAGATTTTTCATATTATTTTTTTGGTTTTTTTGTTGTTATTTTTTTTTTTTTGACTAGAGTTATACATCAAAGGCCTAGAGTTATACATTGTATGTCTAGAGTTATACAGATTGTGACTAGAGTTTTACATCTTTTGACTAGAATTATAAATATTGTGCCTAGAGTTATACATTATATGCCTAGAGTTATACATCATATGCATAGAGTTATACATTATATGACTAAAGTTATACAATTTTGGACTAAAATTTTACAAATATGGACTAAAGTTATACATATGAAGGACTAGAGTTATACAAAAATGGACTAAAGTTATACAATTATGGACTAAAGTTATACAACTATGGACTAAAGTTATACAAAAATTGGACTAAAGTTATACAAAAATGAACCAAAGTGACTAGAGTTATACATTGTATGACTAGAGTTATACAAACTGTGACTAGAGTTATACATTGTATGACTAGAGTTATACAAAAATTGGACTAAAGTTATACAAAAATGAACCAAAGTGTGACTAGAGTTATACAAACTGTGACTAGAGTTATACATTGTATGACCAAAGTTATACAAAAATTGGACTAAAGTTATACAAAAATGAACCAAAGTGACTAGAGTTATACATTGTATGACTAGAGTTATACAAACTGTGACTAGAGTTATACATTATATGACTAAAGTTATACAATTTTGGACTAAAGTTTTACAAATATGGACTAAAGTTATACATATGAAGGACTAGAGTTATACAAAAATGGACTAAAGTTATACAACTATGGACTAAAGTTATACAAAAATATGGACTCAAATATATAATGGACCTTAGATTTTTAGATTTGTTTTAGATTTTTTATATTATTTTTTTTGTTTTTTTGTTGTTATTTTTTTTTTTGACTAGAGTTATACATCAAATGCCTAGAGTTATACATTGTATGTCTAGAGTTATACAGATTGTGACTAGAGTTTTACATCTTTTGACTAGAATTATAAATACTGTGACTAGAGTTATACATTAAATGCCTAGAGTTATACATTATATGCCTAGAGTTATACATCATATGCATAGAGTTATACATTATATGACTAAAGTTATACAATTTTGGACTAAAGTTTTACAAATATGGACTAAAGTTATACATATGAAGGACTAGAGTTATACAAAAATGGACTAAAGTTATACAATTATGGACTAAAGTTATACAACTATGGACTAAAGTTATACAAAAATTGGACTAAAGTTATACAAAAATGAACCAAAGTGACTAGAGTTATACATTGTATGACTAGAGTTATACAAACTGTGACTAGAGTTATACATTGTATGACTAGAGTTATACATTTTTTTTATTGTTATTTGATTTAAGAAAATGACTAAAAAATGATAACTAACAAAATAAAAGACAACTAAAATAAAATAAAAGACAAAAAAAATAATAAATGGAAAAAACAACTAAAAACATACAAATTAATACAAAACGAAAAAAAAAAAAAAAAAAAAACAGTTGAAAAAAAAAAAAAAAAAAAAAAAAAAAAAAAAAAGCGTGGGGTGGCGGCGGCGGGGTGGTGGGTGGTTAATTGGTGTCGGGTGGGGTGGTGGTGGGTGGTGGTGAATGAGGAAGAGAGGAATGAATGATTTATTTGAGTTTTTTGATTTATTTGGATTTTTTGGGTTTTTTATTTATTTGGATTTTTGGGTTTTTTTTATTTATTTGGGTTTTTTTTTTGGAGTTTGAGAGAAGAGAGAAATGAAATGTGTAAGATGAAAGAGAAATGGATGAGTGGAAAAGAATTATAAAGTAAATTAGTGATTAATTAGAGTGGATTAGTGAAGGAGGAGAGAGATGGTGAGATTAGCTTTATAAACACACTTTTTGGGGTTGATCTCATCCCTCCATTTCCCTCCATCCAATGGCTCATAATAGAACTTATGGACTCAAAATAAAGGTGGACCTTAGTTGATCTCTTCTCTATATATATATATATATATATATATATATATATATATATATATTATGTTATACGTACTTATTTTATGACTTTTTGTACCATATTTACATCAATTATAATCGGTGTCGTGGACCTACGACCTTCCTTATTAATTAGGAATTAGGATGAAATTGGTCCACTGTAAATACACGTGTAACTAGAGCCGGCAAATAGTGAAACGGCGCGAAAACACGACACGAAATTAACGGGATTAGGTTGATGTTTAATGACCCATTTATACAAGTGAGTCAACACGAATATGACATGATATTTAATTGGATTGGGTTTGGGTTGAGCTCTCTAAATACGAAGCCGACACGAATGACATGTTTACTAAATTAATCCTAGTTTTTCTTAACCCTTGTAGACACCGCATTTCTGCACCTCCCGCCAAACACCCAGTGATGATTGGGCCGCATGTCTAGCACGTGTCACGATTTTATGACGTTTAGTAAATCGGTTAATAAAAGGTAACTCGTACACTTGTGTCTACCCCTTGGTTGTCATCTAGGTGTCATTATGGTCTTTTTTGGCAGTAATTAGAGTACATTTGGAGTCCGGGTCAAAAACCGTCTTCATTTCCTAAAACCGTCAAATCCATAGTCAAAAAGTAATGTGCTTGTCTACCTAAGGTTAGGATGTCATAAATTGTGATGAGTAAATTCATTTTGAGTCCCATGTCACTTCTTTGGGCTAAACTTAAAGTTTACATTACAAATGTGCATTTCATTTAGCTAAAATGACAACCTGACATTTAGGCCCGTTTTACGAGGTGATAACGACTTTTTTGGGTCTGACCTATTTCACAGAAAGTTCTAGATCTTTCTCTTAGCTTTCCAAGGCCACAAAATTTCCTTAATCCGAGTCTTGTAGAGAAAGTTATGCCTAAAATACGACAGGCTGTCAAACGCGTTTTCTTGCGCAGAAGAATACTACCTAAGAAAGAACGCAGTAAGTGTTGCGCCTGTTCTAAGGAGCGCAACACCTGCTGCGCCTTTTCTCAAGGCTTTATTTTTGTCCAAGTTTTCGTGTTTCAACCTAAGTCGGTTATTTCCAGATCTTTCCTTCCATATCCCTTTCCTAAACCCTACCCCTCGTGATTAGTATAAATAGAGGCCTTCGCCTCACATATTTTTCACGCGAGTGTCCGCCCTTCTCTTCTCCCTTTGCATTCTAAGATCACGTTATTGCCTTTCGACGCCTACGTGCTTGATCAATGGACCACGTAAGCTTTGATCATTCTGAGTACCAGTCACGTTTGCATGACCGACCAATTTGACCACTACATAATCAATTAAATCAATTTGTTTTAAATCCTTTTTCAAGGGCACTTTCATATTTCCATAGATTGAGTCGAGTTACCACTAAAAACTGATTTAGTTAAATCTCGCGACGCTAACATGTAAGTCTGAGGTGTAAAATCCCATATTTATTCTGTATTTATTAGTGAAGTTCCCAAATAGTCGTCAACTCCCTTTTTCGAGTTTCGTCCATTGTTATTCATTAGATAAAACTCCAATTAATTAGTCTATCCTTATATGGGATGAAACCAGCGGCAAATCCGGATTGACGATAAGACGAACGATGACGGAGAACCATCGAAGTAAGTACCACTTTTTTTTGACGATTGACTTTTAATTTGTACTCCTTAAATGATTGCTGAAATGTACTATTCTGATTGGGACGAGATCAGCGTGGATTGCGCCTTGGCCGTCATTCCAGCGCTTGATTGGCAAAAAGATGGTCGGTGCCGAAGCTCCGTTGAACTGGCTCCTGATATAGAAGGAAATCAGCGGAGGTGTGCCGCAATTTGAGCCCCCGATTAGCGACCGGATGACTGCTGATGGAGCACAGTCGAAGTAAGTGCTTCCTTTTCTTTTTTGATTGATTTTGAAATTATGCCCCTTTTTATTACTCTTCGACTAAATCAAGTTGTGTGCTTGAATAGTGGACTGCATTCACATCCTTAGCTCCTGATGTGTGTTGCACCGGTTGGCGGCGGTTGACTGTTGAAGGAGCACCGTCGGATTTTGTGCTTTGTGACCGGATTTCCATTCTTGGTATCAAGCTCCGTCTCGAATAGTAAGCTTTTCCGCCTGAACTGATTTTTAACCGCCTCTCTTCTTTGTTTTATTTCTTTACTGGTCAAGTTGCATGCTTGATAATAAAATTGAACTGATAGTTTTACTGGTCTTGCGAATCAAGTAGTGTGCTTGACTGAACTGATAGTGAAATTGTGACATTAATGCAAATGATTAATGATGTAAGACGCAAGTAGTATATGCTGATAATGCAAATAGGATGCTTATGATGCTAATAATGCAAGATGTTAATGTACTTAAGACAATGGAGACAAACACTAGCTAATTGACAATTAACCCTTTTTTTTTAAATAGACTATAGAAATATGATGTCTCCATTACTAGCCCTGCTAAGCATAAAAAAAAATGGTGCTGATGATCCGGGAAAGGGGCGGAGTATTCTGAGTTGGGATTGGTATCCAGTTTCTGACCATGCTTTTAGTTCTTAGAAAACTCAGCTTATCGACTTCTATCACTAACCCCGAGTAGCTATTTCTCATCGGACAAGGATATAATTTGATATTTGGGAACCTCGTATTTGATACGAATAAGGATTTCTATTAGCTCCTGGCTAATTAGGTGTTATGCCTATTGAACTACCTCGTTGTAAGTCCTTCCACATTTTGGTCACGGCTGCCTTCTAAATATAGTCAAACATATGCGCGAATGAGTGTTCACTTATGGCCGTGGTCTGAGCTAAAATCCTTCACTCTGTGTTTCATGATAGCCCCCTGTTACTTATGTCAGCCCCCTGTTACTTCAGGTATTTTCCTGTGTCAGTCACGCAGCAGTCACACAGCTAACACACCTGTTTTCTTCTGTTGCTTTCTTCTCCCCTTTTTTTTTCCGACCTGGTATGGGTCGTGATTGTGACAATTTGTTTTCTTATTTTTTTGTTTTTTGCCTTGGATTCTGAGATTCATATTGTTAAATGAGTTTTGCCCTCTTTACAGTAACAAGCTCTGCTAATTAAGCAAAACTAATAGCATAGAAACAAAATACTTATGTGACCGTATAAATTAAGTGTACATTCCCCGAATTCTTAGACGCTAAACGAGGGTGATAAATGGAATGGAGTAGAAGGTTCTATGGTGTTAGAAGACACTGGAGACCTGTGTGCCTCTCTCACTCACCTAAATCACCTAAATGAATGAAAGGATCGTCCCAAGAGGAATGGAGACAAAGTAACTGCGGATTGACTCGTCTGAGAGATGAAAAAGTGACTACTGTGCAATTTTTATTTGCATCTTGAACTCCAGCTTTTTTTCTCTTTTTTTTTTTACTGGAACCTTTTTTTTTTGTCTTTTTTTTTGTTACTGGAACTTTTTTTGTCTTGTGAATTTTTGAGACTTTTGACATTGGAGTTGATTGCAAATTTGGCTGGATTTTTTTCTTGTCTGGTGAATTTTTGATATTTTTGACATTGGATTTGTATCTTTTGAGATCATAATTTTTCTTTTTGAATATTTGAGAGTCTTGAAACAGGATTTGGATCTATTTGAACTCGTATCGGTACTTAGACTCACATCTTAAGTTCATTCTAAGGGACTTGTGGTCACCTATCTTGTTTTAAGGGCATGGAGTGTGCGCCCCCGTGTTTCATTTGGTAAGTTTGGGCACGGGTGTACTAGGAATGTTGTTTTAATGTTTTTGAGCTAGTTTTTTAGCATCAATGGAAAAGGATGGGAATATTTGGCGAATGGCCAATCATATGAGATTGTGCTCATCTAGTGGCCATTTGAGATATGAGAAATTGACAAATTTGGTAAATAGAGAGTTATGCTAATTTAAACTAGTATAGTCACATGAAGTATGGGAAATTAACGAATCAAGTAGAAAGATGGAATCTCCAAACCTATAGGTCACCTAGTTAGAGACACGGCGATCAAGGAATTATCACACCACAGAGATGGAAAAGATGGTCAAATGCACGCCCTTGTTTAGGCTGATTCTAAGAGGTCGACTAATCTACACTAAAAAGATACGACCTAAAGTATTTCAAGTCTATTCTACTAGTTAAGGGTAAAAAGTAGAACAAACGACTAATAAAAATGACATATGCTCTTTTTTTATTTAACTCAAAAGGACTGGTATGGTCCTAATTTAATTAGACACTTATGTAAACTAGTTTTTTTTTTTAGGTAATGTCAGGAACACCGGAGATTATATGACTATAAGAGTGAATTTTCTTTCTCTATTGACATGTTTATTCTTACTCTTAGTTTTTTTTTTATATATATATGCAACTGAGAAAGGACTTGGATGGTCCTATATTAAACAAATTTTGATGGAAACTACATGTGAGTTGGTATTGTCTAGTCTTCTTGTACCCTCCTTTTGTTCCCAAGCTAGAGTGACTATTAAATTAGGGTCTTCTTTACTCCTCCCCATCCCGGATCATGACATATTAGCTTTAGAAAATAATTTTTTTTTATAGCAAACAGGTCTAGAATGGAGTTAAATTAAATAGTGAATGCACATGTATCTAATGCTAGCTAAAGCTAAGACCCGAATGCAAAGACCTGTTCTTTTTTTTTACATGAATGCAAAGGTTGAGCTAAATTAGGTGCCGGTATTACTGTTGACGCGTGACTGACTGAAGGACTGAACTATTTTTTTTTGGGTTTTTTTTTTGTTTTTTTTTGTTTTGGGTGTGCAGGACCGACTGATAGAATGCCGAACTGACATGTGAACTACCTAAATGCAAAACCTATATATTGTCCTATGATGGTTCATGATGATACGAGACGGAATGCAACCAGACACAAGCCAAATGGTGACAGCCTACCGAGTATAAGCTATATGCAAATGCGAGGTAAAATTTCAAGCGAGGTAAATGCTATTTGAAAACAGGGACATCCTAATGTGACCTTGGAATGTAGACTCAATGGATCAAATGCATATGTTAGGACGCTTGATTAATGGGATGCGCAAAGCTTTAGCCATTGTATAATTATATTTATCTACTTTATTCTAACCAGTTATGGCTATGTGGGATGCAATACTATATGCAAGGACTCAATGCAAATGCAACTAGGACTAATTTACTACTGTAAGTACGTATGTGAATGCATACTACTTATCCTAGTTAACACATGTAGAACACATTCTATTTATCATAATTTTTTTTTGGTTAATTTGTTGCGAGTAAGATTATGTCAAAAATTAACAAACAGGACACATAATATAGCCTAACAAAGGTTCTACGAGATCTATGGTTAGGTTTATGGTTGGCAATTGGGTACTCACAACATTAAAATACCCGAGGGTATCTCTCGCTTTTGTGCTCCCCCAGTCATATGGACCAGACGAGTTGCCAAAACGCGACGTCATGAGGTGGGAAATATGTGTAAGGCCTAGTCGGTCGAATGGACCTTCTAAGTATACAACATACTTACCGAGGGTAAAGTAGGGTAGCTTAGATGGCATAATATTGGCTTACGGAGAGCCTATGCCTTTTTTTTCTTTATGCAATTGAACAATTGTAAATAATAGATAAAGATGAAATTAAACAGGGATATTGTTCAATATATAACACGCACAAAAGAAGCATCACAATTCTGAATTGCCTAACATGAAGTACACACATTGGTATGTATATGGAATATGTAAGTGTAATACATGCAAGAAAGAGGTCTCAGGTATGATTTCTTCTTATGAATAAAATTGAGGACATCAGGACGTCGGTAGAAACTGCTGGGGGAGTCGGTCTTAAGTGACCTCTCGTCGGGAAAATAGTAAGATGTCGATGAAGGTGTGTCTTCGGGAAATACACTCGTTGCTGCAAGCGAAGCCCTGATGAAAGATCTTTGCTGGGAGATAAAATACTACGACGGTTCACAGTCTGCTTCGGATTGATAAAATACTGCGGCGGTGTGAGATCCCTGAAAAAATCTCCCTTTTTTGAAATATAAGTAAATAGGTGGAGTCGCCAGTATGTTTTATAAAAACATACAAAAATAAAGTTAACGGAAAAGACCCCTTTTGATCCCTGGTATGGGGACTGATCCGTCACTCCGGTCTGAACCAAAGATTGCGGATTCGGGGGTAAAGGTACGATCAGGAAGGTGTTAGGCACCCGGATCGCCCATCAAACTGACGGCCTCTACTATTTATTTGTAATATTATATATTTGACGAAATTAAGACGAAAAGAAGGTTAATTATACAATTTAATATAAATTATTTACAAAAACAAATTAACTAGGTTAGTAAATACAATAAAATAGAGAATTTAAATAAAAGGTAAAATAAAAGAATTAATTAAAAGAAAGAGTAGAGAAAAACTTATTTGAATCTGGTACCCTCAGGCCTATGTGAATGTTGACTATTAATGAATTTCGACTTTGTCGTAAATTAACGGCTCTTATGCGCTTATATAGAAACTGGGAAACTTTATTTGTGAGGTTTGATTTGGAATTGAGACGGCTGTCTGGGAGTATTGAACTTCTGGTCTTGAATTGGATGTACGGTATTTGTTTGTTTAAGTCTCGTATGTTTGTATGTCTGTCCGTGGAATTGTGTGTTCCCGCAGACGATTTATTTTTATGTCCGTCTGTTCATCCTTCCCTGTTTCCGTGTGGGTATGCATGGTATTTATAGCAACTGAATTAAGGGAGGTCGGTTCTAATTCACGGCTTACGTGAGATAGAATTTGACAATTTGACAGAGATAAGAGTTTGAACCCCATAATACCATCTTAATTTGATCTGCCAACTACACGAAAACCAAATCCCCTTTTAAGCTTCTTTATCTCTTTGTTTTTCTCTAGTCTCTAAGTCTTACATGGATTAGGAAATATACTTTAGCTGCACATGAATTCTACGGAGTACTATTTGGCCAATACGAAAACTCAAGTCTCTTTTTTTCACTCGTGGGCTGCCGTGAACAACTAAAATGGATGTAATATATCGGGTTAATAACGTGGGTTGCCTTAATTAATTGGGCCGGATAACTATTTGGACTTGGTTATGGAATAAGATGTGAAAATTAGAAAGATTGGAATAAAGGTTTACGAATGGTTTTATGCCATTTTTAATAACTTTTTGGAAAATAAGCGTAAAGAACCTTTAACTATAACATTGCCAATTTTCATTTAGTCATTAGATTTGAGCCTCATCATCGGGTACCCTTAAGGCTAGGTAGACATTTTGAGGTGTCTACAGGCGGTTCACAGTCTACTTCGGAAAAAATGCGGGTTTGATAAAGTACTGCAACGGTCTCGCAGTCTACTTTTGAAAATACGGGTCCGGACAAAAATAAATGTCCAATAGGCCAAATATATGACATCGGGTGTTGGAGAAGAGGCGCATAAAAATGGCCCCACAAATAACGAACTTGTAACAATTTTTTGACAATTGAGCTGGAGGGAGGCTGGGGAAGAGGCGCAGCAAGAGCTGCGACTCTTGGAAGAGGCGCAGCAGGTGCTGCGTCCTTTCTCGAGCTCGTCCCTGTCTGGGTGAAACTCGACAGAAAACCGTGTTTCATTCATAATAAACAAAACACAACTTCTATTAAAACTCTCTCAAATTCCAACCATTTTTCGTCAAAATTTAATCAAATCGCGCCATTAATCATGACTAATCGAGGTATGTGTCACATTCTTGCTTTAATTCTTGCTTGTGCTTGATTTTAGATCGAAAACAATTAGGGGTTTTCAACCCAAAATGTCGAAAATTTGGGGCTTTTCCCCCAAATGGATTTCTCTTGTAAAATTGACATTAGAAATGGATAATTGGCAATGTTGGGAACATAACCATGTATTCTTTTTGACTTTTCGTCAAATATTGAGCATTTGAGCGAAATTGAGACGGTTTCTCAGCTGTTTCGAAAAGTGCTTCGAAAATGGCCTCAGGATTGTCCATTTTTTATGAAATTTGTTTTTTAGAACCCACTATGTAATCGGTAAACTTCTTACCTTGTTGGATTTTTGATTTGTGACAGCTTTTTCAGGACACTTTTCTACGGCATAATCGCCATTGTAGCGAAATGCTGCCGAAATTTTGACTCAAACCCGTGACTAGGCTTGGACTTAGACTTGACTTGACCCAATTTACCACATGAGTGGTCGGGCTTCGAGAGAAATGGCCAAAGATGGCGAGAAACGGCCGTTTTTCGGGGCTTAAAAGGCTTGAAACAGTTCTCACCGAGGCTTGTCGTCATTTGACGCGGCCTAATTTACTTTAATTTTGCAGGTGACCTTCCTTCTACGTCAGGGAGGGCTCCTATGGACGTGGACATCGACTTCGACCCTTCTCTCGCTCTTGAGGAGGTGGTCGAGGAGGTAGTTGAGGAGGTTGTTGAGGAGGAGGTCGAGGAGGTCCCGAGGCGAGCCAACGTAGGACGTGGTGGTCGCCAGCTAGCGGGGGCACTCGAGTGGACTGATAAATGGGATGGTAGACATCTCATTTGGGCAGCAGAGAGCCACCTGTCTTATAAGACGGCGAGGAGTTTGGTAAGTCTTGAACTTGTCATTCCTTATTACCTTTCCTTATTCACTTGTTGTTTCCTCGTTAGTCTTGTGCTAAAGATAGCTTTTATCATGGATTGATAGAGGACACCGGGAACTTGAGGTCCTTTTTCGGCTACACAACGATGATGGAGGCCTATGAGAGATTGACGATGGAGGAGAAGGCCATCATCGAGCTAGGGGCCTTCGAAGCTTTGGTGGGAGCGTGGAGGGCGATCAAGGAGAGGAAGATTCGGGCTAACCTTTGCCTGATTCGAGCTTTCTTCGATCGGTACTGGGACACGACCTCGACCTTTCATATGCCTTTTGGAGAGGTCGGGTTCACTCTGGAGGACTACGGCATGATCTCTAGTCTGCCGTGTGGAGAGGAGGTATTGGTGTGGCCGTTGACGGCCATGAGAGTAGACTCGGCCGAGGCGAGAGAGATGATCGACTGGAACTTGGCGACGAGTGCTGCTAGCGTTCCCGGGTTGGTGCCGAGTTCTTATGTCAGGGACTACTTTGCGGGTAGGACCCCTGCGAGGGTGATGATGGATGGGAGGATGGTGCCTCTACCTCCTTGCACTGCTGAGCAGAGGGCTCGTTTATGGTTGTGGTGGTTCTTGTCTTCGATTTACCTCGGAGACAAGGGGGGAGAGGCTATCGACGAAGCTTCTTCATTTTCTTGCTGACTTGAGTAGCCTAGGTTGATGGGACTGGGTTACTCCTTGCTTTGAGGTCCTCACTCGCTACATGAGGGCCATGGTGCGTCCTGAGCTGATGGAGAAGGTGACCTCTCCTGCTAATGTCGGTCCTGGACTTCTGTTGGAGGTATGAACCTTCTTTTTCGCATTTATGAAAATTCATTATTACTTTCTCATTTCTCTTCTCTATCAAATTATGAAAGATTATAAATGAGTATCCTTGTTTTGCAGGCGTGGGTGTACTCCTACTTTCCCAACTTCGTGTCCAAGAGGACGGAGCCTGAGCCGAGGGCGTACCCGGTCGTGAGAGACTGGGTGGTGTGCCGTAAGAAGAGCCAACGTTCTTCTTACGACGTCTGTAGACGGGGCGTGAATGGCCTGAAGTTGGAGGACGTAAGCGCTTTCGACTGCTTGTTTGGTTATTTCTTTTCATTTTTCATTAGAAGTGATCATAAGAATGACTCCCTTTCCCGCTTAGAGCCAATCATAGGAATGACCCCTCGTTTGCTTGTTTTAGTGGGTGCCCAGACGTTGGGTGGAATACCCCGACGCTCCACCTTTCGTGGCCGAGGTTCTTCGTCCTAGGAGCTCGAGTCGGCTGTTGCTGAGGACGTCTATGGGACTTGTGTGGTACCTGGGCGAGCGTTTGACTCGGCAATGCTCTCGTGAGACTTTCGCGGTTCCGATCGATCCTCTACGGATGATGTTTATGGAGCCTCCTGTCGCTGAGAGAGAGAGGCTGACTTGGCGGACGCGAGTGGCGACGCCCTTCTCCTTCCTGGCGAGGAGTACTCTACGTTCGTTCGTCAGAGGTTGGCATTTTGGCCAGTTGTGGTAAGTATCTCCCTTTTCTTGTTTTGACTTGTCAAATGACGAATGATCGTCAAAATAAATATAAGAACTATTTGAAACTTGTAGGAGATCGAGGAGGCAGGCTCGAGCCCTCAGCGTACCCAGAGACACTTGAGTACACAGACGCGGCGGGGATGACGACGATCTCAGAGATCCGTGACTTCGGCGAGGAGGTGAAGGATGCTGGCCTGGAGGAGTGGCAGCACTTAGTCTGGAGGGTAAGCCCCCAGCTTCGGCTGTCTTTTGCTATCTTTATTGCATAGGAATGCATTTGTTCTTCATTGAAAACCTTTTGTTTACTCAAATGCAGGTGGCACCGTCTCAGCATGTGGCGCTGTGGAGGATGGCCAACCGGCTGCGGGCCACGACCATCGAGGCACTTGCAGGTGGCCGAGGACGACAGGTATAAACCTCTCATTCTCTTTATTTTGAATTTTGTTGCAATTTCTCGTGCTTGTTTTGAAATAGTTGAAGGAAATGATTGAATGAGGCATTTCTTTATCATTTGCAGAGAGAGCGCAACCTGGAGCCCGAGCTGGCGCAGTCTTAGGAGGAAAGAGCTCGCCTGTTGAGAGAGTTGGAGGTCAGGGACGCTGAGATCGCTGCTCTCGAGGCGACCGTAACTGAGCTGAGTGGCGAGTAGCTGTTTTCCTCTCCTTTTTTTGTTGTTTGTCTTGTAAATACTTGTACATTTTGGACCTCGTTTCGGACTTTTCAGACCTGTTTTGGGCGAGAGCCCCCTGTTTGATGTACGTATTGCATTTTTGGTTGTATATATGATGGCCTGAGTGCCTTTGCTGCTAGTTGTTTCTTGTTCCTGCAGGTTAGCTTAAAAAACAGGTTTGGTAGATGACGGTTTATGCCGTTATGATGCCGAAATTTACACAGAATTTGCACATAACACACAGATGGCGCAAATTAGCGCAAAATGAGAAAAAGTGAAAAGTGCCCGAAAATGAGCAAAAATGACCGAAAATGCAAAAAATTGCCTAGAAATGAGCAAAAATGACAAATGACCGGACAATAGGGAGGGCTTCCCCCTAAAAAAAAAACTTAAAAAGATACGTATAAGTGTGAAATAAGGAGTGAAATGATTCCCCTAAAAAATAAAATAAAATAAAATGGGTAAGAGTGCTCGTTCGGCGAAAATGTCGATTTCGTCTCGAAAACCGAACCCGAAAATAATTGGGAAACATAAAATTTGGTAATTTGACGGAATTACCAAAATAGTAACCTATAGAAATAGGAAATTATGGCCAAAAACAAATTAGAAAAGATCCAAAGCTGAAAATCACGGAAAACAGCCTGGGGAAGTGACGTAGCAAGAGCTGCGACTCTTCGAAGAGGCGCCGCAGGTGCTGCGCCATTTGCCCAGTTCGCCAGACCTCGACAGAAATTAGGAAATTGCGTTTAGTATAAATAGAGACCTCGGGAAAGCTTTAATTCACACAATTCCTCTGTCTTTATTCCGTCTATCACATAATAACTCTCTTATCTTCCATAAAAATTGCAAAATCATGGATGCTTTTGAAAACCATCTCAAGGAGTGGACGAACGAGTTCACTAATGTTGAGAAACATGACATGGATGCATTTAATTTGGGATCGATCTTGAGTCTCAAGTTAGTGAAGATCGTGAAGCATTTCTTGGATGCCTGTCTCGATTATTGGGACCCTAATTTCCATGTGTTCGCCTTTCCCGGAGGCGATATTTGTCCTTTCCCTGAAGAAATAGCTGCTATTGGAGGATGGGATCCAGAAAATGCACCCGTTATACCTTTTAGCTCTCAAGGGTATAAAAGTAAATTTAGAGACTTCCTTGGATTGACCAATGCTGAGGTTGACCATCTTGTGACCTCAAAAGGAGTCTGTATGTTTGACTTTATTGAGCGATTCTGAAGAGTCTATCGATCCAAAATACTCAAGAGGGGGGGGGGGGTGAATTGAGGATTTAAAACTTTTTAAAACTTTTTCGATTGTATGAATGCAATTAATTATTTAAAGTTTATTGATTAAACTTTAACTAATTAACTAATGATCAAGTAAGAACGAAGCAAACAAACGAACGAAAGAGAAGGAGACACACGATTTTTGAAGTGGTTCAGTTTCACAAGTCGAAACCTACGTCCACTATTCTCGATTAATAAATTTAGTACCTTTCTACAGATTAAAAATTTACTAACCCAACTCGTACAACTAACTCTAGCTGTAACTCAATGCGTACCGTTAAATACTCGAGTGACTAACTTAGGCTAATAAGAAAGCACTAAAGATTCTTGCAAAGGTTCACGTTAATGAACGAGTAAGAAATCTATTAAGCACTATTATCTTATAACGATAACTAACAAATGAACATACGAGTTTATAAACACACGACCTTTTTTCGAAAATAACAAAGCGGTTTTCTTGCTTAAGAAACACACGGGTTTGCTTGTAAAAGAAAAAAATCAATTTTATGCTTAAGGTCTCTACTTCAAATATTGCAAAAGCAAAGTATTTATAGGAAAGGAAGGAGCATGGCTAACGGTTTGCTCGAAACCTTAATAGCCGAAATAGAGATATGTAAACAAATCATATTTTCTATTATTTCTTTCCTTAAAGCCTTAAAGATAAAAAAAAATATTCCAAAAGATAGAATATAAATTATTCTTCTATTATCTTTTCCATAAATTTTAAAATATGATAAGATTTTCCATAACAAGAATATCTTTATCATAAATAATATTTAGAGGAAGAAAATGGCATGGTAAGAAACACCAATACCTTCACGGCATTTAAGACCAAATTGCGAGTCTTGAAAATACTCAATAATTGGGATCAAATTTTTCCCAATATTATTTCAGTTACACACTTGCTTAAACACATCCCTTGTTTTGGAATCATCCCACCGTAAAAATCTCAACAAATCCGTCAAATTAGCTAAGCAATAATCATCTTTTATGTACTTAAAAGTTCTGAGATTCTTCTTGACTTCTTGATTCAAACCTTAATTCTTAAGATAAATGACTAAATATAATTTTCCTAGGCTAAATTGAAGAGCTAATTAAGTCAGATCTCAAATAAGGTGACAATCAAGAAGCTAGATAGAAGAATATTTTCAGGAAAATGAATACAAGAAGAGTACTAATGAAGGAGATGAAGAAATGAGGGTAAGAAAATCAAGAAAGAAAATCAAAGCCCATTTCTTATTTCTAGGGTTTTCTAATTTCAGAGGAATTTCTCCCTCTAAAAGTTAGAGAGAGGCCTTAAGCTTTTCTTTTCTTCAAGTCGGTCGTTTAGTTAGATGTCTCTATTTCGAGTTATTGTAAGAATTAAAATGTATGTGTGGACCAACTATCCTAGACCCATGAAACCTAGTACTTTTAGAATACTTCCTCCATTCAACTCCACTCTACCACTTTCTTTTTTCACGTTTGTCAACGCGTGTTTTACGCGTTAAATATCGTTAGCTATGTATTTGCAAAAATTATAAAAGTTATATATTTTTAATGTACTCGTAAAGACGAATCAAACAAGATCCCACATGAATATATTTCCACTTACGTATCGAGAGAAAATCGAAATTGAATACACGATTGTGAATAGTGTACAAAAGTGAAATAGGTAGAGTGGAGTTGAATGGAGGAAGTATAAGATACCTCATACAAATCTACCAGTAATGTTATTTTCAGAATTTGTCCTTTGTTATAATTTGATAGGTGGCCGAAAATCAGAAAATGTCAGTTTCAGCCAGTAAAATGTATGGTGTTTACGGTTTAGAGCTAGGGGTAGAATAAATCAAGTGCGATTTTAAAGTAGTTTCGTGGAATGAGTCGTTTCGAGTCATTTTAGATCGGTCAATTTAATGTTTATCAAAGTTCTAGTCAAGTATGGATCGATGAAGTCAATTAGGTTTTGAATTATGTTCGGGTTTGTTCACTTCGGGTCAACTTTGAACCTGATTCGAGGTAGCGTTATAATGTACTCCATAATCTATACCAAGTACACACGTACTCGAGTAAGGTGATTTTTTTTTTGGTGACGAGGGAACCCGCAGCCACTATCTTCGGTGCGCATTGGGTAAACCCTCGAGTGTACGTGATAGCTTGTAAACCACGTATACCAGGTAAGTCACCCGAGGGTGACAGACTCGAAGTAATCTATTAGGCATGGACTCAGACCAAGAATGCTCCATAAGTTTTTGCTCTTGGAGAGGCTTGAATTTTAGTACAAGTTTTTGATCCTGGGAAGGCTTGAATGTCACCCAAGTTTTAATTACTAGACTGCACCCTTAAAAGCGAATAAGATAATTTTATTTACAACATTAACGTAAATTTTTCTGATGAAAATAAATACTCTGTATAACCAGTTATAATAATCATCATAGTTAATTTTTCTTATGAATATAAAGTTTGTTTTTACTACAGTAGCTACTAGCGTAGGACACCTTGACACCAGAAGGTAATCCGGAGTATGCTACAAGGAGAAAGCTAGGGAATTAGGTGTGCTTTTTTTTTTGGGTGCGATAGTTCAACCAAGTTAAGGAGTCAAAATCCTCTCCATTTTTTAAAAGAAATGGATAGTTCAACCAAGTTAAGGAGTTAAAATCCTCTCCATTTTTTAAAAGAAATGGAGAGGTCATTACCTATTTACGGTCCAGATTATATCTAGTCAACATCGAACGGTCTACGATTTATGCATGAAAATAAAGGGTTAATAAAGTATAGAGGAGATAATATCGTTAAATGAATTTGTAAGAGGAAATTGAGAGAAAAGAAATTAAGAGGATCCTTATTGCAACTTAAGGTGTACAACCAAAAAGTTATTTATACGTAAGACATTGTTCAACTATTTTGTGACTTGATTTACAATATTAATTAGCCTAATTGTTCCTCTCTTTTAACTTAATTATTTCTATAGTAGGTATGGAGGAGCTGCTAAACACGTACATTTTGTGACTATTTAAACAAACAGTCGATATTACAAAGAGACATACATTATAAATCGAACTTATAATAAACTTATGTATTATTGTTTGGGCTAAAAATAGCACAATGAAGGACGGCCCATTAAACAAAATAAAGGCTATGGATAGAGTGGTAAGGAGGAGGGGAGCCCGCGGTCAGGGAAAGGGGAAACGGGCTTAAGAAAGATCAGGAGCCCATCATAGAAGGCGTCCGCGTTAAGGAAAGAGGTGTTAGGGAGAAGTTAGGGAGAAGTTAGGGAGATCAGGGAGAATTGGCAAGGGAGTCCGGGTTTGGAAAGAAGTGTAAACATAAATTTAGAGGATCTTGATTGCAGTGATAATTACAGATGAGTACTTACGTGGAGTAGTCATTAGATCTGATAAGGAGATTCCTTGAAATCAACAAGAAGATAAACTCCAATCCTTTGCCTTCTCCTGCCTTCCTTATTCTCTAATTCTCTTCTTGTGTGTTTCTCTTAATGAATATGAATTAGGTTAAAACCACAAACAGGTGTAGCTTTTATTATATAGGTGGCAGGAGGGGCATAATTAGATAAGTGGGCCTAATATGTTAATGGCCTGTAAACATTAACCGTAATCCACTTAGTCTATTACTCCGACTATAAACCCGAAACATCATATTTAGCTATTATCTATTAGAGGATCGACGTCGCAATTAGGTCCACATAATAGAGAATTAATATGATAATTCTTACATTCTCCCACTTGGACCATATTACTGACCTAAACATAATGTCACGTGCAAACAGAGTCATAAGTCGCGCAGAAAACTAAATGAATACATAATGGGTTTATCTTAATTACCCTGATCATTCCGAACAACTGGTTGAGTCATGGCGGAAACACTACTATACAAGAGAAGTGGTCCTTCCATGTACTACGGACCAATCATTTAGAATAATCAGTCTGTACAAGGAGCAAACATAATCCCCGATAATGTCCTTGAGGAAAAGGACTGATTCTGTTAATCGTGCAATAATAATGTATACAATAACAATAATACGATTCAGAAAATCGTTCGGAAACCATCATCATAAGAAAACATAAGTTGATTAATCAAAACATAAGTGTCATCATTACAAAACACTAGCATGATCCAAACACAAACGAAGCCTTAATGATTATCCTCCAGACCCATATCAGTAGCATGCTTTAAAAATGTCTTTGGAGGTAACCCCTTAGTTAAAGAATCTGCTATATTGGCACTAGTCGTGATGTGCTCAATTGACACAGTGTTTTTCCGAACTTCCTCCTTAACTGATAGGTATTTCATTTCCATGTGTTTTATACCTTTAGAATACCTATCATTCTTCGAAAAGAAGACAACATGGCATTATCACGATAAATTTTCAGCGGCCTTGCAACAGAATTCATAATGCTAATCCCCGAAAGAAAGTTCCGCAACCATAAAGCTTGAATAGTAGCCTCAAAGCACGCTACAAATTCAGCTTCCATAGTGGATGAGGCAATAATTGTCTGCTTAGCACTCTTCCAGGAGATTGCCCCCAAATAAAGCAAACACATAACCAAATGTGCTTTTCCTCGAGTCCACACATCCTCCAAAATCTGAGTCAAGATATCCAATAACCTCAAGATGATCAGTATGTCTATAAGTGAGCATTTTGTCCCTTGTTCCCTTTAAGTACCTTAAAACTTTCTTAGCCGTACTCCAATGACCCATTCCAGATTGGACCGATATCGACCCAACATACCCACTCAAAACTTATGTCGGTCTTGTACAGACCTGCGCATACATTAAGCTTCCAACTAGAGATGCATAAGGAAAGTTTTTCATGGCATTTCGTTCTAGTTCGGTCTTAGGACACATACTTCAAATTGAACTTATCCCCTTTCACGAATAGGAACATCATTGGGATTACATTTTACCATGTTAAATCTTTCTAAGACCTTCATGATATAGGCTTTCTGAGACAACCCTAATATCCTTTGTGATCTGTCTCGAGATATTTCCACCCCGATCACATAGGACGCCTCTCCCATATCTTTCATCTCAAAGTTGCTTGATAGGAAATCTTTAGTTTGATGTAATAGTCCCAAATCACCGCTGCGATGAGTATATCATCGACATATAAGACCAAAAATGCAAACTTACTCCCACTGATCTTTAGGTATATACACTGATCAACAGTGTTTTCTTGAAACCCAAAGGAGGTGATGGTATTATGGAACTTAATATACCATTGCCGAGAAGCTTGCTTAAGCCCATAAATGGACTTATTTAATATACAGACTTTGTCCTCTTTGTCATCAATAATGAAGCCTTCAGGCTGAGCCATATAGACTTCTTCTTCCAAACTCCCATTCAAGAATGCCGTTTTCACATCCATTTGATGTAGCTATAAGTCAAAATGAGCTACTAAAGCTAAAATGATCCGTAAAGAATCCTTCTTAGAAACTGGAGAGAAGGTTTCATTATAATCAATGCCTTCTTTCTGATTAAAGCCTTTAGCTACCAGTCTGGCTTTATGTCGTTCAATATTACCTAAGGAGTCGCGCTTGGTCTTAAAGACCCACTTGCAGCCGACAGCCTTATGACCTACTGGTAAATTGACCAACTCTGTTTAGGTATTTTTACCCAAATCGATTAATCAGGGTCAATGTAGTCTATACTCGTTGGTTGGATGAATGTTTGTTCGTACACTGTTAAGTAAATAGGAAAATAAAGTGCGTAATGTAAATTGACACGTAAGATTTTGGTGACGCGGAAAACCCAATGTGGGAACAACCGCGGGAGGGACGGTACCCTGCCAAGTATTGCACTATATGAATAGGAGGATGATTACAATGGTAACGTTTATGCTAATCTCGCTGGCGCCAGGTGTCAGGCCTGCAAGATCTCAGACGGGTATATATTTGAGAGTAATATGCTGTGACTTTGAGGTGAATGCGTAAATGCGGTTGTCTTGAGTATGATGTTGAATGTATTCTTGATTTGCTTCCTTGGCTATTTATAGGGTAAGAACCCTAGATATATCCTACCTCGAATATGGAAAGGGAATATTATTTCCATAAGGACTTCTTTCCAAACCCGGACTCCCTTGCCAATTCTCCCCGATCTCCCTAACTTCTCCCTAACTTCTCCCTAACACTCCTTTCCTTAACGCGGGCGCCCACTATGATGGGCTCTTGATCTTCCTTAGGCCCATTTCTCAACTCCCTTGTCCGCGGGCTCCCTTCTTTCTTATCACTCCATTCATAGTCTTTATTTTATCAAATGGGCCTTCTCTATTATGCTATTTTTAGCCCAAACAGTTTGCCCCAAATTTCTTGTGTAGTACGCTTTCAAGTATCGAACAAGGAATTTACGTAACCAAATGCTAAAAAACCCTACGCCGTCTTTTACTTCTTCCCATGCAACCTATCATTTCCAGCCGCCCTACTCCTCTTTCTCCGCACCCAACTTCCTCTCTCCTCTTTATAACCCCAACGTCCCTCTTCCACTTTCATTAATCACTTCAAATTATTTCAAAAACTCATCTCTCTTAAACCCTCAATCTTCCTTCCCCTTTACTCCTCGCCGGCTTCACTGTTCCCCTTCCCCGTCTCCATCATCAGGTAATCCATCTCCTCTTCTCCTTTTAATCTTCATTTTCTATCTCCACCATGGGTAAAACCCGTCAATCTTCGTCAACCCCTACACCCTCCGACCGTAATCTTGACCCCACTTTCCCTTCTCGGGTACTTTTTAAACACCCAAATGATTGCGACTCCGCCCTTACTCCGGCCGACATTCCTATGATCAAGAACCTGCTGGGTCTTGGTGATGGAGTGGATATTGCCATCCCTGAACCGGGACAAAAAGCTGACGCCCTCCGTCCAGGGTGGGTTTGTTTCTATCTTTACCCGTTTAAATATGGCCTCCGCTTTCCTTTCCCTAAACTCATCCAAGATTTCATCTTTACCAACAATTTCGCCATGGCACAAATTTTTGCCGCCATTTGGAGAGTTCTTCTCTATTCTCTGGCCGCTGGTCAGAGTACTGGTAAATCCGTCACTCTGGGTGACCTGGCCCACATGTACAACATCAGATCCCTAGGCAGGGGTCAGTTCTCCTTCCGGGGCCATGGAGAGGCTCCCTTCAGACACGTATCAAAATCCCGTGATGAGAAATGGTTTGAGGACTTCTTCTTCGTGAGGAAGGACTTCATCCAGCCTCCTGCTGATTATATTTTCGAGAAATGGGTTCTGTCTTCGAGTAAGTAGCCCCCCTGTCGCCAGATTTATTTTATCTCGCTGCTTACTAGCTTAATTCATCGTCTTCGTGCAGGCCCCCGTGACCTTACCCGTATTGGCGACAAGATTTCTGCTCGCAGCAAGCTGTTCAGTATTCCTGAGTCTGAAAGAAAGTTCCCAGACCTGCTTCCTGGTTTTCACCTGCTTCCTCCTCCAATCCTCCCCAATCAGCTCACAGTATGTCTTCTGGTAAGGTTTCCGCAACCGCTTTCATTTGCATGCTGTTTCTGCTGGTGTTTGAATTATTCTGTCGTCTGAGACTATGTATTCTTACAGGTTCAAAAGTTGATCCACTGGAACTCATACTCCAAAGTGCTAAAAGAAAGAGACCTTCTGCCAGCCCTGATGTGGCCTCTGCCTCCAAGAGGAGTGCTCCTGCTGTCTCTTTTCGGACTCCTCCTGCAGTTTCCAGTTCAGCTGCACCAGAGCCCTTGGAAGTCAGTCTGTTGTCTCGTCATCCGCCTACTCCTCCTGCTAGTCCTCGCGCTTCATCCAGTGGAGGCATTACTGCTCATTTCCTAGAAGGCTTCGGGAACGTGGACAAGGTGTCGTACTGGCCGGAGATTGACCAGTTGCTCTTTCCTCCTGTTAAGGAGACGTTTTCGGAATTCTCCCCAGAGGAGATGGCTGAGAACGATGTGCACAATGCCTTCATGGTAATTATTCTTCGTCTTCTACCTATCTGTCCATCTGTTTCTTGCTTAAATTCTGCCCCTCAACTCTCTTGCTGACTTCTGATTATTACTGCCCCAGACTCTTCAGTCTGCACTCTACAACATGAAGATGATCAACATAGTGCAGACCACCAGCCGTGCTACCAGCGCCAAGATCCAGGAGCTGAAGGAGACTTTTGCAGATCTGGCACAGCAGCGGGTTGATCTGAAGGAGCGTGTGGTGGAGCTGAAGACTGAGCTTGATGTCACCAAGAAGAAGTTGAAGGAGGGGGCTGCTCAGCTGGCTCGAACCCAGGCGGTGTGCATCACTTTTTCTGACTCTCTGAAGCAATCTGAGGAGAAGATCAGTGAGCTGATCTCCCTGGCCACCAACGTTGTTGCCTATGCCACCTGGCGAGGAAAGATCAGTGGGATGCGTGCTGCCCTTGAGGAGGTTCCCACCCAGAAGGCCGTAGAGGAAGAGGAGAAGCAGCTGGAGATGTTCTACCCCACTCAACCTGATCTGAGCGTGCTGATGCCGGAAGTTGGTGAGGTGAATTCTCCTGTGCTGGCTGAGCAGGCTACTGGGGGTGATGCTGGAATGTCCCAGGACGCTGCTAACGGAGCTCAGGGAGCTATGGCGGCTGAGGATGCTCAGGCTGATGCGGTACCTGAAATGAGAGGTCAGCAGGCAGAGGAGATGCCAGAGGTGGAGGTCATTAATGTGACCGATAATTAAGTTTTTATGTTTTGATGAACTTTTTTGGTATTCTGGCCCAGAGGTGGCAGACTTTGTATGTTTTTAAACTTGTTCTGTGGTTGCTCCGCCAAGGTGGTGGTTAAATTTTGGGCCGTAATTTGGTCGTATTTTGAAATGCCCCTTGTCATAGTTTGGCAAGGTTTTAGCTTATATATCGTGTGTTCGTTTGTTTATCTTCCCTGTTTTTAGGAAGTTTGTGCCGTGTCAGTATGCTTGACTGATTTAGGCGAGTCCTGTCACCCTGAAAAGGCTAACGTTCGACTCGGCTAGCCGTGTGTCACCGATGGGCGATTTAGGCGTATGCCGCAAATGTAAGGAGGAGTGGCCGTGTCAACCTTGGAGGCTGATTTAGACCAGCCTGGTCAGCCTGAAAAGACTGATCCAGACCAAGCTAGCTGCCGTGTCAGCCGAATGGCTGATTTAGGCGTATGCCGCAGTTTGTGGACTACTTAACCTTGTTCATGACGCAAGGTGTGTTCGTCTCGTTTTATGCCAACAGGGGCGTCATTAAGGCAAGTTTATCGTCATTCTAGGACCAAATGGAGACGCTGCAGGACTCTGGTAGCGCAGATATCCCTACGTTCCATGTTCGTTTTTGCATGCATGTTGGGGCCCTGATTAAGTGCGATTAGTGCGAGCTACGTCCAGGGGGTGGTATCAGGGGTAGCTGGATAAGCGTATTCAGCTGTCAACCAGGCTCCCTTTCGTATGTTCCACAGTCCGCCTGGTGAGGGTACTCTTTGTGGAGAAAATGGGTTGGGTATGTTGGAGTGCCGTGTGCCTTGTCACCCCGCGTTGGCAGTTGACAGTCCTACTAGACATCCTTTCAAAGTACCATAGACACCAGAATTCAAAGTGATATACTTAGAGAAGCCTGAAAATAAGAAAATCTATTAGAATGATGTGAAGTACATGTCGCCATCTCATGGGGTACCAGAGCAATTGTGGTCCCAGGACGCTGCCAGACCACACCATCCAATAGCAGTTTAAAATCTTAAAAACAACTAAAGACACCAGAAATAAGAGTGAATTTGGCAGTATGCCTACTACCGGATTTTATTTTATCTTTTAGAAACGATTTGGCTTCTCATAGTACATTATTCTGAAAGCTAAAGTCTACTTATTATTAAAAGTAATATCTCTTCAGGTGAAGTATGTTCCATGGGCGTTGTATGATTTGACCGTCCATAGTCATCAGACTGTATGCTCCATGGCCAACAACTCCTTCTACCTGGTATGGTCCTTCCCATTTGTAGGCGAATTTGTCTGCTTTTGATTCTTGGTGTTCAAACACCTCTCGAGAACCAGTCTCCTACCTCCAGGAGCCCGACTTTCACATTCTTGTTGTAACTCCTGGCCACCGATCGCTTGTAGGCGACCAGGACGGATTTTTGCGCTTTCGCAGCTCGTCAATTGTGTCCAGGCTTCGGTCATTTCGCATTATTCAGCTTCCCTCGTCATATTTTCATACCCGTGAGTGGGAACTAGAACTTCGATGGAATGATCGCTTCTGCGCCAAACACCAGGCTGAAGGGTGTTTGACCTGTTGCTATCTTTGGCGTCGTTCTGTCTGACCATAACACTAGTGGCAATTCATCTGGCCACTTTCCTCCTAACTCCTGTAACCTCCTTCTTAGATTGTCCATAACGATTTTATTGCTGGATTCAGCTTGTCCATTGGACTTTGGAGTCCTAGGTGCCGACTTTTTTAAGGTGATATTCCACCTGGCACAGTATCCCTCGGTATCGTTGGAGATGAATTGTGAGCCATTGTCACATATGATTTCTGATGGGATACCAAATCTGCAAATGATGTTTCGTTTTATGAACGAAATGACTTGTTTGTCTTTTACCTCCGTGAATGCTTCTGCCTCTATCCACTTGGAGAAGTAATCTGTCATTGCTAGCATCCAGGTTCTATTTCCTGTGGCCCGTGGTAGGGGGCCTACTATGTCCATGCCCCATGCCATGAATGGCCAGGGAGAGATGATAGGGTGCAGAGGCTTTGCTGGCTGGTGGATCATGGGCGCTGAGCGCTGGCAGGCATCACATTTTCATGCGTACTCTGCTGCATCTGCCTTCATTGAAGGCCAATAATATCCCTGTCTGAGGGCTTTATTTGCCAGACTCCTGCCCCCTGCATGGTTTCCACATTCGCCGCTGTGGAGAGCATGCAACACAGTCTGTGCTTCTTCCTTGTCTAGGCATCGTAGGTAAGGGCCTGCTAGCGATTTTCTGAATAATATATCATCAATAATTATGAATCTGGAAGCCTTTATTCTGAAAGCTCTCACTTCCTTCTTATCATCTGGTAGTTTGTTGTGGCACAGCCAGTCTAGGTAAGGTGTGCGCCAGTCGTCTGCTGGATTGGCTATTTGGTCAGGCGCCTGCCTGTGTGGCCGAGAGCTCTCACCCTCCTCTGTAACTGCTTGGATTTCCTTTTCGCTTTGTGGATCCTCCAGTTCACCCCTGTCTATTTCGTCTGCCTTCTGTATAGAAGGTTCTAGCATATGTGCTATTGGAATGCTGGATAGCTCTGTTGGTTTGAATGTTGCCCCCAGGGTTGCTAGGGCATCTGCTTCCACGTTCTGATCTCTGGGGACCTGTTTAAGCTTGCAAGTTTCGAATTTCTGTTTTAATTCCTTGGCTACTTTTAGGTATGCACTCATCTTCGAATCTCTGGCTATAAACTCATCATTCACGGGGTTGACTATTAACAGAGAGTCACTGGATATGAGCAAGTGTCTGACCCCTGACTCCAGAGCTAGCTTAATTCCCAATATCAAGGCCTCGTATTCTGTTTCATTGTTGGTTGCCTTGAATTCACATCTTTTTTTTTTTTTTGGGAAAGGTTAAGTATATTAATATCAACAAAAGAATACATCATCCCTATAGAGATTTACAAGATCAAAGACTACTACAAAACGAACACTCTCAACTTAGCTGCAGCAATAACATTAAAAAGATCAGATTAACTAGCACGCAAATTATTGAGCCAACTAATGTCCTCCTCTTTGATAGGTGCTTTGTTTCGAGCCCAGAATCTGATAGAGACTGCTTGAATAGTTTGCTGAACAATAACTTTAGGATGAATGACAGAATGCATAGTACGAGCTTTGTTCATAGCCTGCCATATCAAATACACCAACATCACATAACACGCACACACCAACCTTCTTCTCAGAATACTGAGTCTTCTCCCTCTCTTGTTCCACTCAACCAGAGCTCGCGGATTCAGTCTGATAGTAAGCTTTTGCTGCAGAAGATCTGAGCATTTCCTGCTAAAGTCACACTCAAAAAACAGGTGCCCATGAGATTCATCAGCACCCTGACAAAGATAACACTCCATAGACGTAGGACCACCCATCCTTGCCAACCTATCTCTCGTCAACAATCTGCCTAGCATAACCGCCCAGTAAATAAAAGAAGACTTGGGAACATTCAGAGAATTCCAACAAAGCTTCCACCAGTCAACAGTGTTCCCTGGATCCCTAATCCAATCATAGCCAGCTTTGATAGAATATGCAGCACTGGTACCAAGCCACTGATCATCAATATAAGCTTGCCTATACAGCATCATTATGTGAGCAATTTTTTTCCAAGACCAACTACAATCAGAGGGGGGATAGTAGTTGGTCCAATGGCCACCTCTGAGATACACATGGTTGATCCGCCGCACTCAGAGATGATCCTTCTTATCAGCAATCCACCAAACATACTTACCCAATAAAGCTTTGTTCCACATCTTGGAATTCTTAATGCCCAGCCCACCTTCAGCCTTTGGTTTACAACATTGATCCCAACCTACAGCAGGGGCACGAAGATATGAGTCTTTCCCACTCCAGAGGTAATTCCTACATATTCTGTCAATGTTATTCATGATGCCAGAGGGAATGAGGAATATATTAGCCCAATAAGAATGCAGAGTGTGCAAAACAGAAGTGACCAAAATCAATCTTCCAGCATATGTAAGATGCTTAGCCCCCAAGCTCGATTCTAGTTTGTAATCTTGTCATCAATTTCCTTCCTTCATTCTTAGATAATTTCTTAGAGGAGATAGGTACCCCTAAATATTTGAAAGGAAGAGCCCCCTTCTTGAACCCAGAGATTTGAAGAATCTCATTTACAGTGTTAGCTCTCACCCCATTGAAATAAATCTCAGTCTTGTCCTTGTTGAGTCTAAGACCAGAAGCAGCAGAGAATGTGGCAAAGGCTCTAAGTATCCACATGATAGACACAGCATTACCTTTGGAAAACATGAGAAGGTCGTCTGCAAATAACAGATGGTTAAGTTTCAAATGACCACAGAGAGGATGGAATCTAAAGCCATCCTGTTGCCCCACAACAGCCAGATCTCGAGATAAATAATCCATACAAAGAGTAAACAGGAGAGGAGACAAAGGATCCCCTTGTCTAAGTCCTCTCTTGCCTTTGAAGAACCCAAAAGATCTTCCATTTAGAGATAAAGAGTATGAAGGAGAAGTAACACACTTCATTATCCAATTGGTGAATTGATCAGGAAAGTTTAAGGCTCCCAACATCTGCTCCAAAAACCCCCACTCCACACTGTCATATGCTTTCTTAAGGTCAATATTAACCAGGCATCTAGGAGAAGCAGACTGCCTGTTATAGAGTCTTACTATATCTTGACATATGAGAACATTCTCTACAATGTTTCTCCCTTTGATGAACCCCCCTTGATTAATACTAACAATATCAAGAAGAATATCTCCCAATCTATTACAAAGCAATTTTGCAATACACTTGTATAACGTGTTGCAACAAGCAATGGGCCGAAATTCAAAGACAGTTTTGGGGTTACTTCCTTTAGGAATCAAGGTAATGTTGGTTGTGTTGAGTTGTTTCAGTAGCTGACCAGATAGGAAGAAGTCCTTCACAGCAGCACACACCTCCTGACCCAAAATGTCCCAAGAGTCTTTGTAAAACTGACTAGTGTATCCATCTGGTCCAGGACTTTTATGTAGGGAAATATCCGTAAAATTCCCTTATAATTAAGGATTATAACGCAAATTTAACATGTGAATTATAGTCAAAAAACAAAATACAAGAGAAACGATAAGGAATAAGAATCAACCTCGGGTCCTTGAGTAATTCGGCCTAAGAGCAGAAATCAAAGTAGATTTCCTCCTAATCGTTGCACCCAAGACCGTCTGAGACTATGCCCCTTGTGCTAGAAATACTCTCTAATTGACTTGCAATATTGAGAGAGTTGTTGTGAGTTTTTCTGATGTGAGATCTAGGATTTTCAGAGAAAAATGCTCCTCAAAACCCTAATTTCATGTGCAAAATGAAATCCTTAGATCAAAAGGAGAGAGGCTCTCTCCTTTTGTTTGGTTCGTCCAAACCGTGAGCCAAAGGGAGGGAGTGGGCTTTCACTTCCTCCTTAAATTTTAACTCGTGGTCCGACTCGTTTCGCTAAAATGTATATGACGGGATTTTTATTATAAATCGTCATCGGTTATCGGTTATTAAAATATCGACTATAAACATGGATTAGTCGACATATTAATACTTGTCCGACAAAGACAATATTGTATAATTAACTCAATATACATCAATTAAATATAAATCGTTTATATTCAATTTACGAATTAACCGCTTAATTCGCCTTAGCCATTATTATTTAATCCGTATTAAATAATTATCTCAACATCGCGTTTGACTAATTATTAGTCAATAACTCCGACTAACTGTTTAGTCAAATTAGGCATCAACATGACTGTATTTTCATACCGTCACATCTCTCAAACGTATCCTATAGGTGTGACTTTTAGGAACCAGTTGATCACCGCCATCTGTATGACAATAACGTCAAACTTATCTAGCAAGCCAACCGTTATTGATAAACGTGGACCAACTGATAATAATACAAAAGTATACCCTTTGATCCTTTTAGAGATTTATATGTCATTGCACTAACTGTGAGGACACCAGCCCCAACAAGCTCCCACTTGTCCGTACAAGTGTATGTGCAATAACGTTATCCGCACTAACTGGAGGACACGGCTCCAACAAACTCCCACTTGTCCGTACAAGTGTATGTGCGATAACCGATTCTCATATCCATTTAAAATTTCTCCCACTCAATGTAAAACAATTTGCAGATCCGGATCCGCAAAGGTCGTATTTTACAATCGATCTGTATCAAGAGTAGGGATGGCAATGGGTGGGATATAGATGGGGTGGAGCCATATCCATATCCATATCCATTTAATTTATGGTCATCCATATCCCACCCTCATCCATTTAATATTTTTTCATCCATCCATATCCATATCCACCGGGTAAAGCGGGTGGAGCGGGTACCCGTTGGATATTTTTACAGCTTATAAAATTTAAAGATAATATATCGTAAAAAAATTATGGCGATAAAATTAAAAGGCATACATAATTCAAATAACAATATGTGTTAACAAATAGCAACCCAGTATATATCCAACAACAAAGTGTCTTTGCAAAGCAAGTGACCATACAAATACGCCGCGTCAACTACAAAGAAACCACCAACGCATTATATTATTGATTAAATTAACAAAAGCAAGTTACTTTGATGAGTGAAAATAACAATATCCACATAAGTACAGGTTTTACTTTTCCTAAATAACAGTATGATATTAAAATTAAATAAAATTTATGATAAAAAATATACTTTTGAAGGGAAATCATTAATGACCTAAATAATTATTAACTTAATAAAAAAATTAATTATAAAAATTAATTTAGGATATCCACAGGGTGGTTAAGCGGGTGAGAGACGATAATCCGTATCCCACCCTAAATTCACCCATATCCATATCCTACCCTAAAATCGAAAAAAATTCATCATCCATATCCCACCCATTTAATTTCGGGTGGATGGATATCCACAGGGTAAGGGTGAGACTGCCATCCCTAATCAAGAGTGGTTTCCCCGACTAGAGAGTAACTTAACTGATAAAACGAATCCGTATTCGAGCATGGCCATGCATTTCAGTTACAGCTCCTCGAGTGGCCCTGAGAAATATCGAGTACCTGATAAAGGCTGAATATTTCCTTCAACTCGACCCCTGCCGATATAAGCACAACATGAAATGACCCAGAAAAAATCTACTTGGCCCCCTGTTACGGATGACCGTGAGAAAGAAACCAAAGTCACCCAAAATCTGCCTTAATCTCAAGAGACAGTCGATAGTCAAAAGAATCGACTCTTAGGATCACCATGGAGGTCCTATCCACGACCTGGCACCGAATGTTATAAAACATTTAGGACTCCACGTCGATGTCACAATTGTGTCCTACGAGATATCTGTATAACTCGCCTCTGTGATTGGTCAGTCAACCGTTTGACTTATGGCTCGTTGAACCCACCATCAACCAACGTCACAAAATAATTGCCAGAGTTATCAGCTCATGTGGGCAATTAAGGACCAAAAATATAATGTTTGTTCAGTTCACTTTGTGGTGTTCAAAATTGTCGTACAATTCCACATGAAAAACAAAATATATAAATATCAAAACGATGATGTCGTATAGAGTACACAAGAAAATGAATCTAATCCATAAAAGAGTACTACAACTCAGGAACACGTTTAATTCCCATGGAATTAACATGCCCTTCATGCTTATCTTGTCGTAATGGTTTAGTGTGAGGATCTGCTATATTATCATCTGTAGCAATCTTTTCTATCACTACTTCCTTTTGCTCCACGTAATCTCTGATTAGTTGAGCTTTCCTTTGTACATGCCTAGACTTGTTGCTAGACTTGGGCTCCTTAACCTGGAAGATGGCACCTCTATTGTCGCAATAGATGGTGATCGGGTCATTCGAACTAGGCACTACGGATAGTCCTTGTAAGAATTGACGCATCCATATCGCTTCCTTTGCGGCCTTCGGACGCGGCATAGTACTCGGACTCAGTCGTAGAATCTGCTGTAACACTTTGTTTGGAACTCTTCCAGCTGACTGCAGCGGCATTAAGAGTAAAAACGAATCCAGACTGAGATTTCGAGTCATCTCGATCCGTTTGGAAGCTAGCATCTGCGTAACCGGTTGCGCATAGCTTTTGTTCGCCTCCATAAGTCAATGCCCAATCTTTAGTCCTCCGTAGGTACTTAAGAATGTTCTTGACAGCCATCCAATGTGATTCACCTGGATGCTGTTGGAATCGACTTGTCATACTCAATGCATATGCCACGTCCGGACGTGTGCATATCATGGCATACATGATTGATCCTATAGCCGAGGCATAAGGAATCCGTGTCATGCGCTCTTTCTCTTCCGGTGTCTCTGGTGCCTGAGATTTGCTCAAATGCACCCCTGGAGTCATAGAAAGAAACCCTTTTTTGGAGTTAGTCATGCTGAATCTCTCTAGGACCTTGTCTATATAAGACTCCTGACTGAGAGATAACATCCGACGTGATCTATCTCGATAGATACGGATGCCCAAAATTCTTTGTGCCTCACCCAGATCTTTCATCTGGAAATGGTTCTTCAACCATACTTTTACCGAAGTTAAGAGAGGTATGTCATTCCCAATCAGGAGTATGTCATCGACATACAATATTAGAAAGGCAATCTTGCTCCCACTCGACTTGATATATAGACATGGTTCCTCGACCGATCGAGTAAATCCATTTTCTTTTATCACTTGGTCGAAGCGATGATTCTAACTCCGAGATGCTTGTTTAAGTCCATAAATGGAACGCTTAAGCTTGCACACTTTCTTAGGATGTTCAGGATCGATGAAACCTTTTGGTTGTACCATAAACAACTCTTCCTCCAAATAACCATTTAAGAAGGCGGTTTTCACACCCATTTGCCAAATTTCATAGTCATGAAAAGTGGCAATCGCTAAGATAATCCGAATGGAACGCAGTATGACTACGGGTACAAAAATTTCATCGTAGTGCAAACCTGGCACTTGGGTGAAACCTTTAGCAACTAGTCGTGCTTTATAGGTATCTTGTTGACCTTCCATAGAATGCTTTATCTTGTAAAGCCATTTGCATTGAAGGGGACGAACCTTAGCAGGTAAGTCAACAAGATCCCATACGTTGTTCTCATACATGGAGTCCATCTCGGATTGCATGGCCTCAAGCCATAGCTTTGAGTCGGAACTAGTCATGGCACCTTTATAGGTTGCGGGTTCACTACTCGTTAAGAGTAGAATGTCATCTATGTCATGTTCCTCGACCATACCAATGTATCTGTCCGGAGGAATAGAGACTCTTCCCGACCTCCTAGGTTCCTCAGGAATATTAACCGCAGTCGGGATTGTAGGAACTGGTTCCTCCAATGGTTGCTCGGCATTTGGTTCTGGAATCTCCGACAGCTCGAAGGTTCTATTACTCTTTGCATTCTCGAGAAATTCCTTCTCTAAGAATGTCGCACTAGCCGCAACAAAAACACGTTGTTCGGTTGGCGAATAGAAGTAATGACCAAATGTTCCTTTAGGATAACCTATAAAGTATGTCTTGACCGATCGCGGGCCGAGCTTCTCTAAGAATGTCCCAAGAGTCTTTGTAAAACTGACTAGTGTATCCATCTGGTCCAGGACTTTTATGTAGGGAAATATCCGTAAAATTCCCTTATAATTAAGGATTATAACGCAAATTTAACATGTGAATTATAGTCATAAAACAAAATACAAGAGAAACGATAAGGAATAAGAATCAACCTCGGGTCCTTGAGTAATTCGGCCTAAGAGCAGAAATCAAAGTAGATTTCCTCCTAATCGTTGCACCCAAGACCGTCTGAGACTATGCCCCTTGTGCTAGAAATACTCTCTAATTGACTTGCAATATTGAGAGAGTTGTTGTGAGTTTTTCTGATGTGAGATCTAGGATTTTCAGAGAAAAATGCTCCTCAAAACCCTAATTTCATGTGCAAAATGAAATCCTTAGGTCAAAAGGAGAGAGGCTCTCTCCTTTTGTTTGGTTCGTCCAAACCGTGAGCCAAAGGGAGGGAGTGGGCTTTCACTTCCTCCTTAAATTTTAACTCGTGGTCCGACTCGTTTCGCTAAAATGTATATGACGGGATTTTTATTATAAATCGTCATCGGTTATCGGTTATTAAAATATCGACTATAAACATGGATTAGTCGACATATTAATACTTGTCCGACAAAGACAATATTGTATAATTAACTCAATATACATCAATTAAATATAAATCGTTTATATTCAATTTACGAATTAACCGCTTAATTCGCCTTAGCCATTATTATTTAATCCGTATTAAATAATTATCTCAACATCGCGTTTGACTAATTATTAGTCAATAACTCCGACTAACTGTTTAGTCAAATTAGGCATCAACATGACTGTATTTTTATACCGCCACATCTCTCAAACGTATCCTATAGGTGTGACTTTTAGGGACCAGTTGATCGCCGCCATCTGTATGACAATAACGTCAAACTTATCTAGCAAGCCACCCGTTATTGATAAACGTGGACCAACTGATAATAATACAAAAGTATACCCTTTGATCCTTTTAGAGATTTATATGTCATTGCACTAACTGTGAGGACACCAGCCCCAACATTTTATCAGCTGGAATAGAAAATATACACTGTCTGATTTCACTATCAGAGACAGGTCTAAGTAACTGCTGGACATGTTGATCAAAAATAAGTTTGCCTGTTCTTACAGTAGGTTTATGCACAGGTGATGCGTGTCCTAAATATGTTGTTTTACGCCCTATTTTACACGCATTTCAGAGCTCATTTATGTAGTTTATGCTACTATTTGCCCCATTTTGTCTAGTTTCGTATTTTTATGTAATATTGCAGATTTATGCGGAAATGAGTAGAAATCGAGCCAAATCCGTCCCTAAGTACTTAGCATTGCATTTGACATGGAGTAGTGACTCGAGGAATGAGCTTGGTGCGCGTTTCAAGGCCTAAAGATAGCAAAAGCATGAGTGCGTACGAGTTTAACAAGCAAAGAAGCACTTCACATTATTGCAGCCTGCTTCAGATGGCAATATCTCAAGTTCTAGAGCTGATAATCGAGTGATTCCAATTGGAGGTGAAAGCTTATCCTCTTAGCTTTCCAACGCCGCGTAGAACGCCTGATTTGACCAAGTACCGAAGAAATAGCAGCTGTTTTAAGATCGGTGCGCGCTGCAGGAATCGACATAATGCAATTCTGTACAACACCCTTGGTCGATCGACTGACCTACATGGTCGATCGACCAGAGCACGACATACAGAAGCTCCTGTACAGCGCAAGTTGGTCGATCGACTGACCCTTATGGTCGATCGACTGAACAACGGGTCTGACGCAAAATAAAAGATCGAGAATTAGGAAGCCCAATGTATTCTTAGGTTTTGGAATAAGTGTGACGTTATATTCCTATATAACGTAGCTTTAGGTTTCAGTTTTGGATGAAGTTTACACATTAAGTTTTACATACAGTTCCTTAGAATTAATTAGGGTTTGGGGAAACTATTTCGCATTGGATTTTCGTTGTGCTTTCAATCATTCCGTTACAATTCTTCTGCGATCTTGGTATTCTTCTTATTCCAGTTTATTAATTTATTTGCATTCATAGATTTAGAATTGTTAGTTAGTCTCCCGAACCCAATTTATCATTATTGTTAATTGTTTGTTCATTCGTTTTAAGCATGAATTGTTCTACCTATTTCGTTAATTTCATTGTCGTTATCATCGTTAGTATGAGTAGCTAATTAGTTTGGGCTAGGATGTAGGGGAATTATAGCGTAGGCGGCAATATGATGAACACGGCCTGATTCGCGTGTTGGTCGATCGACCGCCATGCCTGGTCGATCGACTGACCACGTGAGGTTTTTATTTTCGTTTTAATTGTTTTAATTCTTAATTCGACGAATCGAGTGCACACGACTAGTTGAATGTTTAGGATATGACTGACCCATTAGATCGAGAGATAGGGACAATTGTTAGATCACCAATTAAAATGACTAAACTATGCTGAGATCGAAAGATAGGTAAAGTTTAGATTATAAGTCACTTTTCAGGACGAAAGTCGTATTAGTGATAATAAGGGACTTATAGCGAGGTCGAAAGATGCTATTTGTTAAGAGTGGACCGAGAGGACCTCTTTATTTCCCGCCTCATGTGTTTTGATTTAGACCTGTTTAGTATCTTTGCCGAAACTATAGTGAACCGATCATCCTTGCACCCCTTTTTATATCTCTGTCTTTTCACGTATTTAGTTTATTGTTTTTCTTTGCTATTAGCTGTAGACCAAATCAAATCAACCCCCACACTTGTTACCGTAGACTAAATTAGACAATTAGAAATTACATTCGCCTCCTTGTGGTTCGACCCTGTTACCACTAGCCTAGGTTAGTTTTAATAGGAAATTATAAATCTTATTTTTGGTACTCACAACGACGGGTATCAAATTTTGGCATTGCTTCTTGGAGGCAATTGTTCTAATTTTTGGTTGTCTTTATTTTAGTCTGTTTTTCGCCTCAAGGGAAGAATGAGTACCTTGAGGCGCTTCTTATCTTCACCTTTAGTGTTGTTTATTAAGTATTTCGGGAGAGTCCACCCATGTTCCATTCTTGGGAGCAGCAGGTGGAGATTTGTGGGAGATGTGGCGCTGAGGGGCATGCTTCTGTTATGTGCCGAGCAGATATGGACCAAGTCTATGCTTACTGGCATTATAAACAAGATCATTTGCGCCGCCACATCCGTGCTATCGAAGGCTTCCAAGAGCCTTCATATTCCTTTGCACCGCCTCAAAGAAGGCCCTCTTCCTTCCAAGAGAGTGCGGAATTGAAGTCTATGGTGGAGATGCTTAAACTCCAAATGCAAGAAATCGCTGAAGAGAGAGAAGCTTCTTTCAAAAGACTTGAGCTTCTCTTGGCTCAAGTAGTCTGCGAGCAAAATGATGATGTGTATGACTCGGAGGATGATGATTTGGGGGAAGATGAAGCGTCAATTGAAGACTTCAATCTTTGTGCCACATGAAGAATTCGATCAAGCGATTTATGTGGTCGAACGAATGACATTGCGAAGGGAGAGCGTTCGATCGACCGGAACCAAGTGGTTGATCGACCGATTATCTTTGGAGGAGGAAACTACTCGATCGAGTAGTGATGTTTGTTCGATCAACCCTGCACCTTGGGAATTGTTAAATCGTCACCAACGCCTATTCCGGATGACGATGAGAAGGTAAATGAAGACCACTCCTATCCGATTAGAGGTAATTCCACTCCTTTAGTCGATTATGTGTACCTTCCTACTCCTTCATTGAACCATTTCTTCTTTGTAGGATTGACGCCTCCGTCCCAGTTTGGGAACAAATTGGTGGAACATCGCTTTGTTTCTCTTTCTACGGTCTTGGTAAGTTCAAAGACCCGGAGGTGAGTTGGGTGTTCCTAGCTTGAAGTTCGCACTTTGCCTGGATATATGATCCAGGAGGAGGTCCCGATGAGGATATGCCGTCTAAGAAGAAGTCAGTGCGCTAAGGTGAAAGATTGGGATCCTGATGTCTTTGCGAGACGTTGTTGTTCTTCCGTTGCCATGTTGTGGAGGCCGGGAGTAGATTTGACAGTTGCTGAAGCCACTGCGTTCAGTCAGAAGCCTAGTAGTGGGCCATACCGTAGCCGTTCTTGATCAACTACTAGTTGATCACATGCTTTATAAAAAAAACCTTCATTTTATTTGCTTTTGTTAGACACTTTTTATTGCTTTTGTGTGCGCGAAACTTCGCATTTTATTTTGCTTGCTTAGGATTTTATATGCTTTAGACTTTATTTTGGGTTTTGCGCAATTTTGGGCGTGTATTATTGTGCACTTGCAGGTTTTTAGACCTCATTAGCTCAAGTAATTGAGCAAATACGAAGAAATAAGAAGTTACAACAGTATTTTCAGTCGATCGATCGAAATTTGTATGGTCGATCGACCGTCCGCGATTTCCGGAGCTTCGTTCTGTTCACTTGGTCGATCGACTGAGTGGTGTGGTCGATCGACCACCCTGCACTGCTGTACCTGTTCACGACCTCTCTCCTGCTATGTTTGGTCGATTTGCGGACTTAAGGGAGTTTTCTACTCCACTTTATCTTCCGTCGTTTTATTTATTTCTTCTATTTTTCCCAATTGTGCACAATTTGACCGCTTCATTATTGTCTTTCTCGATTTTATGCGTGGTATTTGTTTGTCTTTTCAGGTACTTATTGGTAGCATCATAGCTCTTTGAAACCTCCTAGCTTACGCCGGTTTGGGAGGTTTCCTTCGCTGCGCTTAAAATCTTGTGAGTTCCCGATTTCCACTTCACGTCATTTTATCTATTTCATTTTACGCATATTCCCGTTTCTCTTTCTTCATTACATGATTTTGCACAATGGGGACATTGTGCGATTTGGTTTGGGGAAGGGTTTTGCGTCGCTTATCATTTGCTTGCATTCACGTCTACATCTTGTTTTGCATTGTTTATTTCATTTTTCATATATACAGAAAATCCAAAAAAATTGAAAAATTTCAAAAAATTCAAAAAAATGCATGTTTATTTTAGCATATAGGTCGAGTCGGAACGGTAGTATTTCAATGATGATATTGCAATTACAGCTGTTTATGCCTAAGCCGTGCTTAATTGACATGTTATTAGTAGAATCACATATGCATATCTACGAGTTTTCGTTAAATTTCTTGCTGGACTTGAGACTTGACTTAGAATTTTGGCAACCTACATCATATCTCTGAGATTTAGAGCCTATAACCGGTGACATCTATGACCGGTTTATTTAGGAATGTGAGTAGTACTCCTTATGAGACATGTTTCCTTAATTTGCATAAATATGAACTTAATCTGCTTAATACCTGTATGCATTCGGTTTGTGGTTTGTTGACACATGTGGTAGAGGTTTTCCTTTATTCATTATGCCCATAAGCTCCACACTGCCAAAAATAGCCTTTTTTGTCCCGTTAACCACATCCTACATATACCCTGCCCTTGTCAAGCTAGTAGTTTACGTTTTTGGGATTGTTACTTCGTTTTTGGTGGTATTTGCTCGATTGAGATGTTGTTGGGAAAATGAAAAGAAAGAAAGAAAGAAATAGAAAAGAATCAAAAAAGAGATGAAAAAAATGATTCGAAAAAAAAAGAAAAAAAAAGAGGTTATGTACTGTTCAAAGCAGTCGATCGACTGGAGTTCGAAGGAATGAAAAAGAAAGAATCAATTCGCATAATTCAAGCCTTTATCTTTCGGCGATTTTTGCTCCCATGTGTTATTCATATTTTATGGGGAGTTGGTTGATTGCTTTTATACCTGGAGATTGTGAGATTTGTGCTTGCTATAGCACCGTTTCGATTGAATATGAGCAAGAAGTTGGATGTTACCATATGGTTCCGTTTTGGTACTAGCTTGATCACCTGTACCTCCACTTTTCCATAAAATGTTTTGCCTCTTCTTACCCATACCTCACATATCCCATATATACCTCGGCATGTGTCATGGTCATTTGTTGGTTGGAATGCATATGTACGGTCATAGAGATTACTTTCATATTAGATTGCAGGCATGTTCTTATGGGTCGTAGTTAGGTGAGAGTCACTACAAAATGAATTCTTTCTATCTTACATATATTCACCTATGCTTATGAGTGATTTGAGCGACCATGAGAGTCCAATTTAATAAGTCTCTATAGTTAACGATTCAAAGAATATTTCTAACGACTCCATAACTCGTTTGCATGATTCATTTGCTAATTGATTGTTGGTTATTGCATTAAATTGGTTTAGGCTATTCAATTGCATTTCGCTCTGAGTTTGAACTCGTTCCTTTAGATCGAGTCTAGTTCTTGCTTGGGGACAAGCAAGGGTTTGGTTTGGGGAAGTTTGATGCGTGTCCTAAATATGTTGTTTTACGCCCTATTTTACACGCATTTCAGAGCTCATTTATGTAGTTTATGCTACTATTTGCCCCATTTTGTCTACTTTCGTATTTTTATGTAATATTGCAGATTTATGCGGAAATGAGTAGAAATCGAGCCAAATCCGTCCCTAAGTACTTAGCATTGCATTTGACATGGAGTAGTGACTCGAGGAATGAGCTTGGTGCGCGTTTCAAGGCCTAAAGATAGCAAAAGTATGGGTGCGTACGAGTTTAACAAGCAAAGAAGCACTTCACATTATTGCAGCCTGCTTCAGATGGCAATATCTCGAGTTCTACAGCTGATAATCGAGTGATTCCAATTGGAGGTGAAAGCTTATCCTCTTAGCTTTCCAATGCCGCGTAGAACGCCTGATTTGACCAAGTACCGAAGAAATAGCAGCTGTTTTAAGATCGGTGCGCGCTGCAGGAATCGACATAATGCAATTCTGTACAGCACCCTTGGTCGATCGACTGACCTACATGGTCGATCGACCAGAGCACGACATACAGAAGCTCCTGTACAGCGCAAATTGGTCGATCGACTGACCCTTATGGTCGATCGGCTGAACTACGGGTCTGACGCAAAATAAAAGATCGAGAATTAGGAAGCCCAATGTATTCTTAGGTTTTGGAATAAGTGTGACGTTATATTCCTATATAACGTAGCTTTAGGTTTCAGTTTTGGATGAAGTTTACACATTAAGTTTTACATACAGTTCCTTAGAATTAATTAGGGTTTGGGGAAACTATTTCGCATTGGATTTTCGTTGTGCTTTCAATCATTCCGTTACAATTCTTCTGCGATCTTGGTATTCTTCTTATTCCAGTTTATTACTTTATTTGCATTCATAGATTTAGAATTGTTAGTTAGTCTCCCGAACCCAATTTATCATTATTGTTAATTGTTTGTTCATTCGTTTTAAGCATGAATTGTTCTACCTATTTCGTTAATTTCATTGTCGTTATCATCGTTAGTATGAGTAGCTAATTAGTTTGTGCTAGGATGTAGGGGAATTATAGCGTAGGCGGCAATATGATGAACACGGCCTGATTCGCGTGTTGGTCGATCGACCGCCATGCCTGGTCGATCGACTGACCACGTGAGGTTTTTATTTTCGTTTTAATTGTTTTAATTCTTAATTCGACGAATCGAGTGCACACGACTAGTTGAATGTTTAGGATATGACTGACCCATTAGATCGAGAGATAGGGACAATTGTTAGATCACCAATTAAAATGACTAAACTATGCTGAGATCGAAAGATAGGTAAAGTTTAGATTATAAGTCACTTTTCAGGACGAAAGTCGTATTAGTGATATTAAGGGACTTATAGCGAGGTCGAAAGATGCTATTTGTTAAGAGTGGACCGAGAGGACCTCTTTATTTCCCGCCTCATGTGTTTTGATTTAGACCTGTTTAGTATGCTGCAGCCGAAACTATAGTGAACCGATCATCCTTGCACCCCTTTTTATATCTGTCTTTTTCACGTATTTAGTTTATTATTTTTCTTTGCTATTAGCTGTAGACCAAATCAAATCAACCCCCACACTTGTTACCGTAGACTAAATTAGACAATTAGAAATTACATTCGCCTCCTTGTGGTTCGACCCTGTTACCACTAGCCTAGGTTAGTTTTAATAGGAAATTATAAATCTTATTTTTGGTACTCACAACGACGGGTATCAACAGGGCTGGTATGATTACTTGATCCCAACAAATCAATGTAGTAAGAAAGAAAGGCATTCTCAATTCCCATGGGATCCTGATGAGTGACCCCCTCCTTATCAATAATTTGAGTTACCTTGTTATGAATTTGTCTGGCTTTGATCCTACTGTGATAATACCTAGTATTCTCATCTCCTTCCAAAATCCACTCCACCTTAGCTTTTTGATGTAAGAATTTAGTTCTAGCCATATTTAAAATTTTGAACTCCTTAGCAGCTGCCTGTTCATCAGCTAGCAACTGCTGGTCCTGAGGGTGAAGATGCATGGCAGTTTGCAAATTATCCAGCAACACTTTAGCAACCTCAGCACTCTTCTCAATCTCAGAAAATTTGTTCTTATTAAGCTCCTTTAAAGGCTTCTTCAAATTCTTAAGCTTAGTAACAACTTGGTACATTTTAACCCCAGACACAGTCTTATTCCATTCAGTAGCCACCACGTCTTTAAAATTGGAATCTAGGCTCCACATATTGAAGTATTTAAAAGAATTCTTTCTAGTAGTTGCCTCATTCCTTCTATAGCAAATGCAAGGACAATGATTAAAGGTACCTTCATTCATGAAAAAAGCTGAGCTATCAGGGAATCTCTGAAGCCAATCAAGATTAATTAAACACCTGTCAATCCTTGAAAAAACACGAGTAGCAGGATCCTGCTTATTGTTCCACGTGAAGAAAGAACCATGAGCTACAATATCAGTTACCTCACAATACTCAACACATTGTCTGAAATCTCTTATTTCATTCCAGGTAACTTCTCTACCTAGCCTTTCATTGTAATCCAAGACTGAATTGAAATCCCCACCAATGTACCAAGGTTTAGTACATTGATCCTTAGTCCGATTAAGCTTCTCCCAGAGTTGAATTCACATCTTACAGCTTGCGCTATCAGGTCTCCCTGTGGTGATCGCAGAATTAATCCTACACCTGCCCCCCTTTGGTTGGAGGCTCCGTCGATATGCATCTGCCAGACTTCTGTCTGCTTGCTTCCTTCTAAAGTGAGGATCTCTGTATCTGCCAGATTCTGGATGGCTGGACTGAACTCTGACACGAAATCGGCCAGTGCTTGTGATTTGATTGCTATTCTGGGGTCGTATTGGATGTCGTATCCACTGAGGTGTACAGACCATTTAGACATTCTTTCTGACAGCTCAGGCTTCCTCATGATAGCTTTTAGCGGGTAGTTTGTCACAACATGTATGATGTGTGACTCACAATAGGGACGCAGTTTGCGGGATGCTACTACCAATGCTAGTACTAATTTTTCAAGAGATGTGTACCTGGTCTCTGCCGGCAGCAGAGACTTGCTTACGTAGTATACTGGCCTCTGTTACTTTTCTTGCTCTTTGACCAGGACAGCACTCACTGCCACTTCTGTGACGGCTAGGTATAGGAATAATGGTTCTCCTGGCTCCGGCTTTGATAGCAGTGGCGGGCTGCTGAGATAATGCTTCAGTTCTATGAAGGCTTGCTCGTTCTCAGAGGTCCATTCAAACTTCTGGCTCTTCCTCAGTACGTCGTAAAACAGCCTGCATTTGTCTGAGGATCTTGAAATGAACCTGTTCAGGGCTGCTACCTTTCCAGCTAGTCTTTGAACATCTTTAGGCTTCTCTGGTGATTCCAGCTGTAAGACGGCTTTGATCTGCTCGATGCTGGCTTCTATTTCTCTTTGAGTTAAAATATAGCCTAAGAACTTGCCAGAAGATACTCCGAAGGTGCACTTGGATGGGTTTAGTTTCATCTTGTATTCCCTGAGGGTGCTGAATGTTCCTGCCAGATGCCGCATATGATCTTTGGCCTTTTCTGATTTCACCACCATGTCATCAATATACACCTCCATTGTTCTTCCTATTTGCTCCTTGAACATTCTGTTAACCAGTCTTTGGTATGTGGAACCTGCGTTCTTTAGGCCGAACGGCATGACGTTGTAGCAATATATTCCTCTGTCGGACATAAATGCTGTTTTCTCTTGATCTGCAGGATCCATCTTGATCTGATTGTATCCACTCCATGCATCCAGGAATGTTAACATCTCGTGTCCAGCTGTTGCGTCCACCATTGCATCAATATGAGGCAGCGGGAATGGATCTTTAGGGCATGCTTTGTTGAGATCGGTGAAGTCCACGCATACTCTCCAGTTCCCATTCTTTTTAGGCACTACCACTACATTAGACAACCACTCTGGGTATTTTACTTCCCTTATTTTCTTTGCTGCCAGCAGGCTATCTACTTCCTGGTTGATTACCTTATTTATTTCCGCTGCAAACTTTCTTCTCCTTTGTTGAATGGGCTTACACTTTGGGTCCACGCTAAGCTTATGTGTTATGATGGATGGATTTATTCCTATCATATCATCGTGTGACCATGCAAAGCAATCCATGTTATCTTGCAAGAACTTGACTAGCTGCTGTCGTAAGCTTCCTGTACATCCTGCTCCAATGAGCACGGTTCTTTCTGGGTGCGGCCTGTCCAGTTGATCCGATCCAGCTTCTTCTGGGGGGTTCAATGTATTCGTCTGGATAGGTCGTCAGAATTGCTATGCGGGGGGCGGCGGTGCACTTGAGTGCCTTCTTATAGCAGCCTCTAGCTTCCTCCTGATCTCCTCTTATCGTTTCTACTCCCCATGGGGTGGGGAATTTTATGCACTGGTGGTATGTTGAGGGGACTGCCTTCATTTGGTGCAACCATAGTCTTCCTAATATGACGTTGTAAGTAGAGGGGCCATCTATAACCAGGTACCTGACTTTCTTGTTGAATCCTCCCACATAGGTTGGGATGACTATCTCACCTAGCGAGCTGGCTGTTTCTCCGCTGAAGCCTACTAGCGGAATAGTCTTCTTCTGCAAATCCTTCTCGCTGAATCCCATGTTCTCTATGGTTTTCAGCATGATTAAGTTGACCGAGCTTCCTGTATCTACCAAGACCTTTCTGACTGTGCAATTGGCCATTGACAAGGTGATAATTTGTGCGTCATGATGTTCTCGTTCATTGTATGTATCCCCTTCATCAAAGCTTACTGTTGGCAGATCACTGTGAGAAATTCTGCAAGAATTGGCTGGTCTGTCTCCTTTGGTCTCGGTGGCATGTCTCTTAGCTGCTGAGTATGTCAGGCCGCTTAAGTCTGAGCCGCCTGTTATCACCTTTATAATTTTAGTGCATGTGGGTGGGTCTGCCGGCTTGGCGAAACCTACCTTATCCTGCTGCTTGCCCCCACGTGGTAATAGGTGGCTCAGCTTTCCTTGTTCGTACAGGCGCTTGATCTCTCTTCTCAATGTGTAGCAATCCTCAGTGTTGTGTCCGATATCACGATGGAATTCACACTTCTTCTTGCTATCCTTTCTCCGGGCTTGCTCTCCTACTGGTGGGTTGGGCCACCTGACTCCATCTCCCATCTCCCTGAGTGCCTTCAAGATTCCTCCGACACCTGTAGTGAATCCATATTCTGCCAGGGTGGGGAGTAGCTGGTTTTCCTCGATTCTGTTGACTCCCCTCCCATATGGTCTGTATCTCTCGTCCTTCTTGCTAGGGGTGAGCAAAACCGGGTACCCGATACGGTTTCGATACGGTTTTCGGGTATACGGTTTTTTGAACACCAATTTTTTGCTTCCGGATACGATACGGTTTTTTCGGGTATACGGTTTTCGGGTACCCGATTAAACCGTGATACGAAATCCGGGTACCCGAATACGGTTTTCTAAATTTTCATTAAATTCCAAAAAAAAAAATAAGGAACACAAACTGAGGTACACTACTGCAACTACTGCAAGTCTGCAAAATGCAAATTTTCTTCTTCAAAGACCTGCATCAAATTCGAAATATGGCGAGTTGAAAATCAAAATGGTGGAGGAAGTGATTCCGCATCAAATTCGAAATATGGCGAGTTTTACTAGTTCACCAAGCAGTAAATCAAAAGGATGAATCAGTAAAGCAAAATGAAAATAAATGATGATTTGTGGCTTTGTGCGGCGGCAATAACCGAAAATGAGTACAAATGAAAATGAAGCAATCGAATTAATGAAATACAAATGAAAATTAAAATGAAAAATACAAAAAAACAAATGAATACAAACGAAAATTAAAATGAAGCTTTAAACTTTGTTAGATTGACGATTTGTGCGGTAGATCTGTGTGTAAAAGAGTTTGTTTGAAAGGAGAGGAAGGGGATCTGTGTAAGTTGTATGAAATTAGGGTTAGAGATTTGGGGATAGTGAGAGACGGCAGGGGAATGAAATTAGGTTAAAGAATTTGTGACTAGTGGTGTGTAACTGTGTACCAACGTGAATGTGTGTATTTATTTACTTTTTTTTTTTTTTTTTTTTTTTTTTTTTTTTTTTTATAAACGCAAAACATCGGGGTCAAAACCGTATATACGGTTTTCATTTTTGACTGACCCGGATACGAAACGGTTTTTAATAAACCGTATCGTGTATCCGAAAATCTGAATCGTATATACGGAAAACCGTATAATAAGAACCGTATACCGTTTCGTATCCGTATTAAAAAACCGTATCGTATATTTTTGCTCAGCCCTACTTCTTGCTGGTGGTTTGCTTTCTTCCTGATTTCTCCACAGCTGAAGTACTAGAAATACTCGGTGTGCTCTGTAAGCAGGCTCTGGCTAGAATATCTTCCTCCAACATCGCGACAGTGCCTTTTCTGTCTTGCTTGAAACTATGGCAGGGATGCATAGTCAGCTGCTTGTATAGGTCGGAGTCGTGGTGGAGGCCTCTTCTGAAGGCTTCTACTGCCGTTGAGACATCACACTCTCGTACTGCTACCTTCTCATTATTAAATCTGGTATTGTATTCTCAAATGCTCTCTCCTGCCCCCTGGACGATTCTCATACAAATCTCCCGCGTGCTTCGTGGCTTTTGCTTTGCTTGCGAATCGTTGAGTAAATGCGTTCACCAATTCAGCAAATGTAGATATCGACCTGTTGGGCAGGCTTACAAACCATCGAAGTGTCGGTCCTGTTAGAGTGGACCCGAATCCTTTGCACATGCAGGCCTCTTTAACTTGTCCTATAGCTGTTACCGTCATCATTTTCTGCTTATATTGGCTAACATGATCAAAGGGATCTGATGTGCCGTCGAAGAGAGGCATGTTTGGATTTGTGAATCCCTTTGGCATGGCTGTGATGGATATGGTGTCCACGAATGGTGAGTCGGCATAACTGTCTAGAGCCGCTTTCTCGAGTGGAGGTGGTAGCCCTGGAACCCTGCTCAGCATCTCCTTTAGCTCCAAGTACTGCTGATTAGTTATATTGGCTGAATCTGGGGTCTGCCTGTCAGCTATCTGCATATTTCCTCCTGATCCAGGTTCTTGAAGATTCTGATAAGCTCCGGCAGCCAGGGGGGTTGTGGTAACGATTGTCCCCTGCTGCCAGTTCACTTGCTGGTTTGACTCGGATCCTACTACGGGTGTTTGATCGATTGCTGCAGGACTGCTGACGGGCAGGCCACCTGTTTGTATCCTTACGTAGCTAGCTGGCTGCCAGCTATCTGGCGTGAGGTATCCTAACCCTTGTGGGGTTATCCTTACATCTGACGGTATCGTAGCTAAATCCAATCTTGTAATTATTTCGGCTGGTATCTGCCTGCTGCCTGATGCTCCTTGTGTCAGATCTACCAAGGGTGATCTTCCTTCACCTGTCCTGTTCGCTGGAGTGTTGGACTGCTGCTTTAGGAGATCGATTTGTGCCCAGAGCTCTCTGTCTCTCCTTCTTACCTCAGCATCTGCTCTCCTTTGGTCTTCTCTCATGTTTTCCATAGCTTTCTGAAGATTTTCCACGCCGGCGAGCAGGATTTGCGTAGGACTGGGCGGCGGAGTGACGCCTGAGCTTGATGTTCATTTGTCTGATCTGGACTGAGTTGAGACAGCAGGGGTCTTAGGAGGTAAAGAAGCTTTTGCTGTCAGAATGACTCTTGCGGTATGTCCGGGAGCTTGCATGGCCACTGTTGATGTTTGGATTTTGAGTAGATGGTGGTGGTGGCGATGGTTGCCTGCTCCCTAACATGGCTTCAGATGCTTGCTTTTCCATTGTATATCTAGAATATCAACGATTGACGACCACAATGCCCCACGGTGGGCGCCAAACTGTTTAGGTATTTTTACCCAAATCGATTAATCAGGGTCAATGTAGTCTATACTCGTTGGTTGGATGAATGTTCGTTCGTACGTTGTTAAGTAAATAGGAAAATAAAGTGCGTAATGTAAATTGACACGTAAGATTTTGGTGACGCGGAAAACCCAATGTGGGAACAACCGCGGGAGGGACGGTACCCTGCCAAGTATTGCACTATATAAATAGGAGGATGATTACAATGGTAACGTTTATGCTAATCTCGCTGGCGCCAGGTGTCAGGCCTGCAAGATCTCAGACGGGTATATATTTGAGAGTAATATGCCGTGACTTTGAGGTGAATGCGTAAATGCGGTTGTCTTGAGTATGATGTTGAATGTCTTCTTGATTTGCTTCCTTGGCTATTTATAGGGTAAGAACCCTAGATATATCCTACCTCGAATATGGAAAGGGGATATTATTTCCATAAGGACTTCTTTCCAAACCCGGACTCCCTTGCCAATTCTCCCCGATCTCCCTAACTTCTCCCTAACTTCTCCCTAACTTCTCCCTAACACTCCTTTCCTTAACGCGGGCGCCCACTATGATGGGCTCTTGATCTTCCTTAGGCCCGTTTCTCCACTCCCTTGTCCGCGGGCTCCCTTCTTTCTTATCACTCCATTCATAGTCTTTATTTTATCAAATGGACCTTCTCTATTATGCTATTTTTAGCCCAAACAAACTCCCAGACCTCATTCTTAGCCATAGACTCCATCTCTTCTTTCATGGCATTAATCCATTTATCGAAATCATCACTATTCATAGCTTGTGAAAACGTAACCGGATCATTATCCACACTAATGTCAAATTCACATTGATATATTTCATAGTCATCTGAAATAGCTGGCCTTCTAGGTCTTGTGGACCTTCTTAATGTTATTTCAGGTGTTGTATCAACAACCTCAGTAGCGATGTTCTCATTCGGGAGTGGAGGATCATCAACATTAGGTTCCACAATATTGACTGAGTCAACATTATCATTATGTGGAACTTCATCAATAGAAATTGGGGGCAAAGGAACTGGAATTGCCACCCTAACCTCATTGACGACGACATCCCTTACCTGATCACTCCCACTAACTTCGCCATTCTCAAGGAATTTGGCATTTCCGGTTTCAACAATTCTTGTCTTGTGTGTAGGACAGTAAAACCTATACCCTTTGGACTTTTCTGGATAGCCGATAAAGAAACCACTAATGGTTCTAGGATCAAGCTTCCTTTCATATGGATTATAAATGCGTGCCTCTGCTGGGCATCCCCATACATGTAAGTGTTGAAGACTCGGTTTCCATCCTTTCGACAGTTCAAATGGTGTCTTTGAAACTGCTTTACTGGGAACCCGATTTCCAACATACACAAAGCATGATCAGGGCATGCATCCACAACTTCATGGGTAGATTGGTATTACTCATCATTGTCCTCACAAATTCTAATAGGGTTCGATTACGCCTCTCAAAGAACACCATTCATCCATGGGGAACCAGGAGTTGTGTACTGAGGGACAATACCCAAACTTTCAAGGAGTTTTGCAAAAGGACCAGGATGTTGTCCTGATTCATCATATTTGCCATAATATTCACCACCCCTATCTGACCTTACGATTTTCACTTTCTTTCCCAATTGCCTTTCCACCTCCTTAATTTAAACCTCTAAAGCGTTTACTGATTGAGATTTTTCATGCAAAAGGTAAAGATAACAATAACGTGAATAATCATCAATAAAGGTGATGAAATATTTCTCTCCGCTCATGGAGGGAACATCAAATGGACCACATATGTCTGCATGTATAATTTCTAAAAGAGCAGTGCTTCTTGTGGACCCTTCCTTGGTGTGTTTGGTTTGCTTACCCTTAATGCATTCCACACACGTCCCAAAATCCGTAAAATCAAGAGAAGGTAGTATATTGTCTTTAACCAATATGCTCATTCTTTCTCTTGAAATATGGGCCAAACGTTTATGCCACAAGAAGGAGGAACTTTCATTAGACCTTCCACGTTTCGAACTAACATTATTATGCAGGGAAACATTATGAGAAACACAAAGAGATTCTGAAAACAATTTATCTAAATAAATTCGATACAATCCGTTTTCCAAAATTCCAGAACCAACAAAAATATTGTCTCGAAACATACTGAAACAACCTTGTCCAAAACTTAATTTAAAACCATCATTATCTAACTTAGAAACTGAAATTAAATTGCGTCCGAAAGAGAGAACATAAAGGGTATCCTCCAACTTCAACTTAAATCCAGTGCTTAATTCCAAGCTAAACCTTACAATGGCTTCTACGGAGGCTTTATCTTTATTCCCCATGTATAAGGAGGCCTCATTTGGATTTATGGTTCTTGTCGTAAGGAATCCCTGCAAGGAATTCGAAACATGTGCATTAGAGCCTGAATCTAGCCACCATGTATTAGAAGGAACTTCAACATAATTTGATTCGAAACATACTAAAGCCAAAGGCTTACCCTTCTTTTCGAACCAATTCTTACGCTTTATGCAGTCATTCTGAAAGTGCCCAGGTTTCTTACAGAAAAAACAACTTTCCTGCTTCTTAATATCCTTCTTTATGCCAGATCCAGACAGCTTATCAGAAGGGCCAGACTTCATGCCCTTTCTGTTTCCAAACTTACCCTTAGATTTCCCGCTTACATGATGCACATGATGTGCCTGGGATAAGCCAGTACTCTTACTTGAGGCATCAGCCTCATCTTTCTGTTTGATTCTTGCTGCTTCCTGAACCAGTTTATTGGTCAATTCATTAACACTCCAAATTTCCTTAACAGTGTTGTAATGAAGATGGAAAGCATCAAACTTATCAGGCAAAGAGTTGATGATAAACTGGGCGAGGAACGGATCCTCAACTTTCATGCCCAGTTTTCCCAACTTAGCTGCCAGATTCGTCATGTGTAACACATGCTGCTGCATGGTGGTTACACTCTCATTATACTTAGCAGTGGTAAGTTCAGACATAAGCCTTCCAGCTACCGCTTTATCGGTAGTCTGAAAGCGTTCCTTAATGATTTCCATGTACTTACTGGCTGTGTTACAGCCTGTCTCCGAAATGGAGGACTTAATGTTTGGTGCAGTGGTAAGACGCAAAAACTTTAGGCAAAGACTATCAGATTTCTTCCACCAGTTATACTCTTCAAGTACTTCTTTACTCGCATCAGAAGCTGGTTCAGCTGGAGCTGACCCAGTAAGCACTTGATCGAGTTCAAGGATCCCTAAATAGAACTCGAGATGCTCTTTCCATTCTGAGTAATTAGTACCATCAAGTTGTGGAACAGCTTGGACACAGTTATTGAGAGAGCTTTGCAACGGTACTGCATTATGAACAATGCTCAAAACATTAGGCTTTGAGTTTAACACACAATAGCAATTATGACTAAGACTTGAAACTTAAATGAGTAACTCATAAATATTTATCAGGCAAGTATAGTATCTGTGGACAACCTACACATGCTTAATTACATAATAGAGTATACTCTCCTTAATGAGTGTTTCACTTTAATGTCAGGTTACCTGTGGGTAAAACCTTAATACAAGTTACTTTACTCTCCTTAATGGGTGTTTTACTTTAATGTCAGGTTACCTGTGGGTAAAACCTTAATACAAGTTACTTTACCCCATTAGATGCATAGTCGGAAATTCACTACATAATTTGAGTCCACTGTGGCGAACCTCAACCTAATGTGAATGTTCAATATGATTCCATTATGAGATTTGATCGCGTACGAGATGAAATCACTGTGGTGAATTTCAACTTGTCATAATGCGAAAGTCTCTTACATTCGATATCAAATGATATATTTACACAAATAATATGTAGGCTTACAACAACAATATGATAATTATATTAACTTATGTACTTAATAATATAAATATCACACGAGCATACATAATCAAACATAAGGTATCGTAAACTATAATTCGAGAAGGAACTTATTCATGCTTAAGAGCTTCGATCGAGTGAAACATTAGCTCGATCGAGAACTATTATGAATAAAACAAAAAATCATAATTTTTAACCAAAAACGTCCTGAAACTCAATGAAGACGTCAGAATTAGGCTTAAAAACGCAAACCCTGCTTTGCAATCTGGTTAGAACGCCGTTTACACTCGAAAAACATTATTATAACATCAAAATCCGACACTCAAAACGATGAACAAGAATTTCTCGCGTGAACAAAGAATGCTTTCGTGAATAGTCTTTGTCGGTGAACAAAGTAGATGAGCGATTAAGAACCATAAACAATAAAATACAAACATCATACGAATTGAAATAATTCGATTAGGACATCATAAGAATTGAAATAATTCAATTAGGACATCATAAGAATTGAAATAATTCAATTAGGGCAGCGGAAACAATCATAATCAAACGAGTAAACAATCAACCATGAATGAAAATAATAACATCATAATTAAACATTAATTTCATTCAAAAGACATAATTGAAACATTAATCGAACTATAACTCGCAATCACAATCCTCGCTCGATACCACATGTAAACATAAATTTAGAGGATCTTGATTGCAGTGATAATTACAGATGAGTACTTACGTGGAGTAGTCATTAGATCTGATAAGGAGATTCCTTGAAATCAACAAGAAGATAAACTCCAATCCTTTGCCTTCTCCTACCTTCCTTATTCTCTAATTCTCTTCTTGTGTGTTTCTCTTAATGAATATGAATTAGGTTAAAACCACAAACAGGTGTAGCTTTTATTATATAGGTGGCAGGAGGGGCATAATTAGATAAGTGGGCCTAATATGTTAATGGCCTGTAAACATTAACCGTAATCCACTTAGTCTATTACTCCGACTAAAAACCCGAAACATCATATTTAGCTATTATCTATTAGAGTGACTGACGTCAGTAATTAGGTCCACATAATAGAGAATTGATATGATAATTCTTACAAGAAGTCCTTATGGAAATTATATTCCTTTTCCATATTCAAGGTAGGATATAACTAGGGTTCTTACCCTATAAATAGACGAGGAAGCAAATCAAGAATATATACAACACATTATACTCAAGACGTTCGCACTTACGCATCCACATCAACACCACGGCATATTATTCTCAAATATATACTCACCTGAGATCTTGCAGGCCTGACACCTAGCGCCAGCAAGATTAGCATTACGTTATTATTGTAATCATCCTCCTATTCAAAATAGTGCAATACTTGGCAGGGTACCGTCCCTCCCGCGGTTGTTCCCACATTGGGTTTTCCGCGTCACCAAAATTCACGTGTCGATTTACATCACGCACTTTGTTTTCCTATTTACTTATTGACAAACGAACGATCATACAATCAACCAACGAATAAAGACTACATTGACCATAATTAATCGACTTGGGTAAAAATACCTAAACAGTTTGGCGCCCACCGTGGGGCATTGTGGTCGTCAATCGTTGATATTCTAGATATACAATGGAAAAGCAAGCATCTGAAGCCGTGTCAGGGAGCAGGCAACCATCGCCACCACCGCCGTCTACCCAAAATCTAACATCAACAGTGGCCACGCAGGCTCCCGGGCACACCTCAAGAGTCATACCGACAACAAAAACCTCTTTACCTCCTAAGACTCCTGTTGTCACAGCTCACTCCAGATCAGACAAGGGAACATCAAGCTCAGGCGTCACTCCGCCACCTAGTCCCACGCAAATCTTGCATACTGGCGTGGAGAATCTTCAGAAAGCTATGGAAAACATGAGAGAAGACCAAAGGAGAGCAGATACTGAAGCAAGGAGGAGAGACAGAGAGCTCTGGGCACAGATTGATCTCCTAAAGCAAAGAAATCAGACACCCCAAATGAACAGACGGTGAAGGAAGATCTCCCTTGGTAGATCTGACACAAGGAGCATCAGGCAGCAGGCAGATACCAGCTGAAATAATAACAAGATTGGATTTGGCTACGGTACGATCAGATGGAAGAATAACCCCAAGAGGGTTAGGATACCTCACACCAGATAGCTGGCAGCCGGCTAACTGCATAGGAATACAAACAGGCAGGATCCGAGTCAAACCAACAAACGAACTGGCAGCAGGGGACAATCGTTACTACAACCCCCGGGTCACGGAGCTATCGAGAACCTTCCAGCCGGAGCGGGAGGAAATATGCGACACCGACAAAGGACCCCGTTCACCAAGATAACTAATCGCCAGATTTAGAGCTAAAGGAGATGCGAGCGGGGTTCCGGGCTACCACCTCCACTCGAGAAAGCGACTCAGACGATTCTTACGCCGACTCACCGTTCGTGGACACCATATCCATCACAGCCATGCCAAAGGGATTCACAAATCCAAATATGCCTCTCTTCGACGGCACAGCAGACCCCTTTGATCATGTTAGCCAGTATAAACAGAAAATGATGACGCTAACAGCTATAGGGCAAGTCAAGGAGGCTTGCATATGCAAAGGGTTCGGGTCCACCCTAACAGGACCGGCACTCCGATGGTTTGTAAGCCTGCCCAACAGGTCGATGTCTACATTTGCTGAATTGGTGAACGCATTCACTCAACAGTTCGCAAGCAGCAGAAAACCACAGAAGCATGCGGAGACCCGTACGATGAAGCGTCCGGGGGCGATGAGAGCATTGGAGAATACAATACCAGGTTCAACAATGAGAAGGTAGCAGTACGGGAGTGTGATGTCTCAACAGCAGTAGAAGCCTTCAGAAGAGGCCTCAACCACGACTCCGACCTATACAAGCAGCTAACTATGCATCCCTGCCACAATTTCGAAGCAGTGCAGGAAAAGGCAGCTGCCGCGATCACATTGGAGGAAGATATCCTAGCCAGAGCTAGCTTACAGAGCACACCAAGTATTTCTAGTACCTCAGCCGTGGAGAAATCAGGAAGGAAGCAAACCACAAGCAATAAGGACGAGAGATACAAACCATATGAGAGGGGAGTCAACAGAATCGAGGAAAATCAGCTACTCCCCACTCTGGCAGAATATGGATTCACTACGGGTATCGGAGGAATCTTGAAGGCACTCAGAGAGATGGGAGATGGAGTCAGGTGGCCCAACCCACCAGTAGGGGAGCAAGCTTGAAGGAAGGATATCAAGAAGAAGTGTGAGTTCCATCGTGATATCGGACACAACAGTGAGGATTGCTACACATTAAGAAGAGAGATCAAGCGCCTGTACGAACAAGGAAAGCTGAGCCACCTATTACCACGTGGGGGCAAGCAGCAAGATAAGGTAGGCTCCGCCAAGCCGGCAGACCCACCCACATGCACCAAAATTATAAACGTGATAACAAAGGCTCGGACTTAAGCGGCCCGACATACTCGGCAGCTAAGAGACATGCCACCGAGATCAAAGGAGACAGTAGGCTAATTCTTGCAGAATTTCTCACGATCTCGCGCCATGAAGCTTTGATGAAGGAGATACATACGATGAACGAGAACATCATGACGCACTTATTATCACCTTATCAATGGCCAATTGCACGATCGAAAAAGTCTTGGTAGATACGGAAGCTCGGTCAACTTAATCATCTTTGAAAACCATAGAGAACATGGGGTTCAGCGAGAAGGATTTACAGAAGAAGACTATTCCGCTAGTAGGCTTCAGTGGGGAAACAGCCAGCTCGCTAGGTGAGATAGTCATCCCCACCTATGTGGGAGGAGTCAACAAACAAGTCAGGTACCTGGTTATAGATGGCCCTTCTACTTACAACGTCATCTTGGGAAGACCATGGTTGCACCAGATGAAAGCAGTCCCTTCAACATGCCACCAGTGCATAAAGTTCCCCACACCATGGGGAGTAGAAACAATAAGAGGAGATCAGGAGGAAGCTAGAGGCTGCTATAAGAAGGCACTCAAGTGCACTACCAGCCCCCCGCATAGCAATTACAGAAGCAGCCTATCCAGGACGAATACATCGAACCTCCAGCAGAAGAGCTGGATCAAATCAACCTGGATAAGTGCACCCAGAACGAACCGTGCTCATTGGATCAGGATGCACAGGAAGCTTAAAACAGCAGCTAGTCAAGTTCTTGCAAGATAACATGGATTTCTTTGCATGGTCACACGATGATATGATAGGAATAGATCTATCCATCATAACGCATAAGCTTAGCGTGGACCCAAAGTGTAAACCCATTCAACAGAGAAGAAGAAAGTTTGCAGCGGAGAGAAATAAGGTGATCAACCAGGAAGTAGATAGCCTGCTGGAAGCAAAGAAGATTAGGGAAGTAAAATATCCAGAATGGCTGTCTAATGTAGTGGTGGTGCCTAAGAAGAATGGGAAGTGGAGAGTATGTGTGGACTTCACCGATATCAACAAAGCATGCCCTAAAGATCCATTCCCGCTGCCTCATATTGAGGCAATGGTGGACGCAACAGCTGGACATGAGATGTTAACATTCCTGGACGCATGGAGTGGATACAATCAGATTAAGATGGATCCTGCAGATCAAGAGAAGACAGCATTTATGTCCGAAAGAGGAATATATTGCTACAACGTCATGCCATTCGGCCTAAAGAACGCAGGCTCCACATATCAAAGGTTGGTTAACCGAATGTTCAAAGAACAAATAGGAAGAACAATGGAGGTGTATATTGATGACATGGTGGTGAAATCAGAAAAGGCCAAAGATCATATGCGGCATCTGGCAGAAACATTCAACACCCTCAGAGATTACAAAATGAAGCTAAATCCATCTAAGTGCACCTTCGGAGTATCTTCTGGCAAATTCTTAGGCTATATAGTAACCCAAAGAGGAATAGAGGCTAGCATCGAGCAGATCAAAGCCATCTTGCAGCTGGAGTCACCTGAAAAGCCTAAAGATGTTCAAAGACTAGCTGGGAAGGTAGCAGCCCTGAACAGGTTCATTTCAAGATCTTCAGATAAATGCAGGCTGTTTTACGACGTACTAAGGAAAAGCTAGAAGTTTGAATGGACCTCTGAACACGAGCAAGCCTTCAGAGAGCTGAAGCACTATCTCAGCAGCCCGCCGCTGCTGTCAAAACCAAAGCCAGGAGAACCATTATTCTTATACCTAGCTGTCACAGAAGTGGCAGTGAGTGCTGTCCTGGTCAGAGAGCAAGAAAAGGAGCAGAAGCCAGTATACTACGTGAGCACGTCTCTGCTGCCGGCAGAGACCAGGTACACATCTCTTGAAAAGTTAGTACTAGCATTGGTAGTAGCATCTCGCAAACGGCGCCCCTATTTTGAGTCACACATCATACAAGTCGTGACAAACTACCCGCTAAAAGCTATCATGAGGAAGCCTGAACTGTCAGGAAGAATGTCTAAATGGTCTGTACACCTCAGTGGATACGACATCCAATATGACCCTAGAACAGCAATCAAATCACAAGCACTGGCCGACTTCGTGTCAGACTTCAGTCCTGCCATCCAGAATCTGGCAGATACAGAGATCCTCACTTTAGAAGGAAGCAAACAAGCAGAAGTCTGGCAGATGCATATTGACGGAGCCTCCAACCAAAGGGGGGCAGGTGTAGGATTAATTCTGCGATCACCACATGGTGACCTGATAGCGCAAGCTGTAAGATGTGAATTCAAGGCAACCAACAATGAAACAGAATACGAGGCCTTGATATTGGGAATGAAGCTAGCTTTGGAGCTAGGGGTCAGACACCTGCTCATATCCAGTGACTCTCTGTTAATAGTCAACCACGTGAATGATGAGTTTGTTTGGAAATGTGTCCTCAACAATAGTGCGATCACATGATTTAAATATCATTATTAAATCTCATATAAAGAATACGTAAGGGATGATTCAATTATATAGTCAACTGATCAACATTAATCGGTAACGATTGGCTTGCTAGAGTTTGACGTTACTGTCGTGGGACGGTGGTGGTCAGTTGATCCCTTAAGGTCACACCTAAAGGATGATGCCCTTATCTATAAAGTTGATTAATTGTATGACGATGCAAGTTGATCAATTCCTTAAAATTGAACAATTCGATTTGTGAGAGAGAATAAATATCTTATTGTAATGGGATTAAATAAGATTTATTTCAGTAATAAAATGCTTTGTTACTAAAATTATCTATTGTTTGAGAAACAATAGAGATAGGAATGAATGGTTAGTTATAATTACAAAATGTTGTGAATTATAATTATATGACCCATTTTATTTATGTGATCAACTATCACTAGTTAATTTATTGGATGTAATTTAATTAATTCATAAAATGATATTTATGTGATAAATATGCATTAAAATTAATTAATAACATGTAGCATACTACATGAGACATATTGTGTGACAAATGACAAATTGACAAAATAAAATGGTAGTCCATTTTATATAAGTGGACCGAAATGGTGGATTGTGGTTGTTTTATTTTAAGAGATAAAATAAGATGTAATCATGGCTACTCTTGACTAGCCTTACAACCTACACCACTTTCTTACACACCTATATTTTTGATAAGAGAAAAATAAAAGCAAAGATGCTCTTTTGGCATGGGTTGGCCGGCCTCACTACTCTTAATTGAGTAGTGTTGGTTCTTTTTATCTATCATTCTTACACCACCATTCATTTATGATGCATACTCTCCCTCTCTCATATATTCATCCTCTTCTTCATCAAAAATACGAGTTTTTGATTCAAATTGTTCGAAAAGGATTACTAAAATTATTAATGTAATATATGAGTGTTAGTAATCAATTTTAAGGTAAACTACTAAACTAATATCTAGTTAATATTATTTAGTGGAGATAAGGGATAGTCTTGGGTGCAATCAAGAGGAGAATCTCTACTTTGGGATTTTTGAATGTTCATCTATTATTGGAAAGCTCAAGAACTAACAAGAAGGAGATCTTGTTGGTGCCCATATGATGACCAAAATTTATATGGTGAGAAAATGATTTCTTCTCTAATTTTACTATTGTTTGCATGCATAAGATTTGTAATTAATTTTATGACTAAATTAATTAAAACATATATGAATATGTTAAGTAATGAGATATAGATTTCCAAGAAGCGGTATCATGAGCACAAGGTTGTTTGCATGCAAATCGGTTATAGTTTTTCCGAGTTATACGATTAACATATAAAACTTGTAAATTTGTGTTATTATGATATATCACGAAAATAATTTTTGCATGTTAAATTTTCTGATCCTAAAATGTTTTTAGGATATTTTGGTTAATTTATGGATTTTTATTGTTCATTTTATATAATATTGGCATTAAAATGTGATTTTTATGATAAAAATGTCATTTTTGGACGAAAATTAGCTAAACTACGAATTTTCCAGTGGTTTTTGTATATGTTTTCACATATATTATTTTTAGTTGATCTGAACATTTTCATAATTTTTGGAGTTTTTATGCTCGAAAAATGGATTTTTCATGTTTAAAATCGGATTTAGATGAAAAATAGGTTAATATGAGAAAAATTTCGAATCTGGTCATAGAAATTTAGTATGTTGTCACATGCAATTTTACAAGATGTGTGTAAAATAATGGGCTATATTGATGTCTTTATGCATGATTTATGGATTTTTGATGAAAAATAGCATAAATAGTGACTTAATTAGTAAATAATTGCTAAAACATACTCCATGACTAAGTAAAAACGTCACATGTTGCATTTTATTATCTTTTTCAGATCTAAAATTTAAAAGTTGATGAATATAATTTTTCTCATGTTTTTATGATTTTTATTGATAAATCCGATAAACCGCAACATAGTTTTTCCGATAATTTTACGAAATTTTAACCTAAGTTTTTTGAACATTATGAGTGTCATGGTATTTTTCCAGAATGTTCATAAGTTTAAATTTTAAATTTTGAATTTATTTGGAATTTTTGTGATTTATTTGAAGTTTATGGCATTTTATTGTAATTTTGAGTCCTTTAATGAACAATTTTAAGAAATATATAAGTTAATTATAGTCAAATAGTTAGTGGAGACTAATTTTGAGTCCTAAGAGGTTAGGGTAATTAACTTGTGCATAAATATGAATTTATGTAATTTATTGTGATTTTAAAAGGTTGAATCACGCAAATCCGTAAAAACCGATTAATATACGATATTGGCTCCTTAAAGGCGATTTAGCATAAAATTGGGCATGTTCATACATATTATAATGCTGCATTTTATTTATGATTGTCATAATTTTATTTTATGTAATTTTGAATTATGTAATTTTACTTAGTATGGCCTTAGTTTTTAATTGGCATTACCCGAAATGTATGGGAATATCGATTCGGTTGTAATTTATTGTGATCTCGTATCACCGTTTTGTAATTTAATAGATTTATTTTATTTTAATTACAAATGTATAATAGGAAATTATGTAATTTGTTATGTAATTTATTTATTTATTCCGGAGTTCCTTGAAGACGGTGTCACAAAAGATGGCGATACATAAAGACGGTGTTACCTCGAGATGCGTGCCATAACCGAAGTTCAAGGGACCAATGGAGTTGGTTTCCGAATGTGTAATAGTTAATTAGATTTTCTATTTTAGGAAGGTCATACTAGAATTTATTTTTATGCTTTGCATTTTATTTATATGTTGCATGCATCGCTAAATCGCCATAACTAAAACATGCATTATCATTTTAATCGAGTTTATCGACCGTGTCAATTACAATTATCGTAGTTCACCGCTTTAGTTCACTTAAAACGTGATAGATAATAAATTGACATGACCTCTCGCTAAAATAAACAATTGAGATTTAGCCTTACCAAATAGTAGAAACCATGAAAACCTATTTCGCGAGGGAGTGCACTCGGCCCTACCGGGGTACAAACCTTGTTACGTAGGGGAAGTGGGTGATAAATGTCTATCCACCGAATTCATGTTGATGAGGGTTTCATCGGCCCTACCGTGCCCAAGTTGACGTGGATTTGGATCATGGACACATTTATTCGAAATTTGGATTGAGCTCAACGGAAGTATTCGTGACCGTAGTCGCATGTGTTCCGGGCTAAAGATAAATGTTAATGTAATTTTATCGACCAAGAGTTCTAGAAGTAGAATCGATTAAAGCGTTAATCCACCGAGTTATATTGATAAGGGTTTCATCGGCCCTACCGTGCCCAAGTTAATATGAATTTGGATCTTGGAATCATTTATCATAGTTGGGTAGAGGTCACTATATAAATGTTTTACTTGTTATTTACAAGTATTAATAAAACGATAAATGTTAAGTTTTCCACTATTCCGTTATTATATTGTTCTATTTCTTTACCACAATTCATATACGATATCATTTCGGTTTTTGATTCAAATCTCCATTAAAACATCGTAACTAAAGACAAATATGAATTTGCTTCTAAAACCTCATATGAACCATTGCTAAAGATCTCTTGTAAAGAGTATAGATTAAAGTTATTCATTATCAAACAGGTTTTTGATTCTTGACTAACACATCTACTTACAATGGATTGTTTTTCATATACTTAATTAAATTAAGTACCTTGAAACGTTAAATTGTTTTGGTAATTAGATTTGTCAGAATTCGTAATTGACCAAAATAACGCAACCACTTCAATGAAAGTTTTAAGACTAAAACGAACAAATGAAGAGTAATCTTCATGAATTCAATTTTGCTTCTCAAAGCAAAGACTCATTGAAATGAGTGGGAGCATTCTCTTAAACCGTTAAGATGAGGACGAGGTTCAAGAAGTAAAGATAATAATGGAATTGATACAAGGTAATGTTAAAAGTAAAGTTATTGAGAAATGACGATACTAAACCTATCAATCCCGACCAATAAAGTTTCCATTGTCTTAAATGTTGGACACAATAAAGGAAACTACCCCAAATTATTGAAGAATCAACAAGTTAGTTGTGGGACATCTAATGGGACCTTCTTCTTTAAATGTTTATTTGATTAAACATAAATTTTGCTAGTACTACTTCGTCAATATTAGAAACCAGTGGAGGTTTTCATCATTGTACTTGATACATAGAATGATTAGAATATGACGACTAGCAACAATAATGTTGAGAGATAGAGTCATTGAGTACTAAATCTAGTTTTTGAGTTTAGAGTTGTAATTAATTATGACTATTAAGTGAATAAACTCTAAATAAGAATATGAACTTGTTAAGATACAAAAGAGGTTTCACTTTTGTGACCCTATACACCATGGTTTGATATATGGCTAGCCCATTATCAAGGTGATTATATTCTAAACCAAACTAGAATAATATATCATGAAGATGGTGCAAGACTCAAATTGGTAACCCAAGATCAAACCTAAGATTCTGGAATGATGAACGCAAAGAGTTATCGAGTACTCTTGAAACCATTAAGATCTTATGGTATATGCGTATCTTGTATTCAAAGCAAGATGTCTCGTGCCTTTTGGTTGAAAAGGAGATCGAGGTTGTAAATCATTGATCCAAAATAGGTTGATCATTTTCTTTTACCAACGATTTAAGTTGACGCTAAAATGTTCACTTAATAAGGTAAATAGAGAAATCTTTGAAAAAGTTCAAAGTATTCAAAGAATCATGATTTAGTCGTGATGGGATTATCAAAGTAAAAACTTTGATATAAGCCAAAGGAAATGTGAAATAGTATCACAAATCAATCTCTCTTAGCACGCATTATGGAATAATGTGTGGTTGGATAAGAAATCAAACGCTATTCGATATGGTTTGGACTTCAATCAAGTTACTTTGAGTTACTTGATCCTTTTGGGGAATTTATCATTTTTGTCTAAATTATTTTCCACTAAATCATATGAGATATGAAATGGTAATGTACCATATTTGTAAGTTTTCACAAGAAACAAATGCTCATTTTTCCCTTTCAATTATCACGAGAACGACGGGTTTGCGGCTCGTGAAACTGTCTTTCTAAAATACAAGTTTATTTCTAGAAGACAGAGTGGGAGAAATTATTCAAGAGCCACAAAGAATGTTATGTCGCAAGAAACTGGTCTTTCTTGGTACATGAGACGTTTTGTGTAAGATGTTGTTTCTTTAAAACCTAGGAGGTTAAATTCGTCACTTGTTGAAAATGATGAATTCATGCTACTTTTAATTAAGTAAAGAGCTTATAACTTACAAAGAAATTGTTTGATTCAAGTTACTTCTGGAAAGTAATGGATATAAGACTTACATAAGAGTGTTCAAGTCACAACTCACTACAAGGCTTAGAACCATGAAAATCCGAAATAAAAGGCTTGATTAGTGACAAAGGGTTTTTGCACTAATAAAGAGAGATTTCAAAGCTTGGTTGGTGGCAAAGTGTTTTGCGCTAGTTGAAATGCTTAAGTCTATTTGGATCTTCTTAGGGATTGTGTTTCATTATGAGGATACACATACATCAAGTGAATCTAAAACCCACTTCTTCAATTAGAAGGAATGTATTCAATACATGTCTTAAGTTTTGAAGATTCTTGCAATCCTGAGATAATGTGAAACTTAAGAAAGAGTCTTAAGTAGGACATCAATGAGTTGGAATCAACATTTTGATCATGTTATAAAACTTTTCTCGATAAGTCGAGAAGTTGTGTTTATACATGGAGTTTAGTGGGAGTTACGGAAATTTTAATTAGTCTTATATGTGGATGACATATTGATCATTAAGAATGATTTAAGACTTTTGGAGTATTATAATACAGCTTTAATATCCGGATTTATGAAGATAAATCCACATGATATTAGCGTCAAATAAGAAGTCTTATGTTCATAAGATTCATGACTAAGTTCAATAAAATTGAACATGTTTGATTGATTCCATTTGCTTCCGCTGCCGGATCAACTAAATGAGTAATGATGTATAACACTTCATATGCTTCGAGTATGATGAATTGTTTTAAAATCGAATTTAAGTAATCTTTACCAAGTAAGCCATAAAGATTACCCTTAAGTGCTTGCATAAGCATTAAGGAAGTAAAGCAAAGTGTTTTAGATGCAATTTTGTGTAAGGGTGTTACACAAGTGACAATTGACAATTAATATTGCGCATGGTTTATGACAAAACCATAATCAAAATACATTAGGATGGTTAAGATACCATTGTGGCTATGTTAATTAAGAAGTAGATTTTCTAGAATCGTTCTAGGCAATAAAGAACAATGAGAGATATTTATAACGGAAATTGAGTACACTTGCAATCATGAGATGTGCAAGAGGATGAGTCCCGCACACTGTGAAAACAGTGGGAGCTATTCTTAGGCTAGAGGACCTATGTCTTGATTGGATCTCGACACGTACTCAGAAAGTTTTGTAATGCAAATGTATACATTACAAAGGAAAACGAGTATGTAGTAAGGTTTAGTAAGGTACAAGAAGTTGATAAAACCTACTAACCAAAGCCTTCTCATAGGCTTAACATGATGAGTCATGTCATTTCAATTAAATTGAGATGAACAACTACATTCAAGATCAAATTAGATTATAGAACATAAAATAGTAATCAGGCATTGACTATTCATATGTGATAATCGCATTTGTCGTTCGAGTTTTACTTTAAAACTCTTTTATTATACTTTGTTACATCCAAACGGGTTGTAGAGACAACATTGAACCCCGTTAAAGTGAACACGGATTAGCATTGTATTCGCCCATAGTCACTTGTATGAGGTGACGTCTCGAAGTGACTAGAGTGTGATGCGATTGATGGCAAGTTCAAGTGCCATAGAGTCATGTGAGATGACTAGTCGATCACATAGGCAGACTGTTAGGAACACTTTGTCGGGCAGTGACCGCTTATAGAGTTCTGGCAAATTTATAAAGCCTGGTCGTGGCGAGAGCTACTATAGTATTCTAATGAGTCGATTCTTTTGACTAAAGACTGTTCGCCTAAGATGGCACAGTTTCAGATTAACTTTGATTTGTGTTACTACGACCTTCGTAAATGGGGTCAAATGGGCATATTTTGGGTTATGATGGTTGTGGCTAGTCGAAGGGAATAAGTGCGATAGGAATTGTCCACCCCCTTGTCAGGGTTATAAAAATATCTCAGGGCCACTCGAGGAGTAATGAACTGGAAATGCGTGGCCACGCTCGGAAGGTATCTATGATAGATAAATCCGGTCAATCAGTTATTCTCCAGATCGAGGAAACCACTCTCGATATGATCACTTGCAAGTACGACCCGAAAGACACCTTGCATTGAGTGGGAGATAGTAATAAGACAAGAGAATTGGTGACGCACACTTGTCGAGGACAAGTGGGAGATTGTTGGGAAATGTGTCCTCAACAATAGTGCGATCACATGATTTAAATATCATTATTAAATCTCGTATAAAGAATACGTAAGGGATGATTCAATTATATAGTCAACTGATCAACATTAATCGGTAACGATTGGCTTTCTAGAGTTTGACGTTACTGTCGTGGGACGGTGGTGGTCAGTTGATCCCTTAAGGTCACACCTAAAGGATGATGCCCTTATCTATAAAGTTGATTAATTGTATGACGATGCAAGTTGATCAATTCCTTAAAATTGAACAATTCGATTTGTGAGAGAGAATAAATATCTTATTGTAATGGATTAAATAAGATTTATTTCAGTAATAAAATGCTTTGTTACTAAAATTATCTATTGTTTGAGAAACAATAGAGATAGGAATGAATGGTTAGTTATAATTACAAAATGTTGTGAATTATAATTATATGACCCATTTTATTTATGTGATCAATTATCACTAGTCAATTTATTGGATGTAATTTAATTAATTCATAAAATGATATTTATGTGATAAATATGCATTAAAATTAATTAATAACATGTAGCATACTACATGAGACATATTGTGTGACAAATGACAAATTGACAAAATAAAATGGTAGTCCATTTTATATAAGTGGACCGAAATGGTGGATGTGTAGTGGATTGTGGTTGTTTTATTTTAAGAGATAAAATAAGATGTAATCATGGCTACTCTTGACTAGCCTTACAACCTACACCACTTTCTTACACACCTATATTTTTGATAAGAGAAAAAGAAAAGCAAAGATGCTCTTTTGGCATGGGTTGGCCGGCCTCACTACTCTTAATTGATTAGTGTTGGTTCTTTTTATTTATCATTCTTACACCACCATTCATTTCTCATGCATACTCTCCCTCTCTCATATATTGATCCTCTTCTTCATCAAAAATATGAGTTTTTGATTCAAATTGTTCCAAAAGGATTACTAAAATTATTAATGTAATATATGAGTGTTAGTAATCAATTTTAAGGTAAACTACTAAACCAATATCTAGTTAATATTATTTAGTGGAGATAAGGGATAGTCTTGGGTGCAATCAAGAGGAGAATCTCTACTTTGGGATTTTTGAATGTTCATCCATTATTGGAAAGCTCAAGAACTAACAAGAAGGAGATCTTGTTGGTGCCCATATGATGACCGAAATTTATATGGTGAGAAAATGATTTCTTCTCTAATTTTACTATTGTTTGCATGCATAAGATTTGTAATTAATTTTATGACTAAATTAATTAAAACATATATGAATATGTTAAGTAATTAGATATAGATTTCCAACAGAGTTTACAGCCAGAGATTCGAAGATGATTGCATACCTAAAAGTAGCAAAGGAATTAAAACAGAAATTCGAAACTTGCAAGCTTAAACAGATCCCCAGAGATCAGAACGTGGAAGCAGATGCCCTAGCAACCCTGGGGGCAACATTCAAACCAACAGAGCTATCCAGCATTCCAATAGCACATATGTTGGAACATTCTATCCAGAGGGCAGACGAAATAGACAGAGGTGAACTGGAGGATCCACAGAGCGAGAAGGAAATCCAATCGGTTACAGAGGAAGGTGAGAACTCCCGGCCAAACAGGCAGGCGCCTGACCAAATAGCCGATCCAGCAGACGACTGGCGCACACCTTACCTAGGCTGGCTACGCCATAACAAGCTACCAGATGATAAGAAGGAAGTGAGAACTTTTAGAGTAAAGGCCTCCAGATTCATACTTATTGATGATGTATTATTCAGAAAATCGCTAGCAGGCCCCTACCTACGGTGCCTGGACAAGGAAGAAGCACAGACTGTGTTACATGCTCTCCATAGTGGCGAATGTGGAAACCATACAGGGGGCAGGAGTCTGGCAAATAAAGCCCTCAGACAGGGATACTATTGGCCTACAATGAAGGCAGATGCAGCAGAGTATGCACGAAAATGTGACGCATGCCAGCGCTCAGCACCCATGATCCACCAGCCAGCAGAGCCCCTACACCCTATCATTTCTCCCTGGCCGTTCATGGCATGGGGCATGGACATAGTAGCCCTCTACCACGGGCCACAGGAAACAGAACCTGGATGTTAGCAATGACAGACCACTTCTCCAAGTGGATAGAGGCAGAAGCATTCACGGAGGTAAAAGATAAACAAGTCATTTCGTTCATAAAACGAAACATCATTTGCAGATTTGGTATCCCATCAGAAATCATATGTGACAATGGCTCACAATTCATCTCCAACAATACCGAGGGATACTGTGCCAGGTGGAACATCACCTTAAAAAAGTCAGCACCTAGGACTCCAAAGTCCAACGGACAAGCTGAATCCAGCAATAAAATCATTATAGACAATCTGAGAAGGAGGTTATAGGAGTTAGGAGGAAAGTGGGCAGATGAATTGCCACTAGTGTTATGGTCAGACAGAACGACACCAAAAGTAGCAACAGGTCAAACACCCTTCAGTCTAGTGTTTGGCGCAGAAGCAGTCATTCCGTCAGAAGTTCTAGTTCCCACTCACAGGTATGAAAATATGACGAGGGAACTGAACAATGCAGAGATGACCAGAAGCCTGGACATAATTGACGAGCTGCGAGCAAGCGCAAAAATCCGTCTGGCTGCCTACAAACAGTCAGTGGCCAGGAGTTACAACAAGAATGTGAAAATCAGGCTCCTGGAGGTAGGAGACCTGGTTCTCCGAGAGGTGTTTCAGAACACCAAGAATCGAAAAGCGGGCAAATTCGCCTACAAATGGGAAGGACCATACCAGGTAGAAGGAGTTGTTGGCCATGGCGCATACAGACTGATGACTATGGACGGTCAAATCATACAACGCCCATGGAACATACTTCACCTGAAGAGATATTACTTTTAATAATAAGTAGACTTTAGCTTTCAGAATAATGTACTGTGAGAAGCCAAATCATTTTTAAAGATGAAATAAAAATCCGGTAGTAGGCATACTGCCAATTTCACTTTTATTTCTGGTGTCTTTAGTTTTTTTTAAGGCTTTAAACTACTATTGGATGGTGTGGTCTGGCAGCGTCCTGGGACCACAATTGCTCTGGTACCCCATGAGATGGCGACAGGTACTTCACATCATTCTAATAGATTTTCTTATTTCCAGGCTTCTCTAAGTACATCACTTTGAATCCTAGTGTCTATGGTACTTTGAAAGGATGTCTAGCAGGACTGTCAACTGCCAACGCGGGGTGAAAAGGCACATGTCACTCCAACATGCCTAACCTATTTTCTCCACAAGGAGCACCCTCACCAGGCGGACTGTGGAACATATGAAAGGGAGCCTGGTTGACAGCTGAAAATGCTTATCCAGCTACCCCTGATACCACCCCCTGGACGTAGCTCGCACTAATCGCAATTAATCAGGGCCCCAGCATGCATGCACAAACGAACATGGAATGTAGGGATATCTGCCCTACCAGAATCCTGCAGCGTCTCCATTGGTCCTAGAATGACGATAAACTTGCCTCAATGACGCCCCTGCTGGCATAAAATGAGATGAACACACCTTGCGTCATGAACAAGGTTAAGTAGTCCAAAAAAAAATTGCGGTATACGCCTAAATCAGCCATCCGGCTGACACGGCAGCTAGCTTAGTCTGGATCAGCCTTTTCAGGCTGGTCTAAATCAGCCTCCAAGGTTGACACGGCCACTCCTCCTTACATTGCGGCATATGCCAAAATCAGCCATCAGGCTGACACGGCAGCTAGCTGAGTCAGAACGTTAGCCTTTTCAGGGTGACAGGACTCGCCTAAATCAGTCAAGCAGGCTGACACGGCAAAAACTTCCTAAAAATAGGGAAGATAAACAACGAACACACAATATGTAAGCTAAAACCTTGCCAAACTATGACAAGGAATATTTCAAAATATAGGCCAAAGTACGGCCCAAAAGTTTAACCGCCACCTTGGCGGGGCAACCGCAAAAGAACAAGTTTAAAAACTTACAAAGTCTGCCACCTCTGGGCCAAACTACCAAACGTTCACTGATAAAAAAAAATCAATTGTCGGTCACGTTGATGACCTCTACCTCTGGCATCTCTTCTGCCTGCTGACCTCTCATTTCAGGTACTGCATCAGCCTGAGCATCCTCAGCCGCCATAGCTCCCTGAGCTCCGTCAGCAGCGTCCTGGGACATTCCAAAGATCACCCCCCAGCACCGCTCGGCAATGCATGAGAATTCATCTCACCAACCTCGAGGCATCAAGACACTCAGATCAGGTTGGGTGGGGTAGAGCATCTCCAGCTGCTTCTCCTCTTCCTCTATGGCCTGCTGGGTGGGAGCCTCCTCGAGGGCTGTTTTTATTGCGTTTTGCAGGAATCACACTGAGGATCACTCGATCGAGTACTTTTTGTACTCGATCGAGCACTTTTGCTGATGAATCCACTCGATCGAGTGAAATACCTACTCGATCGACCACCTGCAAGATGAGAAACTACTCGATCGACTTACTTTCTTCTCGATCGAGCAGTTTTGAGCGCCCATGTTACTCGATCAGCCACTATACGACTGCTATCGAGTGTTATTGACTTAGATTAGCTTCCTGAGACGGTTTTCCGGGCCTTTAGCAACCTCCCATTTCATGGTCGGTTTGGGGAGGTCCCTTTATTCGCGCATCTTGTAAGTCTTTCCGCATTTACTCTCTTTCTCCTTTCAGTTTGCATTTCCTTTCCATGTTTTGGTACAATGGGGGCATTGTACGGTTTGGTTTGGGGAGGTTATGCATCCATATCTACGTCTGCATATTGTTTCTACTGCATTTCAGTTATCACGTTTTATTTATGTTTGCATTGTTGTTTATTTTCGTTAAAATTTCAATAAATTTGCACGTCTATTTTAGCATATAGTTGAGTCGGAACGGTAGATTTCAATGATGAAATTGCTCTATATTTGTCTTTTTGCTGAAGCCGTGCATTAAACTGTCATCTTTTAGCTTTGTCTTTTGCATAATCTACGAGTTAATGTTTAATTTAGCTGAACATATAGACTTGACCTGAAATTTTGGCAACCTACTTATAATTTCTAAGATTTAGAGCCTTATAAACTAGTGTCATTTATGACCAGTTTCATGTAGGATTGTGAGTAGTTACTCCTTGCATAACATGTATCATTAATTTGCACATATATGAAATTCAATTGCTTTTTGCCTGCATACATTCGGGTTAGTGGTTGGTGTCACATGCAGGGAGGTGCTTACAAATTCCCTTTCTTTCATTTTTACCCATTTAACTCCACATTAGCCAAATTTGCCAGTTGACCCTTAGCTACATCCAAATTTAGCCTGCCTTGTCAAGCTAGTTTAGATTGTTTTCTTTGCGGTATATTGTCTATTGTATCAAATTTTGGGCTCATATCATATTGATTCGGAGTTGGTAATAATGAAGAAAAGGAGGTTGATGAAAAAGACGTGATGAAAGAAAAAAAAAAATTTCGAAAAAAAAAGAAAAAGAAAGAAGGAAACCGAAAAAAAAAGGGAGTTAAAAAGAAATAGAAAAGAAAAAAAAAAAAAGATGTTGTTTGATTAGTCGGTTTCGCTCCTATGCTTTATTTGTATTATTTGAGGAGTATGTTCAGTTTGGTTTGGTGAGTTTTATGCCAAATGAAGGGCATTGTGCTTATTTCATAATTGAGTTGAGAATTGGATGTTGTCATATGGTTCTGTTTAGGTACTAGCTTGATCACCTATACCCCCACATTCCCATAAATGTCTTGCCTTTTCTTACCCATTGCCTCACTTTACCATATTTTTGTAAGCCCTCGGCTGTGACAGGACCTTGTTTGGTTGGAATGTGTGTACGGTAGTTAGAATTGTCTATCATATTAGCTGCATGCATGTTTATGTGGGTCGTAGTTTAGGTGAGCGACTATTTTTCTTTCTCTCTTATACATATATGTTCACCCTTTGCTTCATGAGAGAAAGAGTGACCCGTGAGAGTCCATCATTAACGGTCTTGCAAGGTCGACGGTTCAGCTTTATTTATAAACATCTTATAACTCGTTTGCATTTGACAGTATTGCTTTAAGTGTTAGTTTGCTTGTATTAAATTGGTTTAAGTGGGCATTTGTAGCTGGCTCTGAGTTATCTTTTTCCGTTCCTTTAGTTGCATTTTGGTTTACTCGGGGACGAGTAAAGGTTTGGTTTGGGGAGATTTGATACGTGCATTTTATATAGTCTTTTTAGCCTACTTTATGCACGTATTTCTATGCTTTTATCGTGGTTTTATGCTACGAAATGCTCCGAATATGCTACTTTGGTGTATTTTGTCTTATTTGCAGGAATAGACCGGAAAGTAGTGAAATCAAGTCATTTACCGTCCGTTTTGCATGCATTTGGAGGAAGAGATAATTTGGAGCGGGAAATATTGCTGTCTTGGGATGCGTGAAGCTATTTCGGGAGCTAAAAGGCCAAGTCAAAGACCAAATTACAAGACCAACACGAGCTGGAACCAGGAACCACTCGATCGAGCAGTTTCTTTTGGTCGATCGAGTAAACAGACGAAGGAGCTGTTCGATCGAGTGGCCAACTGTTCGATCAAGTGGCCAACTGTTCGATCGAGCCTTATCTTTTGGTCGATCGAGTAAACAGACGCAGGAACTGTTCGATCGAATGACTTAACTGTTCGATCGAGCAATTACAAGCTGTTGGGCCTCAATTTACGTTAAGCTTAGATTAAGTTTATGTTTTTTAGGCTATAAAATAAATCTAAGAGGAGGACGTTACTTCTCTCCCTCTTCACCTCTCTAATTACCTTTTCTTCGGTCATTGCTACTGTTACTTTTGTTCTTTCATTTCCGGATCATTTATTTCAGTAATCCTTTCTTCCCTTTTCTCTCTTTAATTTAATTTAATGTTTATTATTTGCTCTTCCTTTATTTCTTGTTCTCCCTTAATTATGCATAGTTAATTCCCCTAGTATGTTAGGATTAGGGAAGCCGTGGTAGCGATGTTTTAATTGACTTATATAGATTAGTCTTGCAATAGGAATTGTATTAGGCAATTTAATTGTTATCCGGTCGACTGAATGCATGCAGGAGACCATAAATTTAGTTAACCCCGACCTAGATCGAAAGATTGGAAGGGAAGGCTTGCTTAATTACAATAGGGTATTGCGGTGAGGGAGGGCGAAAGTTAAGTCACATTTACGCTCTAGGGCGGTTCAAGGACCGAAAGGTGACGACCATAGCTCTTCTTATCAATAGTCTAATCGCCTTAGTATTCCCGATAGTATAAGATCTGATAGCTGCCACGGTAGACCGACTCCTAGCATACTTCCTTTCTCTTATTTTTAATTTCCTTTATTCCCTTCTCTTGCCTTTAGTTTCAGTAGTTTAGTTAGTTCACAATCAATTCAAAACCCCCATTTCGTGACACCGACGACCGAATTAGACAGATAAATAACAACTTAGCCTCCCTGTGGAGATCGACCCTACTTACTACTAGCTATTAGTTAGTTGTACTTAGGTATTTATTTTTGGTGTAGAAACGACCGCATCACGGTCCACTTTCTATCCTAAAATACCACTAACTTAATTTTCATCCTCATTAGGGTAGTCTACTGTTCATAGCAGGCCTATTTAGTCCAATCTTTCGATCTAGGATTAATTTTAGCCAGATTAAAGGGGTGACATAGAAGCGTGCACTCAACTAAGTCGAATAAATACAATTAAATTGCTATGGTGACAGAGTCTCGTATTTAATTCATCTAATTCATTTACTACATCGTCACATTTCTACCGCAGATCCCCTAATCCCAACATGAAAGGGGTTTAGCTACTCATATCGCTAATTAAACTAACAGCAATTAAATTCCCAGCAATAAACATTATGAAATAAATAATAAATTGCATAAAAGTAAATTAGGGCAAAGAAGTAAATGCAACGAAACAAAGAATTAAAGCAACAAAAGATTAATTATTAATAAGGGAAGAGAAAGGAATTACAATCCAAGCGAATCCGACGTAAAGAACACAAAATCCGAGTGAAAATAATCCCGTAATAAAGTTACAGTAAGGAGAAATAATGTACGTAGCAAAGTTTAACAGTAGAGAGTTTGATAAGATGAAAGATGATCCTAATTAACCTCGTAAAGCGTGCTTAAATAGCAAAGTAAAAAGGTTTTGCGAAAATAAACATAACACGGCTGTTTAAAGCCCATAACCATCAAAAACCACTCGATCGAGTGGATTAAAACCACTCGATCGACCAAATCTTCAGCCAAAACTACTCGATCGACTGGAAAGTTACTCGATCGAGTAACAGGTCTTTGTGCAACTTAAGGATCGAGTAATAATCCACTCGATCGACCATCAGAGGACGTAAAAACCACTCGATCGAGTGGTAAAAGTCCTCGATCGAGTACTTCATCTTCAATTCAGCTCAAGTCCACGCCTAAATGCCTCGTAATCCGTGCCGCGACGCTTCCAAACTCAGTATCTCACTCAGGAAAATCCCGTCTCCTCTAAATGCATGCAAAAAGGACGAAAAAGGGTACGGTTCCACTACTTTTGCGTTCATTTCTACAAAATAGATAAAACGAACCAAAGTAGCCAATTCGGGGCAAAATGCCATAAAAATAGTATAAATATGCATAGAAATACGTGCTGAAATAGGCTAAAAAGACTATATATTAGGCACGTATCAGAGGGTTTAAGAGAGAAGATTTTTTTTGAAATAATTTGGGATTAATGAGAGTGGAAGATGGACGTTGGAGTTATAAAGAGGAGAGAGGGAGTTGGGCGCGAGAAAAGAGGGGAAGGGCGGCTGGAAATGATGGATTGCATGGGAAGGAGTAAAAAGACGGCGTAGGGTTTTTAGCATTTGGTTACGTAAAATTCCTTGCTCGATGGTTGAAAGCGTACTTCACAAGAAATTTGGGGCAAACTGTTTGGTTTTAAAATAGCACAATGAAGGACGGCCCATTAAACAAAATAAAGGCTATGGATAGAGTGGTAAGGAGGAGGGGAGCCCGTGGTCGGGGAAAGGGGAAACGGGCTTAAGAAAGATCAGGAGCCCATCATAGAAGGCGTCCGCGTTAAGGAAAGAGGTGTTAGGGAGAAGTTAGGGAGATCAGGGAGAATTGGCAAGGGAGTCCGGGTTTGGAAAGAAGTCCTTATGGAAATTATATTCCCTTTCCATATTCAAGGTAGGATATAACTAGGGTTCTTACCCTATAAATAGACGAGGAAGCAAATCAAGAAGATATACAGCACATTATACTCAAGACGTTCGCACTTACGCACCCACATCAACACCACGGCATATTATTCTCAAATATATACTCACCTGAGATCTTGCAGGCCTGACACCTAGCGCCAGCAAGATTAGCATTACGTTATTATTGTAATCATCCTCCTATTCAAAATAGTGCAATACTTGGCAGGGTATCGTCCCTCCCGCGGTTGTTCCCACATTGGGTTTTCCGCGTCACCAAAATTCACGTGTCGATTTACATCACGCACTTTGTTTTCCTATTTACTTATTGACAAACGAACGATCATACAATCAACCAACGAATAAAGACTATATTGACCCTAATTAATCGACTTGGGTAAAAATACCTAAACAATTATATAGGCAAGAAAAAGAGAAGCTTACAAGTTACAACTAAATTTGTATAAGTTTCTTACTATTTAGGGAAAAAGAAATGCAACCTAAATAATAATGTGTCTCCTGAGCTGAAATTGCTGATTTTAGAGACTGTATTCAATATTGTGGCTTAACTGACATCAAAGGTCAAGGTGCTTTTTATACTTGGAACAATAAGCATGAGTCATGCACTAGGACTTTCTCTAGAATTGATAGATTTCTCATTAATTCTGAATGGATGGACTTATTCCCTCATGCTTTTGTCTATTTTCTTCCTAAAGGATTATTTGACCATAACCCTTACGTGTGTTATAAGAGACTCATCAGGAACCAAACTAAGGGTCATTTTAGATATTATAATATGTGGAGTATGGATCTTGGGTTCAAGGAAATTGTTCTAAATTCATGGCAGAATCAAGTCTCAGGTACTCCCATGTTCAGGTTGGTTACCAGACTAAAGAATTTGAAAAAACCTCTAAAGGAGCTGAACAAGAACAGATTCTCCGATGTTGAGAAATCAGTGGGGGTAGCTAAGGCTTTGTTAGATGATATTCAGGTTCAAATGAATGCTCATCCTACTGATCTTGCTCTTATTGCTGCTGAATGTGAAGCTGCTGACTCTTACAGACACTTACTCAAGATCCAACACAATTTTTTGAGTCAAAAAGCTAAGATTGATTCGATTGCCAATGGGTATGAAATACTAGGTTCTTCCATAACCATATAAGAGCTAGACATATTTCATAATAGGGTGATGAGTATAAGGGGTACATATGGTATGATATATCATAATCCTCAAGATATTGAAGCAGCATTTCTTAGCTATTATAACGAATTGTTGGGATCTTCACATCCAACCACACTTGTACATGTCCCTACTGTGAGAACTGGCAGGTTGGTGACTGGACATCATCAGACCATTCTTTTGTCTACTGTGACTGCTACTGAGATCAGAGATGCTTTCTTTTCCACTCCTCTTACTAAGTCACCAGGCCCTGATGGCTATTTCATTCAATTCTTCAAAGATTCCTGGGACATTATAGGGGATGAGGTCACTACTGTTATTCAAGACTTATTTTCAATTTGGTAAACTTCTTAAACAGGTGAATAATACCATTATCACTCTTATTCCTAAAGTGGCTAACCCTACTAGTGTACTTGAATTTCGACCTATAGCTTGCTACAACATGATTTATAAAGGCATTGCAAAAGTTTTATGCAATAGACTTGGTAAAATCTTACCTGACATTGCGAATGAAAGTTAAGGTGGCTTCGTGAAAGGAAGGAACATAGTTGAAAATGTTCTTATTTACTAAGACCTAGTGAGACATTAAAATAGGAAGGCAGCCTCCCCATCGATGCTTAATAAAAATTGATCTGAAAAAAGCTTATGATTATGTTGAGTGGGGCTTCTTGGAATAAATGCTCAAAGCTCTGAGATTCCCTAGTAGATTTGTTGCTTTGGTCATGCAATGTGTAACTACTCCTTCTTATACCTTATCTGTGAATGGAAGCTCATTTGGTTTTTTCCATTGGAAAAGAGGATTAAGACAAGGTGATCCACTCTCACCTCTTATTTTTACTCTATGTATGGAGGATTTTATCTAGAATTTTGGGAGTAGTAGCTCAATAAGAGGGATTCAGATTCCATCCAAAGTGTGGCCATTTAAATTTGAACTATTTGTTTTTTACTGATGACCTCCTCTTGTTTTGCAAAGGGTCTGAGCAACCCATAATGTGGTTATTAAGAAGTTTTGCTACCTTCTCAGCATCTTCTGGTTTGCAACTTAATAAAACCAAATCTGAGATGTACTTTAATGGGGTTGCTGCAAATTGTGTGGAAAATATTCTGCAAGTTTCTGGATTTCAGAGAGGGTCTCTTCCCTTTAAATACTTAGGAGTACCTATAACTTCCAAGAAGCTTACTAAAAATGAGGGAATGAAACTGCTGGATAAAATGGTTGCTAGAATTAGAGGGTGGAGAACAAGACATCTCTCTTATGCAGGGGAGACTAACACGTGTGTCCTCTATTCTGTCTACTCTACATTCATATTGGGCAACAATTTTTCTGATTCCAAATGGGATCTTGAATAGGATAAATGCTATTTGCATAAATTTCCTCTGGCCAAGCAAGGCAGAATACCATGAAGCTCCTGCTATAAATTGGGACACCTATTGTACTCCTAACGATAAGGGAGGATTGGGGCTTAAAGAGGTTAAAAATTGGAATAAGGCTCTTTTAGGTAAATATGCTTGGTGGATTGCCTCCAAAAAAGATCACATATGAATTAAATGGGTGCATAGTGTGTATTTAAAAGATAAGGGCTAGACTGACTACTCTCTTTCAACTGACAGTAGTTGGTCTTGGAGGAAGATCTCTCAAACTATGGCTCATTTCTCCCAATCATATACAGATTTTAAGTGGCTAAATACTTCTAATCCTTACATTGTTCAATCAGGGTATAAGTGGCTAAGACAAGGTTTACCAAAGGTGGCTTGGAGGTTCTTATGCTGGAACCCCCTTAATATTCCAAAAACTTCTTTCATATTCTGGGCTCTGATGCTTCAGAGATTGCTCACCAAAGATAGACTAACTAGAATGGGTATCGTAGTGGATGTCCAATGTGAAATCTGCAGGATAATGCCTGAGGATCATCAACATCTCTTTTACTCTTGTGATTACAGTACAGAGTGTAGTAGACTATTGCAGCAGCTGCTACAAATTCACTTCCAGGTTGCTGAACTAATTCAGTGCTATTCCAAAGCAAAAGTGTCAAAGCTGCAAAGAAGATTCCCAAGGGCTTGTTATGTCTCACTTTTCTACCACATTTGGAAAATGAAAGCTCATTTGAAGATGTTTGTAAAGAAGCTAGAACTCATTATTCAACAAGTGATTAAAGATGTCAAGACTCGTTTTCAAAGGATGAACAAGTGCATTTTGAAGGCAAAGGATAGCTTGTGGCTACAAAAGTTTTGATGTATTGTTTTATTCTTTAAAGGGTTGTTTTATAGTATTGTTTTTATAGAAATGATGAGGTGTAATTATATAATTTTGAAAAAGTGATCAATATATCTTAAACTTTCCCAAAAAAAAAAGAACAATAATGTGTCTAGGGTATTCACTCAGTGGTCGGGAGTCGAGACCAAAGACCAAATCGAACCGGACCATTTGGTCTGGACCAGAATAAACCGTATTTTATTTGGTCTGGTTCACGATCCACCTATTTACTCTACTTCGGTCCGGTTCTGGACCAAACTTAACGAACCGCGGACCGAATCATAGACAAAACTTATATAACAAAAGAATCTTTAAAAATCGTAAAATTAATTGATTTTATTTTCTACTTTGTTTACATATATTATAAGATGCGTAATTATGTACTTAAATCTAGTAAGAAGATAATGTTGCTTATTTTGATCGTTACAAACTTCTTAAGCTCTAATTCTATATATACTACACCATTTTGATGACAATTATATTTGATCCATGTTGGTCCATTTGATATGGTCTGGTCCACGCATTTTTCTGGTCCAGACCAGATCGAACCAATATTAATATGGTCGATTCTTGGTCCACCTTTTAACCGTGATTTGTCTTCGGCCCAGAGAGTTTGGTTCGGGACGATCATGGACCAATGAACACCCCTAAATATGTGTCCAAACCCACAAAGCTAATAAAAAGCAAACTATTTAAAAAAAAACACTATTTCCTGATCTCCTTCATGCTTTGTTCCTAAATAATAATCACATAAGATAAATTCCAAGAAAGAACGAGAGGGACCGATTATAGGGGTAATGAAGAATCAAATTCTGATATAAAAGTTTCAAAAGGGGGTCCATATTCTAAAAATAGCAAGTCTGAATTTCATAATGTATCATATTGGGACCAAAAGACTTCCTAATTTAGGAATGTTTCAACAATTGTCATACTATTATTCATTGTATTTGATGTTCAGATTGTCTACTTTAGATGGATTAACAGATTGTCATGACAATGTAAACATACATTATGCTAGGATTCATTTTATACTGTGAAAGAGAAAAACAACGGAATTACTTTTTCACATACGAGTTTTAGTCTTTCACATACACTATTTCATTATCTTTCCCTCCACTTCCCTTTTCAACAAAATCTAAGCAAATTAACTTCTCTATTAACTTTTTTTTCCTAAAACCTAATCCAATTGATCTAAGCACTTGAACAATGGATCAGGATTCTTCAATTAATGAAGTAGTTTACTTGATTATCGGTCATTTATAGTATTTTTGAGTTTTATTGATTAATCAAATTATATTTATGTGTTAAAGAATGAAATTAGGGTTTCTTGAGATTTATCTAATTGATTTAATTAAGGTTGGTGGTAGTTCGTGGTGGATGGTGATTAATTCATCATATGGTGGTCTGTGGTGGCTGGCGCGGAGGGTGTGGCAATTAATATTATGGAATTTTCCGTGGAATGTCCTTAAGTCGAATTGGTCTAGATATTGATTTAATTTCCTACTCAATCAGCCGCACTTTCTCATTTGGAAATAAAGAGAATGAATGATTATCAAAATGACTACCTTAAACAGTGGTACTAAATCATGCATAATTGGACAAGTAGTATAGACTAATTTACAGCGAATCCAGCGCACTGAACTGGTTTGGGAACAAATACGTCTCCTAGAAATACCCCCACCAAACTAGTGTTTTTACAGTTCGACAGTGGAGACCAGGAGCAAGGACGTTGTAGCAGGGATCGACTCGTCGATGGATGGATTAGACCGGAGGGAGGGTAGGGCTGGGTAATTGGTTTTGAGAGAGGGATGGACGGATGGTAGGGGTGAGTAAAATATGTGTGTTGGAAATGACAAGGATAAAATCGTAAAAAAAACGTATGTAAAAGAGTAAAATCCGTATGTGAAAAAGTACAACCGAAAAATAATTTGCTAGTTGAACTAATTGAGTTACTATTACACATACGGCCAAACGCGGTATAATGCTCACTAAAATTTTGAATTGAGAATTTTTGTGTGAGAAAATTCTCATGAAACACACATCAACTAATAATCCCTCTTCCAACCACCACCATGCAACCGTACTCCAGCCCCAAATTCCCCATCGCTCAATCTGTCATCTCCCACCCACGCGCCAACCCATCTTGTCTTCTACGTCCTTACACCTCCTCAATGTCCTCCCACAACCATGTCCACCAGGATGTGCTCCACCATTTAACCCTAAACATTCTCATAGAGGCTTGCTGGAGCAAGTTAATGATGGGACTGTGGTGGAGGTTTTTGGGTTGTGAGTTTGGTGGAGTGGAGTTCTTAGTGAGGTTTGACCGTTTGTTAGTTGTCAGTTACGTTACTTTGACTCAAATGCAAGTGTCGGACACGAGACGGTGTCTGACTTTCAGATACGGTTACTTTCCTGAAAAAAAATTATTTTTCAGTCTAAAATGAAGTTGTAATACTACGGTTTTCTAAGTTTGTTACTCGGCCGAATATGGCTTACTCGGCCAAGTAATGCGTCGTGTGTTTCTGGTCAGACTACTGTCCAGGAATACTCGGCCAAGTATGGTAATACTCGACTGAGTAGGGGATGCTCGGTCGAGTATACTCTATACTCGACCGAGTATCCGGTCTGACGGAGATTATTTCCGCGGTTTGATTAGAGATGGTTAGAGTTATAAATTAAGATTCACTGTTTTACTTTTTACGTTTTACAAAACCTAAAACATTCTACGTAACTCTAATCCTCTCTAATATCTCCCAAGATCGTTGATTGTTCGTGAGTCCTCGTTCATTTCTCTCTTGCGTCTATTTCTTTGGTAAGTCTCTAGTGGTTTGTAATCAGTTAATGGGTTGTCTTTTAGGGTTTTGCCCTAATTATTGATTTGGGTTAATTTGGGGGAATGATTTATAGTGATGGTAAGTGATTATTCGTGTGTAGGTGACGGTGTCATGGAGAATTGCTATTGATTGCTTGTGTGTGCTTGGATTGCGATAAGGTAGGGTTTCCCTACTCGGTTTAGTGTTTAATGGATTTAAGATTATGTGGTAATTGTTTGTACGATTGATATTGTGATTATCTGCTGTTGTTGGATTGGAGTTTGGTGTTGGTGTTGAGATGGTTGTTTGTCAAGTTCGATAGGCGCGTCCTCGGCTGAGTGGAGTCACTTGCAGGAATGGCTTCACGCCCTTGATTCGCCCTCTGTGGAACCCGCCACAGGAGTGTATGTGCACATTAATGAACAGGGTTATCGCTCGCTGATGAGCGGAGATTTGGTGGGCAAGGCTGCGGTGCCCCACTGGCAGGGCTACACACTTAAGTGTGTAATCAGTTACATGCAATGTTGTCAGGATCGGGATTCTACTTTGAATCGATGGGGAGGGTAGGATCGAATCGGTAGAATCGGATCGTAGAATCGTAAGATTCTACAAATTCACTAAATATAGTTTTTTTATTTGGTAAAAATATACAATTGAAGATCAAAATACTTATTTATACCCAAAATATTGATAATTAATGAGTTTAGTATCATTCATGAACATGTTTCTACAAATGACATGAAATTTGTATTTTATGATGTCGTTATATAAAATTTATTTTAATATGTTTACTATGGAGTCGGATCGTAGGATCGTAAGATCGTAGAATCGTATTATGATCCTACCTCTAAAAAATTTCAAATAAATAGGATCGTAAGATTCTACAAATATGATAGAATCGTAGGATCCGGGATCGGACAAACATTTTTGGATCGTAAAATCGTAGAATCATAAGATCGAATCGCGATTCTGACAACAATGGTTACATGATGTGATTGGGAGTTGGAGGTGGATTGTGAACAGTTGTTTATCTTATCGTACTTGTCTTATGTTGATTATGCAGTAAACTGACCCCGTTGTTGTTTTGTAAATCTGTGGTGATACATTCGGGGATGGTGAGCAGATTGTGACAGGTGATGATGGTTATTAGCTTCGGGGATGAGATGGGGAGTCATCACTCGAGTCTTACTTCCGCTGTCATGAGATTTACCTTTCTAGTTTCAGTTTTTTGAGTACTAGTGAACATTGTTTTTGGATTTGGTTTTGGAACATGTAATAGTTAATTCGTTATACTTTAATAAATGTTGTTTTGGAATGGTAACTTTGATATATTAGCCTCGGGAAACCGAGATGGTGACGGTCTCTCATGCTAGGGTGGTCCTGGTAAGGCACCTTGGTATGTGGGGGTGTCACAGAAGTGTCGTATCAGACACTCAAGGATGCACCCACATCCAATTATTTCCCAGATATAACGTTCCATCTAAATATGTACATCTTAGAGACTAAAACATCAACCCAAATTTTATACCAGATACATTCATGAATACATAGAACGTTAACACAAAATCAAGTAAACCCCTAATAATGCATTAATGTTGAATCCTTAAGATAAGACATGACCGGCATTAGATTAGACAGCAACCACATTCCTTTGTCCGAAAAGAAAACCAATTTTTCCCTAAAAAATAAGAAAGAGGTAATCCACCCTTAAACATAGTCCCCACCAAATGAAAAAATCTCAAATAATAGAGATGACATGGGATTAAGGCTCTGATATTGTTGTAATAGAGATGACATGGGGTCCTTCTGAAGTTCCAAATCCAGAATTCAACAACCACATGAACCTTTCCTCCATACTAAGAAAAGTCAATCAAGTTGACACAAATATTTCCCTCAATCTCAGACATGGTTCTATTTTCAAGAAACTCGTTAAATCCTACACGGAAGATTCTCATATAATCAAAATAGACCTATCTTCTCACATCATCCAAAGAGAAGTGGCTGGTGAAACAACAGAAAAATGGTTGAAACAAGCAAGTTAGTAAACAAAAATAAAATCACTATCGAATGTTATACCTTGCCGCCTCTTCAGACACATTTTTTATCTATGCCCCATAAGAGACATTCAGTCATGCGCCAAGTCGCCAACTCTCTTAGTCGTGAAATAAATATCATGATTACTTTTACCTATCTCTCTGGTCCAACTTGGGAGGGAATATGCACATCATCACCAACATTTGCTCCATACTCATTTAAAGACATAAGGACCTGCGAAAACAATGCAGCCTTTTAAGCTTCTTTGACTACTTCACAATGCATCTGTGAATAAGATGCTCAAACCATCATTTTTTTTCTCATCTGGAGTTTAGAGATAGGTCTTTGATCTAACTGTATATCAGACTTAAGTTACATAACTTGTGTTGATTAACATTGAGTTCATTCTTCAAATCAAGTTTACCTATCTTTGAAAGAAACAAAATCAATTTTCATGCGTAATCCCTCAAACATTTACTTACCATATGATAGTCACTTCAGATTAGCACAATAACAACAACATCAGAGCCTTAATCCTAAAATAATTTGGGGTCGGCTGACATGAATCATCCTTTAGAACCGTCCATGGGTGAACACACACCTCAAAATGCGAAAAAATAGAAAAGAAAAAGTGAAAAACAAAAGGGGAGTGAAACATAATACGAAAGCCAAGTAAACTTATAGGTTTTAAAAATCGAAGTCCGGATTTCTTTTATAAAAACTTAGAATTTAAATCGAGAATAGAGATTAAAACGATTTTGAAAATCGAAGTAAAACTTTTCGGTCTGGAATACCGTAAAAGTGCACCAATGATTAATATACAAGAAAGTATTTGGTAAAAAAGGTGAAATAAATCCGAAAAGAGCAAATAAATTTTAAAAATTAAATAAAAACATTAAATATATCAAATAACGTCAAATACTAAAAATCCACATGTATCATTGCCCTCCATTGTGCCCTCTCTGTCACCATTCCCTCATCAAGCCCGAGAAATCTCACTCTCAGCCATGTCTGTTTTGGTCTCCCTCTACCCCTAGAAACCTTTTCTGTTCCCCAAATCTTCGGCCTCCCCTCTCCTATCCTAACTAGTGCGTCCATAGGTCTCCTTCTTACATGGCCAAACCATCTTAGTTGGTTTTCCATCATCTTGTCCTCTATTGGCACCACTTTCACCTTTTCCCTAATCACCTCATTCCTTAATCGATTTTTCTTTGTATGGCCGCACATCCACCTCAACATACGCATCTCTGCCACATTCATCTTTTGAATGTGACAATGCTTCACTTCAGATTAGCACATTCAGCATAATTGAATTTGTCCTACTTAACAAATACCCGTACATGTTTCACACTGCCATAAACCAAACAATGATTTCAAACTAACAGCAACACATAGATACTTTTACAACTCCAATGGTAACAACATTTCAATTAATTTTTTTTAAAAAAGGTACTAATATTTGAAAAGCTAAACGGCGGGATGATAAGCAACAATGCCATTAAACTTAGGACAATAGCACATCTCCAAACACCCATCTTATTCCCCCACATGTTTCACAATGCCTTAAACCAAAGTACCTGACAATGATTCCAAACTAAAAACAGCAACACAGATAATTTTATAACTACCCATAGTAACAACATTCCAATTAGCTAGTTTTAGAAAAAAAAAGTTACTAGCATTTGAAAACCTAAACAGCGGGATGGTAAGAAACTGTTACATTAAGTGATTAAACATAGGAAAATAAGCACACATCCTCTTGCCCTTCTTAATCAGCAATACCCTAAAACATAAATAAATGACACGAAAAAATCATTCAATAAAGGCCTCTCTAATTCTCTATATCACCAAAGTATAAGGACGTGTAGTATTTTACTATTTAACACAGCACAAATTCTTATTTGTGACGGAAGGTATCCGTCACAAATAAGAGACGGGTACCATATCCCCTCACAAATGACCCATTTGTCTTGAGTGGGGAAGCACATGGGGTGGGTGCCCACCTTGTCCCCTCTACCCATTTCCTCTCACAAACTACCCGTCGCAACCCGCGACCCGTCGCAAGCAAGACTTACACTTAACACAGATACAATGCCAAACCTAGACCATACTTGTGGACCCCAAGGAGAACTTGGGAAACAATAATAAAGAAAATACAAGGGCAAAGGTTATAGTCCATACGATATATTGTATAATTAACACCGGAAAGAATGTAGTAGGAAAGAAAGGCCATGCTAAACAACGTACAACAACAACAACAACGGGGCCTTAATCCCAAAATAATTTGGGGTAGGCTGACATGAATCATCCTTTAGAACCGTCTACGGGTGAACGCACACCTCAAAATGCGAAAAAATGAGCAAAACATAATACAAAGTCAAGGTAAACTTATAGGTTTTAAAATCGAATTCTGGATTTCTTTTATAAAAACTTAAAATTTAAATCGAGAAAAAAGATTAAAACGATTTTGAAAATCGAAGTAAAATTTAGGGATCCGGAATACCTTTAAAGTAAACCAAGTAAAATATATAAGAAAGTGGTCGGTAAAAAAGGTGTAATAAAGGAGACAAGAAAAAATAAATTTTTTAAAAATTAAATAAAAACACTAAATTGTAGATACCTCATTTCTGCACCTCCCGCAAGCCACCCGGTGATGATTGGGCCGCATGTTTGGTACACAGATCGATTTATGACAATTCGTAAGTTTAACGTCAAGTGATAGCTCAAATACTTGTGTCTACCCCTTGGTCATCATATACGCGTCATTACGGTCGTTTTGACAGTAATTAGAGTTCATTTGGAGTCCGGGTAAAAAACTGTCTTCATTTTCTAATAAACCGTTAAAATGCCGAGTTAGAATGTTCTGGAATGTTCCGGATATTTCTATTCCATATTTCAATCTTTTAATCTTTTGGCAAAATATATTCCGAAATTATATTTTAAATAATAAGGAAGTTGAGATCTACCGCAATTCCATAATAGAAACGCGAAAAATCTTACTTCCGCAGGAGGAAACTCATGGGGAAAGGACGCAACACTTGCTGCGCCTCTTCCAAGAGCCGCAGTGGCTGCTGCGCTTCTTCCCCAGCTCCTTTCTGCGTATTTTAAGATCTTTTCGAGATTTATTTCCAAAGTTTTACCGAAACCCTAATTCCTCCGTGTGATTAGTATAAATAGGGACTTTCGTTCTTCATATTTCTCACGCAAGTGTCCGCCCTTCTCTTCTTCCTTTGCATTCTAAGACCGTGCTCTTTGCTTATTGGCGACTACGTGCTTGAACTTTCGACCACGTAAGCTCGGATCCTTCTGAGTACCAGCCTCGTTTTGCATGACCGACCAATTTGACCAACTCCACTCAATCAACTCAATCAATTTAGTTTAAATTCCTCTTACGAGGGCACTTTCGTCGTACATTCGAGTCGAGCAATCACTAATCGTTAACTTAATTAATCTCGTTTCGTCAAACATGTAAGTCTGAGGGTGTAAATCCCATCTTTTATATTTGTATTTTACTTTTGTACTAATTATTGTAAGATCTACGTCAAAAGTATATTTAAAACCGATTTATAAAACCTTTTATTCAAACCTTTTTACAGAATAACGGGAGACAGATGTCGAGAAGAAACGCAGCAACTGGTGCGCCTCTTCGAAGGGCCGCAGCATCTGCTGCGCCTCTTCCTGAGGCTGCCGCAGTTCCTGCTTTTCTTCTTCTTCCTTCGTCCTCTGTCAATTCGTCTACTTTCTTTCGTCTTTTCTTGTTTTCTTCTTATTTCGTTAGTATGATAATTTTAATATATAATTCATTAATAATTTATCACTTTTAATTTCCGACTTAAATCCCAAGTAATTAATATTTGCGGGTTTTCGTCATTAAAATCAAATCCGAATTTTAGAGATTCGATTCATCTATATCAAGTCTTTGAAATTCATCTTTTGTATATTTTCGTCTGTTCATCATCACTTAATATAATTTAATTTGTAAATAAACCTAATTAAATCGCATTAATAAACCTAATTAGTTTGTTTTAATAAACTTAACTCGTGATTAAATTTGTAATTAGTCTCCAAATCTTTCTAATTAGCTCGAGTCCTTTATTGTTTTTATGACCCTTTCATATGTAAATAATCCGTTAAATCACTTTTACTACTTCAACCAGGTTCGATTTCCACTACAGAATTATTTTGGTAATTGGCAAAACATGGTATAAGATCGAGACCGGGCAAAACTTCAACTAGGTTCGATTTCCACTACAGCCCAGTTGATAATCCCAATAAATACAATCAAATTTTCAACCATTGAGTAGTTTCGCAAACAATATAAGCAAATTAGATAAAACGCATCCAAGCTCTGAAAAGAAATGAAAAGAAAGGAGAGGTGTACCACCCAAAGTCTAATTGCCATTTTCTCACTAAAAAAATAATACTCGCTCCATCCAGGGTCTGAAGTCTGTAAGCTCCCTGACCTACTATTGAATCGATAAGGCAAGGCTCTTCCTATACAGGGGTAAAATTGCCTGCAGTCTTGTCTTTTGTATTTGGGAAAACTTTTCGTAGGACTAGATCCCATTCTCTGAATACCTTGATATGAACATTTTTGTTGTAGCTTCTGGCTACTGTTTGTTGATAGGATGCTATTTGATTCTGGCTGCATCTCTTAGTTCTTCAGCCAAGGTCAGACTATCGTGCATTAACGACTTGTTTTCCTCGATAGTATTCAGGGTACATCTGGAGGTAAGCACATGAATTTCCGCTGGAATTACTGCCTCACAGCTATAGACGAGGAAGTAGGGTGTCTGGCCAGTTGATGTTTAGGTGTAGTTCTGTCAGCCTAGAGGACTATAGGGAGTTTTTCAGCCCATCTGCCTTTTCTTCGCTTTAGCTTCTTTTTCAGGAAGTTGAGCACTACTTTGTTGCTGGATTCAGCCTAACCGTTTGCTTTTGGATAGCCTGGTGTGGAGGTCACCGGGTTGATGTTCCATTGTGCATAGAAGGCCATTGTTCTCTTTCCCATGAATTGTGTGCCATTGTCACAAACTATTTCTGAGGGGATGCCATAACGACATATGATGTTCCTTTTGATAAATGAAATGGCGTCCTCTTTGACTTGCCTGTATGAATCAGCTTCTATCCATTTGGAAAAGTAGTCAGTCATAGCCTACATATAAACTTTCTGTCCAGGGGCTTGTGGTAACTTGCCTATAATGTCCATCCCCCACTTCATGAATGGCCATGGGACTTAGATGGAATGTAGAAGTTCAGGCGGTTGGTGGATGAACGGAGAGTGAAGGTGGCATGCCTCACATTTTGAGTTGTACGTCAGGCAATCGACCGTCAAGGTTGGCCAGAAATAGCTTGTCCTTAGGACTTTGCTTGTCGGGTTACAACTATGTCAACCAATGCCTCATCTAAAACAAGATCAAATGTACTCTAACAACCTCTCATAACTGTGTCCCATCAACATAATATCACATACCATGACAACAGCGACCACATGCGCAACTCTGTTCCATATCATACTCTACCCTCACTCCCAAGCCGAACTGATCAGAAACATCAATAAACAAAACAACAATCTATATGCGGATATGCCCAGACCGAAACTCACAGAAAACAACAATCTAAATAACTGATATACACTTTCGAAAGTTCATCTCATAAGTATCCCGTATCGCAACCCGGAACACAACCACCACATTACCAAAACAAGAGTCCCACCACAACAATCATCTCATGACTCATCCAACTACCATTATCCTTTCTGAATACCATCCTATTAGGTTACCATACACGACATATTACACAAAACACTCAGGTAACAACTTTATGACTATCACACCATACCACTACCCATGAGGTCAGAACCTCACACAAATACTTACACACATCATAGACCCATAATCACATCTAACTAGTCAATCCTGATCACGTAAGTTACCACTTTAGAAAGGTTATCTCTCGTCCGAGCTTAACTCATATGCCCTTCATAGCACATTCTTCCATTCGCATAATTATCACCTCCTGACAAATGTACCCATATCATTAATACTCACTACTAGCAAACGCCTATTATATCCACATCTTATACTCCCTCACAACCATACATACCAATCCGGCCTCCACAAAATCAACCCCTTTAGAATGACTTTCCTCTCTATATAGCAGCATGCTTAACCACTTGTGACAACACCACGACGCCACCATCTTTCGTATCGCTACCCTCTCCCTATCACCTCTAGATATAAAAATTCCTTTCCTATCCTTAGTTACCATCCCAATTAACGAATATCAAATCCATCAATGATATTACCTCAACATTCATTCCAATTCTATCCTTAATTGTATCATCACCTACCTCACCACCCAAAGTCTCATATCGTGCAAATACTCTACCAACTTCTTACCCTCTTAATTCCTTAAAACTCATGACTACCATGTTGTCCTGAAATTCCTCTATAACCCTTAACTCACACCCTCATGACAGTATTATACATCTCCATGAATCCTTACTTTCATATCCCACAACTCTGGTCAACCCTCTCTCATCTTACTCTCATCCTTCTTTTCCCTTTACACTCAACAATACCAATTCATAATTCATCTTCTTACTCCTTCTACCTAACTCTTTAGTAATCCGGTTACCTTCTCGTTGGTCCAAAACTCAAATTCCATTAATTCATATCAATATCTTCTCATTCTTTCTTATCACGGATCCTCTCTCATTATGCTACTCACTCACACTTGCCACCATTAACTCCACACAACCAACGATTACTCTTCAACTAGTTGTATTTTCCTTTCGTATCCCTAGAAAACCAAAAATTCACTTCATACCGTTAATTGCCCAAAGAATTACACACAAGGCTCACCTCTTAATAATCCAAATTCTCAAACTCAGTCACTATCTACAAATCCACGTCGTGGCATAACTCCATCTAAGTTCACTATATACCATTCTTCTCCATCCCTCTACAATGACCTTCTATTACATATATTCTTAACCAACCCAGTTATAACTATCTCCCTCCATAAATCCTTAAACATCCCAAGTTACCACCATCCGCATCCCTCATTTCAATCCTTTCATTCTCATGTTCCTTAAACTTACATCACCCCTTGCCCATATTCACTTACTTTTATATTACTCAACACGCCACTATATCACTCACCACATCTCACAAAACATGCTCCCTGCCTCGATAAGCTCATCAATCTTCCCATTCCTTTTTTCACTATCCATCACAACCACATATAATCCATGTCCTCCCCACCAAACTCATACCCATCATAAGGTGCTACTTCTTACATCATAAGATCTGGTAACGTATGCATCAGGACAACCACATATGTAAAACAATGCAAAAAGAAGCAAAAGAACATCTTTGAAATAAATATGATATGCGACGAGGTCAAAAGATAAGCATATGACCAAAACAGAGGTTACTAGATCGAGTACAGCCTACTCGACCAAGTACGTGAAGATAAGAAGCACGCACAATAAATTACCAGGGTTACTCGATTGAGTACGGCGTACTCGGTCGAGTAAAAAAAGGTGTACTCGATCGAGTAAGAGGTACTCGATCGAGTACCCTACGCAGTTCTCGGCACCGTCCAGTGTTTCTTAAAATAGTCGTAGCTCACTCTTTTTTTGTTCATTTTGGGCGTGTGACCTATCGTTAGAATCGTAAGAGAACAAGCTACCACCTCTAAGTAGAATCACATCAATATCATATATGAATCTCAAGTTATAACAGCTTAAAGGAAACTTCTCTGTAATCGGACAACATAACTATTCGGTTTTCCTTCCAAACAACTTAAACAACAACAAAACAAATAAAAGCAACTCGATGCATGTAAAAGCAGTATCCCTAACCACATGTTACTATCTATAAAAGCTAAACAATAAACATCAATCATCACTTAAACATGTTCTGCATCATACTTCACATACTTCTATCATTCCATCCAATTCATCCAACTCAACTATATACTTCATCCAACAAATATACTTTAAAGACAACAAAAACAAGTTGCGATCCCATGACACACCCATAGTGACCGGTTCAAAATTGTAAGGGAAAGTTTGTAGGGTAATATCCGTATAAAACCCTTAAAATTAAGGACTATAACGCAATTTTAACATGTGATTAATTGTCATAAACGAAAAATACAAGAGAAACGATAAAGGTATAAGAATCAACCTTGGGTCCTTTGAATTTCGGCCTAAGAACAGAAATCAAAATAGATTTCCTCCTAATCGTTGCACCCAAGACCGTCTGAGACTATGCCCCTTGTGCTAGAAATTACTCTCTAATTGCCTTGCAATATTGAGAGAGTTTTTGTGAGATTTTCGATGTGAGATCCAGGTTTTCAGAGAGAAAATGCTCCAAAAACCTAATTTTTGTGCAAATGAAATGAATTCGGTCAAAAGGAGAGAAGCTCACTCCTTTTGTTCATTTCGTCCAAACCGTGACATAGGGAGGGAGTGGGCTTTCCACTTTCTCCTTATTTTAACTCGTGGTCCGACTCGTTTCGCTAAAATGTATATGACGGGTTTTAATTATAAATCGTCATCCATCATCGGATATTAAAATATCAACTAGTAACATGACTCAGTCGATATATTAATACTTGTCCGACAATGACAATATTGTATAATTAATTAATTCAATATACATTAATTAAATATAATCGTTTATATTCAATTTACGAATTAACTGCTTAATTCACCTTAGCCATTATTATTTAATCCGTATTAAATAATTATCTCAACATCGCGTTTGACCAATTATTAGTCAATGACTCTGACTAACCGCTTAGTCATATTAGGCATCAACATGACTGTATTTTCATACCGTCACATCTCTCAAACGTATCCTATAGGTGTGACTTTTAGGGACTAGTTGATCACCGCCATCAGTATGACAATAACGTCAAACTTATCTAGCAAGCCAACCGTTATTGATAAACGTGGACCAACTGATAATAATACAAAAGTATACCCTTTGATCCTTTTAGAGATTTATATGTCATTGCACTAACTGTGGAGGACACCAGCCCCAACAAACTCCCACTTGTCCGTACAAGTGTATGTGCAATAATGTTATCCGCACTAACTGGAGGACACCAGCTCCAACAAAGTTCGCGACTTTAAGACGTCTCCCAAGCCTTTGCATTAGCTCATAACAACTCCTAGCAGCGTTCATTTTAAATTGACTCTCTACATTCATTGAGTTCATTGGTTACAGGTTTTAAAATCATCGCTCTGATACCACTTTGTAACACCCCCATACACCAAGGTGCCTTACCAAGACCGCCTTAACATATGGAGATGCTAACATCTCGGTTTCCCGAGGTACAATATATCAAAAGTGACCATAAAGAAACATACTTTAAAGTTTAACTGTTTAAAGTGCGTACAACCTAAAAACCAAAACCAAACGTACGATACAAACTGTCTCAAACCAAACCAACTAGAAAAGAAACTGTCATAAGACTACAATGGAAGTCTAAACTCAAGACTAGTGATGACTTCATCCCAGCCAGATCCCGTGAGCTATCCATATGGTTACCTACTAAACAACTGCTCACCATCCCCGAATGGATCACCATAGTTTTCAAAACATTTAACCGGGGCCAGTTACTGAATAATAAAAATAAGAAACAATAAGCATCCAAATCCACAAACACATTCCCCAATCTCCATTTAATCACCACTCACCTGACCACGCACTAAATGTGTAGTCCTACCAGATTACCCATTGCAACAGATAATTCACACCGCTAATGGAGACCGCAACCCTACCACCTAAGCTATGCTCAAAACCATAGAGCGACAACCCAATGACCATTAATGTGCACATCCCTCTTGTGACGGGAACCACAAGGGGCGAATCAAGAGCTTGAAGCCATTCTCGAAAATGACTCCACTCAACCGAGGGCGCACCTCGCGAACCACATATAATTACAACCAAAACCACAATACTGATAATCATTCCAATACCAAGAAATACAATTAACCATAGAAATAATCATATGATTCAACCACCATAGCACTTAAATTAATTATACAATAACCGAGTAGGGAAAACCCTACCTTCGCAATCCGCCATAACTGCAGCCAATCATACAAGGTACAAGAGTACCACATCGTCACCTACAACAATAATCAATAACTACACATCATAAACCGATTTCTACCCTAAACCCCCAAATCACCCAAATTAGGGTTTGACAAAACTTAGTAAACCAACAAAAGGACAACATAGAAATCTACCCAATTACCGGTGATCGCAACGATGTAAAGATCTTCGAAAACTAAGAACCCTAGCCTTGATTTGATGGTAAAGAATAGAGAGGATTGAACGTCGTTGAAGTTTTTATGAAAACCTTTTGAGAATAAAAAGTAAAATGAAAATAACTGACGACTTAGCCTTTAAATACCTTTTCCACTTTTATCATCAAACCGTAACGAAAACCCGTAAAAACACTGGAAGTTACTCGATCGAGTACCGCCTACTCGATCGAGTACACCCTGAGCATAATGTACTCCAGAATCTGAATACAACTTACTCGACAGAGTACCCCCAGCTCGATAGAGTAATCAAAGACCAGAATACCTGAGGTATTACATAAATGAATTTGGAGGTGCTAAATGAGCTTGGAGGTGGGTAGTAAGTAATGTCATATTTTCTAGCTAAGGGAAGAGAGCATGGGGGAAGAGTGGGGCATGACATATTGTTGAAGGAAGAGGGATGAGAGAGGGTTGAGGAGCGAAGATGACATATTGTGGGGGTGAGGGAATATCCTCATTCTTCGAGTTTGTTTAATTAATTCATTGATTTTCGTACTTCCCCATTCCCTCTTTCCTCAACCTTTTTCAGTTTTAGCCCTTGGTTACTGGTTTCTAATGGTCCTTTATCTATTTGATTGCAGGTTATACAATGTCTCATGTTTGTCAATGACACCCCCTAAAACATCGATAAGCTGCCATAAAGGCGCTCCAAGATTAAGGTACACTAATAGTAGGTGATATTGCTTTGTGCTGAAATTCGTGTGGTTTAATATATAGCTGGAGTGAGGCTACTTAATTATGGTCAATTATTAACCTGAAAAAGTAACCATTCTTGAATTAAAAGAGAATAGTGGTATATAGGTTTGCAGTACTAAACGAACTTGGTGATAAACACTTGTCTCTATCAAAAATAAAAAAAATCCAAAAAACGACTTGTTCAACAATAAATCTTGGCCTCATAAATATGATAAACTGTGCATAAAAGAAATTTCAAATAACCATTTTCGTAGAGAAGCAAGTTTGTCTATTGTTTATTTTTCACGAAAAAAACTCGGGACAACTCCTTTTTAACCAATACCTAAACCTCAATGAAACTCTCATAACACAATTACCTTTGCACTATAATGTGATATTTTGTTTTATTGAATGACATCCAATTTTTTTTCTAATATAGAGCATCAAAGATAGATAATGAAGTACGAGCTTATGTAAGCATGAAGAGCGGTTACCCACCTTGTCGTTAATTACTACTACAAATAGTTTGTTGCTGTGATATGTTGTTACGATGTAGACATCTTCGACAATAGTTAGTGCTGCCAAATTTACCTTGTCTCCATAAGTCGATAGTACATAAACAAATCTCTTATTATTCTCCTCTGGCATTCAAAACTCGTGATTCATCAACATGTTATGTGTAATTTTGGTTCTTCACAAATTCTTAGGTATCGTCCCGTGAAGCCATAAGCATATGTTACTTTGAAAATAGTAGTATCTTGTGGTACCACACGCGAACGCGTGCGGTACAACTAAAAGAACCATTGTTTTTGAAAGAAAAAACAAGATAATTTCAGTCAATATGACAAATTACATAATAACATTTTTCGTTGAGAAAATTACAATAAACAAATCGTTTTAATTGAATGCAAAAATGTATTTTTTTTTCAAACAATGATAAAATATCATGGGCTTTCCTTTGCTTTTACAAAATTACATCACTCAAAAAGGTACATCGGGTCTGTAATGAATTGATTCCAACCTTAATTAATGTGGATCTAACCATTCACAAATAATATACTCTATAACAAAATTGCGTTTTTGAGGCCTTTTTCAGAGATGGTTGCAAAAAAAGTTGTCTTCATTGCTCGTGTTTCTTATATTGACTTTCATGAGCTAGTATCTTGTAACATGTGTAAGCAAATTAAGAAATAGGGAAAATGCACGCGGTGCCCTTGAAGTTTCGAATTTTGCCCGAAATACCCAATTTTTTGTTTCGAAAAAGTTTAAGAGGCTATAACTCGTGTCTACGAGTTCAGAAAGTGGTAATTTTTTTTTTTGAAATCGATTATCTTTCCGAAACTACGATTTGAAAAAAAAAATTGTTGTATTTGGATCCCGTGGCTAGGAGTTTTTGTATGTCAAAGTTTTTTTTACCGAACAAACTTTGAGTGACCATATCTCTTGGTCACGAATTCCAAACTCGACATTTTTTTTTCAAGTCGTAGTTCTCGACAAGATAATCAATTCGAAAAAAAAATCGCCACTTTCTGAGCTCGTAAACACGAGTTATAGCCTCTTAAAGTTTTCCGGATAAAAAATTGGATATTTCGGACAAAACATCAAAGTTCAAGGGCACCGCGTGCATTATCCCTAAGAAATAACTATCTTGGGGTACGACGCCCGGAGATTCTTATAACAACTAGTATCTTGTAACACGTGTAAGCAAATTAAGAAATAAAATCAATCAATAATATTACAATTTTAAAAATTCTTTTATTATATACGGAGTAAGTTCGGTCTATGATTGGGTCTGCGATCCATTCGGTTTGGTTAATGACCGGAACGAACATCAAAGTAGAGTAAATAGGTTTATCGTGAACCGGATCAAATAAAATACAATTCGGTTTAATCCTAATAATCCGATCTGATCTTTGATCCGGAACATTGAATAAACACTCTTAATCCAATTTACATCCTGTTCCAACCCCAATTCAATAGGCTCACCTATTTTATCTTTGGACAAAAAAGATCCCAAAAATCAATTTGGACCAAAGAAAAATTCAAAACCCTAAGTTTTCGTCTCATCCATAAACTCCATACTCCTTGTCTTCCTCGTTCATGGATCCATCACAAGTAGCTGCTTATGCAGCTCACTTCCACTCTCAACCACCACTCTCTTCCCCGCCACCGCCGCAACCACAACTGCAACCGCCACCGCAACCACCTTTCTCCGCCGCCCATGTCCACACTTCTCCGGCTCCCGCTCCTGCTCCTGCTCCTTCTCCGTCCTCCAACCCCGTTCCTTCTCACCCTTCTTACACCGAGGTAAACAAAATCGACTCTTCTCCGATATTATTTCTATATTAGTACTCCCTTCGTCCCGATTAATTAAATTAAAATACCGCTCACAGAGAATAAATAATTAAATAAATGATTGAGACGTAGGGATTAGTATAATTATTGTACTATGATTTGTTAAGACATGCATATCCGTCTTAAAAATACATTCTATCCTATTTGTCCCGTTTTAGATTTATGACGGATATATTTGACTGAACTTGCAGATGATTACGGCCGCGATACTGTGGGAGAATTCGCAAGGGAAGGAAGGCGGATCGAGCAAGAGAGCTATAGCTAAGTATATAGACCGAGTTTACTCCAATCTACCACCCACTCACTCGGCCTTACTGACTCACCACTTAATTCGACTTAAGAACTCGGGCCAACTTGTTATGATTAAGAATTCTTATCAACTGTCTTCTTTGTCTGCTCCTCAACCTTCTCCTGTATCCGCGATTCCGCCGTCGCCACAGCAGCAGTTTCCTCAGGCTTCGCCGACTACTTTGATGGAGCAACCGTCTCCGAGTACTAAGCGGAGACCTGGTCGACCTCCCAAGGTTAAACAACCCGATTTTGGAGCTGAAAATGTACCCCAAGCCAAACCTGAAAGTGACGATATGGGTTCGGAGCCATTGGCTGGGAAGAAGCGGAGAGGACGGCCTGCAAAAGTGGTGGTGCCGCTTTCGCAGGCAGAACCTGAAGTGGGACTTGAGCAGGTGCTTTCGAGCCCTTCTGCAGGGGTTAGTAATGGGCAGGTTGAGGAGGGAAGCTCGGTGAAGCGAAGGGGCCGTCCAAAAAAGAAGCAGAAGCAACAAGAAGTGGAAATGGATGAGAGAGTGGTTGTAGAGCCGCAACCGATGTTTCAGGTGGAGGTGGAGGAAGCGCCGGTGGATGAGGTGGATGTGGTGAAGCGGGGGTCGGGGAGGCCGAAGAAGGTTATTAATTATAATGAGAATGATAACGATGATAATGCTACTGGGCTGGTTTTGGAAAATGTGCAGCAGGTGGATGTGGTGAAGCGGGGGGCGGGGAGGCCAAAGAAGGCTGTTAATTATAATGAGAATGAGAATGAGTATGAGAATGATAATAATGCTAATGGTCTGGTTTTGGAAAATGTGCAGCAGGTGGATGTGGTGAAGCGGGGGGCGGGGAGGCCAAAGAAGGTTGTTAATTATAATGAGAATGAGAATGAGTATGAGAATGATAATAATGCTAATGGACTGGTTTTGGAAAATGTGCAGCCGGTGGATGTGGTGAAGCGTGGGGCGGGGAGGCCAAAGAAGGTTGTTAATTATAATGAGAATGAGAATGATAATAATGCTAATTGGCTGGTTTCGGACAATGTGCAGCCGGTGGATGTGGTGGAGCGTGGGGCAGGGAGGCCGAAGAAGGTTGTTAATTATAATGAGAATGATAATGTTAATGATAATAATGCTACAAGGCTTGTTTCGGACAATGTAGAGAAGAGGAAGAAGCGGGGGTGGCCGGCTGGGAGGCCAAGGGGGAAGAGGGTTGTTGCCATGGCTGTGAGTGGTGTGAGGCGGAGGGGTAGGAAGCCAAAGGGGAGTGTGGGAATGGTGGAGAAGAAGGTGTATACTGGCAAGACTAGAGGGAGACCAAAAAAGGTTAGTGGTTGTTAGCCGTTATTTTTCCCTCCAAATTTTGCTTTTTGCGTGCTTTAAATTTGGATTGAATGTTGTTAATTTAGTTAGTAGGTTTAGTTTGTTTAGAAGTCATTAATTGGTGATAATTGAACTTTTACTTAAATTGTGCTTTCTGTATTTGGAATAGGAATATACTATTTAAGAAGTTGAACATCGGTTTATAATAGGAGTGTGGTGTGCAATATAGGAGAAATTGAAACAAAGAAAATACTCCCCTCCATTTATGTCAAGTTGCCCGATTTCTTATTTTGGAATATGGGGCTAGTCTTGTTTGATGCCATTGTATGTTACGATGTTAAAACTTTTATACCATATATAGCTTGAAATTGGTTTTTTGTAATGCATACAACAGTATGACAGTTGTTATTTGCCAAAATAGTTGAACTATAAATAAATGGAAAGCCTAGTACTACAATTACAATAGTGGGAATCCGTTTCATATAAGAATTAATTGGATTTGTACGGTTGGATTATAATTTCTATGGAATAAAATCTGTATGCTAATGTATTCTCCTATGGTTACGAAGTTAGCATTACATAGATGCAAATGTTCCAATAAGTCAAATTTGAATAGTTCTGCTGCTACTTGGATTCTCTGACAAGTGAAATTTGAAGGTAAATTGGGTTAATGTGTATACTAATGTTTCCTTGGGTGAAAACATGTATTGCTAATACCACTATCGCTGGTTATATGAAGCTTGATAGTATGAGATATGAGTAATGATTACACTTCCCACTAATGTCATTGTTCTCTACAATATTATCACTCTTTTTGGCGGTTGACTATAGTATCTCTAAGTTTCTATGTGGCTTATATTGTCCAAATCGGTCAATTCCTTGCTTATTTGAAAAGGCCTTTGTGTTGCATATATTTGCCCTCCTACCCTGCAATTGGCAAGAACTTTGGAGATTTAGGGTAGTATTGTTGACTCTATTAGAATGAGTGACACTAATTATGCTTCCTAAGGGTTTTTATTAGTTTGGTTTAGATTTACAACTAGAATGTGATCTTTTTTTCTAGAAGAAATATTCAGTCTGAGCCTTTTGGCTAAATATTAAATTTGCTTGGTGAATTATGTTTTTCGAGATGCTTTTAGATGGTGAAATAAAAAATACTCCGTAGAATGTTGAACCATTGTATTGGATGTGAATACTAGCTCTGTTCATATAGGTGATACTTTTTTTACACTGAAATTTTAAAAAAATTTACAAGAGTTTATGTGCTTACAAAATATCATTCTTTTAGGTTAACATGTTTGTGTGCTAAGCTCTGTACAGCTATCATTTCACACTAATGATGTACTCTATACATGATTACAATCATTGTCATCTACTTTATCATCTATATAGTATTAGGGTGTGTTTCGATGGAAGGATTTGGAAGGAACGGAAAGGGAGGGAGAGTAGGGGATTTACAATCCATTTTTTGTATAGCAAATAAGGGTAGAGGGAAATAGAGGGGGATGGATTTGGAGGGATCCATTTTCGCTCTTTCAAGGCAAAATCGGAAAGATTTGGAGGGAAATTGTATCCACACACTCACGCCCCATTCTCGCTTCCCATCACCATTCCCTCCCTTTCTCTTCCTTTCACCCCCCCTCCCTTTCCCTCCTATTTTGCTAGCCAAACAAGGCCTTAGTGTGTGTTAGTTTACAATTTGAATTTGTGTATTAGTGCTGTTTTATAGAGTTCAGTTTGTAGGCTTCGTATTTAATTGCTGAACTAATTTTTTTGAGTGGTCACTACATTGACAAGTGACAACAACAAAACCTCAAGCCCAAAAGATTTAGAGTCTACTAATGTAGGACATTGTATCGCCGTTGTATAAATATAAAATCAGGAAATACTAAACAAAGATGAATCAAAGACTATCAAACTACAATTTTTTTAAGAGTTTAATGATCGGCGAAAATAATAATGTTGAGTTCTTATTATGGTATTAAATCTGTTTGCTACGATTTCTTTTCTAATGTTTATAAACAAGGAATGTAGCTACAATCTCTTCAATCTCCTTTCTATGTTTAAAAGCAAGGAATGTAAATATTTCATACCAACCAATTTTCGATATTGTGTAGCTATTTAAGTTTATCCCACTGAATTTTGAAGATAATCTTTGGTTTTAGTATCTCATTTGTCTTCTAACCTAGTGTAGATGTAAGGTTTGATATAGTCATTAATTACACTTTATATTAATGTTTCTTAAACTTGAAAGTGTTACTCTACATGAACCTTTTCAATCAGTTTAAATTTGCCCACGTCTAATTGTCTATAGCCCCTTATAATACTCACACTCTTCAATTCTCTATTCAAGTGCCCTTACAATTCTGAAGTTACGATTTTGGTCATGCTCTACATGAACACAAACTTCCTAGTATCATGTTCGCTAACCTAAAATTTTTGTTTCCACCAGAAAGCTGTCAAACTTAAAAGTTACTGTTAAATTTTCGGTTTTTATAATCAGAAGTGACTAGTACTTCCAATTATAATTATGCACTTTGTTTAATGTGCCTGAATGGGACATTAGTGATGAAGCGACAAAAAATGGAGTGTGTGCATCTTTATGTACATTCAATGAGCACTTCTCTGGTAATTCTTGGCAAATTTCATGTACTTTCTTTTATGATATTGCCTTGATTTCTACAACTTTAATCCTGGAAAAAAAGATCTCTAATGATGAGTCGACCATTACCCGTGCTTTTGTCTGCATGAAAATTTCTTTCGACAAATGCGTTGCCCACTTTAGTTACTTTATCTAACACCATTAGGCAATTAGCCCCATTTGATTAGGTGTTATATTTTGAAGTTCTTATTTGGTGTTTTGGAGAATGTGGGTACTACTCTTTAAAATGTTATTGTGTGCTGTGTATTAAAATTTGTGAGTGAACTTTGATATATAAAAGTGCAATTTTGTAGAATGTAGATTTTCGTGCAATTTGTGCAAAAAACAGCATGGGTTGCAATGAAATAAATTGATAGGAAGATTGCAGGGCTTAGCTTTGGGAATGAGTAATGCATGATAAATGAGATTGACATTCAGCTACCCATATTGTATCTAACACTCTTCTTTTTAGTTTTTGCACATTTAGATATTTTGCTTGCTCATACACGCAACTTTACATACTCACATGGGTACATCCTACTCTTGCTCACATGGGTACATCCTACTCTTGCTCGCTTAGGCAGAGAGATTTGAGGGACTAAGGGTAATTTGTCTACTATTGCGTGCTCGATGAAAATTTTAAATGTACGATGGTGAATATCATTGCTAATGTTTTTGTTACATTTATGTTGATTTAGTTTTTTTTTCTTTCATCATTATTATTACTCCCTCCGTCCCGGTCAATTGTTGTCCTTTGGTTTTGGCACAAAGACCAAGGAAAGAGGAGGGAGCCGAGCCAATTACTAAATGACAAGTGGACCAAATTGTGTGTGAATGATCAAATTGGTCATCAAATACACCCGAAAATGGAATAGGACAACAAATGACCGGGATAGTGGGAGTATTATTTATCTAACTCTTTGATGCTACACACTTGTTTGACATTTTTTTTTCCTTATTTTTGTCTATTTTTGATTGAGCTTTTCTTTCCTTGTCTCATTATTATATATACTTTTTATGGGGTGTTTGGTTGGCACCATGGGAATGGATTGGAATGGATTTTTGATCCATTCCGGTGTTTGGTTGAAGCATTTTGGAATGGAGTTAGATACCCTATGGATTCTAACTTCATTCCAACCCCTTGGAATCTCATACCCACCTCCTCTCCTTGGATTCCAACCACATTCCTCCATGCTTATTATTACAATGAACCAAACAAGTTTTTAAAGGAATGAAATTAGAACCCCATATAACTATGGTTTCTCATTCCATTCCATTTCATTCTTACGCACTGAACCAAACGACCCCTTAAAGGTATTAGATAATGATTCATGTTGGATTGTCGGCTCAGTGTGTTTGTTGTTGTAGTAAACTAGTAATGGACTAATGGTTATGTGGGTGTATATGACCGTTTTAATTTGCAGTCAACCCTCCGACCTATCTTAAGAATCTATTCTTGTTTCTGATGCTAGAATTCGCATGGACAAGAGGTGGCCAATGAAGAACTCCTCAGAAATTTAGAGGATATGGTAAAGTGTACTTATAATTACTCATTAACTCGTATATTAATTACATATTCCACCTTAATCTATGTTTACCCTTTAATAATTTTTCCTTGTAGCAATCAAAACTCAGAGATGCTGTTGGAGTACTAAGGCCTCATATAGCTACTCTGATCGCGCCTGATGCATTGACCGCATTACAACAACTAGAAGAACTCTCAACTATGAATATGACTTCATCTTCAGCTTTAACTGCTCTACAAGTGGTGAATGTGCCTATGGACGTGATGGTTCCACTACCGAGTACACCACCTCCACCACCGACATTGGCTCCACCACCGAGTACATCGGCTCCTTAAACTTTAGCTGCTCCCAAACAGACTTATCCAACAAGGATGACTTTTACAGCACCCTGAGGAACAAGTGTACCATTGCATGCACCGTTCGGCCAGTGAGTTTGGGGTCCCACCAAATGAAGCAGAGTCTTGAGTTAGTTATTGTGCATTATTTTACTTCAGTTAGGTGTCATTTAGAGTGAGGAAAGATATTTGTAGAGGACACAATAGCTAGCTGATGTTTATTTGTAATTTAAGTCGAAGGTGAAATTTTTCGTACATTTAATATTTGAAGTTGCATACGATTTCCTTAATTTCAGTACCTGGTACCGCGAATATGTATGTCTGTTTTCGTCAAGGTTACAATTGCTTTCCTTAACCGCATACCTTTATCGAACTTTGACCAAACTGATTGTACGCTCCATTTTGGTAATATTTCTCTCAGATGTGGAAATGTACACAGTATATTCTCATTCATGACACACGACAGGTAAAATGCGAATATTTGGCGTGTATTTATTTATTTATGCATATTTGCCATTTACCTCTAGTTGGATCAATTCGACGATCGCTGTTGGATTGTCGAATCTACTTTAGTTATCAAACTTGACAGATTTTTTCTTTCTTCTACTCTTTATTTATCTGCCTGCATTTGGTTTTTCTTCGTAGTATGTAAATTTCCAAAATAATCAGCACTTAACCACAATCATTATTAATAGAGTATTTAATCAACATATTCGTGCTCCACACTAAATATTACAATTATGATATCTAATAGGGTGACCACACTTATTTACCCCTAATCGCCATAAAACGATTGAGCTAGATAGCCGTGTACCAAACTCGAACGAGAGTCATGGTGACTACAACAGCCAAAATAATGGAATACCAAAACTCCAACTCCATGAACACAGCTTTGACGATCATTGTTCCGACAATCCTAGCTCTTTTGTTCATCAAATTTATTAAAACCAAGCTAATTCAGAAAGATGGGCATAAAAATTATCCACCAATTGCAGGAACAATGTTCAATCAGTTACTTAATTTCAAGAGACTTCATCATTACATGACTGATCTTGCTACCAAACATAAAACTTACAGATTATTAAACCCTTTTAGAAATGAAATTTATACTTGTGATCCTCCTAATGTTGAGTATATCCTCAAGACCAACTTTGATAATTTTGGCAAGGTATCTATCATTTTTTTGTCTTTATTTATTTTGGTGACGATTACTTTATTTCCCTGCTCATAAATTTCTGAAAATTTCAGGGAGATTACATGTATGACATTATGAGTGATTTGCTGGGTGACGGGATTTTTGTAGTCGATGGCGATAAATGGAGAAGCCAAAGGAAAGTTTCTAGCTATGAGTTTTCAACTAGGAAGTTACGAGATTTTAGCAGCACAATTTTCCTTGAAAACGCTATAAAACTGGCTAATGTATTTGCAAATACTCTCAAGTCCGGTAACATCCTCGACATCCAAGTAAGGTTTTTCCACTCGTTGTAAAGAGAGTCTCGTAACACATTTTTAGTTTTACCTGGGTTCGAACTAGGTCTCTACGTCATGAATAAAATTTTTTAGTTTTTGGTACGGAATTACAATTTTTATTAAAAACCTCCATTTTATACTTTCTCCATTATGGTGAATTTTTTCATGTTTAGTTTTTAATTAAATTAAGATTAACTTGGTTTAATTTTTTTTTTTTTTTTTTTTTTTTTATTGGTATTGACCAGGAGTATCCCTACCGACAGCTGGGGCAATCTCCTTCGGGTACTGAAGGCAATTTAATGGGTTGACCCATCCCAAGTTTGACTTTTTCATTCGCAAGAGTCAGAAATCGAACCCCTAACCACTTGTTTAAGAGATGAGAGCCCTTACCATTCACACCAACCAACTTTTGGTAACTTGGTTTAACTTTTGTATGTAGGATTTGTTCATGAGATCAACTTTAGATTCAATATTTCAAGTAGCATTTGGAGTTGATTTGGATAGTACGTGTGGTTCAAATGAAGAAGGAAAGAGATTTACAAAAGCATTTGATGATGCTAGTGCTACTTCACTCTATCGTTTTGTTGATGTTTTTTGGCCGATTAAAAGGTTTCTCAACATCGGTTTGGAGGCTAAACTCAAGAACGACATTAGAATTGTTGATGACTTTGTATACAAGTTAATTATCAATACAACCGAGTTAATGAAAAACTCCCAAGGCACTCATTCAGTAAGTTCAAGCTTAATCTTAAATTGTATTTTCTCTGCTCTACTCATTTGTTTAATTTTAATTAAAATATTACTTATAGAAAAATATAAACGTTAATGTTGAACTTTTTTTCAAACTTATCTTATACTATTACCTGTTCGTCCCTGTTGAAATGTTTCGGTCTCGCTAAGTTCGAATAATCCTGGCTCCACTAGTGCTCACTTTCGAGAGTTTTTAAGACACTGGAATAAATGTTTTTATATTTACGCATTGTTTACATAATTTGTTGATGAATGGATATACACCCTTATATAATATATATATACCAAATTTCTAAAATTACTACCTTATAAAAAAGTTTCAAAAATTACCACCTTACAAAGCATATGTGTATAATTTGCTACCACAGTCACTTTCCGGTGTCTTAAAATTGAATATTCCGACACAATTTGAATTTTTCTTCTAAAACATAAAATTTCTAACCATAATACCCCTCTTCTAATATTTCCTTCTATTACCTCTTTACACCTTTTCTTCATCCATTCATCTTCTTCTTCTTCCTCTACAGCTCTACTTCTTCCTTCATTAAACCAATCTCATCAACGAAAAAAACTTACCAATTTATCATCAACTAAGTTGAATGTTTCAAATCCCACTATATAGACGCAAAATACCCTTTTTTATAATAAGTTCTTCCACTTTTACATACATATTCTCCACATTAAAGCAACCAAGTATTTACAATGTATCGCTTTTGGTTCATTAATCATTCTTACAATACAAACACCAATCAAATTCATATGGACAACAACGCTACTGCATTAAACAACAACAAAGTTAGGGTTCTAAGTCAAAGTTAGGTTTCTAATTAATTAAAGATTAGACTCAAAATTAGAGATTTAATTTAATTAATTAATATAAAATTTAATTTGGGTTGTTATTAATAAAACTAAAACACAGAATTAGGGTTCTAGTTTATTAGTTTGTTAAGTGTTGATGGTCGATTTGTTATCTTGATTTCTTGATTAGTAGATGATAAGATTGGTGGTTAAAGTTTGACTAAAGGAGATATGAAGAGAGGAGATATAAGTTGAAGAAAAGAAAAGTGTTTAGTTGTTTATTGGCATAATGTGGAGAAATGTGAAATACTTTAGTGAGGGTATTTTGGTCAATTCACATACTTTTATACCGGAAAGTGACTTTGGTAGCAAATTATACACACTTATGCTTTATAAGGTAGTAATTTTTGAAACTTTTTTTATAAGGTAGTAATTTTAGAAAAATGGTATATATAAGGGTGTATTTATTAATTTACCGGATGGATAATGCAGATGAAGAAAGATGACATATTGTCAAGATTTTTGCAGCAGAAAAACAATGAGCCAAAGTATCTGAGAGACATAATCTTGAACTTCGTGATAGCTGGCAGAGACACTACAGCAGCTACATTGTCATGGTTTATATACATGCTCTGCAAACATCCACAAGTGCAGGAGAAGGTGGCTGAAGAGATTAGCATGGAATGTGGTGGTAATTTTTTAGAATTTACTGCCAGTTTAAGAGAAGAGTCACTCGAAAGGTTGCATTATCTACACGCTGCTTTGACTGAGACACTCAGGCTCTATCCTGCACTTCCCGTGGTAAATTCTCAGTTTATCGCTTGACTAAGATAGAAATAACTTGGGCTTTTCAGTGGTTCTGCAAGTCCGAAAAAACTGAGCTAGCTGACCTTTATTACTTTATCCAACATCTAAATAGTTACTTATGTTAATACTTGTTGTCGAGTGGGAGCAACATAGAAAAAGTTGATCGTTGATATCGGAAACCAAATTGAAATCATTCGGTACGTGTATTCCCAGGATAGCAAGATATGCTTTTCAGATGATACACTGCCTGATGGATACAACGTGAAGAAAGGCGACATGGTGGTTTATCAACCCTACGTCATGGGAAGGATGCGTTTTATTTGGGGGGACGATGCTCAAGATTTTCGTCCTGAAAGATGGCTCAATGAAGATGGCATCTTCCAGCCACAAAGTCCCTTCAAATTCACCGCCTTCCAGGTAATAATTAATGGATAGTGATAGGGCGCCACCGGGTGACGCCCAAATTGGGTGTCACCCTCTCACAACAATTGTTTATTGAAGGGGTTCCCACTTACCCCATGTGAGAGGGTGGCTTAGTGACTTATGTTATACGTATCTTTAATATTTATGTCGGCGCTTTATAATAAGTTAATACTCCCTCCGTCCCGGTCATTTGTTGTCTTTTTCCATTTTAGGGTGTCTCAGTCATTTGTTGTCCTTTCTATTTTAAGAATGAACTTGATGAGTAATTTGATCATTCTTATTCAATTTGTTCCACTTGTCATTTAGTTATTGGCCTTTTCCTCATTCCTTGGTCTTTGTGCCAAAACGAAAGGACAACAATTGACCGGGACGGAGGGAGTATATGACTGTCTCACATTCTCACAAAACTACACTTATTGTAAACAGGCAGGCCCGCGAATATGCCTTGGGAAGGAATTTGCTTATAGGCAGATGAAGATTTTCTCGGCTGTCCTATTGAGCAAGTTTGTCTTCAAACTCGATGATGATGAGACCACTGTAAACTATAGAACAATGATTAGCCTTCACATTGATGGTGGCTTACATGTTCGAGTTCTTCCTCGAAAATAAGACAACTTTATATTTAACGTAGTTGCTCATTCATGTACGAGTTTTACTCATTCATGGACTTTTTTTCATTATTTTTCCTTCCCTTACCCTTATTCTAAAAACAAGAGAAAAAACAAATAACTCTGTTTTCTCATCCTATCAAAAGTTCAAAATCAATCAAAATTTGTATCAAATCAATCAATTATAAATCTAAAATCTCATGTTGATCAAAGTAATTGTTCTAACACATTAATTGTGCTTTAATTTTGTTTGTTCCAAGTTAAATAGTTGTTAATTAAATTGGTAATTGAGGAGATTAGGTTTTATTAAAATTAGGGTATGGGTGGTAAGGTGGTGGCAGGGTAGCGAGGGCGGCGATCTGGGTATGGAGGCGAGGGAGGATTGCGTGCAAAACGGCGAGGTCGAGGAGGGTGGGATCAGGCGGAGGTCGGTGGGGGAAGGGTGCGGGCCGAAAAGGGAGAGGGACAAAGGGTAGGTTTAGGAGAGTGAGTCTGGGTGAGTCGACCGTCGAGTATGAACGACGGTGCGCGGAGAGTGGTAGGGGCGGTGGTGCGCAAAAGAGGGGTGGTAAGGCACGGCAGAAGCGTGTCAGAGGCGGGTCTGGGTTCTAGGTTGGCGTTTAAGTCAAGTCGTGCTGGGGTCTAGGTGGGGTGAGGGATGGGTCTGGGTGGATGGCGGTCTGGCCGGCGGTGGTCAGGGGAGGGGGCGGTAAGGGTAGGAGGCAGTGAGGCGGTGGGTGGTTATTTGGTGTTGGTTGAGAGAAAAAAATGTAAGATAGAGGGTTGAAATAGGAGGGGTATAATAGTCATTTATGTACATGATTGAGTAAATCATGTCCATGAATGAGCATGACCCATATTTAAGTCCAAGTAAGAAAATTAAATAACTATATTAAATATTAATAATCTCTCTTGTATCTTATCTCCGATTCTCTTATTCTATGTAAAAAACAATGAGAATTGGATTATTTATTAAAGGAACAACCACATAGCCTATGTGACGCTCTTTGGTTAAAAGTCAACATCTCAAAGACAATTTTTAGTTTCCTGATTTTAAGGACCACGTTCGGGATGAGAATTAATTAAACATCATTGTTCATGGTTGATTTTACAATTGTTCATTTACAATTACTAAATTTCATCCAAGACGAATATGCTGAGAAAATAATCTCACAAAAAATACTGTATTATTCTTTGAAATTAATTAATTACTCCACCAAAAAAATAATATACCACAGAAAAATAAATAAATATGATTAACATCCCATAGAATAATAGATTAAATAAATAAATAAATATTCAGAGACCATACAACCCAAAAGAAACTAATCCGGATACGGAGTACAATATTTTTTTGTATCTAAGTTAAATTGGCTTAAAAAAAAAAGAATTTTTTTAAAAAGTAGAATATTTGCTAATCAAAAATTGAATGAGGTATAGATTTGAGAATAGAAATAAAATAAAAGGGGTGAAAAAAAAATAATCATACCACAACCAGAATGGAAAAAATTAACAAAGCTTAAATGATTTAAATAAATATTTTTCTACAAAATGCATATAGCAAATCTGAATTTTTTAAAAAATAGAATATTGTCATTAAAAAAAAATTTCAAAAGTAATAGACTTTTACATAAAAAAAAGATGAATAATCAAGCTTGGGAAAAAAATTAACTGAAAATAAATATTAAAAATGAATCACATTGCATGTAGAATAAAAAACACATCTAAATGGAATAAAGCAATCGAGATTGAGTAAAAAAAATTAAGACTATCATCAAACCTCAAATGGATGGGGTACTTAAATTTTATGATATAATGATATAATACTCGAAAATTGTTCAAATAAAGATGATTGACATCTATCATTTTAGTTATAATTGGATTGATTGAACAAGGTGAAGGAAGTGTTGGATTATGAATTAAAGTATTAGACTCAACTGGAAAAGGGGGGAGGGAGAGAATGAAACGGCATGATGAAAGAGTCATCTAATCTAGGGTTTGTTTGTAAATTAGACGAAGTATATATATATGGGCATGTGGTAGACAATTTTCACTTATTTAATGGGTCAATACATCATACATGAATCCAGTTTGTTCTTTCCAAAGGTTGTTGGACAACTTTCTGGAGTATATAAGTAATATAACTACAACCCATGTTATTTGATGATCCAACTCATGAGTTATACTTATGGATATATTAGTCCAATAAGCCCAAATTGTATGGTGCTCCATACAATTTGTATTAATGTAAAGAGTAAATTATCAATTACACCCACGTCAAATACACATTTTTACATTTACTTCCACGTCAAATTTTTTTATTAAATTACACCCAAGTTAATAGCTCAGTTTACAAATTGCACCCAATATCGGAATCCGGCCACTTTTCCGTCAAAATTCAATTTTTTTTTAAAAAAAATTGATTTTAGGACGATTTTGCCCTTCCTTCCTCCTTCTTCTTCTATGAACCCACCTTGTTTTTTCTCCTCATTCTCATCCATTCTTCTATATCTTTCTCCCTCATCTTCCCCAATTTAATTTAAAGACCTCCCCCTCCTCAAGGTAAGTCTCCCATTGTTTAATGCCAAGCAATTTATAAACATTACAAATAATGTCGGTTAATGCCAGACCATTATAAAACCCAGAAATTAGCAATCAATTCGAAAGTGCAATTGACCGGCGGAATTGGCCGGAAGTGCAATTGAAGTCAGACTTTTGTCTACGTACAACAACTAAAGATGGAGGTGTGGACCGATTACTCCAAAATCTGAATTATAATCAATATGTCTGTCATTTTCATTACGGAAGAGCGGATGGGGAAGTTTTTGGAATCAGATTGGTGTTTTGGGTCTATCAAAACCAAAAAGAGAATAAGTCATGCTTGCCCTTGTCCATTGTCCCTGACCCGGATGTTGACGAAGATGCAGTCGCTGTACCCGACAACCCACACCCATCAACGTCGTCAGTTTTTGTTGCCCCTCCTTCCTCCCCTCTGCCTGAATCAGACCCTCCTATAGGAACTCACTCACCTGTCGGTTTTCTAGCAGTTGCCCCGCTTTCTATGAATAGTATGTCCTGTCCAAGAGAGGCTCACATTTTTACGATTGGTCCCTATGCGCACGAGACACAGCTAGTCTCTCCTCCCGTCTTTTCTGCATTCACGACTGAACCATCTACCGCTGCTATTACCCCACCTCCAGAACCAGTGCAGTTTACCACGCCTTCCTCGCCTGAAGTAATGTTTATAAATTACTGAGAAAATGAAAGGGAAGCATAAAGAAGATAGAATAGATGCAGGGGCAAAATCGTCATTTTATTAATTTTTTCACCTGAAAATGGCCTTGGGTGCAAATTATAACCGGAGCTATTAATTTGGGTGTAATTTAAAAAAAAAATTTGACGTGGGAGTAAATGTAAAAATGTGTATTTGGCGTGGGTGTAATTGATAATTTACTCTAATGTAAATTGTATTGTAGTACTTCCTCCATTTTCCTATTTTCAGTGTTTTATTGCGGTCTTCAAGACGCCACTTTGATCATATTTTTCGATGTCTATATATTATTTTTTTTTCCTGAAATTTTTTTTCGTGAAAGATGTCTTGATATTAATTGTAAATGTTTTAGTTTATAAATAAATAGTTTTTATTTTCCAACTTATTGACGGTCAAAGTTCGGAAACAACTTTGACCTCCAAAAAGCAAATGAGGTGAAAATAGGAAAATGGAGAGAGTATAATTTATACTGAGTAATTTGTAAGGTTTGAGTAGGTTTAGCTTGAGACGGTCTTAATATAAGATGAAAAAATGATAATATTTTATAATAAAATGTGACTATTTAAGGACAAAATCTTATAACTAAAGTTGTTATTTTTTAGCAAAAATACTGATGGTAACAACTTTTTAAGAAATATTCAGACGAACATTAGTCACATATTTGTATGTCTTATTTTAAACGAAAAAAGTCCGTCTTAAACAAGAATTTGCTTAGGGTGTACCTCATTCATTTTAATTATTTGATTATTTTATATTCTGGTAAAATATTTTTTTTCAATCAACATTTTCAAAGGTAAATAAATGAAATCAACGAAAATAGTTTATAAACAATATTTTTTTCTAAATTACTTATACGTGCATTTTTAATATATGCATTATTATAAAATTTTGTTTAATATCAACATAGAAAATAAAGCGGGCACATGCAATTTATTGGGCTTACACTACAATTACATTTGGTCCAATTTCTCTTACGAATTATCATTTCGAATATTGCACGGGTTACGAGAACAAGAGCTAATTCAAGTGGTAAGAGCTTTCTTACCCACTATTAAATTGGGAGTTTGATTCTCACCCGCGACATAGTATGCTCAATTGAACCAAAAAAATAATTGCACGGGTTATAGTATTCTATTTATATTCTTAGATGATTGTAAATCCCGATATGCCAATAATTAATGATACAAGTTAGAATCAAATAAAACGCATAATAGTCATTGGTTTAATTTGTAACAATGTTGTTATTACTATTATCATTCATCATATTTTTTTTTTCGTTGAAAATCTTATATCAAATTATATTCGCATTAAGTAAAAATATTTAAAATATTAGTATTTTAAAAGCAACCCCGTGCATTTTTGCACGGATTTAAAACTAGTTGTTCATACAAAAATAGCCCATTTTAAGGGACACCAACTCTTAATGCACCCTCAGGAACAAATGTAAGGCAATTAGTATTTTCTTAGTCAGTAGTAGCCATACATTCTTTTCTTCATAGGTTACGATTACTTTCCGATGCTTCTGTGATGCAGTTTTTACCGAGTTTTGATAAAACCGATTCTGCACCGTACCATATTCATGATGTTTTTTAATTTTGGGGTGGAAATGCGCAATACATTCTCATACATGCCATGTGACAAGTACAATGTGAATTTATGGCGTGTAACCGTCTCTTGATTGTATATTGGCATGTAGTCATTTACGGACGTACGGTACAATTCGTACATGTTAGACGATCAACCCTACTAACTCTTTTGGAGTGTCAATAATTACGCCCTTTAAGGTTTCTAGTGTTTAGTTCACTCACTATATACGGAAGGAAAGTGTATCACGTGTAGGGATGTCACTGGGGCGGATATAAGTGGATATGGGCAGAGTTTACGGGTGTAGATACCTCATTTCTGCACCCCACGCAAGCCACCCGGTGATGATTGGGCCGCATGTTTGGTACACGGAACGATTTATGACAGTTCGTAAGTTTATCGTCAAGTGATAGCTCAAATACTTGTGTCTACCCCTTGGTCATCATATACACGCCATTACGGTCGTTTTGACAGTAATTAGAGTTCATTTGGAGTCCGGGTAAAAAACTGTCTTCATTTTCTAATAAACCGTTAAAATGCCGAGTCAGAATGTTCTGGAATGTTCCGGATATTTCTATTCCATATTTCAATTTTATATCCTTTTGGTAAAATATATCCCGAAAATTTTATTTTAAGGAATAAGGAAGTCGAGATCTACCGCAATTCCATAAAAGAAACGCGGAAATCTTTCTTCCGCAGGAGGAAACCTCTGGGGAAAGGATGCAGCACCTGCTGGCTGCTGCGCCTCTTCCAAGAGTCGCAGTGGCTGCTGCGCCTCTTCCCCAGCCCTTTTCTGCATATTTTCAGATCTTTTCGAGATTTGTTTCCAAAGTTTTAGCCATTCCATAATTCCTCCGTGTGATTAGTATAAATAGGGACCTTCGTTCAACATATTTCTCACGCGAGTGTCCGCCCTTCTCTTCTCCCTTTGCATTCTAAGACTGTGCTCTAAGCTTTTTGACGTCTACGTGCTTGATCAATCGACCACGTAAGCTCGTATCCTTCTGAGTACCAGTCACGTCTGCATGACCGACCAATTTGACCAACTACACTCAATTAATCAATCAATTTAATCTAAATCCTCTTACGAGGGCACTTTCATCATACATTCGAGTCGAGCAATCACTAAACGTTAACTTAGTTAATCTCGTTTCGTCGAACATGTAAGTCTGAGGGTGTAAATCCCATCTTTTATTATTGTACCAAGTAATGTAAGGTTCACGTCAAAAATATGCTTAAGAACGATTTCTAAAAACCCTTTTATCAAATTGTTTTTACGGATTAACTATAGGCAGACGTCGAGAAGAAACGCAAGAATCGCGCCTCTTGAAGAGTCGCAAAGATCTGCCGTGCCTCTTCCGTAGGCCGCCAGCTTCTCGCTTTTCTTTTTCTTCCTCGCCTCTCTGTTAATTCGTCTTCTTTTGTTTTCTTTTTCTTGTTTTCTTCTCTTTCATCCGCATATAATATTTGTAACACTTGTTCTTAACAATTTATCGCCTTAAATCCGACTTTTTTTTTTTTGGTAGAATGTGAATTCTCATTAAGCTCATCGAAAACAAATACAAGGGTACAATCATAATAGGACCTTATAAATTAGGAGGCCCTAAAGACACAAGCAGCTACCTCATTACACATCAGTCACTAACAAACAATCAATCCTCTAACAATTAACCAAGTTCGACTTCTAATAGTAACCTCAGTCCCAACAGCTTGCAGGCAAAATTTGATCATATTCTGTACTTGATGAAGGATCATGGCAGGTCTAGGGACCCTACTTTCATGTTTAGCAGTATTCCTGCTCATCCAGATAAGGTACACCAAACAAGCAAAACTGGCCATAATGATTTGTTTCTTCAGTAGGCTCTGAAATCTTCTGCGTAGTATGTTATCCAAAGAGTGAAAGGACCAAGTCACTCCTAGCCATTGCGTGACCAACTCCAAGCAGTGACTACTAAATTGACAATCAAAGAAAAGATGAGTTTGTGACTCCTGAGCAGTTGCACAGATGCAGCATACTCCATCAGAAACTACCTCAAACTTCATCAGTCTGATCTTAGTGAGTAATCTGTTCCTATCATATAACCAGGTAATAAAGTTAACCTTTGGGAGGCACACTCTGTTCCAGACTAGAGGTACCCAGCTAATCTTGTCCTTGGTACCCATCAAATAATCATAAGTCTTCTGTGTAGAGTAGGGGGAGAGGAGCCAAACCTGATAATCCAAACAAATCTTCAGTTTGTCTTTCACTTTACAAATTTGGCGCCACGCCCAACTAGAATTGATGTTAGGGGAATAAGCCCACCAATCCTGTTGCTTAATGTATAAGTGGTGAACCCACCTCACCCATAAGCTATCCTTCTTATTTGCAACCCCCCAGGTGTATTTGCCAATGCTTGTAATGTTACAAACAAGGCAATTGTTGATCCCCAGACCTCCATTAGATTTGGACTGACAGCAACTGTCCCAGGATACTGCAGGGACTCTGTGGTACCCATCCTTGCCAGACCACAAGTAGTTCCTGCAGATGCTGTCCACTTTGTGAATCACACCTTTAGGAATCAAATAAATTCTAGCCCAATAACAGTGAAGTTGAGACAAAACAGTCTTCACTAAGGTTAATCTTCCTGCATAACTCAGCTGTTTTGCAACCCAGCTGTGTATCCTAAGCACCATTTTGTCCACAAGTTTACTGCATTGATGGTTAGTAAGTCTCTTGTAAGAGATGTCCACACCCAAGTATCTAAAAGGGAAGCTGCCCTTTTTGAACCCAGAAATGCTAATAATTTGTGCTTCAGCTTCAGCAGTCATGCCATTCATATAGATGTCTGATTTAGTCTTGTTAATGGTAAGACCAGAAGCAATAGATAAAGTGTGGAGTGCCCTCATTAGGACCCTGACTGAATTTGTGTCACCTCTACTGAAGAGCAACAAGTCATCTGCAAAAGCTAAATGACATAGACCAAGTCCTCTACACATAGGGTGGAATCTAAAGTCAGGTCTAAGAGTCACCACATCAAGGATCCTGGTAAGATACTCAAGGCAAATAGTGAAGAGGAGGGGGGGATATTGGGTCCCCTTGCCTAAGCCCCCTACCTCCTTTGAAATACCCAAAATGAGAGCCATTGAGAGCCAATGTATAGTAAGGAGTGGTCACACATTGCATGATCCAAGTGACCATCTGATCAGGAACCTTCAGAGCAACAAGCATATCCTCCACAAAGCTCCATTCAATGGAATCATATGCCTTCTTAAGGTCAATCTTCATCATAGTCCTGGGAGAACAAATCCTTTTATTGTAAAGTCTCATCAAATCCTGACAAATGAGGACATTATCCACCATTTCCCTCCCATGAATGAAAGCACTTTGGTTAGGGCTTATGATATCAGGGAGTACCTTAGCCAGCCTAGAACAAATTACTTTAGAGATGCACTTGAACAAGACATTGCAACAAGCAATGGGCCGTTAGTCCATGACAGTCTCAGGGATTTCCTTCTTAGGGATAAGTGTCACCACTATAGCATTCATCTGTTTCAACAATTTACCAGTGACAAAGAATTCTTGAACAACCTGAATCACATCAGTTCCAACAATGTCATAAGCATCCCTGAAGAAGCCAGAAGTGTACCCATTAGGCCCTGGGGCCTTATCAATAGGAATAGACATTAGAGCATCCCTTATTTCATCCCCAGTAACCCTATGAATTAATCTAGCAGCTTGAATTTCATTAACACAGGCGCCTCTCCTCACAACCCCAAGATTAACCCTGAAAACCTCTTTAGAGCTTCCTAGCAGATCAGTGTAGTAGCCTAGGAAAGCATTCTCAATATCTTGATTATCAGATCAAGTGACACCATGGTGATCCTTAATGGTCAGAACCTTATTTTGAGCTCTCCTAGCTTTTATGGAACTATGAAAGTAATGGGAGTTCTCATCATTGCACTTCATCCAAAGAATTTTGGCCTTCTGGTTGAGAAACATATTTCTAGCCTTGTCCAGTTCTTTGAAAGAAGCGGATGCAGCTCTTTCCTCAGCCTGAAGGTTAATATTCGAAGGATCCTGATGAAGTCTCTTTTGAAGATCTTCAAGGACCAGCTGGGCTACCTTTGTGGTATTAAGGATGTCCCCAAACCCCTCTCTATTCAGCTGCCTGAGAGGGTGCTTGAGCAGTTTGAGTTTTTTGGCCACTTGGAACATCTTACACCCATGGATCCGTTGTTTCCAAATTGAAAGAACAGTAGCTTTGAATATTCCATATTTCCCCCACATATTAAAGTATTTGAAGCAATAATTAAACCTGGTAGTGTCCTCCCAGAGACTAATGATGCAAGGGCTGTGATCATAGTGTTCCTCAGGGAGGAAGGAAGCAATCCCTGAAGGCCCATTAGTCAACCAATGATCATTAGCAAGGACCCTATCAATTCTGCTAAAAACCCTATGATCCTCCTCCTGCTTGTTGTTCCATGTGAAATATGCACCTTGAGTGACCAGGTCATATAATCCACAGAAGTCAACACAATTTTGAAAATCTTGAGTCTCAGCAAGAGTGACATTAGACCCAATTCGTTCCCCAGCATGGAGCACATTAATGAAATCACCCATAATGAGCCAGGGACCAGTAACACTAGCTTTGCACTGATACAGAGATTGCCATAGTCCTGCTCTCTCACTGTCCTTATTAAACCCATAGACAATAGAACAGGTCCATGAGAAGCCAGTCAGTAAGTGAGCAATAGACCCATGAATCCCTTGCTAATCCTTCATCAGAAGATTAACATGAAAGAGCATAGGGTCCTAAAGGAGCCAGATCCTACCCCCTCATAAAGATCATTATTATTTAAGAAATGCCATCTATCCCCTAAACCATCTTGCACTTTATTAATATTGATTGATTTCACTTTAGTTTCCACTAGTCCAAATAAGCCTACTTTATTAATGTGCAAGAGACGTCTAACATCTCCTTGCTTATTCTTCTTATTCAGGCCACGAACGTTCCAAAATCCAATGCTAACCATTGATGTGTGATGAAGAAAGCCCCTTGCCCATGCTATTCAACAAATTCTTCCTTATGGAATAGCTTAGGACATCAACAAAGGTGGGGCCAGTAAGACTCCCTTCACCTCTCTTAGAGAACTTGTTTAGGATTCTGGCAGGGGTCAGGGAATTAAGTACAGAGCCTTGGTATGGCATTGGCGTAACAACCACATTAGGCTGCAGCACTGGTAAAGGTGCAACATCTCTGTTACTTGTTTCATTCTGACCACTTGCAGCAGGACCAGTAGGTTTAGCAGGAATAGCAACCTTGGGTTTCCAGACCTGCTGAACCTTTTTTGGCTGCTTCACTACTGGTTTCTTCTTACACAAGCCAGTTTCATGCCCTATACCATGACACACATTGCAGACAACCGGCTTCCATTCATAATGAACTGACTGTTTTTGGCAAACATCATTCTCATCAATGAATTCAACATAATCAGGCAACTGGTCTCCTATTTTCACCTCAACCAGATATCTGGCAAACCCTAGATATTCCTTATCCTTAGTGGCCTGATCACTGTAGAGAGGCTTTCCCACAAGACCAGCTATCTTAGGTAAAGCTAAACCCCAGTACTTAATGTCTAAATCGTGGAGACGGATCCAAACAGGTACTGAAACAGGCTTATCCTTAGAAATTTTCATGCCAGGGGTCCAATCTTTGACAATAAAGGGTTTATTATCAAAGAAAAGAGGTTCAGATTATAGAGCACGCTGTCTATCCTCCTTGTTCTTAAAGCGAATCAAACAAACACCATTAGGTTGAAAGGCAACAGTTGAAATCGATAAATCCTTCCAAATACGCCTAACAAACCCTCCTAAAACTTGACTCGGTGGATTAGCACCAAGGACAAAATAAGAAATCGCAGTCGACCAGTATTCTAGCTCAGGATTGACATCTGACGCATCAATTTTCAGAGAAGGAGTCTTACCAGTCACTGCAGATTTCCCCTTCCTACGATTACTAACCACCGTCCAGTCCTCCTCATCAGTAGATTTGTCCTCATTAATGGAGCTCAATTCTTTATCTAGGTTAAAAGCACGTAATTCAGCTGATTTCAAACATTCCGTCTCAGTTACTTGTGAATCAATTTCACAAGTTTTTGTATTATTTGCCGTAATAGTACTATTTTTTGAAGTATTTTTGATAATAGCAGATGAAATATTATTTTTGGTTGATTTTGTGGTACTACTCGGGGACGAAGCTCTCCTTGTTCTCGCCATTGCAGAAGGAACGCAGAAAAGCTTGCTAAAATCGCTTTATCTCTCTAATATTGATTTTTGATCTAACAACCTTAAATCCGACTTAAATCCTTTATAATCAATATTTGCGGGTTTTCGTCATCAAGTCAAACCCGGATTTTGGAGATTCGATTCGTTCATATCAAATCTCTGGAATTCGACTTTTGTATATGTTTTCATCTGTTTATCACGACTTTCGTATTGTTTCCGTCTTAATAGTTTAACCTAAATAACCCAAATTAATTTGTAATTAATTTCTAATTAGTCTTAATTCGTTCTAATTCGTTTTAATTCGTTTTTGCCGCTTTTATGACCATTCGTATGTTAATAATATCCTAAATCACTTTCATCCGAGTCAAATTGTGGACATGGGCCACAGGCCGGTCTGCGGGCGAGAGCCGCCTACCGCTCCGTAGTCACGGGCCACCTGCACGCCAAGCCAAATTGTGGACATGCGGCGGTCTTTTGAAAGCCACGCTCGGTGGCTTAGAAATGCTTTCGACCGAATCGCTTTAGATCGGTCGATTTCGTCTCGGTAAAGGTCTCGAAACGATACAGAGATGTTCGGAGTCGCCACAAGCATTTGTGGGATGCTTGGAACCCGTTCGAATCCACTTTATAACTAGGTCAATCAAAGCAAAAAGCGGTGTTTGACATAGGTACTAAAGATAAGGACTCGTCCCCCTTTTAGCATTCTATGCCTAAAATGACTCTCGTACGCCCTGGATAAGGCCATCCACTATCCAAAGGTTCTGAGTAAGGGGTGAGGGTACGTATTGGGAAGCCCTTTAATCGGACACCCAATACCGCCCGCGTTAGCGGCCTCTACTGATCGATCGTGGTTGTTTAAGTGCAAAAGTTGATAAAACGGTTTAAATGCATGAATGCGCATCCAAAAGTTTAACCTAACATGTGAAAGTTTTCTAAGTCGGTTTGTTTATCCACATAGCATGAAATTGATGTCAAAGTTGGATTTAGATTGATTTGCATGTGAAGACATCCATTTACCAAATTCAACATCCATTTACCAAATTCGGGTTATGATGCTTAACGCGATCCATTTATTTGAAAAAGTGTGTTTAATGACAAAGTGTAAAAACATAAACTTGTCAATCTGATCCGTCACGTATTCGGGTTAACCGTCATCGGGATCGTCCTAGACAAGTACAAAAATGGGACAGAACAGTGCCAGACGGCCCCATTGGGGCGCGAGCCTATTGGCGAGGGAAGGGGCTCTGCTCAGGTTTTAAAATATGAAAACATATGGCCTCTTGGAGCGCGAGTCAGACGACGACCCAAGGGGCGTCTCCTGGTTGTTAAAAAAAGGTTGTTTAAAACCGTTTTTTGAGATTAATGATTTGCAAGTATGATTTGCATGACTCGGAATAATTACTATTATGTTAGTAATATTCGTTGTCGGATTTGCAAGTTTGGAAAGCATATTAAAATGTGTAAAAGGAAAATGTTTGATTTGAACTAATTATGTTAAGTTCAATTATTTGCAATTAGTCAAGTTTGTCATCGTACTCGGATTAAACCGACATGGTATAAAGAACCAAGGATGATTATGAATTATGACTAATATGTTTGCAAATGTAAATAAATGAGAAAAATGATAAATAAAATAAAAGGGGGTTAAAATACCCTATAATTTGTAATTAACGAATAATATCATCGAGTCACGGAATAAACCGTCATGGTATAAGGAACCAAGGATGATTTTTGTAATGGTCAAAATATGTTTATGATAAAAATGAATTAAAATGGTGAATAAAAGAAAAGAAATTCCTTTAAAATGTAATTAACCAATTAATATCACCGAGTCACGGATTAAACCGTCATGGTATATGGAATCAAGGGTGATTATAATTTATGGCTAAAAAGTTTGTCATAAAAATAATTTGAAACATTTGAAATGGTAAAAACCGATTGCAAATAAGAAATGAAATAAAGAGGAAAGACGAGAACAAACACGTTTCAGTCTGTGTAACACCCCCTCATACCAAGGTACCTTACCAAGGACTACCCTAGCATGAAAGGCTGTTACCATCTCGGTTGCCCGAGGTTGGAATATCACAGTGAACAATCCAAGCACATTTATTAAAGTACGAAAGATTTAAAGTTTACATAATCTCAAAATCCGACATCAAAGTACTATCATAAATCCAACAATTACAAAAGACAACTAAAACTCTTGACAGTGGAAGCTAAGCTTGCGTGGTGACTCCCCATGACTGCCCCAAAGCTAAACGACTGTATCACCTGTCACAATCAGCTCACCATCCCCGAATGGATCACCACAGATTTTACAAAACAACAATGGGGTCAGATACTGAATAATTAAAGTAAGACATGTACAATAAGCAACCGGCTGATCATCCTCCTCCTCCGGTCTCTTGATCTCACACAGTAACCGACTACACACCGAAGTGTGTAGCCCTGTCAGATTACCAATCGCAACAAGTAATCCTCGCCGCCAGTGGAGGACCGCAGCCAATCCCCACCTAAGTCCCGCTCATTAACGAGCGATATCCCTGTCCCTTAATGTGCACATCCCCTTCCGTGGAGGGTTCCACGGAGGGCGAACTAGGGTGTGGAGCCACTCCCGCAAGTGACTCCACCACAATCATCACAACACCAACACTATCACCACACCAACACCGCACCAACACTCCAACGATGAACAGCAGACAAACAATCGTACGCAAAGCAACATAATCTCAAATCAATTAAACAGGAACTGAGTAGGGAAACCCTACCTTTTCGCAATCCGCTACGCTGCAATCAATCATACAAATGCATAACAAATACCACATCGTCACCTACAACAATGATAATCAACAATCAACACACATATGATGACCAAACCCTAAACCCCCAAATTAACCCAAACAATAATTAGGGCCAAACCCTAAAAGACAACCTCTTAGCAGATTACAACGAACTAGAGACTTACCAAATAAATCGAGACAAGAGACAGAAGTGTAGGCTTGCGACCGATCAATTAGCCTTGAGAATGATTAGGGTGGTTAGAGAGAGATGTGAGCGTCGTTTAATTTTGGTAAAAGAATGATTTAGAAACCGTAAAAGCATAATTTATAATAATCTCTAATCACCTTAACCAAATCGCGGAATTAAACCCGTCAGACCGGATACTCGGTCGAGTATAGAGTATACTCGGCCGAGTACCGTCTACTCGGTCGAGTATTCCACATACTCGGCCGAGTGTTCTTGGGCAGTAGCCAAACCAGGACACACGATACCCCTTACTCGACCGAGTAGGCCATACTCGGCCGAGTACCAGCTTCGAAAAACCGTAGTATTACAATATTCCCCCCTTAAAAAGAACTTCGTCCCCGAAGTTCCAACCCAACCTATAAAACATGGATACCTAACACTAACTCCACCAACCACGCTTCCTTCCACAACATGGCTCACGATATCGTCTCAACTACAGCATAGTCTCCCAATACTAACTCCATGATACTATCGGATACCCACAACATAAGTGTTGCCAACTCTGTCTTACTTCCATAACGCTCACTAGCACCCTCAATTACCAAGACAATCCATCGGACAAGATCAACCATCAAGACGGAATGTTACATTCTACCACCCTTAAATTGAACTTCGTCCTCGAAGTTTACTCACACACATAAACATCCTCACACAAACCGTTAACACTATCGAAGTTTACCCGCACTCCTAAACATCATACTACTACGAGCACTGCCATTACCTGTAATAAAATCAACCACAACATGAATCCATCTTTTACTCTACACCAACACTCAAACTTCCAATAGTACTATAACATGTACAACCATCAAACTCCCTTTTCCCCTTTTTACTCCTCTTAAGATTAATGTTACGTCCTCGTAACTCACTAATACTAGGTCCTTTGCTATACCTCCCATAAACCTCATTACCACCGCATGTCAACGATAACCCATTATAACCTCAAGACCTACAACCATTTCTATATCCAGGACTCTTTTTCTCTAACAGTTCTCGTGCCTCCAATTATTCTGTACTCACATAACATATATCATAAAATCCTCAGTATAACCATCACTCCATCTCTTCCACATTACCGCAAAACAACATACTTCTATATACTTATACACTCATCTCCACGATCTTAGCTCACAATCCATAAAATATTACACATACTCACATTAGCTTCTCAAGTTCATCTCTTCTATTACCACAAAACTCACCCTTAACTTGACATGATACTAAGTCCCAAAACTCCGTACTCACTGTCCCAAGAAAAGGTGCTAAACCACCTGTAGATTCCAGTTCATACCACACATGTTCCACAATTCTCTTGCCACAACTATGTCCACCAACGCCTTATCTAAAACAAGATTAAAAGTACTCTAACAGCCTCTCACAACTGTGTCCCATTAACAGAAGATGACTATACCATGACAACAACAGAACCATACCCAACTCTCTTTCATATCATACTCTATTCTCACTCCCAAGCCGACACTAGTAAGAAACATCGGGAAACAAAACAACGGTCTATATGGCCCGACCAACACTGACAGGAAATAGCAGTAAACAAACAACAATCTATGACAACACGAAAAATACTCGTATCACAACGCGAATTACCGTGCACAGTGCACAACAACCACATCGGTAGTCATCGCCACTTTTACAACCTCATAACACTGACTCAGCACAACTTCCTTGACCACAAGACTTTCTTAAAACCGCTCTATTAGATCACGACGCAACATATTACATGGAATCACAGAAACCAACCTTATGAATATTATGCATACCATGACTCATGAGGTCAGAACCTCACACAAACATTTACACACATCATGGACCCATAATCAAATGTAACTAGCCAATCCTGATTACGTAATTTACCACCTGATAAAGGTTACCTCTCACCCGTGCTTAACTCGTATGCCCCTCCTATTACATTCTCCTATTCGCATAACTATCACTTCCTGACAATGTAACCATATCATCAGTACCCAACTACGAGCGAACACCTCATATATCCATATCTTATACTCTCTCACAACCATATATACCAATCAGTCTCCACAAAATCAACCCCATTAGAACAACTAACTTCCTTAATGTAACATCATCCTCAACCACTAGTGACAATAATACGACACCACCATCCTTCATGTGACCGCTGTTTTACTATCACTTCTTTATATAACAATTCATTTCCGCTTTTTGGTTGTCATCCTGAGTAATGAACATCAAATTCATCAACAAAATTTACCTCAACATTATTTTCAATTCTATCCTTTATTATCGTCACCTAACTCTCCACCAAAATCTCGTATCGTGCAAACACTCTGCCAGCTTCTTACCCCCCCCTTAATTCCTCGAAACTCACGGCTAACATGTCGTCCTGAACTCCTATATGTTATCGTGCCTTTCCATGATTCCTTACTTTCATGTCCCATAACTTTGATCAACGTTCTCCCAACTTACTTCCATCCAATAATACCAACTAGTAATTCATCTCCATCCTTTTTCTACCTAACTCTTTGTTATCCGATTACCTTCTTGTTGCTTCACAACTCAAATTCCATTAATTCATATCAATATCTTCTCATTCTTCCTTATCACCGATCCTCTCTCATCATACTACTCACTCACACTTGTCACCATCAAGTCCACACACTAACAGTTACTCTTCAATTAGTCGTATTTCCCTTTCGTATCTCTAGAAAACCAAAAATTCACCTCATACCGTTAATTCCCCAAATAATCACACACTAGGCTCACCTCTTGATATTCCAAATTCCCAAACTCAGTCACTATCTACAAATCCACGTCGCAAGATAACTCCGTCTAAGTTCACTATATACCCCTCTTCTCCATCCCTCTACAACAACCTTTCATTACATATATCCTTAAGCAACACAATCCTAACCGTCTCCCTCCATAAATCCTTACACATCCCAATTTGTCACTATTTGCATCTCTCATCTCAATCTTTCATTCTCGCGTTTCTTTACACTTACATCACTCTTGCCCATATACCCTTACTTTTATATTATTCAACACACGACTATATCGCTCACCCTATCTCACAAAACATGCTCTTTGCCACGATTAGCTCATCAATCTTCCCTTTTTTTCCCACTATCCCTCACAACCACATTAACACATGTCTTCCTTATCCAACACATGTCCTTAATAAGCCGACATTCTCCATATCATAGCATCCGGTAACTTACGTATCAAGACCGTCACATATATAAAAGAATGCGTCAAGACTCAAAACATACGTGTGCACATACCCCACGACTCAAAACAAATGTAAGAACATAGCCATACACTCAAAATGACCGCCCAAAGAAGTACTCGATCGAGTACATGGCATACTAGGTCGAGTACAGGATACTCGGTCGAGTAACTATATTACTCGGCCAAGTTTTCGACTCCAGCCACGAACGCAATTGTCACAGAGGATTACTCGGTCGAGTATTGGGAATACTCGGCCGAGTAGCCCTTACTCGGTCGAGTATTACCTTACTCGGCCGAGTACCGACACAGTTCTCAGCATCGTCCAGTTTTCGTAAAACAGTCATATCTCACTCGTTACTTGGTCATTTTGGGCGTGTGACCTATCGTTAGAATCTTAAGAGGACAAGATAACACCTCCAATTAGAATTACAGCAATATCATTTATAGAACTCGACTTATGACAGTTTTAAGACAGCCCTACCATAGTCGGTCTTCAGACAAATCAAGTTTTCTAAACCAAAACAACTTGAACATGCATAAGGCAACAATAACAACTCAATACTCCTAAAAAACAGTACATAGCTGAACCTTTATCATGCCCACATGAAAATTAAATACGACATTCATGTACATAGACGCATGACCGTAACCATATGCTACTACCAACAACCAAGCATTAACATCATCATGTTCATATGCACATGTACCACTACCATACTTCATGCTCAAGATCGTATTAAACAGATAACATGATCACATTCTTCATGCTCAAGATCTATCAGATACGAATTCACAATCCACCTCTCATATACTACCATGTTCCATCACTTTCACCATTTCAACCAACCATTTCATCCATCCATTTCACAAAATTCAAGTTACAAGTACTACACATACATGACTCGACATACAACAGTTTCCAAGACTCCCCCACGTTACCGGTTAGAGATCGTAAGGGCCTCAATGCGACTTCGGGACGTCTCCCAAGTCTTTGCGGTAGCTCCAAACAACTCTCCCCGGGTTCATTTTATTTAGACTCCCTAAGTTCATTGGGTTCATTAGTTTTAGGTGCCGGAATCGTCGGCTCTGATACCACTTTGTAACACCCCCTCATACCAAGGTACCTTACCAAGGACTACCCTAGCATGAAAGGCTGTTACCATCTCGGTTGCCCGAGGTTGGAATATCACAGTGAAAAATCCAAGCACATTTATTAAAGTACGAAAGATTTAAAGTTTACATAATCTCAAAATCCGACATCAAAGTACTATCATAAATCCAGCAATTACAAAAGACAACTAAAACTCTTGACAGTGGAAGCTAAGCTTGCGTGGTGACTCCCCATGACTGCCCCAAAGCTAAACGACTGTATCACCTGTCATAATATGCTCACCATCCCCGAATGGATCACCACGGATTTTACAAAACAACAACGGGGTCAGATACTGAATAATTAAAGTAAGACAGGTACAATAAGCAACCGGCTGATCATCCTCCTCCTCCGGTCTCCCGATCCCACACAGTAACCGACTACACACCGAAGTGTGTAGCCCTGCCAGATTACCCATTGCAACAGGTAATCCTCGCCGCCAGTGGGGGACCGCAGCCAATCCCCACCTAAGTCCCGCTCATCAACGAGCGATATCCCTGTCCCTTAATGCGCACATCCCCTCCCGTGGCGGGTTCCACGGAGGGTGAACTAGGGTGTGGAGCCACTCCCGCAAATGACTCCACCACAATCATCACAACACCAACACTATCACCACACCAACACTCCAACGATGATCAGCAGACAAACAATCGTACGCAAAACAACATAATCTCAAATCAATTAAACAGGAACTGAGTAGGGAAACCCTACCTTTTCGCAATCCGCTACGCTACAATCAATCATACAAATGCATAACAAATACCACATCGTCACCTACAACAATGATAATCAACAATCAACAAACATATAATGACCAAACCCTAAACCCCCAAATTAACCCAAACAATAATTAGGGCCAAACCCTAAAAGACAACCTACTAGCAGATCACAACGAACTAGAGACTTACCAAATAAATCGAGACAAGAGACAGAAGTGTAGACTTGCGACGGATCAATTAGGCTTGAGAATGATTAGGGTGATTATAGAGAGATGTGAGCGTCGTTTAGTTTTGGTAAAAGAATGATTTAGAAACCGTAAAAGCATAATTTATAATAATCTCTAATCACCTTAACCAAATCGCAGAATTAAACCCGTCAGACTGGATACTCGGTCGAGTACCCTCTACTCAGTCGAGTATTCCACATACTCGGCCGAGTGTTCCTGGGCAGTAGCCAAACCAGGATACACGACACCCCTTACTCGACCGAGTAGGCCATACTCGTCCGAGTACCAGCTTAGGAAAACTGTAGTATTACAGTCTGACCCGAGAACCCACAAGAGGCACGAGCCTCTTTGCATAGCAAAGGACTTCTGTCTCGGGCCAAAACTCGGTTTTGGCTCGTCTAACCTATATTTGAATCGTGTCATGCATTGTTCATGCATATAAACTCATAAAAACAGTAAAGACATAAAATAAATGAGATATTTACACCCTCAAACTTACGTGTATTGATGTTTGCGAGGTAGACGACTTTAGAGACGGTTTTCTCGTTGTGACTACTCGCGATCAAAGAAGTTTAAAAGAGTGCTTTAAAAAATTGATTTTGTTTTGAAAATGAGTTGAAAACATGTTGATTAATGTTGAGTTGGTCGAATGCACGGCGACGGTACCAAACAAAATGAGTAAGGCTTGTGTTTACGATTGGTAGGTCGTAAACACGTGTCGATTTTGTGACTTAGGAAGTCGGGTCTAGAAGTTTAAGGGAGAAGGAGGGGGCGGACTCTCGCGTGAAGATTATGGTGTGTGATGGTGGGTATTTATAGAGAAATGTGGGGTGGTAGGTCGGTTGAGTTTGCTTAGAGGCTAAGCAGACACCCCAAAGAGGCGCGAGCCACCTAGTGATTGAAAGGGGTGTACTGTCCCTTTTAATTTGGATGTGGCCTTTGCTCTATCTATTATTTGGTTGGTTTGATTTGTGGTATTGAAATGAGATGTCGTGTAACAATATGGACACCTAATAAGATGGTTTTGGGTGTTACTTGAGGTAGGTGTTTTGTGTGCTTGACTCGGGTTTGAGCCGTGTGAGTCGGGATTTGAATTTCGAGTCGGTTTTTGGCCCGGTGTCGGTTTTAACTCTAATTAGGATCATTTTAATGGAAATGACATGATAAAGACATTCATGGCTTTATTTTTGACATTCGAGATTTGGGTTGACTCGGGTTGACTCAGGTTGACTCGAGTTGCGGGTTTTTGAGTCGGTTTTGTGTCCGAAGACGATTTTAACTCTAAATAGTGTTATTTTAATGCAAATGAAGTTATAAAACCATTTATGAAATCATTTTTCATATCCGAGTAGTGCATTAAACCATCTCATGAATAACGAATCCACGCACGCATATCAAAAACACGTTATAGTCCGATCATCATCGGGTAGTTTTTGGAAGGTGCAGATACTGGGTATCTACAGAGCCCCCACTTTGACTGAGGCTTGGACGGGGCGAAAGTTAAAGTATAGCCTCCAGGTCAATCGAAGATTACAACCTGAAGACCATTGCGACGTCGAGGTGACTCAAAAGGGTTTGAGCCATGAACCTGCCGTCGGGAAGGGCGACGTCGAGGCGACTCGGGGATTCAAGTCAAGGACCTGGCGTCGGGAACATTTTAGAGTCTGTCGACTTCCGATTCGGGTCGTTTAAAGTCCATTAGACTACGTATAAAGGCTCGCCAGCCATAAGAAGGAATCATACCTGAGTCATCTTCGGGATATTCCTTGAATTGTTTGCGCGCAAAGACTCGCCAGCCGTGTTGAACGTGGTGCGTTTTGAGGCTCGCCAGCCATGTTGAAGGTGGAATGATTGACTGCAAGAAATAGCCTGAAACATCGGGCTTATTTCAAGATTTTGTCTGGTAATGACTTCCAACCAGGTTGATGTTGATAGGTTCGGCTAGGGCGCGACAAAATCCAACTTGATGAGGGTCCTAAATGAACTCCGTGGGGATGAACCATTTAGGGAGAGCGCTGCATCGGGATCATGAATGATGTTGTGAGGATCTTTGAAAGACCTATGTGACATCCATTTGAAAATCGGCACTTGCTGGGGAGTTAGAAACTTCTCAGGACTCGCCAGGGATATGATTTGTCGCTCGTTGGGAGGTAGCGTATGCAATGTAATCGACGCGGTTAAAGCCCTTGGACTTGATAGGTCAACGTTTGTTGGGAAGAGCCCGGTACTTAGTTGGAGTGTCTTTTTCTTCTCAAGATCATCTGCATGGTTAGTGACCACACAAATTCGCAGTCGCATAGACAAGCACGTAGGCATGCAAGCATATAAGCACATAAGCACATAAGCAATTAGCACGTAATATCTCGCATGAGGGGAGATAAGAGTTTTGAAAGTTTTGAAGCTCAATATTGAGTCTTGTTGCTCGTAAATCCGTGATTTGATAGATTGGAGACACGTGACCGCTGTGACACTGACTCTCACGGACGCAAACTGACAGGCTGACAAATGGGCAGTCGTGAACGTGATACAAATTCAGTATCGGCACGACACGGGGGTGACTCTGACAGACTTTGCACATGTAAGTGCAACTGCTACCCAAGAAAGAGTGACAACGCGTATCAAATCCCTGAGGTAGAAGGTCCGCTCGGCTGGGGAATATGAATTGATTATATTCTCTAGACATCCTTGCCTTCGTTTGCTTGTTTGAGATCCCTTCTCGAGTTTTGATGATTCCGAGAGCGGAACTAAGACCTTGTCATCGTCCGAACCGAGCACTAGACTATGGGCGGTTTATTTTGGACTGTAGTTGAGACTCATTAGATGTTTGAGGATAAAGGTCGGGTGGCGTCTTGAAAGAGAAGCCCCCAGAGTGAGAAGGTGGGAATTTGACTAAACAAGGAATGGGCGACATCTTAAGGAAGAAGCCCCCAGTAAAGAAGTATAAGATTAATTTTTGCAGCTGGGTGGGCTGCTTTTATGGATTGATGTTGATGGTTGAGATTAAAAGGGGTATGCGGTTGTGTCCTTGTTGGGGGACTGCCTATGTATTCGTGTGTTTGCGAAATCGAACCAGATCGTAGTTCTGCGTGTGTGCAATGGGTTGCAAATTGAAGGTCTAAAAATTGAATGTGTGTGGGGGTGTGGTTGTGCCCTCGTAATAGGACTGCCTACGTATTCGCGTGTTTGTGAAATCAAACCAGATCGTAGTTCTAAATGTGTGTTGATAATTGATTTTGAGGTGTATGGTTGTGTCCTTGAAGGACTGCCTACGTATTCATGTGAAGTGAAATTAAACCAGATCGTAGTTCTGAATGTGTTTTGATAATTGATTTTGAAGTGTATGGTTGTGTCCTTGAAGGACTGCCTACGTATTCACGTGAAGTGAAATCAAACCATATCGTAGTTCTGAGTGTGTGCGCCTAAGCGAGTTGTTAGGACGTTAAAGTGTGAGGGTCACGACGGTAAATTTCGTTTGGTCAGTCGTCTGAATGTGTGCCTAAGCGAGTTGTTAGGACCTTAAAGTGTGAGGGTCACGACGGTAAACTCCGTTTGGTGACTCGAGAAATTGATTTGAGATAATTCCTCCTTGATCATGAATCGAAGAGGTGTAATTTGTGAAAATGTTCCTTATCATGTGAGCACACTAAAAAGTGGACCCTAAGGGTAGACTAGGTATGTCCCGTTCTCGGTAGCAAAGCATTCGAGGACTCCGTATCTGGGTCAGGGTGAAAATGGCTTCGACATTATGGAATGTGGAGCTTGGTAATAATAGGTTCTTTTGACAGATAAAAATCTGGAGCTGAGGGTCACGACGGTGAATTCCGTTTGGTGACTCGAAGGTTGATTGGATAGAAATCCCTCTTGATCATGAATCGAAGAGGCATAAATTGTGAAAAAGTTTCTTGTTACGTGAGCACACTAAAAAGTGGTCTCTAAGAATGAAATGTGCATGTCCCGTTCCAGGGAGCAATGTTTTTTGAAGACTCCATATCTGGGTTAAGGTGGAAATGGCTTCGACATTATGAAATGTGGAGCCTTGTAATAAAAGGTTTGTTTGATAGATAAAAATCTGGAGCTTGTATTTGTGGTGTTTAGGCCGATGGGTTACGGCTTGTAATGTTGTGCGGAATGGGGTCTCAAGCTTGATGTGGCCTAAGCACGAAATGGTTGGTAAATAATTTGGGATAAGAATCCTATGTCTGGACCTTAAAGGTCAAGGTGTGATATTACGAGCTTGAGGGAAATCCTCAGAAGCCTAGATAGGTCTCCTTGTAGCAGTCTCTAGAAGGACTTCGGGGTGAAGCAATGTTGGTTGAGGTTTTGGTGTTTGGTGTTTTGGACTTACTGGTCCGAGATTTTGTGTGTTGGACTCGTTGGTCCTGGGCTTTGGACTTATTGGTCCTGGACTTTGTATTTTGGACTTTGGTCCTGGGCTTTGGACTTATTGGTCCGGGATTTTGGTGTTGGACTTGTTGGTCATGGGCTTTGGACTTGTTGGTTCTGGACTTTGTATTTTGGTGTTGGACTAGTTGGTCCAAAGTTTGAAAACTGGCGGTTTGTAATTCCATCGTTTGAAATTGTGGGAAAATAACGAATTTGAATTTCGCTATTTCGTTTTTGTTTGAAAAAGGACGGTTTTTTAATTCCGTCGTTTGGAATTGAGAGAAAATAACGAATTTGAATTTCGCTATTTTGTTTTTTTTGTTTGAAAAGGACGGTTTTTAAACCCGTCGTTTGGAATTGTGGGAAAATAACGAATTTGAATTTCGCTATTTCGTTTTTGTTTGAAAAAGGACGGTTTTTTTAATTCCGTCGTTTGGAATTGAGAGAAAATAACGAATTTGAATTTCGCTATATTGTTTTTTGTTTGAAAAGGACGATTTTTAAATCCGTCGTTTGGAATTTGTGAAAATAGCCAATTTGAATTTCACTATTTTGTATTTGTGATTTGAAAGTGACGGTTTTTGATTCCGTCGTTGAAATTCGTGAAAATAGTGAATTTGAATTTCACTATTTTGTTTTTGTTTTGGCTTTTGCTTTTGCTTTGGCTTTGGTTTTTGCTTTAGCTTTGACTTTGGCTTTGGCCTTGAATGGCTATTGGCTTGGGCCTTTGATTTTGGCCTTGGGTGAGTAGCTTTGATTTGGCTATGGGTTTTGCTTTGGTTTTCGCCTTTGGCTTCGGGCGAATGGCTTTTGGCCTTTTAGTTTTGGGTGAATGGCTATTAGCTTGGGCCTTTGATTTTGGCCTTTCGCTTTGGTTTTCGCCTTTGTTTTTGCTTAGATCTATTGGTTCTTTACCATCCGTCGTTCGAGGAAGGTAAAGGTGTAGACGGGGATGTACCCATTTGTGAGAGGTTGATACTTGGTGATGGGATATTTTTGTGGGGAATGGGCTTGCCTTCCGTCATTGATTATGAACAAGGAGGTGTTCTTGTTTGTTATCGCGGTTCGTCATAGGATCCGTTTGATAGAAGCTCGTTCTAGATTGAGTGCTAATGAAAGGTTTCTATTGCCAGACATGGAATAGGTAAAGAAATGGACGCGGAGTTTAAAGTCCTCTGCTTACTCGGTACGAAACGTCACTCGAGTGTACTTACGTTGAATTGGAACATGTTGTTTGTTTAAGATCAATTCTCAAATCAATTCTCGTTGTCAACGGGAAATGGTAAAGAGGAGAATATATGATAGATGGAAATCGTGCTTTTATTTAGATAAATAAGATGTTAGTACAGACTCGATGAATTCATGTGACTCATGGGGACAGCCCCCAGTTTGTCACTTAGGAATAAAAGGACAGACACTAGGATAGATATGAGAAAGCCTAAGACTCGGACTCGGACTCAGACTCAATCGTAGATACGGACTCCTAATCGTCATCTTCCTCCTTGAAGGTCTCCTTCGCAGCATCCGGCGGCTTGAATATCTGGTCTTGAGCATTGACCCACTTGAGCACTTCACTCTCGTTGTTGGGAATGATATGAGGATAGTAGTCCATGAGGCTTTCATCTCCTTGTAGAATGAGATGTTCATGAGGGTTGTTTTCATCACTTGGTTGGCCTAGGGATGAAGCTACCAGTTCATGGTTGTCGATCATATTTTGAATAACATGTTTTAGTTTGAAGCACGTTTCAGTGTCATGACCTTTTCCTTGATGATATTGGCAATAGGCATTGCCGTCCCAGAAACGGGTTTTCCTACATTCAAGCGGGTCCGGAGTGGGCCCGATTAGTTGTAGCTTCCCTTCAGTCATGAGCTTTTGAAGAGTTGCGGCATAGGTTGTGTTGAGTCTAGTGAATGTCCTTTGAGAACGTTCAACCTTGCTGTTTGACTTGAGACATCCAGAAGGATTGTCTTGACTGAGAGGTGCAATTATGATTTTGCTAGCTTCAATCATATCTTGAATGACATGCTTGAGTTTGAAACAGGTTTCGGTGTCATGGCCCTTGCCTTGATGGTATTGGCAATAGTCATTACCATTCCAGGATCGAGCTCTTTTGTGTTCGGGTTTGTCCGGAGTCGGACCAATGGGTTGGAGCATTCCTTCTGAAGCAAGTATCTCCAGAGCGGTGCCATATGTTATTCCCAGATCTGTGAATACCCTTTGATGTTTTCCCATGGTTCCAACATTGGTGTTTTTGGGGATGTTTTTGTGAGTTTTTTTTTGTTTTTGTCAATCCTGGGCGGAAGCAGGATTGGGTTGTTGTCAATGGGAAGTTTTTGGGATGTTGCTTGATATTTTGAAAGGGATTTTGGTGAGGTGATTCCATGTTCTTTGTTGGTAGGTTCATGGGTGTCCGAACCATTAGATGATTCCTCATTTTCAACAGCTGTTGGTTGGTGAACCAAGGATTAGTTTCCTTGATGGTCAGGTTCATTTTCGGTACTACCAAACCTCATCTCCAAATTAGCCATCCGGGTGTTCAAGTCATCGATAGCAACTTGCAACTTTGAGAATATGTTGTTAATGGAGACGGAGAGAATCATTATAGCGCTTTGTATGCCATCCTCGTCAATTGCATGAATTTTCTCATCATCAGGAGAGATGAGAGCAGTCTAGGGAAGATTCCCGACTCTGTCTAGTAGGGTTTTCTGGAGGGTTCTTTTTGTTGTTTGTTGGGGGAGGTAATGGTAACTTGCCCTTTTCAATCATATCAAGGATGACGCCTTTTAGAGGGAGACACATCTCGGTGTCATGTCCGCGACCTTGGTGATATTGACAAAATAGTTTTCCGTCCCATCTACGTCCTCGCTTGTTTGGTAGGGGGTCTGGAGTTGGACCAATTGGTTTGAGCTTTCCTTGGGATATTAGCCTTTCCAAGGCTGTGGCATAAGGCATACCCAAATCAGGGAAGGACCTATGAGGTTGTCTGGCTTTGGTTGGTGGAGCACCTATGGAATTGGTTTCAACGGTTTTGGTAGCTCTCCAACTAGGGTTGGTTTTGTCGTTGGCAAGTAGTTGGCTTTCAAGGAGCTTAACCCTTTGCTCAATATCAGAAGAGGAAAAATTCTCGTTTATCATTTTGTCCTCAACATGGGAGAGACGAGTGCTCAAGTTTTCCACGGTAGATAGGAGTCGAAGGACCATGTTGCTGGTTTCGGCAGAAGTCATGGCGGATGCAGATTGATTGGCTTCTTGAGTTTCTTGTTGAAGGTTGATGGCACCCAAGGGATTCCTATTTGACATAACGATATGCGTTATAACTTGTCTTGGCAAGGTATTGCACAAACAAAGGCAAGTGCAACACATATGTACAAAAGGCAGTTTTGTTGTGGAGACGCGACGATGTGACTAGGTTATGAGTTCATTAAAGATCGTGAATGATCTCTTGTGTTTGAACTCTTGGTATATGACTTTGAACTTGACTCGAGTTTCGACTTTGGCATAGTGATGCCTAGACAAATGACTTCTGACTTAGTTTAGAGGTGCGTTGATGGCGTGACGCCGTTCGACGAGACATGCACACAAACTTGACCTTTGATCCGTAATGTGGGGGAAATACGGGTTTAATACCCGAGAGGTTTTGACTCTGCTAACGCCATTGGAGATGCCTCGACAATTAGGCGACACGACCTAGACCACAAGGTAGGACTAACTTTGGCGGAGACTCGACGTTATCTAGACGACTTGACTTGAGATCGACTGGACTCTAATTGACTCGAGGCTGAATCAGAAAGGTGGACTGAAATTTTCGAAAATAGAAATTTTCAAAAAGATTCATTTGTCGTTCTATGGACGGCTTCCGAAGAGTAGGGATCTTTTAGAAGGTCCGCCAGTTGAAAGGGTTATTGTAATACTCCGTATTTATAAGTCTCTGGGTACTCTATCGAGTAGGCCTTACTCTGTCGAGTAAGGGTGAGTTGCGTTTTAAAATAGTTTCTGACCTGTAGGGTACTCTATCGAGTAGCCTTAGGTACTCGATAGAGTAAGGGGGTACTCTATCGAGTAGCCTTAGGTACTCGATAGAGTAGGGGGGTACTCGATCGAGTAGCCGGTTTTACGGGGAGTTTTCTCGGGTTTTGTTAATTATGCGATTAAGGTATATAAGCTTTGTCGTCATTATTCTAAATCACTTTTGCAAAACCTAAATTACTGTTTAAGAGAGAAAGCAAGCAAGTTCTTCATCCTAATCGCATTATTAGCAATACCCGGAGTTTGGAAGGTCAGTTCTCGTCGTTGGTTATACCGTTGAGTTCCCTGCGTCGAGGGTAAGATCTATGTACCCTTTTTATTGTCTTTCCTTTGATTTGGTTAAACCCTAATTTTGGGTATTGGGGATTTGTATTAGTTTTGTGATTGTTAGTAATTATGTGATTATATGTTAGGAGGAGGATTCGTAGAAGAGGAATTTTAATACAAATTGTTGAGACCGTCTGATTGTGTTGCTTTCCAGGTAGGATTTCCTACTCAGTATTAGTCCCATAATGGGATGATTGTTGATGTGTTGAGATTGATTGTTTGATATAGTAATTGTATTGTGACGGTTGTGATTGTGATTGTGATTGTTGTCTCGGGTTCTCGAGGCGTGTCCTCTACCGAGTGGGGTCACTTGCGGGAGTGGCTTCACGCCCTAGTTTCGCCTTCTGTGGAACCCGCCACAGAAGGGATGTGCACATTAATGGACAGGGTTATCGCTCACTATGTGGAGCGGTGATTTGGTGGGTACGGCTGCGGTCCCCCATCGGCGGTAATGGGGTCCAAAGGACGGTGGTGATTGAGATTGTTGGGGTTGGTGTGGTTGTGTGTGTGTGTGACGGTTAAGTCATCTGTTTATCTTATCGTTGATATATGTATTGAATTGTGTGATTAGTACTGACCCGTTTAAATGTTTTAAAAACTGTGGTGATCCATTCGGGGTGGTGAGCGCTTATTGAGCAGTATGATATGACGCGTATGGGATAGCCGGGATGAGTCATCACGTGGCGCTTAGAAGTCTTCACGTGTCGACGGTGTCTTATAGCTTTGATAGATTTAGCAGTAGACCGTCTGAGAATGTTGTATTTCAGTTTATTAGTTTTGGTTTTGATCATGTAATCACTTAAACTATTTACTTTTAAATATGTTTCTTTATTGTCTTATGAATATCATTGCCTCGGGTAACCGAGATGGTGACATCCTTATACCTGAGTGGTCCTGGTAAGGCACTTGGAGTATGGGGGTGTTACAGTTATCTTAGCTTTGTTTTCAAAAGACGGTTTAAGTAGAGATTGCGACGACTCTGAAAACAATGTGTTGTTTCCGAAGACGTTGTTTGAAATTACGAATCACGGATTTTAAAATCGAGAATTGAAGAATTTGGAATCGTCATCACGATGGCCATGAAAACGGTTAAATTCGTTTTCAAAGAATTTTAAATTGGGTTGAAAATTTTTAAAACGGTTAAATTTGTTTTCAAACGATTTGAAATTGGAGAATTTGAAAACGGTTAAATTTGTTTTCAAAGATTTGACTTTGAGTTGGAATTTGAAAACGGTTAAATTTGTTTTCAAAGATTTGATTTTGTATTGAAATTTGAAAACGGTTAAATTTTTTTTCAAAGAATTTAAAATTGGGTTGAAAATTTGAAAACGGTTAAATTTGTTTTCAAAGATTTGATTTTGAATTTGAAATTTGAAAACAGTTAAATTTGTTTTGAAATGATTTGAAATTGGATTTAAATTTGAAAACGGTTAAATTCGTTTTCAATGATTTGAAATTGGAAATTACGAGGATTGAATTCGTCATTACGACGGGTTAGAAAACCGTTTTAACCATTGAAAGACGGTACGCAAATCGAAAAGTATGAGAATTGAAATCGTCATTACGACGGCTGAGAAAAGCCAAATTTGATTTCGAAAACGAGATTTGAAATTTGGAAAGTTGCACGGGTTGAAATCGTCATTACGACGGTTTGAAAAATGTTTTTATTTAAAAATTGATTTCGAATTTTGAAAATTCGAGGGTAGAATTCGTCATTACAACGGCGTAAAAGGGTGCTTTGAGAATGCAACGGTCGGCGAGAGACCGAGGTTTGAAACGGCCATTATGACGACGTAAGAGGGTATTTTGAAATGGTATGTGAAAACCAAGGTTTGAAATCGTCATTACAACGGTATGAAAAGGTGCATTTGAAATTGGGTTTTTATCGAATTAAATTATGGTATAACGGGTTAATGGGGAAGTGAGACGGGTAGGGTTTTATATTTCCACTCGTTGGGGTGGGTACGGTTTTATATTCCACACCGCCCCCAATAACATCCCTATTCACGTGCCTCAGAAATACGGAGCTTGTAGTCGAAGATATTTAAATCTAGTGGTTTAACTAGAGGTTAGTTGATATTTGGTTGTATTTTAGTTTACTTTCCTTGTAATGTATTTTACGAAAAATTTTACGGAGTTATCTTTTAAAAACAAAGAAATTTTAGTTAATAAAACCATGTATATGATCATTTAACCTTTATTGGGGCTTTCAAAATTTGTTTTGGTGGATAAGTGAATACTAGCCATAAATATTAAAAGGGATTTTTAGATTGTAACACTATTTATTCGTATGAATCGAAAACAAGAAAGTTTTCAATAATTATGTTTGTATCTATAAAGCAATTTATCGTGGTGGCTATTCTAAGAAATTAAGGAATATAAAGTTTATAATTTTTTTTCTTTAACCAAACTATAGAAGAACTGATACGATTTTGGATGCGCAAGACTAGCTCAATTAGAACTATTTGATTAGTTATCTACAGTTACTAGCATATAATAAAATAAGGCAGTTGTTATGCCATTAGAAGTTAAGTAGTTGACAGATATAGGAGTTGGTTAAATTAGTTGTCTTATTTCTAGTTAGATGCGTAATTAGGTACTATAAATAGAATGCTTTGTATTAGTTATTAGGCAGATTAAGACAAGTTATAAATAAAAGTTTAGAAAAACTCGATCATGATTTGATCCCCAACCAAGGTTTGAACGGTATTTTCAAATCTCGTTTAAAATTAAGATCGGCGTCTTTATTTTAAACACCCATTGGATCAAGGTCTCGGCGGATTTTCGACCCAAATATCCCATTGACGCAAAGTCTTGGCAGACTTTTAGTCAAATATCCCATCAAGAATGATCTCGTCCCTTTGTGATTCAAGGTCCCGAGTTCGACTCTTACCCCAACAACGTCTGTTGTTTATTATCGCTTCTGTACTCATATCATATGGTATCAGAGCTTTGGCTCTTGATTTTCCTAAATCTAGTCGGTCCTAGGCGTGTCAAACCAAGTTGCTAGTTGAATTTATGATTGCGATTGGAGTTCAAGGGTTAAACTTGAGCAGGTAGTTCGAGGGTTAATCCGTTTTGATTACTCATCTCAGGAGCAGTTCTAGTAACTTGTTATTCGAGGCGTGACAATAAAAAAAAAGTTTTACTATTCACGTGTACTGTTCATCCGGGGAAAAAAATATTTATGCCGGCGGTATTCTCGTTTGAAAGCTTCTATGAGGAGAAGGTTAAGTTTGATCCGAAATCGCCTCCTATGTTTGATGATTATAATGATGAGGAAACTGTTGAGGTTAATGATGAAGTTATTCTCGTTCAAGGAGGATGGTGGTGTGGAAGACACAAACTTATATGGCACAAGAAAGGTTTGAAATTAAACAAGATGAATGAGCCTGAAATTTGCATCGAAGATGATGAATTAAAAGATGATTCGGCACTGTGTACAAATTCATCATTGTTGCTGATAGTCAATTTTTCATCTAGGCTTGTGAGATTTGTATTTTATCCAGGTGGACTTGATGGACTTGAAGCACTTGAATAATTGAGGACAATTCCTTTCGAAGAGGGAGGGGATGATACGATTTTGGATGCGCAAGACTAGCTCAATTAGGACTCTTTGATTAGTTATCTACAGTTACTAGGATATAAAAAATAAGGCAGTTGTTATGGCATTAGAAGTTTAGTACTTGACAGATATAGGAGTTGGTTTAATTAGTTGTCTTATTTCTAGTTAGAAACGTAATTATGTACTATAAATAAAATGCTTTGTATTAGTTATTAGGCATATTAAGACAAGTTATAAATAAAAGTTTAGAAAAAATCGATCATGATTTGATCACCAACCAACGTTTGAACGGTATTTTCAAATCTCGTTTAAAATTAAGATCGGCGTCTTTATTTTAAACACCCATTGGATCAAGGTCTCGGCGGATTTTCGACCCAAATATCCCATTGACTCAAAGTCTTGGCGGACTTTAAGTCAAATATCTCATCAAGAACGATCTCGTCCCTTTGTGACTCAAGGTCCCAAGTTCGACTCTTACCCCAGCAACGTCTGTTGTTTATTATCGCTTCCGTACTCATATCATATGGTATCAGAGCTTTGGCTCTTGATTTTCCTAAATCTAGACGGTCCTAGGCGTGTCAAATCAAGTTGTTAGTTGAATTTCTGATTGCGATTGGAGTTCAAGGGTTAAACTTGAGCAGGTAGTTCGAGGGTTAATCGGTTTTGATTACTCATCTCAGGAGCAGTTCTAGGAACTTGTTATTCGAGGCGTGACAGCAAAAAAAAAAGTTTTACTATTAACGTGTACTGTTCATCCGAGGAAAAAAATATTTATGCCGGTGATATTCTCGTTTAAAATTAAGATCGGCGTCTTTATTTTAAACACCCATTGGATCAAGGTCCCGGCGGATCTTCGACCTAAATATCCCATTAACTCAAAGTCTTGACGGACTTTTAGTCAAATATATATCCCATCGAAAACGATCTCGTCCCTTTGTGAATCAAGGTCCCGAGTTCGACCCTTACCCCATCAACGTCTGTTGTTTATTATCGCTTCCGTACTCATATCAAGAACTATTAACGATTTTCCCTTATACCATAAGTAATTAATCAATATTATATACCTAAAGGAGGCTTTTTTTTTCTAATTATACTATTAGCATTAGAACTAGGAGATAATTAATAATTTACAATTTTTCTATTATAATTAGGAATATAATTTTCCATTAGAAATGAGAATTAATTAATTATTTTACAATTTTATTATTAGAAACAGGAAATAAATTAATTATCTACAATTTATTAATATTAAAAAATTATTCATTAGTATTTGTTCACTTTTTATTAAATTAGAAGGAAAAAAAAACCTCTGATATATTTATAATATCCAATTTTATAACAACTTTCGATTAAAAAAATGAGGTATTATGAGGCTAAAAGGCCCTAGGCCGATCTGGGTTGTGATAAAATGTGCATGCATAATACGTACTACATGGAATTTACTCATGTAAAGAGTAAAATGAACGCTGAAATATGCCCTACGCCTTTTGTTATTGCTAATGTCATATTTAATTATACATAATACAAAGTTTATTTTTCAAATGTCATATGTATTTCTCCTACTAATTTTAAATTAATTTCCCTCATAATACACTTCAACTTCTATTGATAATTTATTATATATTATTTACATTCATTTGTCATTATATAAAAGTATATTAATCAAAATTTAAATAAGATATTCACAAATTATTGATAAGTACAAAGGTTGATATCTATTTTTCAAGGAGTATTAAAATATAAAAAAAGTTGCTGCTAATTTGCGAATCGAAATATCATATTATGACAAATGAGTAAATGTTTGAAAAACTTTATTGTGCGATTGTTTTACAATTTAAAGTAAAAATGGTACCACGAGTAATAAAATAGATTTGAATGAGTCTTGAAGGTAAATTAGATACACTTATTATATAAATATGTATAAGGTTAAGATTCAATTCAAGCAACGATCAACATTAAAAAAAGTCACGAAAAACACATAAAAGGGTAAGAATAGTCTTTCCCTAACATAGTGAAGACCGTCTCTCTCAAGCTTTTCTTCTGACAAATTTACATGCATAAAAAACGGTACTATTCAATTATATATGGAGCAAACTAATTATTGTTGATGCTATATATATTTTTTTTGTGTAAATTGAGCACATAACTATAATTTAGGGAGAGATACGAATTGGGGAAGGGTGAGACATATTCGTCATGCATAATACGATGCTTTAACCACCTTTGGGCAAAAATATAAAAATAAATGAAAAAATTTAAACCTAAAAGGGGGTCACGTACTTGTCAACTCTTCTATAGTTCTCTACCGCATTAATATTCTCATGAAGTTTATGACATTTATTTCATATTAATAAAAAAAATGATTATACTGCTTCGTACAATTTGTGATTTATAACTTTTAGCTAACTTAATTGAACTTGCTTAAATTTATATATTTTAAGTGAAGAATATTAATTATAAATATGATAAAGATAAAGTTTGATCTTTAATTTCCTCGGAGATAAAAAACTCAATTTTTATTTTCTTACAATATACTAATTAAAGGTCATAATGTAAAACAAGAAATTATATCACAATCCACTATTTCAATATGTCGATGATCAACACTCAAAATAGCACATTTGTTATTTAAATAGTGTAAAAACTCTCAAAATGCTAAAAAACAATGTTCAATATGTCGTTATCAAACAAAAGCTAAGTTTCTGCATTTTTTTTGTCATGTTCAACTTAATCTTTACGGGATATAAAAATGATGAAGTTCAGAAAGTAGCGGTTAGTTTTCTGTTAGTTAGATGGACGTTTCAAGAAAGGGATGAAAGTATTGCATTTTAGACCGTTTTATGTGTGAGCCGAAGGGATTAAGTAGTGGGCTAAAGGTTGTTTCGAGTGGGAATAGGGTTGATTGTGACGAGTTGGTTGACTAAAGTTTTTCCTTACTAGATCTAGAAAGGGGATAATAATTATGAGATAATAAAATTTGAAGAAAAAAGGACAATAAAAATGAGATGGGGGTGTTTTAGCAGGATTTTCCTGGAATGAATCCGGCTTGATGATATAGTAATCAGGGTATCTAGTTCTATATGTTTGGAATAATAAGAGTAAATAATAAAGGAGGAATTAAGTATAAGGAATAATGTTTTATTATCTTGATAAGCCGAGTACAATATTGTAAGTAAATCTGAACATTCAAGAGTAGAAAGAGATAAGGTGTAAAATAATTCACTAATGAATGCCTTTACAATTCTGCTATTTATAGTTCTCTACAGTACTCTCAACGTTACAATAAACAACGTTACAAATGAATAACGTTCTCCCCAAAGGTAGGAGTTGTTGCCGGATTAATAGGGCATGTCCCCTATTAATCCGCTTGAATTATTCTTCTTTTAACGAATCTTGGGCTCTTTCTCTTCTTTCCGTCCAAATTCACAATTGATAGAGTCTTTTGGTTGGACTTGGTCTTCCTTGAGTATAGGACACGGTTATTTGACTTGTACAACTTGTATTTCTTGTTTATCTCCTCAATCCAGGCTGCTTTAATAATCGCTAAGTCGTTTCTATACTTGACCATCGTGCTTCTCTTCCAGGATTTAGTAGCCTCGCCTCGCCATAATATTCTTCAACAGCTAAATAATAGTTAGATTTGTCCGGTCTTCGCATTCTTCAGTCAGCCTTGTAAGGTCAGGCCAGGTTATGATCAGGCCAGGCAAATCTGGGCCTAACAATTGCCCCTTGACATTTTACCCGTCTTTGGATCGGCCAAAGTGAGGTGTCAATTTTTACCGGGCTGAATAATAAAGAGATTTACACTTAATCAATGACTCTTAGACTCCTAGTTACCGTTGAACACTATAACGGCTAGATGATGTCATGCTGAGAGTTTTGCAATCCCTAGGGTTTTCACACCGTTATAGATTTTCTATAAATACGGTATTTAGGGCAAGATTATCCTTCACCAAATTTCCTCCACTTTCTTTGCTTAAATATTCTTCTGAAATTCTTCCGAAATTCTTCCGAAATTCTTCCTTACTTCTCAGTAATCCTGTTCAGTTAGTTTGCATTTTCTCAACAATTTCAATCGTAATAAATCAAACATTTAGAAATATGGGAGCCAAAAAACGTCCTGCATCCCAGAGAGCTGCTGCTGCTGTTGAGCCTGAACACACAGACATCCAAGAGGAGGAGGTAAGGGAAATTGACCCTCCTGCTCGTGCTGTGGCTTTCAAGTATCAGGATTCTGTTTTTACTGCTCTTCAATCTTTGGATCCTTACTTTCCTGAAGAGAACTTGTTGAAAACAAATTATGATAAGATATTAAGGGAGAAGAAAATAATTCCTGAGTCGACTGAGGTATGGATTCCTGAGTCTTGTCCATCGGGGCTATAATCGGGTATCACCTGGTTGGTTCTGTATTTTCGAATGGGCATTCAAAGCAGGCTGTAAGTTATCTTTTACTCCCTTAATGATTGACACTATCCGTGCTATGGAAGTGTCACCTTTTCAGATTATGCCGATGGTTTGGAAACTTGTTCATTCCATATAAAATTTATGTGCTAAACACAATCTTGTGATTACTCTCAATGATATCAAGGCAAAGATATCATTTTAAAAATCCTTCTGTTGGTCGTTTTAATTTGAGAATTAAGTCAAAGATGTCTCCATTAATTACTAACCTGGACTCTGGAGATGACAAGAGTTGGGCAAAGACTTTCCTGTTTATCCGGACTGAGACTTTGGGATCAGGCTTTGATTACCTGAGATATCCTCCCTTGGAGAGTGGTAGGTTTCCTGTACTTTTAATTCGTAGCTATATTGAATGAGAGTGAGGTATATAAGTCTTACCTGTATATTTTGTTCCTGTAATGTTTGTAGCTCCTGATTGGAATCATGATCCTCTGGATGAAGAGGTCATTGCAAGGATAGATGCTTTCCTTGCCATTCCCGAGGAAGAGAGGGCCTGGCCACTTGTTTGGGCAGGGGAACAAGCTGTTCCCGATATGAAGACCAAGTTGATCAAGGGGTTAAAGTACCCAAAGGCAAGCCTAGTTCTACCGCTTCTTTTCCGTATGTCTTCTATATGTTTTTATGTTTATCTGTTATCTTCTTGTCGTTTTCTTGTTTGATTCTCACATATATGTATTTTTATATATATTCGGTATTTAGGTCTTCTCGCTAGGGTCGGCTAGTTTCTCCGCAAAGGATTTGAAGGTCGGGGTGGCTAGGATTGCTTTGAATGTCCCAAGAGCCAGGAGGCTAGTGGGAGTGACAAGACACTTGATATCCTGGTTTCCGATATCCACCTACCCAAGATCTACCCAGATAGTGTTGCACGAGGTCGTCCAGTGCTCAAAAAAGGAAGAGGGAAGATGTGATCCTGGAAGAGGAAGAGGGAGAGAAAGAGCCTATTCAAGCTCGGCCTCTCGGGAGTATAAGGCGGTGGCCGCCAGATTGATGATATGGATGATGCCCGGTTCGGATAGATGAGTTTTCTCGCAAAAATGAGCGACCACTATTGTCCGCTAGTACCCTTGAGTCGTCTACCAGGGGTGGTTTCTATTCGACTTCTCTTGCTTCCCGTGCTAGGGAGGTTAGTTGTAAAGGGATATTTTTAATTGTTTATGTGCTTTTTGTTTTACCTTGTATTTGGCTAATTGATTTCGTATGTATGTAGGGGTTGGATGCCGGGTTGGCTACGCTTGTCGGCTTAGGGATGCACAGGCCAAGGTTACCAATTTGGAGGAAAAGCTGGATAGGCTAAACCGTGACTCGCACACATCCAGGGGGTAATGAAGTGGTACTCCAATCTCGCTTGGCGACAGCCAGGGAGTCAACCAGGGCTGCTATAGTTTGTGAGGTGGTCGCGAAAAATGCCGAGAAGGTCGTCAGCCGAGTTGGAGGCCGAGAAGCAGTGCAATGCGCAGATCGCTTGAGAAAGAATGAGGAGCTTGTCTGCTGAAAAGGAATTGGTGGAGGCGAGGTTGGCGATGCTTCAATACTTCTTCGGGAAAGGTCAAGTTGATGCTATGAGAGATCCAGAATCCGACCGGGCCAATTGGAATCCGGACCGGATGAGATGGCTTTGGACACTCGCATCCCGATTTGGCCAAGATGGGTCAAGAAGAAGAAGTGGATTCTCCTCCTTCCAAGGCAAAGTCCGATGATCGAAATGGCGGATGGTTGTGAGTCGGTCCACCGGTTCAAAAGTAGCTTAGTTTTGTTTTTCTTTTTGGTTTTGGTCTATCCAGGGGGAATGTCCCTGGAATGAATATTTAGAAGTATTTTTTGACCCATCCGGGGGGGAATGTTCCTGGAATGGGTGTTTTTTAGGTGTGTGGTAAGGCCACTTATTTTGGACGAATAAATATTTGGTTAAATTTTCCTCTTGTGTCCTAAAAAGGTGATGTTGAATGTTTACTGGATCTCGCCGCTTATTCGACGATCGCCGCCAGTCGGATCCGGCGCTTTAATATGTTATGGGTGGGATAGTTGCCTGTCTGGAGGGCTTATGTCCCTTGCCTGTCTGGAGGGCTTATGACCCATTTATACAATCCAGGAATAGTTATTCCAGGTTTGTATGTTTGGTTGAGCTCAGTATTATAAGGCCTATTTTGCAACTGAATTTTGGATATCAGTTGGGTATTGGTTGAATGTTGGTGGGGGTAGCCCCCAATCTTTAAGATTTGTTTTAAATAAAATGCAGTATGTAAAAACAAGTATTGAAGATTCTACTTGGCAAAGATATGGAACATAGATCAGTATTTGAGCATGAAAAATCATGTATTGCATTTATTCATGTAATGGCAAGTATCATACATGTAATTTCAAATCAAAGTTAGGCAGAAATGTGAACATGAAAATTATACCCGAACGGGAGATATATTTTATATGTGAAATAATTTTAGGTGTGCAATGTTCCAAGCTCTTGGGATCATTTCGCCTTCTAGGGTTTGTAATCTGTAGGCTCCCCGGCCGACTATTGAGTCAATCGTAGGGACCTTCCCGTGTTGGGGCCAATTTGCCAAAGATTCTTTTCTTTTGTGTTTTGGAAGACTTTCCTGAGGACAAGGTCTCCTACCCTGAATACCCTGGCTTTGACGGTCTTGTTATAGCTTTTCGCAACTCTTTGCCGGTATGTTGCCAATCCGATCTGTCCGCATCCCTTAGCTCTTCTCGATAAGTCCAGCCGTCTTCCATCGAGGTATATTGCTTGTTATTGTATTCGACCGCATCCGGCCGATGGAACGTCCACTTCTGGCTGGGATTACCGCTTCACATCCATAGACCAAGGAGTAGGGGGTTTGTCCTGTGGATGTTTTAGGTGTGGTTCTCACCCCAAAGGACCAGGGGGAGTTCTTCACCCATCCGCCTTTTCTTTTTTCCAACTTTTTCTTTATGCAACTGATTACCACCTTATTACTGGATTCTGCCTGACCGTTAGCCTTTGGATATCCTGGTGTGGATGTTACCGTATTGATGTTCCATTGAGCACGAGAAGGTCACGTTTTTTTTCCCACAAATTGTGTGCCATTGTCGCATACTATTTCGGAGGGGATGCCATATCTACATATGATGTTGTGCTTGATGAATGCTATGACATCCTTCTCCTTGACTTGCTTGTATGATTCAAACACTATCCACTTGGAGAAGTAATCAGTCATTGCTAGCATAAAAAATTTCTGTCCGGGTGCTTGAGGTAGTTTTCCCACTATATCCATGCCCCACTTCATAAATGGCCAGGGTGCGGATATGGAATGTAGTTCTTCGATGGTGATGGATATATGGTCCGTGAATCGACAAGCTTTACATTTAGAGTGAAATCCGTGCAATCGACTCTCAAAGTAGGCCAATAATAACCTGTTTCGAGTACTTTGCTTGCCGACTTCTTCCACCTTTGTGATTTCCACAAGATCCTTCATGGATTTCGACAATATTTTCTCAGCTTCTTGTGGTTCCAGGCATCTGAGATACGGCCCGGCCTGCGATTTCTTAAAAAGCACGTTGTCAATAATAGTATATGAAGCAGCTTTTAGTTTTAGTGCTCTGGCATCTTGCTTATTTAAGGGAAGGATTCCCTGTTGTAGCCAGTCATAATAAGGTTTTGTCCAGGAATTAGCAATATAGATTGGGAAACTTTCATCTTGTTTGTTTATTGCAGGTTCTAGTAAATGTACGATGGGTATTTTGTCGAAATCTAGGGGGCTGAAGTTGGATCCTAGGCCGGCTAGAGCATCGGCCTGGGTATTCAAGTCCCTGGGAATTTGGTCGATATTGAAGTTGCAAAATTTTGATTTTAGTATTTGAACAACATCTAGATAAAGCATCATTTTGGGATCTTTGGCAGTATATATCCCATTTATTTGGTTGGAGATGAGGAGGGAATCAGTACGTACCTTTAAGTTTTGTACACCAAGGTCAACACATACCTTTAATCCTATTATCGTGGCTTCATATTCTCGCCTCATTGTTGGTGGCCTCAAATGCACAAAATTATAGCCTCGTACTATCTTATCCCCCTGTGGCGATTTTAGTACTACTCCTAGGCCTGTGCCCCTCGTGTTGGCTGCTCCATCGACAAATAGGGTCCATTCTAGGTCTGTTTGGTCGCTGGTCAGTTTATTCACTTCTTTTATTAGGTCGGGTTCTAGGGTCGGACTAAAATCAGCCACAAAATCAGCCAATGCCTGTGATTTAATTGCTGTCCTTGGTTCAAATGTTATATTGTATGTGCTTAGCTGGACTGACCATTTGCACATTCGTCCGGACAATTCAGGTTTCCTAAGTACAAACTTGATAGGGAGATTAGTTCTGACTATTATTGGGTGGCTTTCAAAATATGGTCTCAATTTTGTGCAACTCATAATTAAAGCTAAAACATATTTTTCAAGTAAGTCATACCCGATCTCTCGCATTCGAGACTTTTACTTACATAGTAGACAGGTGCCGTTGTCCGTCTCGCTTCTTTGACCAGATCGCACCGACAAAGAAGCTTGTGGATCGATGTGTATACTGTCAGGGGTTCATCTTTGACTGGTTTTGCCAAAGAAGGGGGAGAGGATAGATATATTTTCAAGTCTTCAAAGGCAACTTGATGATCGGGGTCCATTGAAGTCCTTGTTTTTCCTTAGCAGTTATAAAACGATTTGCATCTTTCGATGATCTTGAAATGAATCTGCTTGTGGTCGCTATCCTTCCAGATCGCTTTTGTATATCTTTGACCGTCTTTGGTGGTTCTAGCTCCAGGATAGCTTTGATCTGTTCTGGGCTGGCTTCTATTCCTCTTTTTGTCACCATGTAGCCCAGAAATTTGCCTGCCGATACTCAAGTGGCATTTTTGTGGGTTGAGCTTCATATTGAATTTTTCCAGTATTTGAAAGGCTATTTCCAGGTCTTTGACGTGGTCTTCCGCTTTTTTTTGATTTGACTACCATGTCGTCTATGTAGACTTCCATGGTGTCTCCTATCTGATCTTTGAACATCATGTTGACTAGCCTTTGGTAGGTTGCACCTGCATTTTTTAATCCAAAGGGCATAGCAAAGATAACAATATATACCTCTTTCGGTGATAAAAGCTCGTACTTTCCTGGTCTGCTGGGTGCATTTTTATCTCGATTGAATCACCGGAGGCATCCATGAATGTCGGATTTCGTGGCTGCGCAGTGGCATCTACCATTGCATCGATGTGTGGTAGGGGAAATGGATCTTTTGGGCAGGCTTTGTTTAAGTCTGTGTAATCTACACAGACTCTCCATTTGCATTTTTCTTTTGGACAACTACCACGTTTGCAAGCCAGTCAGGGTACATTACTTCTCTGATCATTCCCATGTCTAGTAGCTTGTCAACTTCTTGGTTGATGATTTCGTTCCTCTCTGCAGCAAATTTTCTTCTCTTTTCTTTATGTGCTTAAAGGATTTGTCAATGTTCAACTTATGAGTAATAACATCAAAGATCTATACTCATATCAAAATGTGACCAAGCAAAACAAGACA